>NC_091461.1:37472508-38100008 GCF_027789765.1 Dendropsophus ebraccatus
AAGTCACTGAGTTTTGCACTCAACGTCCCCTTCGGAAACGGATTTCATAGCTTTCAGTTCTTTCAGCAACTCTTCTTCAAGGGCGAGGATTTCCTTAGGTTTCTGATACTATAAAAGAGATGGTCTTAGTGTTAGATGCAACACGTAACAGGGTTAAGTTACATGCGGCAGATTTGTTGCAGAAATTGCTTGTTGTGGCTATATCTCTTATAGGCTGAACCATAGACGTTCCCTAATAGATGACTTACCAAAATATTACTGACAACAGTCTTGTGGTATAGAGTACACCGAAGCATTATAAATGTGAAAGGAGGTGGTAGCAGTAAGGGTATAAACACACACAGGATCTGCAGCCGATTTCACGCTGCGAATTTGCAGCGAACTCCGCTGCAGATTCCTTGCCAGTCATTTTCAATGAGAATTGACATCTCACTGCGAGTATCTAAGTGACAGCCCCCTAAACCCCCCCTGCCGGCCGGTACATACATTATCTGCTCCATGCTCTGGCTTGCTTCGGGGGCTCCTGGTGTCTGGACGTCCCGCTCAGTCAATCATTGGCTGCCCCGCAGAAAGATTATGTGACAGATTATCTGGCAACAATTTGAAGCCAAAGCCAGGAATGGATTTGAAAAGAGAAAAATCTCAGGCTTTCCTTTATGACCTGTTCCATGTTTATAGTCTGTTTCTGGCTTTGGCTTCAAATCTTTGGCAGATCATCTGTCAGATAATCTTTCTGTGTAAATCGACCCTTAACCTGGGCTGCTTCATAGTAGAGGAACTAAAGTACTAAAGCAAATTACCTACCATTACAGCAATCTGAGGTCAGTGACAAAGTACAGCCCCCCATCTTTCCTCAGAAACAGGTGAGAGAGCCAGATTCCCATCTGACATGCAGTTATGTCTGGAGAAATAACAGGTTTATTGAAGGGGTTGTCTGGGGAGCAGAAAAGTCTGACTTGTTCTGTTTGCTGTCGCTCACATCTTTTCTCTGCACCCCTTGGGGGTATACCCTACCAAGACAAGAGGGGGCAGCTACCAGTTACAGTCATTGCACGCAGGCAACGACCAACATCCTGCACAGGTGTGGAATGATCACAACTTGCATCTGCTCAGGAAACTTCTGATATGTGCTGAAAGTGGAAGTAAGCAGCACAGAGTAGGACAGGTAAAATCTTCTCTGCTCCCTGAACAACCCCTTTAAAAGGGTTTATAACAAATATGTTTTTTTTTATTCCAATAACAGCACTACACCTGTCTATGGGTTGTGTCAGGTGTTACAGCTCAGCTCCATTTAAGTGAATTGGGCTGAACTGCAATTCTATTTACAACCTGTGAATAGGGGTGGCCCTGTTTCTGGCCAAAAGAAACCCCTTTAATGTGTCTTTTAACAATGCTAAATGGTTTCAGTTTTACACTTTGTGGAGGCGACTGCTTTTTTTCCACCAGTGCTAGTCTTGTGACACCCAGTACATTACATACAAGGATGCCTGTGGGACCTTAACCCTTACGTCTTGTAGAAGACACAAGGGATTCTCTAGTCGGAGAGTTATTTTTAGGGGAGAACTGTTAATAATTAGAGGCCGGGCTGGAAGTGACAGCACTAAAGACCTTGAAATGAGCTTTTTACTTTTGGTGGAAGAAGCATTCTGGACACATACCAAAATCCCCCAAACAGCAATGCAAGTCATCTGCATGAAGTCACTGAACATATGTGCCGCACATCTGCACTTTTTTAAGTTTTGGTAGGGAACCTCAATGACTTAAAGTGAACCAGTCACCATGCTTTCCCTTATGAACTGAACGTTGTGGGGTGTACAGGACCTCTAGTAGAGGTCACTGATTATATAAATTTCTGTATTTAAGGCTTTCCTAGATTAATGTGAATTGTTTAAAGACATGCACAATAGAGAAGAAATGCCACTACGTCATGTGACGCCAAAAACTAAGCAGGACTCTTCATCTGCCATGTTAATACGAAGCATCTATAATTTACACTTCCTACCAAAAAGATTTTGGGGCTGAAATCCTCATTATACAGCAACATATAAAATAAAAGGTAGAGCAGACTTATATGGCTTTGTCCATATACTGTGCGACCAAGCTAAAGCATGAGGACAGCAAGCTACCCCCCCTAAAGATGCAACATGTATACCCGGAAGTACACGGACTAAGGGTTCTGAGACCAGCGCTGTTATTTCAACACGTGTCACTGTGATCAGTACGCATTCGGGTGCAGAAACTAAGAGCACAGTGTCCATTCTTTTCTACTCAGTTCGGCTAGGAAAGTCACGCCAACACAATGTGGGTATGCAGAGAGTTTTGGGGACTATCTGAATCCGTATAGTTCTGGCTTGGCTCTCCCAGGATAACAGGGCAGAAACAAAGAGGCACAGCGCTCAGCACTCCTGTCCATTTGTTCTAGTGATCAGTGGGGTATCAGCACCTGGACCACAATTTCTGACATGTCTCTATTAGAGACGAGCGAGCAAGCCGCAGTTCGGATTCGTACAAATGCGACCGATCGGCTTTTGAATTCCGCTGTGTAGAGAAGGTGGATACAGCCCAAGTACTGCCTGGAATACTTAGATTAAGCCTAACTCATAGGCTGTATCCAGGTTTTCCAGGTGGTACTTGGGCTGTATCCACCTTATTCATGGAGTGGGAAGATAGCAGAATTCAAAAGCCGGTCGGTCGTGTTCGTATGGCCGGCTCACTCGTCTCTATGACATGAACTGACAGGTCCACTTTAATCTATAAACTAGTCAAAACTTACAGTTATGATTAAAGTATTATTTGCATGAGCAAAACTCAGGGCGCCCTCGTCCAAGTCCAGCTGGCATCGGTCTAGGTCCGGAACAGAAAACTTTTTATAATACCTGCAAAAACAGAGCAGACAGAAATCAGCGCCAAGGCCCAGGAAGCAGGGGTACAGGATACACAAGGGGAATATGAGGACTTTTACTATTTCACACCAGTAACCTGACAACTCCCTAAACTCCAGTCTTACTGTACATCTCATGTTATCAGGAGGGTTTGCTTATTACAGGACAACCGTATTTTTCACATTTTATTAGTTTGTGTTTTTTATCCTATGTTGTTAACGCCGATGTGTATGGCTTTTATTGTTCCCAGAAAGCCCAGAGAATGAACACCTCTAGATCTCCAGTCAGCCCAGCCTCCCAATACTTTTAGCACTTACTGACGGACTAACAGGAATCTCAGCAAGTGACTGGCTGTGCCCTCACATTTGCGGTATCAGACGTGAAGGAAGATATCTTAGACAGCTGATAGGTCTGCGATTTCTCAAAGAGTGTGAAGGGAGGGGCAGGCGTGTGGCAAGAATGTCTACAGTACATACCAAGACGCTGCAAAGATGGCAGTCACTACAATAAGACATCACACAATAGGAGCTATCAGAGATTATACACTCCGCTTAGGATTTCATAGAGCCAAGATGGTCTTGTATAGAAGATTTCCCTAAAAACTTCATTTGGCTAAGATTAGGTCATGTGGTTTTAAGATTGAAGAATATTCTCCTAATTCTGTCTATTTTAGCCCAGGGCCAGATTAAGACTTGTTCCACTCCATCTGATTTGGAAAGTATTTATTTTCCTTCCTTCTCTATAACGTTAATAATTTCTCTCCTCCATAAAGTTGGGGTCAGGCGGCCGCCGTGTAATATAGAATATTTTTCTATTAGTAAATGCCAGAATATCCATAAATGAAGCCAGCCGGGAGAGAACAGAGAGACTGGGTGCAGAATGTGCTCTGACAGAGATTAAAGTTTCCTGTGATGTAGCTTCTCTTGGTATTTGGCAAAGGTGGCAGACGTGGATAATAAGGGAGATGTCAAAGGTTAAACAGCAGAGATTAGATGAACACAAAGACATGTTAAAGAAGTGTTAACTTCTCAATGATAGATAAAAAGACTATACAAAGCACAGAACTTTGGTTGGGACAGGGAGGAACTGAGCAAGTAATCCAATGACTGAGTGTTCCTTACAATTAATATATCTGGTACATTGTTTGAGCTGATAACGTGCAGCAGCAGAGGTGCCGGGACTTGCACGCCGCCTCCCGCTCCACCAGCCTGTATTAGTCGGTTTTATTTTCCTTTTAAAGCGTGTTCTAGCAAGAAAAACTAAAATGGATGAAGGTAGAGCCCGGAGACTGGTCTTACTAGACTAAAGCATATACTCAGCTCTCCAAACCTTCGCATCAAAGCTGTTATAAGTGTTATAGGGGGACCTGTGGCTCTCGCTTTGGGAGCCACTGCAGGTATTATACAGACACCTATTTTAAGGGTAAATGCAGACTACATGGACTTGCTTTTTCAGGCAGCAATGTGCACAGCAAACCTGCAACAGATTACAGTACCAGCAAACTGAATGGGATTATTGAAGTCATTTGCACAGTGGGAATTCTCTGTCAGTACAGTAGCGCGAACATTTGAACAGTTTCTGAGTTCCCGGCATCATAATGAATACTGATGCCAGGAGTTCCGAGGTCCGGTCTGCAGAATACTAAATGGTCTCCTGAAATCATTGGGGAAGGTAAAATCCACGCCAGATCCAAAGCCTTTCTGCACCAAATCTGTGGAATTAAATGCTATTGTGGATTTTTCTCCCAACAAGTAACTGAGTGTTTATTTACCCTAAGATTTCATTGTTTTCTGAGACAAAAGAAAAGTAAAACAGGAAAATGTGATAAAATAACAAACAGAACATCAGTCGCCTGATAGATACCCCTGGTTCCCGTTCATACCCACTGATCTGTGTTTACTTGGCTACAGCAGTGACATGCCCCATGCCCACATGACTGCTATCTCAAGGTAAGCACAGACCTGTGGGATGGAACAGATCGGTGGCACTGTAGCGGGTGGGATCTATCAGATAAGTTAGGGTGGGTTCAGACTACGGAATTCTTGCAGATGAATTCCGCGGAATTTATCTGCGAGAATTCCGTAGTCTGAACCCACCCTAATAGTTCATCTGTCATTGTATTCTTTTATATGCTCCATGTTTTACATCTTGGATCAGAGAAAGGATGAGTCCAGCTCCCGTCCAGGTAAATGCAATTCGAGCTTTTATTATCAGCTTCGCACCGTGCACACACTGCGGCAACCCCCCCAAAAAGACGCCAACGTGTTTCAATTGCCCACCGCAATCTTAATCATGGCTGGAATTGTCTGCCACGGAATACCATTAGCCTCCCGCTCATAATGGGAGTCTATGGGAGGTGCGCGCTCCTGCCCTGTCCGCGCTGAAGAATGAACATGTTCATTCTTCAGCGCGGACAGGGCAGGAGCGCACGCTAGTTTTGCTCAGTGGGAACGGGGCCTTAGGGATTCAGATTTGACGAATAGAATCTGCATATATCCTGCTCCAGAACAACGTCCCATTATCTTCAGGAGGATTCCGAGAGATTTCTGAATACATGTGTTGGTGAGCAGTGAGGTAAACCCCTGTCTATGCTGCTAGTTTTGCTTAGTGGGAACGGGGCCTAATACTCATAAAGGAATGATTTAATAAAATGTGTACAGAGGATCAGTAGCCCATAGCAACCAATCTGATTCCAGCTTTCATTTTTAGAGGCCTTTGAAAATAAAGCAGCAATGTGATTGGCTATTATGGTCTCCGTTGTTCCTCTGTATAGGTTTTTATAAATCTCTCTAACAATAGTCTTATAATTTCCTTCCTGAATATTCATGCTGGTGCAGCCCATATTTTCCTTAATATTTAGAAGGCATTTAGAGTGTAAGCTCCTCGGGCAGGGATCTTTTCTTGTCTGTTTGTTTTTATTACTTATCCTTTTAGTTGTTTGTCATGTCCCCAGTGGTACAGCGCTGCGGTAGAGCAGCTCAATACTTTCATGCGGCATCAACTCCAACAGCGCCCTCTATTGTTCTATGTGCACAATGATCTCATGATAAAACCAACCTTCTCTCAGATCAGCAATGTATTTGTGCCACCTAACTAAATACAGTAACTACAGTCTATAATTCTGTACTGTGTAAGTATCAGGTGGTTAAATAGGCTCATGGATTGTAAACATATTACCACAGCAGTAAGGTGTAGTAAAGTATATAGGGCTCCAATGGCGGCATCCACTGACATACAAAACTAGGTAGAAATACTGTTTTCTGTTCATCTCACCCCACAAAAAAAAAGTAATACCAATTAAATATACAAGTTGTCCTGCAAAAAAACAAACCCTTGTGCAGCTACTACTATAGGATGAATAAAATTTATAGGTCTTGGAATGCAGAAACACAGAGACTTTATTGATTCTAATGGACACACATCACAGAGGAGAGATAGTCACACTGGGGGTTGGCAAGCCTGCCCCTAGTGCTCCATGCTGGGCTGGTGCTCGATTACGTCGTCATAATAATTTGTGCATAGGTGACATAATCTTGGGATAACACCTATATGGGCTATTCCCATATTGTATAGAGAGCTTTCTGGGCCCTTCAGCTTGTTTGTAGCTGGAGGAGGTGGTCAGAAAGCCAAAAACAGCTGATGTATGGGACTCAATTTGCGTAACTTCCTTTGACTACATTGGGAGCTCCACAAAAAGCGTAAAGCAACAGTGTTTATGTAACTTCAGGAAAACGCTGTAGGTCACTGGGCTGTTTTTGGCTTAACTGGCCCCAAATTTGCTAGAGGGAGCCAGGAAGCCATCTTTACGATATAGGAATACCCCTATGGAAAAACTTAAAGTGTACCTGTCGTGGCAGTCTGCTGCTTTCCTTTGTTCACCTGGTAGTTCAGGATTCCATGGATACTAACAGGCAATGATACCGTAATGTGCGCAACCAATGGTCATATAGGTCTCATCGCCTGTTGCTATCCATGGAAAACCGAACTTCCAGATGAACAGCAAAACCTGCTGCTGATCCGGCAGCAGTCCGCCATAACAAGTACACTTTAACCCCTTCAAGACAGAGCCCTTTGATGCACGGATGCCCAGGTCAAATTAATGCAATGTTCCTCCCTGTCTTCTAAGAGCCATAGCACTTTTATTTTTCCACCCACAGGGCTGGTTGGGGTGTCATTTTTTGCGCCATGATCTCTAGTTTTTTTTAATATAATATTGGTGTAACAAAAAAATTGATTGCTTTTTCTTAATTTTTTTCTGATATACAATTTTAAAAAAAATCTATGTGTTTTTTTTCCCCCCGTTTACGCCGTTCACCATGCGGGAACAATAATAGTTATAATTTAATAGATTGGACAATTCTGCACGCTACAATATATATGTTTATTTTATTTTTTTTATACTTAAAAAAAAATTATTACACTTTTTTTTTTTCACTTTAATCATTAGATTGCATGTACTGATCTATGCTATGCCATAACATAGCATAGATCAGTGTTATCGGCGATCTATGCACAGAACCTGCCTGAGAGCAGACTCTATACATAGAACACTGATCAGACAGGACGGAGCTAAGTGACTTACCCCCGCCAGTTGGCACAAGCGATCGGGACCCCTGCAGCATGGCTGCGGGGGTCTCGATCACTCAATGACAGAAACTTGTTTTGTCACTGAGTAGCCTAAACGCAGAGATTGCTATAGATCGCTGCATTTAAGGGGTTAATGGCAAGCAGCTGCGGGATCGCTGCGGGATCCCTGGACTCTGATGTGTGTGGGACCGCTCTCGCTGCAGCGGTCCCGCACACATCAAACCCCCTGAAGTCAGGAATGTATATGTACAATCCTACTGCAAGGGGTATGTGCAGTAGGAACGCATATATACATGTTACTGACGTGAAGGGGTTAAACAGAAGGCAAAAAATGTAAAAGTGACGACTCCACCTTATCAAGATTTGCCACACAACATGTAATAGTTTTCCTGTTGCTACTCCAAAGAATAAAACTATAACCTTCAATGGTTCTCCAAACTATTTTAATGCCTCTATATAAATAAAAGTACATCCTCACTGCTTACTGTGGACATGGGATTTCTGGAAGAAAATTGGAGAGTGAAATAAGCATCTTACTTCTTGTTAGTTGTCCGCACAATGCAGCAGCGCTCCTTCTTATCCACTGTAACACTATAAACCTCTTTTGGATACGGAAGATTACGGATTCTCCACTGAAAACTTGTCTTTGTGTCTTTTCTCATAAAAACTGGCTGCAGGGACAAAACACAAGGAATCTTACTTTTTTTTTTAAAGGGATATTCCAGTCCCACAGTCACAAACAGTCTGCACCCATCAGCGTTGTGATAGTCCCTATATATTATATACAATAAGACCTCCTTATCATGCATCAGTAGTAAGCAAATATAGGAAACAAATAAGGCTGTGTTCAAAGCCACCACAACCGCAGAATAAAAGTGGCAAAACCTCATGTTAGTACATGTGGTTTCTGAGGCTTTTAACAGCTTCCATTAAAAACCACAATTTTACATGTGATTTTCAATGCTGTGGTTTTTTTCCCCCATTAAAATCATTCAGGACAAACTGCATCTAGATCACAATAGGGCAGGCTGGCTTTAAAGGGTTTATCCAGCCTTAGAGAAACATGGCTACTTTCTTCTAAACACAGCACCTCTCCTTCCCTCAGTTTGGGTGTGGGGTTTTGTAGCTCGGCTCCACTGAAGTGAAAGGAGCTGAATTGTAATACCACACACAACCTGAGGACAGGGGTGGTGCTGTTCTTGCAAGAAAGTAATTGTTTTTTTCTAACCCTGGATAACCCATTAAATGTGTTTCCACAACTATTTTATCTCCAGGAAAGGTCATCAATATCTGATCATTGGCGGTCAGGTGTCTAACCCCTTAGATGCTGTAGTCAGCACCCCCACTGGTCTTATGGTTCCCAGACCACAACTGATTGGAGCAAACCCAGCAGGTAACTCCCCCTCTCAATCGGTACCCCTCCAAAAGTTCTGTGATCCACTCAATTTTATTTTTTAGAGTCACATATTTAAAGGGGTACGCCAGAGAAAATCTTTTTCTTTCAAATCAACTTTCAGAAAGTTATATAGATTTGTATTTTGCTTCTATTAAAAATACCAAGTCTTTCCATACTTATCAGCTGCTGTATGTCATGCAGGAAATGTTTTCTTTTCAGTCTGACACAGTGCTCTCTGCTACCATCTCTGTCCATGGCAGGAACTGTCCAGAGCAGCAGCCAATCCCCATAGAAAACCTCTCCTGCTCTGGACAGTTCCTGTCATGAACAGTGGTGGCAGCAGAGAGCACTGTGTCAGACCGAAAAGAAAACACTATTTTCTGCAGGACATACAGCAGCTAAAAAGTATGGGAAGACTTATGATTTTTAAATAGAAGTAAAATACAAAATCTATATAACTTTCTAAAACTTTCTGTATTCATAGTAGAAAATAAAATATGTGTAGTTATATCAGGTATACTTACATTTGAACTGTTCTCCTTTAAGAAGTCTTGCTGTAGTGTCCCAACAATAGGGGGAGCTGCTTCCCCAACTTCAATCTCCCACTGACCATACGCCCCCAGAGTAGACTTCTGTCTCCATTTTCTTCCTGTGAAGAGGACACAGAGCAATTCTCCGTCATCTAATGATTGGTTGGAGCCAGAACCCCCAGATCCCGACCGATCAAATCTTCTGACAGTGACAAAGACAAGATAAAGAAACTGACGCTTCTTACCCAACAGCTCATGTGTCTTCTGGTCATATTCTTCAGCCATTTCTTTGCCATCAGAAAACAAATAATGGACTTTCCTCTTGCCTATAAAGACAAATTGGTAAAAAATAAATAAATAAAAATCTACAACCTAAAAACCTGAAATGTTATGTGAAATATATAAGACGGGTGCAGCAGAGCCGAGTCGTCACACTGTGTTTACATCAGAATGCAGGTAAGGGTCTATTTACAAAGAAAGGTTATCTGCCAAAGATCTGAAGCCAAAGCCAGAAATAGATTTGAAAAGAAAAGAAATCTCAGTCTTTCCTTTATGACCTGTTCTCTGTTTATAGTCTGTTCCTGGCTTTGGCTTCAAATCTTTGGCAGATAATCTTTCTGTGTGGATGGACCCTTACCCTTGTCAGTTCTTCTAGTGGATTAAGCACAAATTGAGCTCTGCTACATATGATGGTACGGATTTACTCAGGAACAATATACAGAAGTAGGTAGCAGTCACAAAGAAAAAGAAACTTTATGGGGATCCCATAAAAGGAAAGAAAGAAGGGCTATCTGGTAATGGCATCCCATCCAGAGAGAAGGGAGAGAGTGGCAGGCTGTGTACCTGCAGTCACTCTGCCTGCTAAAGATGATCCACACTGTTCCTTAAAGGTAAATCATGGCTTCCCTCCCATCTCTGACCACCTATAAAGGTCAGAACAGCTGCCACAGGGCTGCAGAATAATCTTGCCACCCTTTAGCTTCTCAGCAGCAGTAAATCATCAGTCCAACACTATGTCATGGTACAGTAGAGAGGAGTATGTGCTGTCCTGTGATTGGCCAGAGAAGTAAAGGAAGTCCCTGTGTGTGTCCTATAGGTAAATACTGTGGTGCATCTGCTATTGACCGGCAGCTACCAGCACAATATAAGATGCACCACCTGGTAAGTGCATCCAATGATAACACGGAACGATTGCCCAATTACAACCCAGAGATCTTTTTCACAGAGGTCTATTAGAAAATGAAAGCAAGCACCTGATTGGCTACAGACTTGCCATACCACTCTCCCACCCCCCTTTATGAAGCGGTTACTAAGAGTGTGCTTGTAGCCAATCAGATGAGTGCTTCTTGAAGCCAATCAGATGAGTGCTTCTTGTAGCCAATCAGATAAGCGCTTTCATTTTTAAACCGCTTATGTTAGAATCGTATTGGATGCTTACAGCACGTGATCCAATCAGATTCAAGCATAGGCCGTTTAAAAATGAAAGCAACCATCGGATTGGCTACAAGCTCATTACAGAGAACACCACGTGATCCATGACTAGTCACCAGCTACAACTACATTGCACGGCCCACGTTACAGTATACAGCTCGGTATAATCCAACCGCATGGGCCTGTTCCCACGTGCAGACCCCGGAGCAGCGCTACCGCACAGACCCCGGAGCCCGCACGTAGACTGGTGCAGGTGTCAGTCACCGTCTTGTAGGATGCAGGTCTTCTTAGCTGCCCGCAGACTCTCCTGCCACTGCTGCACCGCCATCTTCCTCTACTCGCTGCACTGTCAGAGCCGCGTCACCATGGCAACCAGCAGACCGCTTCCTGTTACTATAGTGACCGGACCTCTAGTTATGTTCCCGCCACAGGCCGGCGCCTTTCTAGTGTATACCTGAGGCGGCTCACTACAACTCCCAGCAATAATAAGCCTATTAACCCCTACGGTGCCGCTATTAGAGACGGTGACCGCTATAACAACATCCGGGTCAGCCGGAAGCGGTAGTGACCTAGCTGTGTAATCCCGGCTGCCCCGGAGCTGTAAGTAATGGATGTGTGACCACCGGAGCGGTTACTGTGTTACAGAGCATGCTGGGAGTTGTAGTGCTGCAAAGCAATTACACTACTATATCCTATTATACTATATTACACTACAAAATCCTATATACTATTGTCATGCTGGGACTTCTAGTACCACAGCAGCCTATGACTGGCCTCAGGACAATGCAGTACTCACACGCTGCAGTATTGTGTGCGATTGTTACATATGATACCGCAGTGTGTGTACCCGGACATAGTGCCCCATATAGTCTCCTTATGTGACTGTCAGAACAGGAGCAGCCTCCCCTCTGGTACAACAGGGAGGATAGTGTAAGGAAGCCTGGGCTGTGATCTCAAGTGTGGAGCCCTGACCTGATGGTGCCTTTACACAGACAGATTATGTGACAGATTATTGAAGCCAAAGCCAGGAACAGACTATAAACAGGGAACATGTCATTAAAGAAAGACTGAGATCTCTCCTCTTCCAATCCATTCCTGGCTTTGGCTTCAAAAATCTGTCAGATAATCTACCTGTGTAAACGCACCATTAGGCTAGAGCCACAATGTGAAATCACGATGTTGCACCGCTGATATTGTAACAGGACGGTGATGGACAGATGTGCCCCAGTAATGTGCTCGCTACATGAGTTGCACAATATTGTGATGTAATGTGGCGTTCACAAAAGTCTCCATATAACCCTTAGCGGCCCCATGTACAGTTATATAACGGCAGCATTTATAAATCTGTATTATGGACACAAGTGTAGGGGCTGACGGCAGATGAATCCATACGGTATCCGTTGTAGACATAGAGTATAAAAGACATACTATTATTGAAGGAGAAGCCCAGCAAAATTTTTTATTAAAGTATTGTATTGCCCCCCAAAAAGTTATACAAATCACCAATGTACACTTATTATGGGAAATAAACAAGTGCTTTTTTTTCCCTGCACTTACTACTGCATCAAGGCTTCACTTCCTGGATAACATGGTGATGTCACTTTCTGGATAACATGGTGATGTCACCCGACTCCCAGAGCTGTGTGGGCTGTGGCTGCTGGAGAGGATGATGGCAGAGGGATGCTCAGTGTCCCTCCAGTGCCCTGTGTCCCCCTGCCATCATCCTCTCCAGCAGCCACAGCCCGCACAGCTCTGGGAGTCGGGTCGTGACATCACCATGTTATCCAGGAAATGACATCACCATGTTATCCAGGAAGTGACATCACCATGTTATCCAGGAAGTGAAGCCTTGATGCAGTAGTAAGTGCAGGGAAATAAGCGCTTTATAAGCATTTCCTGTAATAAGTGTATATTGGTGATTTGTATAACTTTTTTGGGGCAATACAATACTTTAATAAAAATTTTCGCCGGACTTCTCCTTTAACCTGGCGAGATCTACAACTCCAAACCACATCTACTTTTGTAGACACTTTTCAAAATTGCCTATTATGCCTCCTTTTTGAGCAACCAGTGGGCTTAAAAGAGGTCTCGGAAACTGATGGTATATTCGCACTGTAGGCAGTCAGTATTAGATCTAGAGAGGTCCAGATTCTCACCATTCCAAACCTTCAACATTTTGCTATGAGATGCAAGAGGTTTGCTTAAACTTCAGGAATACAATAAATTTTTCCTGTAAAAAAAAAAAATAAATAAATAAATTATCCTAGAAACTAGGACAGAGACTGCTACAATTGTTAGACACAGTTGGGAGAAGTGCTTGGCTCAGTGCTTTTCTCCCTGACGTGCTGCAGCCTCTATATAACTGCGGGAACCAAACGCCATAGACTTACAATGAGGAGCTTAGCCGAGCAGTGTGGGTCTTAAAGGGGTTATCCAGCGCTACAAAAACATGGCCACTTTCTTCTAGAGACAGCACCACTTTTGTCTCTAGTTCAAATGCGGTTTGCAATTAAGCGTCATTCACTTCAATGGAACTGAGCAACAAAAGTGGGACTGTCTCTGGTGGCCATGTTTTTGTAGCGCTGGATAACCCCTTTAACACCCAGACTCAGAACAGTCAATCTTCTGACATGTCCATTTCAGCCCATATTGGTTTTTAGTCTGTGATGGAAAAAAATCACTATCACTGACTGCAAACAAAGAGATTGAAAATGGGTTAGAGCTGAAAGTATACAAAGTATATATGATTGTTCTATGCTCATAACCAGCATAAGCAGCTTCCCCCTCACCTGTGCAGGCATGGACGCCACACTGTACAGACCCAGAGTATTACTCTCACTACATTGATTAAATGCTTGTGCTTTTTATTTGTTCAGATCCCCTTTAAGGTTTTACACATATTTTGGCTATTGGAAGAGTCAGAGGACCCTGTCCTGAAAGCTGAGGGACCAGCAGCAGATGCATCATAGAGGAGACTGAGCGGTGGACACACATGCAGATATCTCCATGACATCCTAAGGGAGTGGCAGAACCGGCTGATCGCCTCTGGTGATCTACGTTTGGTTCAGCAGAACCACTGCCAAAGTGGTAACATGGTTTTTATACGGCCATGTGAAACTGACGGCAGTGTCCATGATAAAGAATACGGTGGTAGTGTTTTTTTAATTGTTTTTTCAAATTGACACAATAAAAACAAAGATTCTTGCTATCTTATCCTCAAAATGAAAGAACATTGCAACTGGGAAATGATAGTTCATAGTGACCTGCAACCACTGGCTCTACAGCTTGTATGATGCTACAACTCCCAGCATGTCTGTATAATAAACTGGTGTATAAAAGTGGTATTTTATACAGAAAAATAGAACAAATATAGTTTTATGTTATTATTGTACACAAGCATTTTACAGTCTACATATAACCCATATATATGTTACCGTACTTGTATCTTGCATTACTTCTGAGCTACAGAGTATGTTGCAGTACAGTTGTGTTTGTGATTGCTGTTGGAGACAGTCAGCAAGTTGTCAATGCAGATGTACATCCCTGACAACCTGTAAACCTTACAGGACAATATAACGGGGCATAAAGGCCGCTGTTTCTGGGAGACAGATTATGGGACATGACACCCAGTGTTTTTCTTTGCTATTTTTCTATGGATTTAAGACTCCTATTTGTTTTTTTCTCTTAGATTGTGTGTGCATGGAACCAAGAGGGATTGTTAAGGCTTTCCCTAAAGTTAAGCGATCGAGAGAAAGTGGTGACCCCACACAGGACAAAAAGAAGATCAAAACAGATGTGGACGCTCAAGGTAACCATGTTACATATCCAGCAGAATAAAGAATGCCATTCTCCATCAAAACCCTTCATAGAAGAGACAGGCACACAAAAATCTTGTCAGCCATTTTAGGCTCCGTTCACACGGAACAAAACGAGCAGAATTCCGCCAGCCTCCATGTCATAATGGGAGTCTATGGGAGGCTTGCGTGCCTCCTCTCTGCACGCTGAAGAATGGATATGTTCATGTGAACGGAGCCTTAAGTGTTATTAAAGAGGTCATGCCATAAACGTCATACCACAGTGATTAGGTAGCCAGGCACATCATTGCTGCAGTACAGTAAAGCAGTAGGGGACAGCAGTGCCGGATCGGCATAGGTGTATCTTCCCCTTGGCCCAGTATTTTCTTTTTCTGATCTCCAGAAATCCCTTTAAGGGTGCCTTCACACGTACCGTATTGCAGCAGATACATACTTACAGCGGAATGAAAAATCTGCTTTTAATATGTAAAGCCATAAAAAATGACAGTACCGGGACTTGGACTGTGGAACACGGTATGTGTGAAGGCACCCTAAAAGAGTTTTCTGAAACTTTTCTCTTGATGGAGCTGTGACCCCTTCTAAAACCCTGCTAACTGGATAACGCTGGTTTATCCTATTCTAAGGCTAGGCCATATATAGAAAAAAAAACAGAAAATTCCCTTTCAGGGTGCGTTCACACCTACAGGATCCGCAGCAGATTTGATGGTGCAGATTTGATGCTGTGTGCAGTTAATTAAATGAAATCTGCTGCGGATCCACAGCAGAAAATCAGCTGCGGATTCGGTAAGTGTGAACGTACCCTTAGGCTATGTTCACACTACGTATATTTGAGGCTGTATATTTCAGGCTGTATAGCAACCAAAACAAGGAGTGGATTGAAAACACAGAAAGGCTCTGTTCACATAATGTTAAAATTGAGTGGATGGCCGTCATTTAATGGCAAATATTTGCTGTTATTTTAAAACAATGGCTGTTATATTGAAATAATGGCAGTTATTTACCGTTATATGGCGGCCATCCACTCAGTTTCATCATTGTGTGAACAGAGCCTTTCTGTGTTTTTAATCCACTCCTGGTTTTGGTTGTTATGAGGACCTGACATAAAGACCAAATACAGCCTCAAATATACATAGTGTGAACCCAGCTAAGGAGGAAAAATGGAACTTTTCTTTTGTACAGATTTATAGATTGTTAATGAAACGTTTTTTCCTAATCACTTTCTAATTTTTATAATGTAGATCGTAAAACAGAAAATTAGAAAAAAAACACATCATGCCTAATATGAAAACTTGATGCAAAAATAGTTCATTTCATGACACAAATTTCTCAAAACTGATACAAAGGAAAAGTTGCCTATAGCAACTAATCGGGGCGATATTGTGTATTTTTTCTACCCATGTAGGAAAATGTTTCACTGGAGTCCACGCACACATCCTTACTGCTGGGATCGGCCAGGCCAGATCAGGAATCTTTCAGAAACAAATCATTCAGAATGGCGGTCAGGTTTCCAACCAGTTTTGCCCAGAGGTGACGCACATCATAGTGGATGAAGGAATGGACTGTGACCGCGCCTTTCGACTATTGAAGCTGCAGAAGCTTCCGCCAGATGTGCAACTCGTGAAGTGCAGCTGGCTGAGCCTATGCATCAAGGAAAAGAAGATTGTGAATACAGCGGGGTACAGCATCTTTATCCCTGAGAGGTATCCACTACTATTATTACTGTTGCACGTTTGCAGATTGTAGGCTAAAAACCCTATTTTATTCTATAATTAAGATCCCCCCCCCAAATCTGTGTTTGTTTTCATGACAATTACTAGTATAGTGTCTTTAACATTTTTGGTATCAAAACCTGTTGTTGTACATAGACATGAGTAAACGTTAAATGGGCACAGTCGTTACCGATAAATGTTAAATCACCAGGGGAGGTCGTAAAACTGGAAAACTACAGTTAAGGCTCCAACACTAAGGTCTTTTGGTCTTGCGTTACAGGAAAAAAAAAGAGGCAAATGTCATTTATAAAAAAAAAGAGGCAAATGTCATTTATAAAAAAAAAGCCCCCTACTACCACCACCACCACCATCTTACAATGAAATGCAGAAGCATAAGGAGTGCAGTCAGGCACTAAATGGACAGATGGAGCTGCGGAATTAAAATTAAAATTCACAGCATACATGAGGCAGGCATTAAAGGGGAAGTCCAGCGTGGGGCATTTTTTTCAAAGGAGTCACAAAGGGCGGGGCCCCACCTTGGCCGCTGACAGGCTGAGCGGGGCTGACACATCACGACCCGGGTCCCCGCTCAGACTGGGAGCCGTAGCGGAAGACAGCGGACCCCAGCACTGGAGACAGGGAAGTAGGTGCATGTTGTTATGTTCAGCCACCTCCTCCCTGACTCAATGCCCAATGCTAGACTTCTCCTTTAGTTATATATTTGCTGGGTTTTTCTATTCTTTAATATGTCATGACAGGTACACTTTAAATCCAATGTATAATGCAACAGTATTCATAAGGAATATTGGCTGTGTATAGAATCATTTTATATCTATGGTATAATCATATGTTGTTGGGGAGATGGATGCAGGTATGGATCAGCCTGTTGATGTGCGCTGCTATGCCGGCAGCTTCAGAGGCCAGACATGTACCCGTGTTGGTAAATATTTCTGCCTTCCTGATAGCTGTATCCATTTTTCCTAGAACTGGCTCCTGAGATTTCCTATTATCACATAATAGTCATGTTTCCCCCTACACTCCGGAATGTGCCCTGTGGGCATAAAAGCGCTATGTCTGAAACTTCAATAGAGCCACAAATAAAGATGATTCCTGAAATGACTATAATCGTTCGGCAGGTACCTGGATGTGAAGGACGAGGCAGAGCCAGAACAAAGGCACAGGGATATTGTGGTCGACAGGAAACCAGATGATGAACATCCACCGGCCACAGCCAGCTGCTCGCAAACAGAACCGGCTTCTGATGTCTCCAAGCTGAGTGACAGCAAAGACATGAAAGTACAGGTGATGTTCACAACATCATTTCCTTCTCTGTCACTGAAAATTCAGTACATTCATCCTAAACAACATAATAGTTTCCAGTATCAAATAATTATGGGCTGCTAAATATTCAAGGCCCACTGCCCGTGCCGATAACGGTAAAGACATATAATTGCAGGGAAAGACTAGAAGAAGCTAAAAGAAGATTGATAATACATTTATTTTAAAATACCCTATTGAGAGGGAGTAGAGAACGGTCAGTAAGAAAGTATGCTGCTCTGGGAGCTGGTGCATGTTTGTGCATTATGTTAATCGACCATTTAGGGGGTAGCTGTCTTTTCAAATAAACTTTTGGCATAGTATAGTGACATGTTAGAGGTTTTGATTGTTGGGGTTCTAGGTGTTTAGACCCCCACTGGTTGCTAAAATACTTGTAGAAGTGCTCAGCTTTGCCCCTTTTTTTCTCATTTGTGCTTTCCAAAGAGCTGACCATGCAGTGTATACAGTCTGTAGAATTTCTATGGATCTTTACACTACATGCTTGGTTCTTCAAGGATAGCCAGTTGGAAATGAAGGGGCAATAGGACACTGGGGAATTGTGTGGGTCTCAGCACACAGATCTGCACTGATTAAAGCTTCCGACACACTCTGAAAGGGCTAAAATATTTAACTATTATTGGTCTATTGTTCCAATAGCAGTTAATGGAGTGGCAGCACACTGGAGTGGCTATTTCATTCATGTAGGGCACTCAAGACTGCTCAAGGTTGCCACGAGCTATTACACAAAACAATAATTGCCTGGAACGGCCGGTTATCATTACATGTAATAGGACCCTTAGATGTTGGTGGCCTGTTGGCTAAACTTAAAGGAGAAGTCCGGTGAAAAATTTTATTAAAGTATTGTATTGCCCCCCCAAAAGTTATACAAATCACCAATATACACTTATTACGGGAAATGCACATAAAGGGGGAGATTTATCAAAGGGTGTAAAATTTAGACTGGTGCAAACTACCCACAGCAACCAATCACAGTTCAGCTTTAGGCAGTGCTGAAAGGAAAGCTGAGCTGTGATTGGTTGCTGTGGGCAGTTTGCACCAGTCTAAATTTTACACCCTTTGATAAATCTCCCCCAAATTGTTTTTTTCCCTGCACTTACTACTGCATCAAGGCTTCACTTCCCGGATAACATGGTGATGTCACGACCTGACTCCCAGAGCTGTGCGGGCTGTGGCTGCTGGAGAGGATGATGGCAGGGGGACACAGGGCACTGGAGGGACACTGAGCATCCCTCTGCCATCATCCTCTCCAGCAGCCACAGCCCGCACAGCTCTGGGAGTTGGGGGGGTGACATCACCATTTTATCCAGGAAGTGACATCACCATTTTATGCAGGAAGTGAAGTCTTGATGCAGTAGTAAGTGCAGGGAAAAAGCACTTTATAAGCATTTCCCGCAATAAGTGTATATTGGGGATTTGTATAACTTTTGGGGGGAAATACAATACTTTAATTTTTTTTTTTTACCAGACTTCTCCTTTAATAAGCATGTTAAGATTACCTCTCCGCGCTCCCCCAGTGTCCTGATGCAGTGTCGCCGGTGACTACAGTAATGCTACTTCCAAAACAAACTGGCTTAGACGGAACAGCGCCGTGGCCAGTGATTGGCTGAGCAGGCTGTCTCTTCCAAAATGAGTTCATCTAGGAAGTAGCAAAGCTGCAGTCAGTAGGGGGCACTAAAGAGGCCGCATCAGGACACCGGGGGAGGGTGGAGAGATAAGCATAACATGTTTATTATGTTTACCAGCAGGGAAGCTATATATAAAAATGTTAAACGCTAGTTAACCCTAAATTCGAACATTACATCAGTCTCAATATATATATTATAATACATTGAAAATACTTTTTGTTTTATGTGAAGGCCTTTGATGACGAAGCCAGTGATGGAGAAGATGGTGTCACACAGGGAGACCTGGACGCATTAATGTTTGGTCAACAACTTTTGAAAAATAAAGATAGTGAAAAGACGTCTGAAGACAAAACAACCGTGGCAGGAAAGTGGGTGTGTGCCCACTCATCTGAGAGTAAGAAGGAGAATCACAACCAGTTCATCACGGACAAGCTGGAGGTGCTGGCCAAGGCGTATTCTGTGCAGGGAGACCGATGGAGATCTCTGGGTTATTCAAAAGCTATAAATGCTCTTAAAAGTTACCATAAACCAGTGACGTCAGCCCAGGTAAATGATCACAGTATATCAACTTTTAATGTATTCTGCACTCTAGTAATAAAGGGTTCAATTTTATATTATATGGTTTTATATATGGTTGTCTGTGTTTTTTTCCCTAGGAAGCTGCTAAAATTCCCGGTATTGGGAAGAAGATGGCTGAGAAAATTGATGAAATTTTGGACAGTGGCCACCTGCGCAAACTCGACCATATAAGCGACAGTGTGACTATCTTGGAGGTGTTCTCTAATATATGGGGAGCTGGTGTGAAGACAGCCCAAAGCTGGTACCAGCAGGTGGGTAGTGTGCTACACACTACTGCTTATACTTAGAATGTAAATAAGTATTTTTATAGTCTGTGGATGCTGTCCCAGATTTTTGAGGGTGTAAAAAAAAAAATTGTCTGGGAGGGAATGGATCAATGACATATTGAGAGCATGATCTATCACAGTTTTCACTAACATATTTTTTGTGTTTCATACTATTAATGTTTATTCAAAGGGATTTAGAAGTCTGGATGACATCCGCACAAAGGCAAACCTAACCACACAGCAGGCCGTTGGCTTGAAACATTATGATGACTTCCTAGATCGTATGCCCAGGGAGGAGGCTGCACAGATTGAGGAAACAGTAAGATTTTTATTCTTATATGAAATTCATAGTGGTTCTAAGTGGTAGTATCCTGTCTAAGTCTGCAGTAGCACAAATTTTTCAAAAAAAAGTTAAAGTTATGTGTGATAGAAAACTATGAGAGTACTCAGAAAGGTTCTACTGGAAAACCGTGAGTCCTGGCATTTATGTGGTTGCCATTTTACATGTACCTCAAACCTAAACCTTGTACAAACTAAGTACACCTTTTCATGGCAGATGTGCTCCCTACTGACAGTGGCCTCTCACATGGCACTATTGTTTGTTTCCACCCTCTTTGTTCAGGGATAGTAAGAGGAACATGGAAGACTTCATGGTATTAAATTCAATAACTTTCAAATTCTCAACCTACAGGATGTGCTGTAAAAACAAATTCAATCTATGAAGGTCAAAGTTCTTACTTACAGAACTTAAAGTGTCACTGTCGTTATAACTTTCAAAATTCAAATCAACAGCAGATGTGATATAAAGCAAGTTTGCAATATACATTCATTATTTTTGTTGTTATCATGCTGTAAAACAAAGCTGTACTTACCAGAAATCCAGGTCCAGTCTCCAGAAGGCAGATTTTCTGGTGCTGGTTGTAAAAAAACAGACTAAACACAGGAATTCCGTCCAGTACAGAGAGTCACGAGTCAATGTGTTTATCAGTCACATGACTGCCTCCTCTCTGTGAGCGGTCAAATGACCTGGAGAACACAGGACTTCATGTTTTCTGACACTTTGAGAAAAAAACAGGAAGTGCCGTGTTTTCCATGATAACTAAAAAAAAATTAATGAATGTATATTGCAGACTTGCTTTATATCACATCTACTGTTGGTTTAGATTTTGAAAGTTATAACGACAGTGACCAGTTGTTAGAATCATGTTTATATTTTAAACATATTTTTAAAGAATTATTGGTGATGTTATTTGATATTTTCCATTTTACTAAGAATATTTAAGAATAATCCTAAAATCTTGCCGTTTTTATTTTGGCCACTAGTCTTAAAAGTAAGCTGAGACATCTTGTTCTGTACAGATCGTTTCCCAGCGATGCCCTCTTTATCATCACAGACAGGAGAGTACAGTGACTTCAGTATATAGATAATAGAGGTACACATAGCAGCTGTTGCTCACAGCTCAGCATCCTCTCGTAGAATAAGCCCACTAAACATGCTCAACAATGTGTCACATACAAAGAATAAGGTTTGGAGATGTTTGTTGTGTCTATTTTTATGAGGCTTGCTGGAAAGCATCTCACTAAATGTTGTTAGAAACAGCTCAGGTAAACCGGCAGCCCCCATAATAATAAAAGAAAAAATTAAATAAAAAATATAAACAGATTAGATAAAAAGAACATGTTCCAGTATCTGGGCGATACATTCTTTAAAGGGATTTTTTTACTATTGTGTTAACCTCTTCTAGACTGCCCACTGATGGCAGGCGGTTCAGGTTCTCAGTCTGCAGTGACGTCTTTTGGTGTTACTGCAGTAGAAGGGGGTAGCGGCTCCAAGGCTACTCTTCCACTAGGAACTGGAAAATGTCACATACAGGCATCCTCCCTTCAATCCTACTTGTTTAAACTTAAAGTGCCATAGTCCATGACCGCAGCATGATCAAAGTGGATTTCTGTAAGTGTAGCCCTTGCAGCAGCATGTGACACAGAGACATAGACAAAGTATAAGCATACATGCTAATGCATCATAACTATAAAATAAAGTTATTAAATAGTAATCATATATAAGGATAAAGAAAAAAGAGAATCAAAAAATTTATAACGTTTAAAGAAGTATGAAAGGAACCCTAGAAAACAACGCTAAAAAAAATGGGAAAAATAAGTTGGTCACTTAGGGGTTAAAAGGTGCATAATGTACATTGTTTATTTCCTTGTTTATTTTTTATATTCCATTGTTTTACTGTTAAGGTCCCCATACACCTGCAAGCAGTGGGTTCGGCCATCAGTCTAACATGTATGGGGCTCTCCCGAACGGCCACCGAAAGATGATGTTGGTGGTGATAGGTATGGGTGTGATGGAAAATAATCATCCGACCCCTTTGTTCTGGGAAAGATAAGTCCCAGCGAGAACTCTGTTGCTTCGGCTTACCCCTCCCTTTAGAGAACGCATGACTGCTCATGTCATAGGAACACAGGAACGCCCATTAGGCATGTCAAAAGTTGTTGATTACAGCAAGTCTCGCTACCGAGACTCTCTGCAATCAGAAGATATAGCCCAGGATGAGTGTGATGGCCGTGTAATCCATTCCCCAGCCGCTCGCTTATTCTAATACTTTAGCCTCATAGACTATAATGAGGCTAAACTATCGGAGCTAGTGAGCAGCCGGCTATATCTCCTGATCGCATTGAGAGCCGCTGCGATCAATAACGTTTGACATGCCTGATGACATATCAAAAGTTGTTTGTTTTGGCAGCAAGAGGGGGATTCTGTCTCATCAGTGTATATATTTCTGTACGCCTTTTAATAGCTGTACACACATTTTACTTTTTTTTTCACATTTTGATAATATTTACTATCCTGGATTGTATTCAGTATATGAGAACATATACACGACTCTACGCTCATCCTCCCCATCTGCGAATGTTAAAAGTTCTTCTCTTTGTCATTAGATGTTGCTTTAGTATTGCAGTGATTCAGTGCCTAGACCGCAGCCATTTCTCAGAGACAAGACCCAGGTCATGCAGGCGCAGGTTTTCCCTGAGATCTGCCTCTCCGTCACAGATGGAGGGGCCGGAAGGTTGGGAAGGGCAGATATTTCAGCAGCAAGGGGTGTTATAACATGTACAGTTATGTTCTTAACAGTTAAACTCTGGGTTATACTGCCTCTGAATAAGGACTTGGGGTATTGGTGGACATTAAACTTAACTTTAGTGACCAGTGTCAGGGAGCTGCTACAAAGGCTAACAAACATGGGATGCATGAAAAGAGCATAAAGGCTTATAACAAGAACAAAGCATTGCCTCTGTACAAGTCACTGGTCACATCATTCATGTAATACTGTGTACAGCTCTGTGCACCCTTATATAAGAACTGGAGCAGGTGCAGAGGAGGGCAGCCAGGGCCATTAGGGGAATGGATGGGTTACAGAACTAAGGGTCCTATTACACAGAGCGATTTTTAATGATTAACGCTCGCAAACGAGATTATTTATCGTTAACCTGAAATCATTCACCATATTACACAGAACGATAATCGTTACTATGATCGTTTATTCCTTCTGATCCCAGCAAAACAATGTGCAATTACACTGAACAATTAGTGAACAACATTAGGGAACTTTTTGCGAACGATTAACGGTAATTTTAGGTTCAGATCTAAATCAACGACACACGAACGATTTTTCGATCGTTGGCTGCAATTACACAGAACGATTATTGTTAAAATTCGAACGATATAACGAATTTTCACACGATAATCGTCCCATATAATAGGGCCCTAAGACAGGGGATCAATAGACAAGTAGAAGGAAGGACTGGATGCTGTTCTTCAAAAATATATTACAAGCTGTGGTCACTAGATTTCTAGTGATAGGATATTGATCCAGGGATTTGTTCAGATTTTTGGAGTCGGGAAGGATTTCCCTCCTGTAATATGTGGCATTTTAAATCTGCCTCATCGGGGTGTTTTGCCTTCCTCCGGATCGTCACAGTAGGTTTATAGAAGTAATGCACATAGTGATTTCGACTGCACCATTAGCCAGCAATGGATCCTATGGAAACTTGTCCTCCTAACCTCTGCGTGTGTTTCTCTACATATATGAGATGGGTTGTAACACCTGTAGGATATCAACCAATCACATTCCAGCTCTTACATATTCCAGTGCATGGAAGAAAAAGAAGGGAGTGAGCTGGTACTGTTGTCTGCACTAGTTCTTGCCTTCTGGTGACCATGAATACACCTCAATACAACCAAGGTGCCTAGCATGCAGCGGGGACACAATAGATGGCCGCATTGTCACTTTGTTCATAAATTGCTGGCAACGTATGAACAAATTCCTGGGCTCCTTTGCCAAGGCTAAAGTTGATTAAAATAAGGTTAAACTACATCTGAGATCTTTTGCTGCTGGGAATGGAACCAGAAGACATGATCAAGCTGTGCAGATAAACTCCGCTTTTGTTTTCCGGCTATTTGTGCCTTTAGCCTCTGCAATTTCTTTCTCTTCTATTATGCGGTCACAACATTAATATATTCTGTTAAGAAAGGGGTTTTCTCTCCCACAAGCTTCTATAAGAACACGGCTCTTTGTGATGATCATCAGGACACACTATTTCAAAGACAGTCTGTTGGAGAAAATGAAAGGCAGCGGAGTTCGAATGTTGGTGTTGAGTGACAGGATCCCTTGGGGTGGGTTGGAACGAGTCGCTTTATGTTACACCTGCATACCCCCATCACCGTGGAAGCATCGGTCATTGCGACGCTGTCACTCAGCCACACAGCCTGACCTCAAAGAATGTGCACCAAACCGGACCCCACTGAGAAACTTGTTCCCATGCGTATGATTAAAGGCCAAAGGCTGCGTCCCCCCCAGAAACACCCCTCCTTTTTTCTTCAAACACGGTTGTCACGTAAAAGATTTTCAAGAATGACTTTCCAATTTCAAGTACCTTTTTTCTCTCCTCCCCATCTTTTGAAAAGTCAGCCAGGTTGTTGTGGCTGCTGTTGGAGGAGGACCCGGGCCCTATTGTTGTTGTTGATTGGATTACTCGTCCTGGGTCTCTGGGCCCCCGTGGGTGCTACACAGGAGAAAGAAGGGATTAAGGGATTAGCCACTGTCCTTGCTGTATGTCGCATCAAGATCTTGGGGGGGCTTTGCACTCAATTGCAGTGTAGCAGCTCTTCAGAAATCTTCATTAAAAAGAGACAAAATATGCATTAGAAAAGAGTTGTGACCTTCTTAAGCATGTCACCGGCACACAAGACAGAACTAATGGGTTTATTCTGCTAATGAAAGATGATCCGTAATTGTTATAAGGAGATAAAGAGAAAGACGACACAGAAAGGGCGATATCGGGGGACTACAGACCCTTTAGTGTGTCATTGTTTGTCACATCTGGGAAACGGCTTACACACATATGTCACTGGCTATTCACCCATCGCCATTTCATTTAGACCTATTCTTCACCACTAGCCATCGTAAAATAAAACGTTACAGAGTCAGCCTTTAAAAAGAACTGGTCAGCAGAACCTATTCTATCAGTGCAGATGTGTGTCTATATAACACAATACGGACCCGTACTCACTGGAGGATTATAGTAATCTGGCTGCCAATAGCCCAAAATGTATATAAATTCAGTGTATTTATCTAAAATTGTTCATTTAATGGGTTGTCTCATGATGGACATTTCGCGTGGATTCACAGAAAGTGATAAAAGTCTTAAGCACTGGGACCCCCTCCAGCTACTAGGGCAGGGATCATTTTTACTGCCTCACCATAGAATAGAGGAGTGATTGACCTTGTGTTCTTTTACTCAATTTAATGTGCTTGGGGTTTAGTTGGTCAATGCAGCAAGGGCTGTCTCCCTCAGTCCCATACAGTTTGAGGCTATGTTCACACAACTTATTTTTTCGTAAAAGTCTGGGCGTTGTTGCCGATTGCAACAACGACCGTGCTTAATACGAAAATATACGTTACCTTGACTTCTATAGAATCACGGCCGGAGTGTACACACATAGTATACGCTCCGGCCGGGATCCCTAGCGGCGCCGTAGAAAAAACTGACATGTCAGTTTTCTGCGTCCGCTATTCATTGAATAGTGGCCGCAGAAAAACCTGTCAGTGGACACCGTGGAGCTCCATAGTGTGCAGTGGTTAGCTCTGATGCTGGCATGCACTGATGCGCCCACATCAGAACTCTGCGGCCCTAAAGATCATCCAGCCAGTACTGCAGTACCGGCCGGGATGATCTTTTCAGAGACCGGCCGGGTCACGGAACAGCCAGTCTCCGCACACAATGTAAAAACAGTGATGATCCCCACTTAGCGCCCTATTACACGGGACGAATATCGTTCGAAGAATTGTTAGATTGTTCGGATTGGAAAGATAATCATTTAGCGTAATAGCAGACAACGATTTCTCGTTGGTCGTTTGATAGATTTTGGACCTATTTTTATTGTTGATTGTTTGCAAATCTTTGCATGTTAAGACATAGTTTGCAGTAGCGACGAACGTAATAGCGACGACAAGACGACCGCAAGAACGATCATAAGTAACGATCATCGTTCCGTGTAATTGGGTGAACGATTTCAGGTCGTTCACCATAGCGTTCGCTAGCAGAGATCCTGTCATAGTGAATATAGCTTAAAGAGGTTGTCTAGGGGACGGAAGACGTGAAAGGGGTTATCCAGGCTACAAAAAAACTTTCTCCCAGAAACAACACCACTCCTGTCCTCCGTTTGGGGGTGGGTTTGGCAGCTCAGTTCTATTGAAGTCAAAGGAGCTGAATTGTAATACCACACATAACCTGGGGACAGGGGTGGTGCTGTTTCAGCAAGAAAGTAGCTGTGCTTTTTCTAATCCCGGATAACCCCTTTAAGTCTAGTTGCAAAAGGTATAATAAATTAAAAAAAAAAAAAAAAAAACACCGTCCCAAATGACATTCATTATAATAAATTAAATTTACTGGATTAAAGTAAAATCTTTAAAGCTGCAAAACCTTTTTAGTTCATCATCTAACTTATAATATATTGATGTTTAGTAACTTATTCCTGTGATGCTACTATATTATATAACTGTGACTGTGCACTATCCCAGCATCTACCCAGTATTCTGCATTAAAGAAATGGAACAGTAATTTATGCTTTTTTTATGTCAGGTCAGAAAAGCTGCTAAAGCGATAAACCCAGAGTTGCTGAGCGTGGCCTGTGGCTCTTTCCGGCGACAGAAAGCGACGTGTGGCGATGTTGATGTATTAGTTACGCATCCTGATGGCAAGTCTCATAAAGGAGTTTTTAGCAAACTGATTGACAGCCTTAAATTGCAAGGTAAGAAAATCCTTACTGTCCATCACATAAGAGAAAAACATATATAACCTGACATTAAATACCAGTCTGTATCACAAATCAAATCCTAACAATGTTATAGATCCCTGTGATGAGTTGGAGCTGTACTTAGTTATTAGGCAGCAAACAGGAACCAGCGCCCTGGAGTCCATGACGGCGAGCCCTGTAATTTCCACGTGTTAATCATAACTCCTACGTCCCATTCATTTCTGGATTTCTTTCACCTGCTATCATGGAGCTCACAAATAACAAGATAAATGGCCTTTTCTGATTAAAGCTACCAAGTGAATATTTCATGTTACTTTCCTTTCTTTTGTGTTTGATCCATCCAGGCTTCTTAACTGATGATCTGGTGAGCCACGAGGAGAACGGAAATCAGAAGAAGTATATGGGTGTATGTCGCCTACCAGGTCCGGCTCAGAGGCACCGTAGACTGGATATCATCATTGTGCCTTATGGGGAGTTTGCCTGCGCTCGGTTATATTTCACCGGTTCAGCTCACTTTAATCGCTCCATGCGAGCTCTTGCAAAGACCAAGGGCATGAGTCTGTCTGAGCATTCCCTTAACAAGGGTGTGGTACGAAATGGAAGCCTGAAGGTTAACCCTGGATATCCTCTGCCGACACCGACCGAGAGAGACGTGTTTGAGATTCTTGGGCTTCCTTACAGAGAGCCGCATGAAAGAGATTGGTAGATCTATCTATAACTATAAGGAAAGAATATGTCAGCTCTGGTCAACAAATAACTCGTCTTTCAGCAATTCATATGAAATAGGTTCCTGTGTTGATCCTCATAAGAACCCAATGATCAGCGAATTTTCAGCTGATAGAGTCTCATGTTTCTAAGTCATACATGGTCACTGGAGCCACCCAGGGCAAGAGAAAGCCTGTGCACTGGCTCTTAAAGGGATTGTTTATTGAACATTTGTTTTTACAAAAGTTGTTTTTAAAGGCTGGGAATGTTTACACATGCAAAAAAAAAAGTTGCCATATTCCCCCTTTTCCACAATATTTGTCTGGTTTCCTGCTTGCTCTCAACACAGAAAATGTGACAGCTCTGGCCGTACCAGGTCACTGCTGAGGTTACTGATTAGATACAGCAATCATGTGACCTATGTCGAGAGGGATCAGAAGGTGGACGTAGTCTGTGGACCAGGCAGGGATCAGTACAGTGGGTATAGCTACTACTTTATATGACTTTGAGCCTTTCATAAAAACAACAGGCATATGATAAGAAATAATTATTGACCAATTCTAAATGCAATGTTATTCTATAATATCACTGACCGTCCAGAATCCTGAATGTATGGTGACGCTTCATCTCATCGCACAATGTTTCCATTTACTGACAGCTATGACAGTTATGTTAGCGGGTGTAGCATGTCTGGATTAGGGTCCCCCCCTATGTTATTACTTGTTTACAGCAGAATGCACTATATGTTGTATACAACACCATTACACAACTAGTAATAATGTATTACATTACAATATTTGTTCTTGCACTTTATACTTTAACATATGAATGTGAACATGATTATTTTTGTTTTCTATAATGCTTTTATGTAGACCTCCAGCTCTCCTGACCTGTCGGTTTCAGTAAACAGAAACACCAGATAGAAACCCGACGGATCCCTTTGAAGTCAATGCAGTCTCTCCGGATGCGTTTGACTCCATTGGTGTCCATTTTCCAGCTCAAACCCAGCCCCCAAACAGCTCCAAGCCTAACCTGCTCAGGGGATTTAGCTCATCTGTTTTACTGCAGTATGTTCAAATCATGGTCAAGGCACGTTGTCTCTTCATTGTATTCATTTTCACTCATCACTTTGGCAAATATAGTCTCATAGCAAAATTAGCAAATGGTATTTGCAGTTTATGCTTTTTACTTTTAATCTTGCACTAATTTTATACAAGGTCTGAAGTCTCGTATAGATTTTTTTTTTGCAAAAAAAATGTAAGATTGAAGGCTGTATTTTTTGGATACATGAAGGGTTTAAATCTGATGAAATTATGTGTACATTATATGCTTTGTCCATAATAAAGTAAACTGTGCCCAATTAAGTGATCACTTTTGGAGATGTGGTAGATTCAGACTATGCTGACTAAAAAAAGGCAAAAAAAGAGTAAAATAGAATATTTGCTTTATTGTTTTTTTAAAATCCTGTAGCTTAATGTAAACAGCAGCTGAGCTGCAGTAACCCTGTTTGGCCACTACATGGAAAATGGAGCTAGCTGCTTCTGGCCCGTTCACTGTGTGGTTTGGACGACAAACAGCTGCTCAGCAGGGGTAGTATTCTTTTTACATGTTGTTCTTAAAGGGGATCAAAAAGTTGTTATATCTTCTGTAGAAACATTGCTGTTACATTCAGTCTAAACTGCTTTATTTTAGATTCTAAGCGATCTATAAAAACATTCATAGATAGAGAAAAGCTACCCCAACTGTGGTAGAAAGGAACACCACCGACATCTATAGCAGGACATGGCTTTAACAATGACAAATTTAGCAAATGTTGATAATCTTTTGTATGAAACACCAAGTTCAGTCCAACTAAAATCTGTGATATCAGTTGTAACATTCATACGTTGGTCAATTGTTTTCTCACCAATAGTGGTTAATGTTATAATCTATGTCTGGGGATCTCCCCTACAAAAAGATATTAATGAAATAGAATGGTTCCAGAGACTGCTACAAGAATGGTGGAGGGTCTAAAGCATAAAACCTAACATTTTGCTCATGCGGCAGGATACCCTTTCAAAATGTGGCAGGTTCACTGCTAAATCATGGAATGGAACTGCCGGGAACCACCATAGCTTTGCATTGTAAGGTTATTTTGCTTCCTACAGTTTTGTACACCGATTGCCTTAAGAGTGGACTATGAACCTGCTGGGTTTTAAAACAGAGATCCTGCTACATGATTGAAAAAATAGGTATCCTTTAAGGAAATAAACTGAATAGTCTTGAGGAAAGGGGGGACATGATCGAAACTTTTACATAAGTTACATGGCCAAGTAAAACTCAGGAGGGGAGTGTTTTTAATTAAAAAAAAAAAAAAAGGACACAATCTGAGGTTAGTTGGGGGAAACAGAAGGAACATGAGAAAATATTACTCTACTGAAAGAGTAGTATACACTTGGAACAAATTTATGCAGAATCCACAATAACTGAATGTAAACCCGCCTGGGAGAAACATACTGTATTTTCCTCCGTATAAGACTTCTCAAAAGTCAGGGGTCGTCTTATAGGGCAGGTGCCGAAAACCTTTGGTCCGGACTGGAGAATCTGTGGTCGCTGCATACTGTGGGGGAGCTAAAAAAAAAAACTACTATGTCTTCTATGACTTTTATGTCTACAAAAAGTAGTTCTGCTTTGTAACCATTCCGATCCCCTGCAAAAGTCAAAAACTTTGGAACACTTAAAAACTTGACATGACTTTTTCTAAATAAAACAAATCCAATACTGCAGGGGGCGATTCATAAGGTAATTTTCTTCCTGTGGACCATACAGTAGGGTTATAGGCTGGACATGATGGACCCTTATCAACTATGTAAGCAGAACTTTAAGGTCCTCTAACACCCTCCACTGTCATTCTTAGACTTTAATTTTCAGAAGCAGCAGCAGGGGATTAGTAGTGTGAAAGAGAAACTCTGTGTAGTCTTCTTTATTATAAACCTTTATCTGCTCCTTTTCATACCGCTCCTTAAATATATACTAAGGACATAGGAAAGAGATTCTAATAATTGTCTCCAGAGAACCTGATGGTTTTTATAAATCACTGATCTGATTTGTCCTCTATTTGATTGGTAGTTTAGTATTTTTCTCAACTTTTTTTAATTTTTTTTGTTTTAGCTTTGCAAAATTAGATCTTTAAAAAGAAATAAATTGTGTAGAAGAACGAGGCTCACACAGCAGCCACGAAGGTCAGCAGATTGTAGAATAATGTCATTGACAAGGCTACGTTAACCCTCACACAATGGTTCTTCAAAGAACAAGGCAAAGTCATTAAATCTTTTATGAGCCGCTGTCACAAAGTGCAGGTCCAGGTGCATAAATTGACAAGTAGGTGGCAGGCTTTTTGCTGTGGTCGGAGTAAGTCACGGTTTAACCTGGGACATCACACAGCCTTTACAGAGAGGCCAATAAAATGCAGTATTTTACGAAGCTCTGAACCTCTCAAAGGGGGTTTTCTATTGTCATGGACGGTGTGGGAAAGGTGAACTGGTGGGCTGGGGGTGTGCTATTAGCATTCATAAAAACCCAATTGGAAGAAGAAGAATATGAAAGATGTGATCACACTTACACAACAAAACCCGACACTGATGAGTGTTTTCACACGTCATTGACTGAGAGGCTCAAGTAGGGGATTAAACCCATAAATGCATGTAGAGACCTCTGCTGCTGGTCAGCTGTGCCGTCCAAGGGTTTCTTATGTAAAGTACCTCTGTGTACACTGCTGGTAATACTTTCCCTCAGTAGTGGATAAACCTGTAGCCCCCGTAAGGGTCCTATTAGACAAAGACGATTAGACGATTTTTAACAATTAACGATTGACGATAAACAATCGCAATTGAGATTGTTTATCATTAACCTGAAATCGTTCACCATATTACACCGAAGGAATGTCATCAGTTACGATAGTTACAATGATCGTTACTGCGATCTGTTACTCCATCTGATCCCAGCAGAAGAAGGAACGATTTGCAATTACACTGAACGATTAGTGAATAGATGCGGAATTACAGCGAACGATTAACGATGATTTTAGGGTCAGATCTTAAAAAAAAATCAACGACACACAAAGGATTTTTCATTCAAATTCGAAGGATATAACGATTTTCCACGAGAGGGCCCTAAGAGCAGCCCTGATCTGACTGCAGGCCTGATGAGCTGAACTAAAGAACCATAGGGATCTATGATAGTTTTAGGGTCCTATTACACAGGATGATTATGCCGCGTTTACACGGAGCCATAATTCGCCCAATCGAACGATTAACAATTTCAAAGTAACAATGTGTGTTTTATGACGATCAGAGTTTTAGACGGAACGATATATCGTTTGGAAAAATCGTTATTGTGATCATTTTAAGATCTCTTAAGCCCATCTTACACATAGGGTGAATCGGTGAAAGACTGTTTACACAAAGCGATCTGCAAATTTTTAGCAAACGACCAACAACAATTTGAGAACGTGTTGAAAGATCGAGCTTGAGAAAGACCATGTAGGTTGAAACGTCGCTGTTGTGTATGTGCCATGAGGTAATAAAGCACTTTTTGATTTTTGCACTTTAAATCGCCTGGATGCTGTTACTTTTTCTTTTTATATATTTATAGTTTAACAGCATACCTAGGCTTTATTTACACTGTATTCATGGTCTTCATTTGCCTTATGGTTGCAATATTGCCCATACACTATGGTTCTAAACACAGTGTAATGTGAAAGAGTGCAGCCTGGTTGCATAGGGAAAAGCTGTTTTTTTTTTAAAGCAAGAAAGCTAATGTATACCAGCCCGTATGCCAATTAGTTACTCTTTTGCCATCAATTGGGCCAATAAGAACACATTTGGTGAACACATTGGGTAACCTTCTGGCTCATCCACTATATACATACATAGGATGGGTTCACACTGCAATCAGGCAGTACATTGGAGGTATGTGCCAGTATAGAAATGGATGCAGACATGTATTCTGGCAGGCCTATTGTGCTTAATGGACTAAATGTAATCTAATATGGACTATGTTCAGCCCATTGTGGGACTCAAAAGTGTGGTCTGCTGCACTTGGGTCCCACAAATAAAAGTCTACATTTAGGAACCAAAAGTAGTTACTAGTAGACAACATGCGTTCATTAGATCTGCTGCACTTTTGCATATTAGCATAGCCTTTTACCATAGCTTGGTATATATCTCCAGCCTTACAGATTTGTTTTTACTCCTTAAAATCAAAATATCACATGTAACCTGGGAAAATTATATTTCTTGGTGAGAAGCAATTAAGCCAGAAATTCATAGTTCCTATCTATCATAACTAGAGATGAGCGAACCTGGAGCATGCTCCAGTCCATCCGAACCCGATCGTTTGGCATTTGATTAGCGGTGGCTGCTAAAGTTGGATAAAGCCCTAAGGCTATGTGGAAAACATGGATATAGTCATTGGCTGTATCCATGTTTTCCAGACAACCTTAGAGCTTTATCCAACTTCAGCAGCCCCAGCTAATTAAATACCGAACGTTCGGGTTCTGATGGACTCGAACCCGAACCCGATTCGCTCATCTCTAATCATAACCTATCTAACATCAAATCCAGAACAGAAGTTAATGGGTGACTTCATGGACATGGAAATGTACCATGGGAAATGGGAGATATCTGGGTGAGAACCCTATGGCAGCTGTTGGCTGAAACAGATACAACTAAGAAACAAGTGAAGAAGGCTTGAGAGTGGACCGCCACTACCGGGACAGGGTCTAGTGGGGCACTACTTCTGTGCAGGAAACATTGCTATAATTTGGACTGTTAAGGGAGAACCACAGTGGGTTTAACCACTGGAACCCCCATCAATTATGAGAATGGTGGTCCTTTATACCTCTATGCAACTCCATTCACTCTATGGGATTCACAGAGATAGCCGACTACAGCAAAGGAAGAAAGTGGCAACACACACGTTTGTGACCCCTGTTTTCATTATCCGAGGATTATGATCATTTATAGCCCCCCCCCCCCTTGTATCCCCCTGTGATCAACATTGAAGGACACCTAACTATAACATTTGGTCAAACACAAAACTAATTGACACCAGAAAGCTTTGTCACAACGCTAAAGCATCATGAATGATGATATCAAGGTATGTATGTGTTTATATATTATTAACCATATAGATTCTGGAAAGTTATGACATGATGTCACTCTGGTATTGCTTAGTTTAAAAACTGCCGGGAACAAGACAGGAGGAATAATTGGGAAACAAGGGACTGGTGACAATCCTTTAGTTATTGGTTGTACAGCTCCCTCTGCTGGACAACAGGTCGTACCACTGAACAGAAAATAAATTTGGCAAAAAAACACTGTAGTACTCTGTAAAACAATTAACCAAACCCTTTAAGCTGTACATAAATACACTTCTCAAAACAAAATGAAAATAGCTCAATCAAACGTTCAATCTTGATGAACAATTGATTCAAATTAAAAATCTTTACGGATTTAAATTGTGTGTTCTTTGAGTGGGGCATTGTGATGTCACAGAGGCACATTGCATTGTCAGATTGCGGCACTGTCTCGTCACACTTGTGTATTGTGATGTCACATGTGATGTCACATTTGGGAGATGCCCTTCTTTTGCCCTTTAAGTGCACCTGCAGTCACTTTTAATTGCAACAAAGCTAATGAAATTGATTCACAGTCACCTTTGCTTCCCAACTTGACAGACTGATAGCCCTGATGTTTATTTAATTGCAGATATACTGTGATGCTTATAGAATACCTGTCATCAAAAATAACTTTTAATTAGTCACGAGACATGTCAAAAGTTATTGATCACAGCCGGTCTCACTAATGAGCCCCGCTGTGATCAGAAGATTTAGCTGAGGAGAGAGCGCAGCAGCTGTGTCATCCACTCCCCGGCCGTATCTCCGTAATGGCTAATGGCTTATACCGACCATGTAAGTCATGGTCGGAATTAGTGGCCGGCCAGGGAGTGGCTGCACTCTCTTTTCAGCTGTATCTTCTGATCACAACAGAGCTCAGTAGTGAGTGGAACAAACTTTTAGCAGATGTGGTAGGTAAATCTACAATAACAGAATGTAAACATGCCAGGGATAAACACATATCAATATAGAAACATATCCCAAGGTAATAAGAAGGGAAATACTAAAAGGGCAGAAAGTGTTTTTTTTTCTGCCGGCAATCTTCTATGTTTCTTCTAAGTGGTGTACCCCAAGGGTCAGTTCTGGGCCCCCTTCTGTTTAACTTGTTTATTAATGATATGGAGAATGGAATTAACAGCAATGTTTCTATCTTTGCAGATGACACCAAGCTTTGTAGTACAGTACAGTCTATGGAGGATGTGCAGATCTTACAGGATGACTTAGACACTCTGAGTGTTTGGGCGTCCACTTGGCAAATGAGGTTCAATGTGGATAAATGTAAAGTTATGCACCTGGGTACTAATAACCCGCATGCAGCATATGTCCTGGGGGGAGTTACTCTGGGAGAGTCACTGATGGAGAAGGATCTGGGTGTACTTGTAGATAATAGACTACAGAACAGCACACAATGTCAGCCAGCTGCTTCTAAGGCCAGCAGGATATTGTCATGCATTAAAACAGGCATGGACTTACGGGACAGGGATATAATATTACCGCTTTATAAAGCTTTGGTGCGGCCCCATCTGGAGTATGCTGTCCAGTTTTGGAACCCGATTCATAAAAAGGACGTTCTAGAGCTGGAGAGGGTACAAAGACGGGCAACTAAACTAATAAGGGGAATGGAGCATCTTAGTTATGAGGAGAGATTAAAAGAATTACATTTGTTTAGTCTCAAGAAGAGACGTATAAGGGGAGATATGATTAATTTATTTAAATATATAAATGGCCCCTACAAGAAATATGGGGAAAAGATGTTCCAGGTAAAACCCCCTCAAAGGACAAGGGGGCACTGGCTCCGCCTGGAGAAAAAAAGGTTCAATCTCCGGAGGCGACAAGCCTTCTTTACCATGAGAACTGTGAATCTGTGGAACAGTCTACCACAGGATCTGGTCACAGCAAAAACAGTAGAGGGCTTCAAAACCGGCCTAGACAAGTTCTTAGAGCAAAATAATATTAATGCATATGTATAAAATCTACCCGTCATCCATACCCCTTCCCTGAATCCATCCTCTCCTTGTATACCCCCCTTCCCTGCATCCATCCCCTCCTTGGTGGAACTTGATGGACATGTGGCTTTCTTCACTCGTACTAACTATGCAACATCTCTAGTACAGAAGTAAAATAGCTCAAGCACCCAGCCAGCAGCAATAAGGATGACTGTATTTGTTCTCCCATTTTTTTTTTGTATTTCTTTTAACAAAACTAACCTAGAACCCAGTAGGAAAAAGTAGGAAGATGTGTCCTGTCGTAAAGGTTTTTACTTTTTCTCTTTGCCGGGAACTGTTCCCATTTTTGTCAGGAGAGAAATCAATAGTCTACAGATACAGCATGTAACTGGGAACGTACGCTGCCAAAACCCTTACGCACCACGAGGTGGCAGCGGTCCACAGTTTTTAGGCACCAGGACAGCTTCACATTGTGCGACGTGAAGGTTATTACTCTACAACTACCAACTAGATTTACAATTGTGTTGCCCTCTGGTAAGAGAAAATAATCTGTAAAAGTGGAAATGTTTTGTGAAGGATAATTACATCTTAATTGTTTCGAGTCATTTGCCAAACTTTCACATTTGTGTGCAAATTAGTGACACAGTGTATAGTTCTGTATGGGGGCTGCGCGAGGCTTTAGGGGTGTAACAAACTGTAGTAACTGGATTATTACTAGAAACAAACAATGCTAACATGGTAAAGTAAAAGTAAAACTATTTAAAAGGTATTGTCAGAAAATAGTTAAAGTCAGAATATTCCAAAAACATGTAATAGTTGACTTAAAATGACACCGGACAAGAAATCTAAAATTAGCATTTAAAAGGGGTACTCCAGGGGTGGGGGGTGGGGGGGGAATCAAATCTACTGGTGTCAAAAAGTTATACAGATTTGTAAATTACTTTTATTTAGGGTGCGTTCACACGTACAGGATCTGCAGCAGATTTGCTTTGAATCTGCAGCTCCAAATCTGCTGCACATCTGCTGTAGATCCTGTATGTGTGAACGCACCCATGAAAACAAAAAAAAAATCAATCTTTCCAGTAATTATCAGCTGCTGATTGTCCCGCAGGAAGTGGTGAATTCTTGTTCTCTGCTGCCACCTCTGTCAGTGACAGGAACTGTCCAGAGCAGCAGCAAATCCCCATAGAAAACCTCTCCTGCTCAGGACAGTTCCTCACATGTACAGAGGTGGCAGCAGAGAGCACTGTGTCAGACTGGAAAAAATACACCACTTCCTGCAGGGCATACAGCAGTTGATAAGTAGTGAAAGACTGACATTTTTAAATTACAAACCTGTATAATTTTTAAAAGGTATCGCTTTTTTTTGTTTGTTTGTTTGTTTCATTTGTGACCTTTGGACCTGCTCTGACTTGCATAAGATGTGTCAAAGTGGAGGGAAACAGCCAGTTCTTGGTAAACCACCCGAGGTACAGTATGTAGAATGCAGAACTTGGTAATAGAACTTGGTAATGTCAGCGTTTAGGTAAATTAACAGAGCAAAGCAAAGAAAATCCTGAGTGCCAAGATGTTTGGCCCCATCCAAATGGCCAGACTACTACTGGGGGCTGCGTTCACACTTCGTATATTTCAGTCAGTATATTTCAGTCAGTATTGCAACCAAAACCAGGAGTGGATTAAAAACACAGAAAGGATCTGTTCACACAATGGTGAAATTGAGTGGATGGCCGTCATATAATGGTAAATAACGGCCATTATTTCAATACAACAGCCGTTCTAAAATAACAGCAAATATTTGCCATTAAATAGCGGCCATCCACTCAATTACAACCAGGGCCGGCCTTAGAGTAGATGGCGCCCTGTGCGAAACTTTCTTTTGGCGCCCCCCCCTCTGTTGATACCCCCTAATAGTGACATAGATTAAATCTTACAGCCTCCAGACCACCCCCACAGAAAAACCATAAAAGAGATGGGAGGCTGTAGTATTAAGATATGATAGACTAAATCCTACTACAACAATCCCCCCCCCCCCCCCCCCCCCGCGACTGTTATATATGGGACCTTTTCATCACTTTTTAATTTTTTTTCTAGGATGTGATTTCACTAAAAATCAGCTAAATTGGACTTAGCCTTTTTGCGATTACACCGTTAACCGTGCAAGATCAGCAATGATCATTTTATAGTTTGGACAATAACACTTCAGATATCAGAGTATGCTGGGGGTAGTAGTTATGCACTGTTTCAGCTATGAGGGTATACTGGGGGCAGTAGTTATGCTCTGTTTCAGCTGTTGGGGTATGCTGGGGGCAGTAGTTATGCTCTGTTTTAGCTGTTGGGGTATGCTGGGGGTAGTAGTTATGCATTGTTTCAGCTATGAAGAATGCTGGTAGTAGTAGTTATGCACTGTTTCAGCTGTTGGGGTATGCTGGGGGTAGTAGTTATGCAGTTTCAGCTGTTGGAGTATGCTGGGGGCAGTAGTTATGCATTGTTTCAGTTATGAAGGATGCTGGTAGTAGTAGTTATGCACTGTTTCAGCTGTTGGGTATGCTGGGGGTAGTAGTTATGCATTGTTTCAGTTATGAAGGATGCTGGTAGTAGTAGTTATGCACTGTTTCAGCTGTTGGGGTATGCTGGGGGCAATATCTATCTATCTATCTCCTATCTATTTATCTATCTATCTATCTATCTATCTCCTATATATTATCTATCTATCTATCTATCTATGTATCTATGTATCTATCTATCTATCTATCTATCTATCTATCTATCTATCTATCTATCTATCTATCTATCTATCTCCTATCTATCTATCTATCTATCTATCTATCTATCTATCTATCTATCTATCTCCTATCTATCTATCTATCTATCCTATCTTTATGTACACATACAACATAGTATATCCAATTACCAAAACCTAGTGATCTAAATTTTTGACATGAAAAAACTACTTTCATTTATTTGTATATCAACAGGGTTTTAGACAGATCATTCTATAGATGAATATAGTATATACAGATATACAGTATGCCTTTAATAGATAGACATGAGATAGATAGATAGATAGATAGATAGATAGATAGGAGATAGATAGATAGGAGATAGATAGATAGATAGATAGATAGATAGATAGATAGATAGATAGATAGATAGATAGATAGGAGGTAGATAGATAGATGGATAGATAGATAGATAGATAGGAGGTAGATAGATAGATGGATAATAGATAGATAGGAGATAGATAGATAGATAGGAGGTAGATAGATAGATGGATAATAGATAGATAGATAGATATAAAAGAGAGGGAAAGAGGTAGATGGGAGGGAGGATAAAGAGCTAGACAGAGGAGAGAGAAGAAGCATCAGGCTTACATCAGGGGCAGAGGATACTGGACGCTGCAGGAATTGCTAAGGAGGAGGGAGGAGGCACATGGCTAGGCAGAGGTCACAGGTCACCACATTGATGCTACTGAGAACGGCTGACACACACAGCTGATGACACTGTAGTTCAGCAGGCCATTGTGGCAAGGAGTAAGTATCCCACCCGTGGTGAGTGCCGGGGCGGGGCTTGTCAGCGGGGGGGGGGGGGGGCTTGTCAGCGGGGGCGGAGCTTATCTGGACGTACCCGGAACGTTAATTTGCCAGGTCCCCAGCCTGTCTGGCTTCAAGAGCGCCCGAACCAACCCCTATGCAAGGAGGGCAGGCGGCCAGAAAGGGGGGGCGCTCTGGCAGATAGACAGAATGTCTGTCTGCCAGAGCAGTTAGATGTGCAGCTGACTGTCTGCCAGAGCGCCCCCCTAGCTGGCCAGGAGTGATGCGCCCTGTGGTCCAGAAGTCGGTGGACAGTATGTGTAATAGGGTTATGAATCGGGGGAGATTTATCACACATCAGATTACACCTTTCATTCCTCGCAGACGCTTTGGAAAATGAAAGGTGGAATCTGATTGGTTGCTAGGGGCAACTGAGACAGTTTCACTTTACACCATGTTTGATAACTCTCCCCCTTCATGACCCTATTGCACATACTGTCCACCTAGATTTGGACCCCCTGTACATTGTGTATATTATATATCTACACACAAATAAATGTGTAAGTATATATGTCTCTATGTACCGTGTTTCCCAGAAAATAAGACGGTGCCTTATATTTTTTTTCCCCTCAAAACAGACACAATTAGGGAGATTTATCAAACGTTTACACCTTTTTTTGGAGTGGAAAAGTCGCAAAATCTTGAGCAACCGCATAGCTGTGCAAAATTTAGCGACTTTTCCCCAACATAGACTGATCATGCCTACTTCAGCTTACTGCTGAAAGTAGGCATGATTTATCATGTGCGACTATCTAAAATAGTCGCACATGTGTCGCAAACTCACTCCACACTAGAGGTGGTCTATTTCACCACCTATACTGTGGAGCGAGTTTGCTCTGTGGGTCGGGTGCAGTGCACCCGGTCCACGGAGTGTAAAGGGTTAAGTAGTGATGCTGCAGCATCACTACTAACCCCCTGGAGCTGTACAGTAAGGAGGGGTGCTTAGCGCACCCCTCCTTGCAGTACAGGAGCAGGGAATCCCCTTAATTAAGCCGGGATTCCCTGCCTACAGGGTTTCCCACCCAAAAGCAGAAAGCAGTCTGCTTCTGGGCGGGAAATTTAAAATCCTGGCACAGAAGTTACAGTCTGGCTCCCAGGGGCTTGAGCCCTTGGGAGCAAGACTGTAACTGCCATGCCCATGCTGGAGGTCACCCAGCTTTCCCAGCATCCTGTAAGGTTAACCCTTACAGGATGCTGGGAAAGTTGGGTTACCTCCAGCATGGGCGTTACAGTCTGGCTCCCAGGGACTTAAGTCCCTGGTAGTCAGACAGTTTCAGTGGAGGAGCTTATCGTCGCGGGGGCGGAGCTTACCGGGACATTCGGGGACTGCTGCCAACTGCTGAAGAAGACTCAGCAGGTAACCCCCAGCCCCTAGCATCAACCCCCCCCTCCCCCATGGAGATCGCACTGCATCTACCCCAGCAAGGAAGGGGGCACTTAACCCCCTTCCTTGCTGGTGCAGGTGCAGTGCCAAAACTGCCTGGTCCCCAGGGGGTTAAGTCCCTGGAAGCCAGACTGTAACTCCCATGCCCATGCTGAAGGTCACCCAGCTCTCCCAGGATCCTGTAAGGGTTAACCTTACAGGATGCTGGGAAAGCTGGGTGACCTCCAGCATAGGCATGGGAGTTACAGTCTGGCTCCCTGGGACTTAACCCCTTACTTGCTATTTGTTTTTGCTTGTGTCTTTTCTTTTCCAGATAGCGGCATGCAGAGGATTACGGCGGATTCGTTTGGACTACGTCGATGACCGGCGGACTTTACTGTTCAATAAAATGGTCAACGAGGGGTGTGGGGGTGTTTTTATTTGAATAAAAACATTTTCTCGGTGTGTTGTGTTTTCTTTCATTTCTCTATAGACTTAGTAGTGGAAGCCGTCTAATAGATGGAATCCATTACTAAGTCGGGGCCTAGTGTTAGCCGGTATAAAATGGCTAACACTAACCCCCCATTATTACCCCAGTACCCAATGCCACCAGGGGTACTGGGAAGAGCCGGGTGCCAGTGGTCCCGGAGAGTCAAAATTGGCGCTCCGGCACTGGGCGGCAGCAGGCTGCTAAGATTTAGGCTGGGGAGGGCCTAAACCAATGGCTCTTTCCACCCTGATGTTACCAGGCTGCTGTCGCTTGGTTTTTATCCCGGCTGGTTATGAAAATAGGGGGAACCCTATGCGTTTTTGTTTTTTTAAAATAAATAAATAATTTAAAAAAAAAAAACGCGTAGGGTTCCCCCTATTTTCATAACCAGCCGTGTTAAAAACCAAACGACAGCAGCCTGGTAACATCAGGGTGGGAAGAGCCATTGGTTTAGGCCCTCCCCAGCCTAAATCTTAGCAGCCTGCTGCCGCCCAGTCCAGGAGCGCCAATTTTGACGCTCCGGGACCACTGGCACCCGGCTCTTCCCAGTACCCCTGGTGGCATTGGGTACTGGGGTAATAATAGGGGGTTAGTGTTAGCCATTTTATACCGGCTAACACTAGGCCCCGACTTAGTAATGGATTCCGTCTATCAGATAGCTTCCACTACTAAGTCTGTAGAGAAATGAAAGAAAACACAACACACCGAGAAATTGTTTTTATTCAAATAAAAACACCCCCACACCCCTCGTTGACCATTTTATTGAACAGTAAAGTCCGCCGGTCATCGACGTAGTCCAAACGAATCCGCCGTAATCCTCTGCATGCCGCTATCTGGAAAAGAAGGGGAGAAGAAAATGCTCATTACCCAGGAGGAGAACCAGGGCAATGAGACGAATTAGAGACAATTCTGAGACTATTCAGAGACAATTCAGAGCCAAAAAAATCAGCACCACAGAAAATAGACCGGGCTTATCCCTGATAGTAAATTGCACTTTAAATAGACCAGTCTATTCTTGTCAAAGCAGAAATAGACCACATCTAGAAAAATCCCCTGTTGATAAATCTCCCCCAATGTCTTATTTTTGGGGGATGTCTTATTTCTCTCCCCCGGAAATAAGACATCCTCCCCGGAATACTAACCTAGAGTGGCGGGTGAGGCGTGTACAGTCAGGCGTGTGTCGGGACGCGCGGAGGACATGGGGGTCATGGACCAGGCTGTCTGTGGTGCTGGTTTCAGAGGTCCACGAGGGTATTAGGTGAGTCCTGGGTGGTGGCGGTGGCCTTACTTTTGAGGGGTGCCTTACTTTTGGGGGGTGCCTTACTTTAAGTTAGAGGGTAGAGTAGGTGGGGTGTCTTATTTTAGGAGGGTGTCTTATTTTCGGGGAAACACGGTATGTATGACATCTGAAGCCTGACAATTGTGCAGCCATATTCTCAGTTTTTTTTCCTCATTGCAGTGTTTTATTGGAAACAGTTGTTTTTGCTGTGTCTACCTATTTATTTTAACATGTAAAATTAGCATTAAAAGAAAGCATCTTACCTAGCAAAAGATTAACAGTGATTAATGCTCGGCTGAAGAAATATTGATTAATGAGCGCAGAACACCGACATCCTGGCATAGCCGGAGCTGATCTGTGTCTTAGCTGAGTGAGACTGTTTCTTCCTGAAGTGATAGAGCGTGCAAACTAATTATCCTCTGCTAGAATCCTTATACTCATGGAAAACACTTTAAGAGCTGGTGATACCCAATGGGGGCTCTTCTATGTGTGCTTTGGAGCCCAGACCACAGAATGTACCTGTATAGGTTCTAGTACACTCTAAGGTTAGTGATTTTGTGCAAATTGGTGATTTTCAGGGGCCCACTGGAGGATCCACCTGTTCCTCTACGGGTTATCCAGGCCTGGAACAGAAGAGCTGTCATATCTCATCTGTTTTCTCTCTCTTTACTATAAGGGCTCCGAAGGAAGTTGGTAAAAAGTGACACTCTCACTTCCTACTATAAAAGAACACTGTGGTCCTAAACATGAAAGGTTGTCTGATTTAAAGCTCGTGGAGGGCACTGTGGTTTGCACAGATCATGTTCTAGGGCAGCTTTGTGTTCCCAGGGCCTAGGCACATATAGTACTTGTTGATGTGGTCATGTTTGTATATACATGAAAAAAGTCAAGACAAAGTTAGTAAATACTGCATATACTCATGGCCCTAGCTATAAACAAACACAATATTCTGACAGAATTTAACATCTCCATAATGTAGAATGTGGATTACCATTTCCCTATAATGTTGTGATCCGCACAATATGCATGTTAGGCTGGGCTCACGCTACGTTTTTTTCCATCAACGTTTTAGGATTTTCTAAATCTGCTCCTTTGCGCTTTGTCCATGTCTTGGCTATGGGTGCACTCAAACCCCTCCACTCTTTTCTACCTGAAAATGTAGTTGTCCCGCGTGCACCGTTTGCATACCTACAGATTAGGCAATTTCACTCCTCCGTATCTCACCCCTCACTGACTTCGAAAACATGTGTATGGCTACCTCTTCTCCACCACACTCGATCTCTGCTATCTATAGTCTGCTGATCTCTTCAAGGTCAGTAAACCCCCCTCCCTTTTGTGAGAAATAGGAGACTGAACTGGGTAGAAAGTTTACCAAGGAACAGTGGTCCAAATGCTTCTTCCTTACGCACAAAGCGACTATTGCCAGGAAACCTGTTACAAAATTCTTTCCAGGTGGTACAGGGTTCCTGTGGCTCTGCATAGTTGGTTCCCCTCGGTCTCAAATCTGTGCTGGAGATGTAGCAACGCCCCTGGTACTATGTTGCACATTTGGTGGGGCTGCTGCCGTATCCAATGATATTGGAAGGCAGTATTGAGCATTATCTCTTAAATCACTGGTGTGCTCATCCCATATACTCCTGAGTCCGTGCTTTTGTTTATGTTCCTTATGAGCCAACTAAAATACAAAAAATCCCTTACACGCCATCTCCTGCAGGCGGCTTAAACGATGATTCCCAGACATTGGAGATCCACGGACATTCTGTCACTTGAGGAATGGTTCAAGGAAGTCTCACACATTAAGCATATGGAGGAACTCCTTGCTGTTTTCTCCATAGAGTCCTCCGCATATACCTCCACATGATTCGTGTGGCTGGACTTCGTTGCCTATCCCAGATATAGGATCATTTCATTGGGGCAATCATAGTGTGGCCCCATCTTGGTCACCCTGGGGTGCTGTGAAGATTGGTGGGGCGCTCCAGGACACCCAGGCTTTTTAGGGGATTTTTTTTGGTTTTCAGGTTTAGGATTGGTTGTCTTCACCTGGATCACTTACTCTTTCTTTTTTCTCTATTTCTACTCTGTTCCTTTTTTTTATTTTTCCCTTTCTTTTCCTTTTTTTTTTATTGTGATACCACTGATTTTGTTTATTGACCAGTTACTATATAGTGTCATGACTCCTTAACAGGTGGTCTAAGTTTATTCTGATTCTCACTGTGGCCTTAGTACGTATTTTGAGTTTAGTCTTTCTCACAGGAACCACAGTGTTTATATTTATATGGGATTCCTGTGAGTCTACCTCGATCTCCATGTTTGCCCACTGGCGTGTATATTGCACATTACATATTTTATCTCTATGTAAGTGTATACATAGCTGTTGCTTCTGTTTCGCCTTCTTTTTCTTGTACTGTACTCTAAAAGACCTTTAATAAACGGTTAAAAATTTGTATACTGTGCATATATCTAAGCATTTACAGCGTGCTATTGTACTAAGTTACAGATTGCACTGGGTCACTTCTGAGACCTGCTGCCATCCTGAGATACAGCCATGGGGAGTGTACTGCAGTGCTTTTCTCTTCCCATCTGTCAATCAAATCCGACGCATTCTCTCCACTAGAGCCTATGCAAATGAGTTAGAAGTTCCTGCCGGCTGGGGAGATGCTGGCTCTCGTGCTGGAGACGGAAGTTACTTTTTCAGTAATGACTGTAGGCACACAATCTGCAGACAGCAAGTTATACAGCAGGAGGTGCTGAGCGGATTGATATATAGTTTTGTGGGACAAGTTCCAAGATAACTTGTCATTTACCTGCATAAATATAATTCTGGGCTAAGTAGTCATGTGGGCATGAAGAGAGAGCTGTCCCTGGGTAGAATCACCCATTTGACTACTTTCTCTTTCTGGGTAAAGTATTCAAGTGGGAAAACAAACAATGTACCCTAGGCAAGGATGTAGGGTACCCTAAAACTTTTATTGTTGTATATTAGAGATGAGTGCAGCTCAAGCATGCTCGTTCAGCATTTGGATACTGGTGGCTAAAGAAGTTGGATGCAGCCCTAGAGAGCCTGGAAAAACATTTATACAGCCTATGACCATGCATCCAAGTTCTTCAGCCACCAATATCCGAATGCTTAAAGCGACTCTGTACTGGCACCTTGCTGCCCCCGAACCGCTGGCACCGCATTGCAGTGCTCCTCACATTGGGGGTTGTCCTATCTCCCGATGCCAATTAGAAGAAAAACGACTTTATCAATGCGGTATGGCGGGCAGTCAAACTGGTGTGGTTTAGAGCATCAGTACCCTATGTCTGTGGCACCTCTCTCCCTGTGTCAGGACAGGGAATGCAGGGACAAGACACGACAGTGAGCCCTGAAGCTGAACCCACCAACTGTCCCTACCTACTTGCCTCAATTGGCCGAAGGCAGCCGTGGACAACCCCAAAGACGTTCCCTGCGCTGGATACGTGCACACAGAACAAGACAGACAAACAAACACAATATGGGATAGTCAAACAAGCAAGGTCAGAACCAAACGGGCAGCGTAGTAAAGAATCAAGTAATAATCTAATAGTCAAAAAGTCAAGCCAGAGGTCAAGTAACTAGACTACTGTAATCAAACAATACTCAGCTGTGAAAATCAAGTCTAGCAGCTTCTCAACTTAACTCCTGCATTGCCAGGAAGCTGAGAAGCAAGCGGGTGTGTCACACAAAAGCAAAACAGGCCCAGTTCACACCAGGTTACTGCACAATCCTGACACCTTGCCTCTCTTCACTTTTAGCATACCCCCTAGGCTGGATGGAGGCAGGGAGAGAGGCACCACAGGCCTAGGGCACTGATGCCCTAGGCCACACCAGTTTTACTGCCCGCCCGCCACATTGATAAAAGTCGTTTTTCTTCTAAATACCGGTAACGTCGTGGGTACTTCTACAACACAGTGCCGGCACAGAGTCGTTTTAATGATCGGACTCGAGCATGCTCATCTCTATTGTCTTAAAGTGTGAAGGGTATATAAATGTGAGCCAGAAATTCTAATACTATATAATCTTTGATCGTATAGAGTCGCTGTGCCTTGGTGGAAAGACACCATTACGACCATTGATAGTTAAATGTCTTCAACCTGAACCTTCCCCATACTTCTTCCTGACCTCATTTCTGATCAGGAAACACTTCCCAACTTTAAGCAAGTTACTTTTGTTGAAGACCAACTAATCAAACTATGTGACACTTGTTGTGTTTGGGCTGCTGTACTTTTTAATGGTCTAACAATGTTTTCTATTGATGGCGTCTACCGTCTCTCATCCTGTCAGATATAATGCTCTGTCAGGCATTTTCTGTGATCTCCTGAAAGCTCTAGTAATCAAGCTGACAAATAATACTTTCACACCAATAAATGGAGATTGTAGGAAGGAGAATGGTTTCCTCTTTATTTATTGATTATTTATACCCTATTTATCTGCGTGATGGAAGGAATTCAGCTGCCACAAGTTTGCTACACAGAACAATACTTTAATGATGTCGTTTTTTTTTTTTCTTTAGAGCTCAGAAAGAAGATGGGAAAAGCAAAGATTTAAAGGGGTTTTTATAGTTGAAGACATTGGTGGCCTATACTTATGATGTGTGATTTTAGAATGCTGATCTGTAGAATATAGAAGTACTAAGAAAAGCTTGAAGGGCTACTGCAGAGAAAAACATTGTTTTCAATATACTAATATTCTTATATAGATTTGTAAATTACTTCTATTTAAAAATCTTCCAGTACTTATCAGCTGCTCTATGTCCTGCAGGAAGTGGTGTATTCTTTCAGGGATTCCTGCCATGATTCCTGTCCCATCTCAATCAGTGATTGGCAGAGCGGGCTGTCACTGCTAAGATGGATCTGTCTCGAAAGTGGAGCCGGTATCGTTCAGTCAGGACCCGAAGATGCCACAGGAGCGCAGAAATGTAAGATTAGGCTGTTTGTAATGTTCGTACCAAGCAACATATTTCAGTGAAATACCCCTTCAACCACATATGAATGCTTAACTGGAACTGGTCATACTTTGAAGGATTTTCTGTTCTGTTTTTGTACTGCTGATGAAGCAGTCAGTACCCATTATTTTTTCTCTTAAAGGGGTAGTCCACCCAAAAAAATTTTCTTTCAAATCAACTGCTGCCATGAAGTGACAGAGATTTGTAATTTACTTCTATTAAAAAATCTCAAGCCTTCCAGTACTTATCAGCTGCTGTATGCCCAACAGGAAGTTGTATTATTTCCAGTCTGGAGAGCAGGAGGGGTTTTCTATGGGGATTTGCTCCTGCTTTGGACAGTTCCTGACATGGACAGAGGAGGCAACAGAGAGCACTGGGTCAGACAGGAAAGAAAACACTACTTCCTGCTGGACATACAGCAGCTAATAAGTACTGGAAAACTTAAGATTTTTTAATAGAAGTGAATTACAAATCTCTGGCACTTTATGGCACCAGTTGATTTGAAAGAAATTTTTTTTGGGTGGACTACCCCTTTAAGGGTAAATTCACACGGGCGTCTCGCATAAGAAATCCACAGCTACACCGCAGCTAATCCGCAATACACATATTAATAATAAGAATAATATGTGTATTGCGGATTAGCTGCGGATTTCTTGTGCGAGACGCCCGTGTGAATTTACCCTAAAACCTCCTTAACTTGACCTATAAAAGAGACAGCAAGGTCAAACATTAGTTGTAAGACAATCACAATAGAACTTAAAGGGAATCTATCATCAATTTCATGATGCCCGAACCCCAAGTCATCTGGTCCCTGGGGTCTTCTCCCTGCCCCACCAGCCTTGATTGTTAGACCTCTCCCTGGGTGCAAAAGATGAAGGTTTCCTTTAAAGGTTACTAACTTGATCAGAACATGAAAGCTGTTCTTACTAGGAACATAGTCGGCCAATGTTCACTAGTGTCTACCATGCATGGAGGAGGCAGGTTCTCGTAGCTGCACGTCTGGCTGGTGGCCCAATGTGCAAGTACCTTCTGGTGATTTGTATAGACAGTGTTTCATGCTGTGGCTTAGTACTCTCTTATTTCAGTCACAGTAGAGAATGGATCACTACACGTAGTACTCTGACTATGCGCCTGTGCAGAGACTAACCCCTATGCACATCTTGCTGTCATTCCAGTTCGATGTTGGTCCCCCAACCACTGGGGCTATGGGGCCCTTGCAGGAAAGGGGCCCCAGAAAGCCTGCTCTGCCTTCATGGTGGATATGCCACAGAGAGCCGCCTACCGCATCCCCCAGGGGCCCGGGGAGGTAGAGGGTTCCGGCATTGTACTCTTCAGCCCACTCACTGTAGTTCAGGGTGAGAGGAAAAGAGGAGCCTGCCAGGTCCTGCACCGCACAGAAGGAGAGGACGAAGGACCTTATCACATGACCCAAAGGTCCTCAATACTTCTGTGTGAAGATCAGCCGACTACAGGAGGAGGAGGGGGAAGCCTGGGAGCTGTAAGTGCTGAGTCTGTGTATGTATGTGTATCAGTGAGTGTGTGTATGCATGTATCTGTGGCTAAATATGTATATGTTAATGAGTGTATCTACTCTAGCTATGCATTTTTGTGTGTGTATATGTCAGTAGTGTCTGTGACTGGTGTATATGTCAGTAGTGTCTGTGACAGGGGTGTATATGTGTGTATATGTCAGTAGTATCTGTGACAGTGGTGTATATTTCAGTAGTGTCTGTGACAGGGGTGTATATGTGTATATGTAAGTAATGTCTGTAACACTGGTGTATATGTGTGTATATGTAAGTAATGTCTGTAACACTGGTGTATATGTGTGTGTTTGTTTATGTCAGTAGTGTCTCAAGTGATTGACAGGTTTGCTCCCAAAGATGATCTGCAGCAGATTCTACTAATGCTGGGCTCTAATAAAAGAACCCACCATTAAAAGAAAATGCAGCAGATATTATTTCTGGTTCAGTATTTCTTATTACACTGAGATGATTTCCCTGTGTACAGTCTACTCATGGTGTATACATCTGCACTAGTGTAATCACATTCTAGTGTGAATGTGTGTATGTCAGTGGTGTATCTGTATATATGTTAATGGTGCCTCTGTGTGTATATATGTGCGTCATTGTGTGTGTTTGGGAGTTGACCATAAATGATGGGCGTACAGGATTCATGGGGCCCCATACTGTTTTTTGCTATGGGGCCCCATGAATCCTAGCTACGCCCCTGTGAACACAGTAGGGTTTATCTAGGTTGAGCCTGATGGACTCTTGTCTTCTTTCAACCTTATTAACTATGTAACATCTATGCTAACCTACAGAGATAAATGAACTGTCCGAACCCAAACACTCTACATTTGATTACCGGTGACTGAATGAATGAACTTGGATACAGCCCTAAGGCTGTTTGAAAAACATGGATATAGTCATAAGCCATAGGCTATATCCATACTGCATCCAACATCTTCAGCCACCGGTAATCATACTATCTACTAAGCTTCCCATGGAAATCAAAGTAAATGCTATATGTATACCTGCCAGCACCGGGGGGAGCTCACAGCATTTCAGACAATGATACTGTAGGTTCTGCTGTCTTATTGCACATGCTCAGGAACACTTGACTTTCACTTTCTATATAGCCAGAGTTTATAATGTGACGTTCAGCTTGTAAGCAGTTTAGTCGGGGGTCATCAAGCCTTCTGCTCATTCTTATTGCCCTTTCCAAGATCTTGGCTAGGTTGAGAAGAAATTAAAGATGTCTTAAACCACTAATGGATATTCTAGAAGCTTTGGAAGGAGCCTTGAAAACTTCAGCCCTCTCCCGGCACAAAGTGTGCAGCTCAGCCCTCTGTCATGGCGTTCTTCACATGTGAAGGTATGCTTCTAGCTGTCAGCTTCTATCACCAGGAAACAGATGGACGCCACTGATTTCTGTGACTGCCTGTGTACGATATACCAGTCCTGTCCCACCTGTAAGAGCTAGATCTACAGGCTGCCAGGGCATACTGAGACTTGTAGTCCTACAACCGCTTGTGTCTAGATGCATGAGGGTTTGCAGGCCACTATTCTGTGTGTATAACTACTATTATACAGGATTATTAACCCCTTTTGCTTTAGTTTTGCTGTGCCTAGCAGATTAAGAGATTTTTATTTCCCGTTTGTCATTTTATTCCAGCAGAAGTGAGTGTGGTTTGTGTTGTGCGCTTTTTTTTAATTTGCAAATCTATTGAAAAATGTGAAGTTATACAGTACAGGTTGTTTTGCATAATTTGCATCAAATGACCAGCTTGTATCATAAATACATTTATATTAAAATATGACTTAAAAAGGCTTACATTGTATTTTTTTTTTTTTTTTTGACTGGAAGAAGATGGGAGTGAAGGGTATGTCAAATAAACAGCATGATGTTGTATGGATGGCTTTGCATGATATTTTGCCTGTGAGACAAGTACAGAAGAGGCGTGAATTGATTAGGTATGAAGTGTGTCCAAGAGGTGGTTGTGGGTCAAGTGAGGCATGTGATGTGGGACTGTGATTTTGCGTATAATGTATGGAAAGGTGTTGGAGGTTTGTGCAAGGAATTGGCTGGTGTCAGGCTCACATTGTATATGTAGAATATATGTATACAATATATTGTATATGGTCACTGCTGTGTATTATGGTCTTCTATGTAGCTGATGGTTTTGAATGTATCCACTAGATGTTTAGTCTCTTGTAAAGTCCGTGAAAATTTTTATTAAAGTATTGCATTGCCCCCCAAAAGTTATACAAATCACCAATATAGACTTATTACGGGAAATGCTTGTCTTCGGACGGCCGGGCCGAATCCCTTCGAGCGTCCTGAGTGCCGGCCGCCCTCTTCAGCGTCATCAGATGCTCAGCTGCGATTGGCTGAGCACAGTTATGCTCAGCCAATCACGGCTGAGCCGCCGATGACGCTGAAGAGGGCGGTCGGCACTCAGGACGCTCGGAGGGATTCGGCCCGGCCATCCGAAGACGGCATCGCAGACTGAAGATCGAAAAACGAGTCGGCACGTGACAGGTATGTATAGCGCACCACACTTCTGGGTACACGTGCGGGGGTGGTGGGACACGGGGAAGGGGGCCATTCACAGACATAACATACTTTACAAAGTTGTATAACTTTGTAATGTGTGTTATTCTGTCAATAATTCTTTACCGCCGCACTACCCCTTTAATATTAAGTAGATACTATGATAGAATTTTTGGTCTATTTTATTGGTTTTGTTTTCAATTACATTGGATTCTGTGTATATATATATATATATATATATATATATATATATATATATATATATATATATATATTTTAGAGAAATGAAAACTGCAATTTCCTGAATTTAAAATTTTGCAATCACTCCCTTCAATGTTGTGAACATTTTAGTAAATACAAAGGATCTTTACATCATAATGATAGAGGTGACAGAGAAAGATGACGGTATGCCCTACATCTACTCCCCTAGTTTATCACCTATGGCTGTTTCCATGTTTTCCAGGCAGCCTTAGGGTTGTATCCAACTTGTTCAGCCACCATCATCAAATATAGAGTGTTAGGCCGAATCCAAACATATTCAGATTCCCCCATATCTATTGATCAACGATACGTATTTATAATTTTAGAAAATAGTATGCACTCTACAAAAGTTTAAAGATCAGAGCCCTAAAGGCGATTTTTTTGGTTATGTGTTCCCTAGACAGTGAATGTCGCTGTGCTCATGCTGATATTCTAATAGCTATAGTATATGACCATAGTCTTGAGAATACCTGAAGGTATTTGTTCAGTAATTGTTACTTGCTCTAGAACAAAAATTATGAGAAAGCCTTCTTGATACACTTGTATTACTGTACACTAAAAAATGGCAAGGCAGCTTTTCCCCTTTTCCTATAATATAGGATTTCACAAGAGTGAGCCACAATCTGATTCCGTGCACATGACACGATTCTGTGAAGTCATGGTACTCTAAATTCTCCATCAGACACAGTATCTTGGAATAAAATATTTAAAAAAATCAACTTATTACTTCCTTATTATACTGCCCTCAATCCCCCATGATGACAAAGCGACAACAGAATGTTAGAAATCTTTGATAATTTATTGAAAATAAATACTAAAATCTACTAAAAAAAAATAAATAAAATATTGGATTGCTAAAAGTATTCAAACCATTTACTCAGTACTTAGTGGAAGCCCCCTTGGCAGTGATTACAGCGTTCCAGTGTTCCTGGGTGGGATACCACAAGATTTGCCCATCTGTATTTTGGGAATTTGGGATCATTGGATGCCATTTTCAGGTTTTTCCAGAAATGTTTAATTGGCTTCAAGTCAGAGCTCTGGCTTCTAGGCCATTGAAGGACATTGACAGAGTTGTCTCTAACTTGTCCTGTGTTGTCTTGGCTGTGTGCTTAAAGGGGTACTCCGGGCTGGGGTTAATTTTAGGGTATGGCCGGGGAAGGGGGTGAAAATAGAGGTGGCCGCTCACTTACCTCCCTGGTTCAAGCGCTGAGTCCCGAATCGCGCCGCTTTGTCCTTCCATCCCGCAGCTGCTTCCTGGTCTGAGCTGTGGCTTGAGACGTGACGTTTCAAGACAGCTCAGCCATTCAACGGCCACAGTGGAGTCCCGCTGAGCCGCAGCTCAGACCAGGAAGCGGCTGCGGGACGGAAGAACGGGGCAGCACGATCTGGGACCGGTGCTGGAACCGGGGAGGTAAGTGACCGACGGCCTCTACTTCCACCCCTTCCCCGGCCATACCCTAAAAATAACCCCTGCACAGAGTACCCCTTTATGGTCATTGTCTTGTTGGAAGGTGAACATTTAGCTAAGAATTAAGGCCAGAAAGTTCAGTCTTGGTTCCATCAGACCAGGGAATCTTGTTTCTCACAGTCTGAGAGTCCTTTAGGTGTTCTTTTGCAAACTCTGTGAGGCTTTTAGGTTAGTGAAGTGCTGCTGATCTTCTAAATGTTTCTCCCATCTGTACATAGGATCAGATAGGATGCTCAGCCAGGGTAAGCATTGGGCTCTTGGTCACCTCTCTTGCCAAGACCCTTCTCCTCCGATTACTTAGTTTGGTGGGGTAATGAACTCACATCACTCTATAGGCATACAGCCAGAGAAACAAGGGTCACTATGCAGCACCAACACTAACTAAAAGGATCAGTAAAAAGTATAAACTGACTTTATGAGATCAATGCTAGAAAAGCCACTGCTAAAAATAGACGGGTAAAAGTCAAGGCACACAAAAAGAGAACCCATAGGTATTGAATTGACAACTACTGTGATACTGTATCAATATCTATATGACACAAACAGCCATACGATCTTGGCACGGCTGCTTTAACTTCTTTGTTGACAAGTAAACTACACATCACTTCCTTGTAGCTATTATTACATGCACTAAGCTTTGGCTCTTCATAGTCACACAGTGATGGTATATTAAGGGTAGGTAAGGTTCTCACTAAGAAGGAAAGTCACATTGCATGTGAGGTGTGTGGGATATTATGTGCATGTAGTACAGGATTTAGTTCCTGTTCATTGGTTTTTACATGGTAAGCTTTTTTTTTGTTGCTAATACAGAGATCTAAATCCATGAATAGACATGAATATAAAATATAGATGCTGCTTAGGAGCGCTGTATAGTGAGTTGTTATTGTTTAAAGGGTTTGCCCCCATAAACACTCCACAGGATAGGGTATTAGAGCATGATAGCAATCTCCTGGAGTATGCATACCATTGCTCCACTCATTGTCTTAGCAAGATTGGAATCCCCAGCATTTAGACCCCTCCACAATCATAATCTTTTACCCTATTCTGCGGATAGAGGATTAGTGTTCATGAAGGCAAAACCCTTTTAAATTGGCACTGTTTTGAACAACTACTACCCCTCCCCCACACTCCCATTTGATAGCCAGGGTGATCCCGAATATATTTGTAAATCAATACTTTTACCAAAAAATGATTCCATACACCAGGAAAAAAGCTCTAAGGTCTTAGCCACTAGGTGTCTCGATTCTCATAAATCTGCTATCCACTGAATTTTGTTAGGGGAAATCTGTCTCTAGTAATGGCTAGATCAGGACAAAACAGTGGAAGTTGGCAGGGCTTAGCATCTGCTGTGTGCAGAGACAGAAATATTTTCTGTGTACCTGCAGTCTCAGCCAGACTGTCTGCTAAAGAGGATCACACTGTTTCTGCATGGTAAATCAAACCCCTTCACCTCACCCCCTATATGCTATTTACAGTATTGTATCATGTAAATCGTACCCCAGCACTGTGCAGCCTGTTCTGTCCCGAGTACTTTCACCAGCACTATGTCATGCCGGTAGCCAATGCTTTCACTACTATAATAATATAATAAAAATGAATGAACTCAGAATTTTTGACCCAAAAAATAAAATGGTATTTCAGTGATTCTAGACAAGACACTTCTCATCTCCTCCTGCGGGAGCAGTCAGTCGCAGATTGCTTTTGCAAGAAGTTGCCTCTCGTAATGGTGGTAAGTAGTCATTTATAGAGAGAGATTCTTACATATTTCTTACATAGTACTTTGTCCTAGTAACTTTAGAGCATTCAAATACATCTGTTATCATTTTGCATGAACTAGGTTGCTGGGCTGAAGCATAGCCTTATTTACTTGAATAGACCTCTGCTGCAGTTACCTCCCCAATAGGTGGCTGGGCACCACCATACAGGTGAAAACTGAAGTCTGTAGCACCTGTTTAGCTTTTTCAGAGAAATCTTGATACAATGCCAAAAATGTCTGTTTACCTGTGTCTGTCACAGCAGGATAATATTGTGTATGACACATACCTATAAAATACTTACTGGAACACTACTAGATTTATCATAAAGAATAAAAGGAAGTAAAACAAAACAAACATGTACTGTAAGTGAAATAGATGCTGTATGTCATTATATTCCATGTGGTTTAAAAGGCAGTTGCATTGTCCCAGAACCCATGTGCCACTGCTGGGTTCTGTCTTTGTAGGTCGGCACTGAAGGTATTTGTGTGATGGTTATTCTGTGGATGGAGTTTTGCAGCACTGCATATTGGTCACTAGATGTCTCTATGTATTTCTTACTCTGTGTAAAAGCACAGCTGAAGGGTAAAGTGTAATGGATTAATGGTGTGCATGCTTAGGCACATGTTGCTTATGCTTGCCACCAGTTTGCTAACCAATCAATGAAAATATCACGCCAAACTTTCTCTGTCTCCTCATGCCTTCTCTACCAATTAGCAACCTCCCAAAAGTCTATAAGTAGCTAGTGGTGGAGTAGGATATTTTGGATTTGTGGTCTAGTCTAGTTCCAGTCAGTTTATGCACAAGTGTTTTTCCTGCTTATAGGCTTTCCTGGGCCTGGCCAGCCGGCCAGGGCCTTGTTTTCGATTCCACTCCTGTTCCAGCAGACTAGCCATGCTGAGTTAGTAAACCTCTGGTGATCAGGGCCGTATTAACAGCTGCTGCTGCCCTTGGCACTAAACCTGAAGACGCCCCATCTTCAATCACCAATTAGCATAGGAATTTTCTAGTTTCTGAACATCATATTGATATCTGATCATTCTTAGGCCACATTCCCACATTTACTGTACGTCACCATATGCAGCCGAAACCAGACCCTCATGCGGTAACCAATAGGCGTATGGCCAATAATCCTGGTAACAGCACATGACTACTGGGGAAGAAATCAGAGCATGGTTTCAGCCATTGTTCTTCATGGTTTTTAACTGCTTAAAACATAGATTAGAGCAGACTGCATATTGTCTGAAGGAATTCTCACCACAGTATTGGTAGGTTGGTAGGTAATAGCTCTAGGCTTCACATTTATCACCGACACACCAGACCAGACCAATAACACCATATATCCCCCCCAAAAAGACACCAGATTCAATTGCAAGTCTGAACAGGAGGTGGAAGACTAAAAAATAAAAACAAAAATAAAGTTGTTTTCTTCCCCCTGCTCCCTGGTGCTGCCCCCTGCAAGGTGCTGCCCTAGTGGTAAATACGGCCCTGCTGGTGAGGTTATCTATCCCTCTCCTTCTCTTCCAAGCCCTGCAATGGTTGTTATGGGAAAGACCAACTAAGATCAATTTACCTTGCTGCAACTTGCCAGTACTTAAAGGGGAACCCCAATGGCTGTCTCGCTCTTGATTGTGTCACTCTGTGCCCCCGGACAGCAAAGGGTGGACCTTGATAGCTGTAAGTACAGGTTATTCTTCAATTATATTGCAATCAGTGCAAACAGTACTATATGGGTAGGACCCCCTTCTCACAGTAGCTTCCCTAACTTACAAGTCACAAGTTTACTCTTAAAAGTCACCTCTAAAGAGACTTTGCCAAAACTACATAAACTTCTATTTTAAGTATTCTTGCTGAAAACAGTGCCCTCAGGGTTAAGAGGATATTGTCAGCCAACTCTGAAGCTACTGTATTTTTGCACCTTGTGTACAAAGACTCTTTTTTTGTACTACACCTTTAAGAAAACTTAAGTAAAACTTTCAACCTGCTTAAGTTTATCATGCACTCTATGGATTCCTTCACCTGCACCACTACACTACAGGAACATTACAGAACTTTAATGACCATGTGTTGGAATCCAAGCAGGGCATATACCATTCTAAGCCCTGTGACAACCACCACGGCAGTACCGCAACACCTGCCCAGGCAAGAAACACCTAGCACCCCTGGGTCACCACACAGTCTGTAAGATATAATGGTAATGATTGTGAGAGTATAGAATCCATGTGAGTAGAATTATAAAGGGAAGTTAACACTAAAAAAAATATTTTGAGTGTAATCTATAGACCCCTCAACATCACTAAGAAGATAGATGTTCAGCTGCATACACAAATAGAGTGGTCTGCCTTGGCGGGGGGGGGGGGGGGGTAATCTTGAGAGTAATGGGAGATATTAAGTATCCAGATATAAATTGGGGTCAAAGTTTAAGCGCAACTGTCATGATTTTTGTTTTAAAGAAATCAACAGAGGTTGTGATCGCAAGCAGTTTTGCAATATACTCACTTTTTTTTTTAATGTTTAAATCAATGTTATACATACAGTCAGACTGGGGTCCATGCCCCCTTTGTGCCAATATTTGGTCTTTCCTCTGTTAAAAAAAAAGAGACCAAACACAGGAAGTCCCAGTCCCTTGTGCACTCATGTTAGAAAATACTCATACATCATGCAGGTTGTGTATCAACTGAGGGCAAGTAACTTAGGCTAATTATATTACTAACTTTTGCTAATATTGTTATCAGCTTTGCATCCTTACCAGGAGACAATGCTCTTTGTCATGAAACAATTCAGTCAGTATAATGTCACTGGTTTTGGTGCTGTGTGACAGGAGAGCTGACCATACAATGCGAGCACATCCAGGATCCTCTGCTACTGATTGTGGACAAGCTGCAGCTGTAAACATGGATAGCGAAAACATGTCCCGCTCTGTGCGTGCTCAGGAATGGCTGTCAATAAATACCAAGCCATGTCTGTGAGGACTGGGACTTTCTGTGTTTGGTCTCTTCTGGGTAAGGCAAATGTAGTGCTGGTCTTCAAAAAGGGCTCAAGGCCGTAGATAATTACTGTATAGACCAGTAAGCTTGATGGGGTTATCCAGGTTTAGAAAAACATGGCTGCTTTCTTCCTGTCCTCAGTTTGGATTTGGTTTTTCATTTTAGTTCCTTTGAAGTGAATGGAGTTGAACTGTAATACCAGACCCTTTTTACCTGCTTTTTTTTTCTAACCCTGGATAACCCCTTTAAAGCGAAAATATTTTTCTTTCAAATCAACTGGTTTCAGAAAGTTGTATAGATTTGTAATTTACTTCTATTGACAAAGTCTTCTCATACTTATCAGCTTCTGTATGTCCTGCAGGAAATTTTGTTTTCTTTTCAGTCTGACACAGTGCTCTCTGCTGACATCTCTGGCTGAAACAGGAACTGTCCAGAGCAGGAGAGGTTTTCTATGGGAATTGGCTTCTGCTCTGGACAGTTCCTGTCTTGGACAGAGAAGTCAGCAGAGAGCACTGTGTCAGAGTGGAAAGAAAACAACATTTCCTGCAGGACATACAGCAGCTTATAAGTATGAGAAGACTTGAGATTAAAAGTCTTAAATTAAATAGAAGTAAATTACAAATCTATAAACCAGTTGATTTGAAAGGAAAAGATTTTCGCTGATTAACCTCTTTAACGTCCATTGTGGTAATGACAGTCCAATATACTCTCACCAGCACTATGTCATGGCATAGCAGAGAAAACCATATTCAGTTAGCCCCTTCTAGGGTTTATCTGCAGGTAGGCAGCCTGTCATCTGTGTCTCTGCTGGAGACTAAAGGTACTATTACACGGAACGATAATCGGCTGAATCGGCCCGATTCAGCCGATTATCGTTCCATGTAATAAATACAACGATCAGCTGATGACAACGATCATCGGCTGATCGTTGATATAGGTTCTGACCTATTTTTGACGGGCGCCGACCGAGTACCGCTACGTGTAATGTCTTCTTTTCCCCGGGTCCCGCGCGCTGTAACGTCAGAGTGGCCTGTCAGCTGACAAGCCGCCCGGCAAATCACAGGCCGCGGCGGTCCTGACGTTACAGCGCGCGGGACCCGGGGAGAAGCGGACCGCAGCAGCAGCCCTGGAACGTGGATGGGTAATGTATATAGTATGCAAGGGCTGCAAGGACATTGGTAACGATGTCCCTGCAGCCCTTGTTTAACGATTATCGGGCCGTGTAATAGGCCCAGTAAACGAGCGGCGATCTAGCAGATCGCTGCTTGTTTACAGGTATTATCGGGCCCTGCTCGGCCCGTGTAATACCACCCTTAGAGCTCTGTAAGCAAAAGACCACGCGTCTGCTGCTATAATGATAAAATAGGATGTGAATGAGTTCAGAATTTTGGACAAAAAAATTAAATGGTATTTGAGGACTGGCATTTATTTTCAGGGTCTGTTCACACTGAGTTAAAGTGGTGAAATTCCGCGCAGAGCCCCCGCTGTGGACTCTGCCCAGAATCCTGCTTGCCTCAGTGTGTCAATGCGATGCCTCGTGCATGCCTCCGCTCTCCGCTCAAAGAATTGACAAGTCTTTGAGTGGAGAACGAAGGCGCAAGGCATCGCATTGACACACTTGAGGCAGGCAGGATTCTGAGCGAAGTCCGCAGCGGGGGCTCCGTGCAGAATTACGACACTTTTACCCTTCACATAACGTATGCTTTGCATTAATAATGGCCGTTGTTGCAATTTGCAACAACGGCCGTGATTTATGCAAAACAGACGTTGTATTTGAAGAATGGAATCCCATCGGGAACGTATACACATAGTATACACTCCAGCTGGGATTCTAACCGGCCGCTCGAAGAACTGACATGTCAGCTTTGTGCGGCCGCGCGCTCCGTTGTGTGCAATGTTGTATTGGGATGTGGGCGCACACGGGTGCGCCCGCATCCGAATTCAAACAGAAATGAAGATCATCTGGCCGGTACTGCAGTACTAACAGCCGTTCTGTGACCCGTCCAATGTCGTATGGCTTGTAAACATGGCCTAAGGCTGCAAAGCTCTATTTAGAGATGAGTAATCCTACAAAGGTGCGTCTCATCTCTCCCTGCAGTAACAGTCCATCACAAATGGCTTGTACAAGAAGTTTCCTCTCCTGACTCATTGATAGGTAGTGCTCCCTCTTACATAGCAGGTTGCCGGGCAGGAGAAATCTGAAGTTGCTATATAGCTGGTGTAGCTTTTCTCTTTATTATTAGAGTCGGAGCAGATCCAACATAGATAATCTATCACTTCCTGAGACAGGAAAACCTGTCCAACAACTCTGAGCTGCTGCACATTGCCAATGAGTTCTGTTCACCTGCCAGTGCTGGGTTATTCTGTTGCATTCCACCATTAAAGGACATGAGGACCCAACTGGGTTTTGGCTCCTCAGATCCCCTTAACATTGCAGGAGAGGATAGCAATATTACCCAAATGTATGTTAATATTATTGTAGTCATAGAGAAAGGAAGCCCTGTGTTGGTTCACACATCACATAGGATAGCAGAAAAAGGCAAGCCTGAGCTTCATAGCACATCTGCTGGGTCCTAGTACTAGATTATAAGGTGGGCATCTTGGGCATATAGGGGGCCTCTTCTGCTATCCACTATCATTATATGCAATCTAGCTAAGGGGGAGATTTATCAAACTGGTGTAAAGTAGAATTGTCTTAGTTGCCCCTAGCAACCAATCAGATTCCACCTTTCATTCCTCAGATTCTTTGAAAAATGAAAGGTGGAATCTGATTGGTTTCCAGGGGCAACTAAGAAAATTCTACTCTACACTGGTTTGATAAATCCCCCCCTGATTACCTATTAACCCAAACCTAGAAGCAAAGGCATCAATTGAAAAGGACCCCAAAAGTTATATAGGTACTCTGTATACCGTTTACTGTAAATAGGTGCATGCATGTGGCTATCTCTGTTATCGTTTATAGAAATCACTAGTTAGGTTGTCTCCATAACCTAAATAGATGTTATTGGATAGGTCTATGCACCATGCATGGCTTTGATAGGGGAAGGTCAGGTGGTGTGTGTGTTTGTGAAATAGTCCTTTACAGAGTATAGTGCTTCAGTGTCTATCCCTATCCTCAATTGGCACTGTTATGAACAACTAGTCCCCCCGCACACACACGCACACTGCCATTTGATAGCCAGTGTGATTCCTAATATATTTGTAAATCAATGATTCCATACACCAGGAAATAGCTCTAAGGTCTTAGCCACTTGGTGGCTCTCATCTCTTCTACTATCCACTGCCTGTTGTTAGGGGAAATCTGTCTCTAGTAATAGCCAGATCAGGACAAAAAAACAGGAAGTGGTCAAGGCTTAGCAGCCGCTGTGAGCAGCAGAGGGAGAGAAATATTTGTTTGTTAACCTGCAGTCTGAGCCTGGCTGTTTGAAAAAAAAAAGAAAGGATCAAACTGTTTCCAAATAGTAAATCAAAGCTATCTTAAGTGGATCTGAAGCAGTGTTATAGATATTATATACTTTTCGGGATGTTTGTGAGATAGGGACATCGACTGTTGTTGCAACAGCACTGGTCGGTCACTAGAAGGCAGAACATTTATAGCAGATGCCTTTCTTGGTTCCTAACTGTAGCTCCCAGTACCCAGAATGTACAATAAAGCTAAATAATTTGATAAGCAGGCAGTCACAAGAATCATATACAAAGTATGAAAAAATACTGGCAGGTAACAAGAATCAAATTAATATCTCACCAGAAGTGGAATGGAACTGGAGGTGATAATCCCAGTAGTGATGAATAAAGCAAATGAGTTACAAAATAGAAACAAACACAGGAGTAGCCCTAACTAGCCCTAAATTTTCCTAGATCTTTCCCTAGACTCTCACTTCCCCTGCAATGTTCATATGGAAACCTTAGGACCTAGAGAAACAAACCTGAGCAGAACCTAAACAGGGAAAATTAAGACAAACTACGCAAAAACAGCAGTAACCACCAAATATCAGGACAACATAAACAGGAGCCAAGAAATACCTTTGCAACACATAAAATAGTCCTAAAACTAGAGGTATTGTAATCCTACTGACTTGAGGAACATAGATACGTAGATAACATGTCAGCTTTACCACTGAGGGAACGACCTGTGGTAAAAAAAAAAACCTAGAAATGAAAAAAATTAGTTTTTTTTACAATTTCACAGCACAAATAATTTTGTATCGGTTTCTCAGCATATTTATGGAAAAGTTAAATCTGTCTTTGGAAAGTTCAATTGGTGTGGCAAAAAATAAGGCCTTATGAAGGTTTGTGGCTGATAAAATGCAAGCGCTATGGCCCTTTAAATAAGAGGAGGAAAAAACAGAAGTGCAAAACAAAAATGGCCTGGTCCTTAAAGGAGAAGTCCGTCCGGCAGGGGGGAAATCTGATAAAAAAAAAAATGAACTTTTCTCTCCCCCTGCCCACGGTGAGTGGCTGGACCGGCCTCAGGACCCCTGCTGGGATCTCAAGTGCTGACATATCACGACCCAGCTGATGGACTGGCCACTCCAGTCAGTGATTGGCTGAGCGGCCAGTCCATCAGCTGGGACAGGCATTTTCTGGGACAAGTGGTGACATCATCACAACTCTGGGGAAAATGCCTTCAGCGGGGTCCCAGGGTTGGTCCTGTTGCTCACTGCGGGCACGGGAAGAGGTAAGCTCGTACTTTTTATCAAATTCCCCCTGCCCCTGCCGGCTGCCAGATTTTCAAAACGTCCGGACTTCTTATTTATGGGGTTAAATCTAGATAATCAGATTTCCCTTTTTTTACTGTTGCAGATTGTGTTATGTTTTACACATAAAGCAATGTAAACCTTCTAGATACGAACTACTGACTTCAATAGGAAATGAATACAAACTAATTTTTCTTCTTATAGAAAAGAATATATAAATATACAAATATACATATATATATATATATATATATATATATATAAACCAGCGTGAATGGAGCTGTATCTACAATTCTTTTTCTGTTTGCATTCCCTATGTTTACATGTGATGTAGGATTTAGCCTAGACATAGGACTGTAGTACTGTAGAAGTAACAGGATAATTTAAGGTAATTTCCTTAGGTCTCCTGTGTTCCATTCCATCTAGGTGCTGCATGTTTGTTTTTTTCCTTTGCTTGCCAAAGGTTTTTTCCCATGCCTGTGAATGTTCCATCTATTTCTCATGCACTTGCACTTTTGTTATATATGAATTATTTCACTTGAGAGCAGGATCCTATTTGTGATTTGAGACTAGTATTATGTTATTGGATGGGGTTTGAGACAGTTACTTGGAGTATATGGTTCTCCACTATTGGCCCTGAGCACATGATTACAATCATGATCTCTTGTTCTGTTTTTAAGTGTTTTTAACTTTTTCCAAGTGTTTTTCCTTCATGTTTCATAGTTTGTTTAAATAAAGACTTTTATACTTATTCTCATTTTTGGTGTGCCATTGCCCCTTTTTGCATACTTACTGTTGTTCGTCTCTAGTGTAATACTGTAGAAGTAACCGGATAATGATAGCAGTCACCCCAGTACAACCACGAGCAGCTCTGGAAGTACACTTTATGTATTAATGCAATCAACAGCGCAAACAGTTTACAAGATGTCTCCCATTGACCTGGAGCAACACCCGTAACCGAAGCATATGTGTCTCCTTGTGCATCCGGTGCTTCCACATGCTTCGCTCTTATTCTTGGTTACGCAGTAACCGACTATTATTTGGCAATCTAAGTTGATTTCCCCGGAATCTTCTGTGTAATTGTTACGGATTGTATGCTGATACAATACTGTCCGCTCTATGCCCCGTCTGACCTCATATTTTTATAGTTCTTTACATAATTTGCCGGCGGTCCAGCATTAGCTTTTTTGTGGTTGATAGAGTTGGAAACAGAGACTTCAGCACAGACTGAGACCCAGGAGAGCTGACGCTGGGATTCATCAGCTTGTTTCTGTCTGCTGCTCTCTTTCTATTGTAATGTCTGGCTGCTCAGCTAAAACCTTAGTTTGTTTACAGAGCCAAGGAAAATACGCTATGTTATCTGCAATGGCTTGAGAATAATTCTCTCATACCTTTCAATTCTACACCACCAACCATCTTGTAGGAAGTGTCAGAGACTATGTAGCCTCCTAGTAGTAGATGTATATGTACTGTATCTGGTAATATGAATGCTTTCAGTAGTACTATGCTTTTATATTGACTTGAATATTTTTTTTTTTTCCTTTAAGATCTTCCTTATGAGACCATCGCAATTTCTGCAAAGGAAATCACCTGCCCAACCAAGTAAGACTACAAATTAAGAATAAGAAGATAGATTTAAAACTGGAATAATAAAATGAAATTTTGGAGGACAAGGGGAACATAACCAGAGTTACCATAACACATTGCATCAATATTATGGCACCCCCTGGCGTTCTCTGTATTCCCTGTTCTGTAAATCCACCTAAGGTTTGCAGTGGTAGTACCACTAGTAAATTCCCCAATACACCTCTAATAGCTGATGGCTGAACGATCCTCAGTAAGTTATGTCACCTGCCCTCCCCCCATCCACCCCATAAACAGGAACGTTCAGCACAGCCATCATGGCCAATCCCTATCACCACCAACTTCATCTGTCCGTGGTGGTTCCCTGCAACATCGTTCACTTCTCTGAGATGACAGCAGCTCTAAGTCGAGTAACTATAGACTATTTCTCTCTTGTTGTTGGCATCTGATTCTAGAACCTTAGAATCAATATGAACCTTATATTGATGGTCTAATCCACTGCGACCGGCGGATTCGGCCAATCAAAGTCTAAAGTGTATGGGGACCCGTTCCCAGATCCTCTTGTACTAAGTTGGTGCTAAGTGATTTTTGACTTTGCACAGGCTAGTTTATAAGAATGTAGTAGCTTCTACTAGAAGTGTTTTCTTTCCCCAGCACTGATCACATTACATGGATGTTCTCATTCTCGCAATGGAATCAAAAGGTCACAAAGTTGATAAAGTTAAAGTGGTACTCCAGTGATGCTATAATCCACAGGATAGAGGATAACTGTCAGGACCAGTCACACCAAACAAACACACAGTGAGCCCTAAGCTAAGCCCCGCCCACTGTCCCTGCCTACTTGCCACTATCTGCCCTAAAGGTGGCAGTGGGCAACTGGGCGGCGGTCCCTGGCCTATATTAGTAAAACAAAAAGACAAAACAACACGTACAAACACAATAATGCAGGGTCGACAGTCCGGGTAATAACAGGCGGACAGCAAAGGTACAGAATCACCAAAATGAAGAGAAGTCAAAAGTCAGGCAAATGACTGGGATGGTCAGAATACTGTACTGGGACACAAAAACCAGAGGTAACACAGATAAATGCAGGCAGAGCTGGGATGCAGGACAGGAAGCTATACTGAATAACTAGCAATGAACTGGGATACTGAGAATGACTTATAGTGAACCAGAGCCCGGTCCAGAATCCCATTGGAGCAGCCTCCTTACTCCAGAGCATACACAGCTAATAACAAGGAAACTGACTGGTTACAAGATCCCTCAATCACAGAGAAACCAGAGCAAGAAAGCTTAACTCTGAACCTGCCAGAGAGCTACACAGGTGGACACGGGTGTGGTGGAAGCCTGCTAATCACCACCCAGCAAGGGCTGGAATAAGACAGTGTTCAGACCAGGTTCAGACATAAATGAAATACAAACATATTACATGTTCGTATCTTACAAACTAAGGACTGTGCCAAGGTCCCAACAGGAACATTCATGACAATAACATGTAGACTAGTTTGCTCAGACTCTAGAATGGAGTAAAGTTGCAGCCCTGAATTAATGGAGAATGCTGTACATGTAGGACCACTGCTTTATTATTTCTCTATGAGCTTTCCATACTTTGCCATAAGCAACATGTGACAATATTTGGAAAGCCCATAGAGAATAAATAGAGTGGTAGTGGTGCATGGATGGACCATTCGGTGCATTCTGAGGATCAGCGGGGTTCTGACATTTTGGTAGCTCTGCTGCATGCAGCACTAGTGATACTGAGCTTCCCCTGATGTCTATTCTGGTACACAGAATTAGATTAGACATTAGAGGTTAGAAAGCAGCCTGTGTAACTAGCACTGGTATTGCAGCATAGTGAAGTAGTGCTGCTGACACAGCCAGCTTCCCCAAGTAAATGTCTATTTTTAATGCTTACCAGGAATTAGAATAGACATCAGGGAAGGCTCAGTATCAGTGTGGCAGTGCTAGCTCTATGTTACTATATAGGGACCAGGGCTTGAGCAACCCTGTACTTCCCCATACAACTATTAATGGCAGCAGAGGGGAAGTGTTGCTTTTAAATAGTATACTTTTTTTTTTTAATAAAGCTTTATTACAAAGCTTTATTGTTTGCCAGACTATCCCCTTTAATCATGGAACAACCCTTAAAATTAATTTAATAACTTACTAATAAATAATGGCAATTGCAAATGTAAAACTTAAAAAAAAAACTTTGAAACTTTTTTTATTCACAGAAGCTCCACAAAAGATGACACTAACTGCAGTCATGAATTCAGCCACAATTCAGTCATTGCCACAGAGAGTTCACAGGAGGGATCAATGCATCACTTTACTATGGAGTCTGATATTGATAAAACTGCTGAACTCTTACCATCTGGAAGTACTCAGAGTCTTCAGAATGGTATAAAAACCGCAGTCACAGAGACTTCTTCAACACAACTCAGTACTATTTTTAATCCTAAAGTCAGTGATGACCCTATGGAAAAACAGCCAAGCCTATTTCCACCAATGTTTTCTCAGGGGAAAAACTTTATTCAACAAAGGGGAGCAGAATCAACAAAAAAGTGGGTTCAACCAGAAGATGTATTGGATATGGGTACAACTGAACCTCAAAGCAATGATACCATAGATCTCTACTGTGCTGGAACATATGGAACACATCAGAAAAGGCCCAACTTCACTGAAAGCATTAAACAGTATGGCAGTCTACAGAGAAAATCAGATGATGACGATGCTAATGAAGATGATCAAGATCTTTACACCGACAAGTTTAGCGAAGACAAACACATTTCACTTCTACATCCTCCACCATACATGAATGATGCGAGCAGAGAGATCAAATCAAAATTAGAAATCATAGAAGAGAGAAGGCCCAAGAGTAAAGTATGGAACACATCACAACGTGCTGGAAAGAAATTAGAATCTGGGATCAACTATCAAATGGGATCTAAAGAAACGGGTCATGAACAGACTGATAAAGAAACATTGTTGTTTAAAAGTACAGAACATGGAAGCCAGGCCAATAGTCCACTCTGCCAGGATGCAGTCAGGTCTCAAAAATTTCCATATGTTCTAGTTTTTCGTGAAATGAATGCAACTGATGACATAAAATTGGAAAACTTGAAACAACTGCAAGACGGTAAGACAGAAGATCTTATTGCCAAGCATAATGCTTGCTACCTAAACCAAACAGAAAAGCTTTCTGACTGTATTAGTGAAGAAATACATCCATGTGAAGGTGCATCAGTGAATGATGAGACACAAAAGGATGAAAACTTCCTAAAAGCAAATGACAACAAAAAGGACCAGATGTTAGAAATAGAAAACGATGTACGGAAGTTATACGATGAGTATGCAAACTCCAAAGAAACATATGATAACATGTCTGCCATTACCAGTATCCATAAAGTTCCTTCCAGTCCAGTCACAGTCTTACCTCTAGAAGGTATAAGTAATGAAAATACAGATAAGACATTATGTTATGAAGGTCGACTCTCTGCTCAACCAAACGTACTGACATGTACTTCACAAGAAGATAGAACTTTGTCCACGAAAGACACTGGGGATCAGCTTCAGATCTGCCCAAACAATGTAGTTATTGAAAGTATAGGAACTCACAATGAAAGTAATGGTGACACTAAAATGATATATAGTGAGGCAAGAAACAATCTAACAAATCAACTAGAATTAAAAAAAAATAGAGACCCTTCATCGGAAAAGGTAGATACCAGAGAGTCAACACCTATGCCTAAAGAACTAAGTAGTAGTCAGTCCCATCAGATCAATGGCATTACTCCGGGAGATGACGTAATTTCTACTGATTCCTCTAATGGTAGTAAAACAATTAAAAATTCTAGCAAGAGTTTCAAAAAAGCTGTAGATACTGAATTAATGACTTTTGATGATGAGCGATGTGCTAAACATTCGTCCTCAGAAGCAAACCAGACAGCTTACTTTGAAGTCATTGACCAACAAGACCAAGTTTCCTCAAATTGTGTGAATATTGATAAGCATTGCAGCATGGATGACAGTAATGTATTGGTAGTAACAAAGAAACCATGCGATACACATGGCAAGTACTCTGAGATGGCCAGTCAGAAGGAATCACCTGAAAAGATAGGTAAATCTCTTCAAGTAATGGAAACCAAATCAAACAGGGACAACAATGATACTGTCACAGGTTCTCAAACAATAAGCAATAAGCGCTTACAAGTCAATTTACAGATATCCAGAAGATCTTCTGACCTATCCATTAACTCTCGTAAGTTGACCAGCAAGCCCACATGTACTTTGACTAATTTATCGACTTGTTTCTCCAATTCATCCAACTCATTTGAACCTCCCTCACCAGGTGAATCCAGTCTGTGTGCATCTACATTTTCTGACCCATCGCTCCAGAGCTTGACCACTTTTCCTGGTTGTTCTCACCAATACGCAGCCACCTCTTTGGATTCATTATATCAAAACAGAACCAATTCTCTAGACCCTACTGACCAATGTCCTACTGTCTTTCCTGAATCAATACACCAGTCAGAAAGGAACTCAGATTTGTCCTATGAGTCCACAATCGCTTCAGATGATCCACTTAATGAGTGTACAGGTACTATTTCAGACTCAGCCAATCACTGCATGATTAATTCTTTAGATCTATCCAACGAATGCAAAACTACAGTACAAGAATCGTCTGTTAAGAGTCATGATCCATCTGGTCAGATCACCTCAGACTTCCATAATTTAACCTACCAGGAAACAAACAGCTCATCTAATTCCTATGCCTTGTGTACTACCACCTGCACGGATCAATCTGATCACTGTAAAATGACTACTTCAGATTCATCTTATGAGGACAAATTCAATTCTCTAAAGCCATCTGATCAAAGTTCAACCATGAATGCAGATTCACCAATCGGGAGCATTGAATTTTCTTTCAATCTATCTGATCTCTGTCTAACTTCCAATCCTGATTCTGACAAGCACTGCAGAAATAACACAGGTGACTTGTCCCATCATGTCACACGCATCTCCTCAGATCAATTTAATAACTGCAACACATCTGCTCTAGATGGACATAAGCATTATCCACCAATCAATCTTGGTTTAGCCTACAAGTCGAAAATAGACCCGTCTACAGACCCATCTGACTCTTCTGCCATCTGCAAAAAGAATTCCTCAGGTCAATCTAATCATAACAGAACAACCACACCAGATTCATCTTACCAGGGTAAATTTATTTGCCCACCAACATCTGATCAAAGTTCAACCATGAATCTAGATTCACCAATCGGGTGCAGTGACTCTTTTTTAAATCTATCTGATCAGTGCCCATCTCCCAGTCTTGATTCAGCCAGCCTACGCAAAACCAACTCATCTGATTTGTCCTATCATTTCATAAGCATCTCTTCAGATCCATTAAATCACTGCACCAATAATGTAGCGGATGGAACCAACCAGTGCACACCCTTGGATGTTGATTCAAACCACCAGTGGAAAAATGACTCATCTGCTACTGAGTCCTCTGCCCTGTGTGCACAGATCTCTATAGATCAGTCTGATCACATAAGAAATACTATGTTAGATTCATCTTACGAGAATAAGCCTAGCTCCGTACGTACAACTGGTCCACATTCAGCTCTGAATCCAGATTCAACATTGGAGTGCACTGACTCTTCAAGTCCATCAGATAAATGCACATCTGCTTTTGATCAATGCAAAACTATTACAGACCCAATTAAAATCAATTCTCTAGATACATCATATGCACCCCAGTGCAGTGTCCCTTCTCTATATCCATCTGATCAGTGCACAACTTTCTTTCCTGAGTCAACTAACCAGCGCAAAAAGGACTCATCTGATTTGTCCTACCAGTGTACGCCCACCTCTTCAGAGCCATCCAATCAGTGCCCAACTACTGTTTCAGATTCATTTTATCAGAGACCATTCACTTCTGGAGAGCAACCTGATAAGTACACTGACCAACCAACCAACTCTTCTGACTTAATCCACCAATGGAAAAATAACTCATCTGATATCTCTGATCAATGTTCACAGAACTATTCTGCTTCATCTAAACATAGAGACACTGCCCTAAACTCATCTGATCAGCACAGTATCACTTTTCTGGAGCCGATTGGACATTGCACAACCATGACTTCTGATCCAACCTATAAGTTAAGCAAGAATTCTCGTAATTCATTGTATGATGATACAGTTACCACTTTGGGTTGTTTGGATCAGAGCAAAACCACTTCTCTCTCGAAAGAGTGCACAACCATTTCCCTAGATTCCTCCCACAATATACTTCCACCTTCTGAATCAAACCATCAGTACACAAGTTGTCCAACACCACCCCATAATTTCATAACTAATCCTTCTGATTTGCATGAAAATGACTCATCTGATTCAGCTTGCCCATCGGAGAACTATACAAACAACTCCTATGTAACAATGACTCAGAATCCAACAATGGTGTGCAGAAGAAACTCAGTAGATCCAATCCCCCAAAGCAACTTCATAAATGCCAATCAGTCATTGAAGCTCTCAGCCTCCACATATATATCAGATCCATGCACTATTGAGTCTTCTGGTGATATTTACAAATGCAGAACCACACCTTTAAGTCAATCAACCTGTGAGGACATGGCCACCTTGCATGGATTTTCCTACCAGTGTACAGATGACTTTTCCAATGATATAGATCGGTTGACAAATCAACATGATCAGGGTGGGGACAACTCTATTGACCCAATCAACCAAACTGGAACCCTTACTACTAGTTCAAGTCATCAGTGCAGAACTACTTCTAATGCTTCCCATAATTGTACTACTTCCTCGGATCCATACTGTCCTAGAACCTCTTCACCAAATTCACCTCAACATGACTTAGCTTCATGTCCCGATCTTTGCACATCCACCACCAATCCTGATCTACCCTCTAAATCTATGGTGCTCTTTGGTGGTCCACACTTGCCAGATGCAACCATCTCCCTACTTCCAAGCTGTGAGGATTCAACCACCTCAACTGAGTCACCAGACCAATGTGCCGACATCTATGGGGATTTTCAGCTCTCTTTACCATGTAATATAAAAGACAGACTCCTGGTAGCACCAACACAAGATGAATATGGAGGCGTGAATAAGCAGTGTGAAGGTGTCTTTTTAGGAGAAATTAGGAGAATATTCCTGGATAATCAAGATGGAGGCTTTTCACTATTAGATTCTGGACTTATTTTAATAAAAGCAAAACAGTATTTGGGAAATACTGCTGTGATGATACTGGTAAGTTGCCTTCTTTATTACTACAATGTCTACTACTACTAAAACTATTATTATTATTACACTTTCAGCTGCAAATTAAAATGGATGTAAGGCGACAAGGTAAGTTTTACAACTTAAGTTGTAACAATATTGCAAGTAGTTTAAGATCATGTTCACGAACCTATCAATCCAGATCCTTAGCGTGCTTTAAGATACCCCTTCCCTACATCCATCTCCTCTGATGGTTGAACTTCATGCATGTGTGTGTTTTTTCAGCTATACTTTGTATAATTGGCAACTTTGCAATCTTCAATATGTGCAATTGTGTGCTCTTTTGAACTTTTTTTTATTACCTATTTCTTCCTTATTTAAGACAGTCTGATTTTAGACTATAGTCTAAATTTAAAGGAACTTTTCATGACTTTCATACTGCCTGAACCCTGGTGGCTTCTCCCCACCCCACCGACCTTGATTGATACATTTCTCCCTATACCCAAACAGTTAGCAATCTATCACTCTAAACTAGCATGTATGTGTGTGTGTGTGTGTGGGGGGGGGGGGGGGTTGGAGTAGCTCTCCAGTGTAGATCTCCAGAACTGGTCAGATGTGGTCTCACTAGGGCTCTATACAGTGGGATAACAATTTCCCTCTTCCTACTGGTTAGAACTCTAGCTATACGGCCAAGCATTTGCATTCCCTACCGCCTGGCTGCACTGATGACTCATTTTCAGGCTGTCAGAAATCAATACCCCTAAATCCTTTTCTTCTGAAGTCTTTGCCAGCACAGAACTGCCGATATAATACTAGGATAGAGGATTCCATTAGACTTACAGCCGGCAGCAAGTCCATGGCAAATCTGCATCCAAATCCACTAATAACACATGCCGATTTTGTGGCAGATTTGCCTGCCTGAAATTAGCAGCAGGAAAATATGATATAACATAAATCTGAAATTTATACAGATTTGTAATTTACTTCTATTTAAAAATCTCCAGTATTTATCAGCTGCTCCATGTCCTGCAGGAAATGGTGTATTCTTTCCATTCTGACACAGTGCTCTCTGCTGCCACCTCTGTCCATGTCAGGAACTGTCCAGAGCAGGAGCAAATCCCCTTAAAAACCTCTCCTGCTGTGGACAATTCCTGTCTGGGACAGAGGTGGCAGCAGAGAGCACTGTGTAGGACTGGAGAGAATACACCATTTCCTGCAGGACCCTCCCCCCCGCACGATGTTGTCAGGGAGGAGTGATCCCCGTGTCCAGCACCGGCCGGGGTCTGCGGCGTAATGGCGCTGATCATGGCTCTGCAATCGATTGCTTTCGGCTGCAGCAGCCTGAAGCAATCCAGTGCCTATCTCATTGATCTATGCTGTATAACTATACTGCATAGATCTCAATGAGAGATCAGTGTGCATATACTAGAAGTCCCCCAGGGGGGCTTCTAGTATAAGTGTAAAAAAAGTGTTGTTATTAATAAAGCCCCCTCCCCTAATAAAAGTTTGAATCACCCCCCTTTTCCCATGTTATAAATAAAAATAAACATGTTTGGTTTTGCCGCGTGCATGATCACATTCCTGATCTCGCACGGTAAACGGCATAAGCGCAAAAAAAATCCCAAAGTGCAAAATTGCGCATTTTTGGTCTCATCAAATCCAGTAAAATTGTACAAAAAAGCGACCAAAAAGTCGCTAATGCGCAATCAAGGCACCGATACAAAGTAAAGATCATGGCGCAAAAAATGACACCTGACACAGCCCCATAGACCAAAGGATAAAAGCGCTATAAGCCTGGGAATAGAGCAATTTTAAGGAACGTATATTTTGTTAAAATTAATTTTTGATATGTTACTTATGAAAAGTTATACAAATTTCTAATGTACATTAATTATGGGAAATGCACATATAGGGCTATTTCCCTTAATTTAGTAGATCAGGAAGTGTTAGAATTCTCTTAGATCCAGTGACGTCAAAACGAAAGGTGTAATTCCTATGGAGTGTCCAGCAGGGGGCGCTCTCTATATAGAAGTCTATGAGACTTTATTGTTTCTATGGATTTCTATGTAATGTAATGTAATGTAGTGTAGTGTACAGTGCTTTATTGAATGAATACATCTATGGAATACTTTGGGGAGCAAGTGTCCTTGCTCCCCAAAGTATTGCATAAATGTATTCATTCAATACATTAGGATATCACAGTAAGCCCGCTGATCCGCCGCATTCCCGCCACACGCCGATCCGCCGCATATACACTGAACTACAGCTCCCATCATCTGCTTATAGTATGAACAGGTGATGGGAGCTGTAGCTGGGTAATGGATATCACTTGCCTGCGATGCCACTGCTTATGCCGCTGGGTGCAGGGGGAGCCGCTCAGTACACAGGAGCGCTCCCCCCTCCTCCTCCTTCCGGGAACCTTTACCTTATAGCACTATTGACTCCCTGCCTGGCCGTACCGGCTCCCGATGCTTCCTGGTGTCTGCGCTGAAGCATCGGGAGCCGGTATATGAGAGCGGCGGCCAGGCGGGGAGTCAGCAGTGCTATAGGGGGAATTTTTTAAAAGCCATCACAGAATATAAAAGTTATACATGTTATAAATCTTTGTAATTGTAACAACTTGAGGAACAAGCATAACAAGTCAGTTTTACCCCAGGGCGAACAGTGTAAAAACAAAAACCCTCCAAATAAAAAAAATGTGTTTTTTTTTTCCAATTTCACCACACATTTAATTTTTTCTGCTTTTGCAGTGTACTTTATGCAAAAAATTCAGCCTAGGTTTCTAGGTGAAAAAATGCAACTGCTATGGCCTTTTAAGCACAAGGAGGAAAAAAACTAAAACCGCAAAAATTGAAATTGGCCTGGTCCTCTAAGGGTTAAGTTTATTTTGCAGTAACATTTTAAGGGTCTCAAATACAGGACAACCCTTTATTAAAGTATACTTGTATTGACTCGAACACAAGGTGAGTTGTGCTTTTGAGTCATAGTCAATACCTCTATATGTTTGGAAAAAGATCTGATCATAGTTTAACTCATATCTCAGCATCCCATTTTCACAGTCTACCAACATGTACGAAGAGTTTACATAATTGCTATATTTAAAACTTAAAAGTTGACATTTCAAGCGTTCTGGTTAGCGGTCGGCCATAGAAAAGTATGTAAAAGAGAAATGCAAGATTCATTCATTACTGTTTAATATCTGTGTGGCATATTTGTGTCTTCTGTCTTTCTAGAGGAATGGAGAAGAACTGGGAACGGTGATTCATAGTTCAAAGCTTTTCCTATACTACCAACTGGATAAGCATTTCTATATAACCCAGCAGCTGAATCAGGACTGGTACTATACCCAGGACCGCATGACCAAAGCAACCATGCTGATGAAAAAGGTGAATGAGTATGTGAATGAGGGAGAGAATGGTACCCCACTAATAGGGTTCCTAGAGAAAGCCTTGGTGATGAATGAAGTAAGCTAAACTGGTACCTTCAGTATAGGTGAGTACTTATCAGTGTTACTACTGAGATCTATACACCTGACATCCTACCAGAAGAACACATTTAGTTTTCTCCTCATCAATGCCAGGCTTGATGCCCCTCCTTGGGTAGTCGCTCTGTACATTATAGAGGTAAAGTTGGCCTAAATTTACTTAGAAGCGTGTGCCTCATAATACATGTGGTGCATCTAATGTCAGTCGACCTATACTTTTCCCATCTTAATTCATATAGTTATACTTGTAGGATTTGTCAACAAATACATTCATTTACTAAACTTATCATCTTCTCCGTCCTGATATCCCGATATTCTGCTCCCCCCCCAATTGTTGACATTGGTGGCTATCAACCACCACTCAGCTCTAAAAGCAGTGGTCTGGCTGTAGATGTATAGAGATATAGAGGAAGATTTATCAAACTGGTGTAAAGTAGAACTTTCTCAGTTGCCCCTAGCAACCAATCAGATTCAACTTTTCATCCTTTACAAATTCCTTGGAAAATGAAAGGTGGAATCTGATTGGTTGCTAGGGGCAACTGAGGCAATTCTACTTTACACCAGTTTGATAAATCTCCCCCATAGTATATATGTTTTGTATACTATATAGATATGAAAATTATAGATATAGTCAGCCAGACCCCTGCTTTTAGAGCAGACTGGTGTTCGGTAAACACCATCGAAGTGTAACAATGGGAGGGAAAGAGCAGCATATCAGGAGGAGGCAGGCAAGTTTGTTAAATGAATATATTTTTACAACTATTTAAAGGGGAACTCCAGGTAGAGGTTTAAAAAAAATGAAACTTCTGCAGAAGCATATAGCATTACTTACCTGTTTATGCCAGTTTTGAAACTACCAAAAATCCATTTGTTTGGGGGGGGGGGGGGGGGGTTTGTTCTGTATTGTGTTTCTGTCCTTCCTGGTTGAACAGTGAACAGTTCCCGGAATGCAATGCTTTCCCTCAGCTGATCATCACAGTCCCCCACCCATCACAATCACTAAAATTAGTGCTGCACTTGCTTCTGGCCATTCAGAGATGGTGAATCACTCAGGGGATTGGGGATCCAGCCAAGCCTCCTGTGACATCACGCCCTGCCCCCTGTCTGCATCATCAGCCTGATCTCAGCAAACACGCACAATGTGAGTCAGAGGCATGGAAGATTTGTCTCCTAAGGTGGGAGAGCAGAAGGAGCAGGAGACAATGTGAATTGGCACAGAGGCCATTTTTCTTCACTTCCTGGATTTCTATCAGCTACCAGTGTGACAGAACCGCACAGATACGGTAATACATTATATAGACACATCTACAGAACGTTCAATCTACTTTGAATAGAAAACAAGTTTTTCTTATATGGACTTCCCCTTTAACGTGACAAATTCTACAAGTTTACCTATGTTAGCTGAGATGGGAATACTCCTTTAAAACATGTCGTGTAAGATACCAGTATTAATAAATCCTCTCTCCCAATATGTACCCCAAAATACTGCTATTAAATAAGGCAACCTGTCTTGCAAACAACAAGCCCTAATATCTCTATGTAAATAGAAACAAAAAAAGTTGAAAGGCATAAATGAAAAAACAAACAAACAACATTTTCTGTGTGCTTATAGGGTTACACTTTAAATATCAGATTTGACCCCCCAAAATCTTGCCTGTAAAAACTGGATTCCTGGCTCAGGCGACATGTTCGCTTTCTGCTCAAAGTTTCCCAGAAGTTCCAGTGCACGGTTTACCTCATAATTGGCATCATAAATTGTATGAAGGAGAAAATTCAGCAAGTGGAAGAGAAGAAGGAGAAACAATTCTGTTTGGCTTCCTTTATTTAAAATTATTGCTCATATTCATCTTTTCTCCCCTCCTCCTCCATAACTACATCTCCCTACTGCATTTCCCTAATCATGATAAATTCATACTCATATCCTCTCCCATCTCAGACACGATAGCTCAAAAAGGAAGTTTTGTTCCCCCTCGAATGTCTCGGCAGCCATTTGGCTGTTTGCCGTCATTATTTCTTTAAAATATTTACTCATGAATATTAAGCACGGCTATTAACTAGGGAACCTGCTGACAGATTCTCGGATAATGGAGACCATCATTCCTGGATATTCTCAAGCCCAACGGGAGTGTGGCAGGCCGAGGAGGAGGGAGCATTTGTAATTAAAATTTGAGATTCTCAGATTAACTTGTGGTTATAGTTGTCCCTTTTTTTACGCTGACTCCAAATACATATCACAGTGATGCACTTAGCTTGCTGCATGTAAAATATGGCTTCCAGACGCCATCATTTTGTTTTCCTCTGTTGATCTCTGTGTACTCCATTTTGTCAGGGAGTTTCATTTCTGTCTCCAGTGTGTGTTTTTAACCCCTAGACTGTCATTTTGGCAGATTTACTTGATTTGGTAACAATAACTCGTTCTTACTTTTTAGTTTTTACTTTTGAGATTGATGAAATGCACATAAATAAAGCTATATAATAATCATATTTGTCTACAATGGTAATTCCTTAAAGGGAACCAATCAGCCCAACTGGGCTGACTTGGTTCCCTGCAGCACTGTCTAAAGCTTCTGTGCAGCTTGTGGCACGCATTGGCTGCAGTTGCAGTAGCAGCTTTGTATCAGAGAAAATGCGCAGCAGGTATGATTGATAGGGAGAGGCGCCAGTAAGGGGCGTCTCTGTCTGTTACTCATCCCTGCTGAGCGTGCTGACAGGCAGAGAGTGGACACGAGAGAAAGGCAGAGAGACTAGACACGGGTGGGGAGCCCCCCAGATGACCACCTGCTCCTCTCCCTGCCGCACGTGGGGGGATTAAACTTAATTTTCTTGGGTATTAAGCTGCTACTTCGGCTGCAGCTGGTGCATACCATGAGCTGCACAGGAGCTTTATGCATGGAACCAAATCAAGGCTGATTGGTTCCCTTTAAGGGTGCCTTCACACGTACCGGATCCGCAGTGGATTTCACGCTGCGGGTTTGCAGGGAAATCCCGCTGGGGATATGTGACCCAGCCCCTTTAACCCCCGACCGCCCGCAGCCCCCCGGCCCGGAGCATACATTACTTGCTCGGCGCCGCGGCTGTGTGAAGCTTCCGGCTACTCTTGCTCCTCATCAGCCAATCAGTGCACGGCAGCACTGATTGGCTTATGAGGAGCGTGGGGAGCCGGGAGCCTCTCTCAGCCACGACGCCGAGCAGATAATGTGTGCTTTGGGCTGGGGCTGCGGGCGGCCAGGGGTTAAAGGGGCTGGGTCACATATCTGTAGCGGAATGAAAATTCTGCTGCGATTATGTGACCCCATAGACCTTCACAGTACCAGGATCCACAGCGGATTTAGCTACAAATCGCAGCGTGAAATCCACTGCGGATCCGGTAGGTGTTAAGCTACCCCTAAAAGGGAAATTTTAAATGTAAAGTTTATTTCTGCAGCCACTACGAACCTTCGGCCCTACAGCTGTTGAAAAACTACAATTCCCATCAGCTTTAGCTAATAATTTGGCTGTCCAGGCATGATGGGAATTGTAGTTTTACAATAGTTGGAGGGCCGAAGGTTCCCAATGCCTGCACTAGATCGTCTTCCAATAAGACATTAGGCTAATAAGGGCAACAACACCTTCTGAATGCCCAACTAACTACTGATTGGAGGCATGCACAGGATAGCATTGTTCAGATTTCCTGTCGTGTTGACTATGCAGGCTAATCTGCAGGCGCAATGTTATACAGTAGGAGGAGTTGAGCAGATTGATATACTAATTTTTTGGGGAAAGTTTCAGGATAACTTTTCATTTTTTCGTGTAAATCTCTGCTCATTCCTAACTGAGTAGTCAAATGGGTGGTCCTATTTAGTGATTGACAGCTGTATATGTTTAGGTGTGTATATAGAGAGTTGTAAATCAATGAGGAGTGAATGAAGGGTTTAAAGGGGTACTGTTGGTCCTCATATCTTTTTATATATTGCTGAGGTTGTAAAGAAGATAATAAACAGCCTATTTATACCTACCATGCTCTCCTGGGGGTCCTCTAGTGATGTCTTTATGTCCCTCCCTGAATGCTTTGGTCACTACTTCCAAAATGGGCTTCCCTCATCAGTGACAGCCTGCTCAGCCAATCACTGGCTGGGACAGTCTTCTCCTTCAGTCAGTAATTGGCTTGTCACTGCCCAGACGGGTCCATCTCGGAGTGTTTAACAGGAGACCCAAAGACATGACATTAAGCCCCCCAGACGAGCCTGATAAGTGTAAATAGGTTTTGTGAATGCTTGTTTTGCTTGCAGATAGGGAAGCTTATGGGGGCTGTTTCCCTAACTAGCTCCTTGGCCCTCTCCTCCCTAGGCAGTTGTTTAGTTATAATTCTACCACACCATGACACCATTACCACCATACAGTGATTGGATAGTACGTTCATAATGATGTTTAAAAAAAAAAAACATAGACCAATATTTCCCCAAATACAATGCACATATAGTGGAGATTTCAGCTCTACATAGGGTGTGCAAACCATATAATTGATTACTGGGCAGCTACATAATGTAAGTGCAACAAATCTGCCAAAAATCTAAAGCCCTATTACACCAAATGATGTGTAACAGACTGACTTCAATGGGCAGCCCAGATAGCAGTGGCAGCGAGCAGGGAAGGAGGGGGAAGCAAGCACAGATCTGCCAGGTTCGTGCTCGCTTCCTCCTCAATATCGTGCGTGTAATATGGCCTTTAGTCTCTACACTTTTCTAGCACATTCTCCACTTTTTCCCCTATCTATAGTGCCCCAAATAATACTTCCTTTGGTGCCCTGCATTGGAAGAGTTGCTCGGTAAGTGGGGGACAGGTTAGGCAGATTGGGAGTGAATGGGTAGGAAGTCCCTCTGTAGTTAGGTAGGTCTTTTCTCACCGACATAAAAAAAAATACTTTTACAGCCCCTCTGCTCTAAATGGGCCCTCTTCCTCCTCTGCTTCTTGCTCCACCATCTGATGTATTACACTATTACACAGTGGCAATATGTATTCATTGTATGCATCGCCACTCACTTTACATTCTTAGAAGCACAAAATTTTATGATTATCTAATAGATGAAAGTTTTTACCGAAGGTTTTTCTGACTGGAGTAATTGTCCCCCTGCACCCCCGCGCCACGGCACTTGATAGCACAGCCAAAACATTTATAAAAATATCTTCGTAAAGAGGATTAAAGATGAGGCACTCACCCCTCCATAAGCAGATGGTTACTTTATTGAAAACTCTTCATAAGCACATGGGACGCGGTTGAGTGAATGTTTCACGGGATGACGTTCACGCTTCCTCTCGGCCCTGACGTCACTCCGTAACCTCGTCCTTTTAACAGTGTAATCATTACAAACACGTGATAATAAAAATAACAACGTTAAGATATAAAAAGAACAAGAATACTATCCTTATACTGCTGCGATACCTAGAATCAAGTAAACATTTATCTATTACCATGTAAATCAGAGAGATCTTTTAACCCCATCGGTCCCATAGCTTCCGTTCTCATAATTAACTCCGTCTCCCTCCTCAATAGTCGTTCATGTCTATTACCACCTACCGGGGAATTTCCTACATGCAACAATCCCATGAACCGCAAATCAGACGTGTCACCACCATGTACTAATCACATATGCATTATCACTTTCGGGCACCCTTTTCCAGTCCTTACTGATCGTACATGTTCTGCATACCTTTGAAATAAAGGGCGGATCGTCTTTCCAATATAATAAAAACCGCAACTTCATAACAAGGCATAAACCACATAGGCGGTGCGGCACGTAATGAAGTCCCGTACGGTCCATTGTATGCTACCCAACCGTACCTGTTTAACATCGTTAAGGTATGTATAACATCACAAAGAAGACAGGTTGGATTTATATACTGTTTGACCTTGTTGTGTTACCATGTATACAGTCATTGTTATAAACTAGATAGAAGCACTACACTGAATGTATTGGCAAACTAAACAGAGCTGAGTCATTCATGAGTCATTTGTTTTTATGTTAAGGCGATGGAAGGGTTAATATGAGCTATAAACATTACATCACAACCCTAGATGAAGGAAATGAAATTAAGAAAATAATCCAGCAGAAGGGATATTGTCACACACACACCCTTACCATATAAGGAGTTTTCAGCACCATTCTTAAAGGGGTAGTGCGGTGTTTAACATTTATTCACTAAATAACACACATTACAAAGTTATACAACTTTGTAATGTGTGTTATTTAAATGAATGGCCCCCTTCCCCGTGTTCCCCCCATCCTGGAAGTGGGGTGCACTATACTTACTCAGTTGCTGCCAATCGCGGCTAAGCAGCTGATGATGCAGCAGAGGGGGCCGGCATGAGGGACGGCTGGAGCAGTCCGGCTGGGCTCCTGAAGATGACGCTGTCGACCCCAGATGGTGGCCGGTGTCGACAGCAATTGAGTAAGTATACTGCACCACACTTCCGGGTGGGAGGAACACGGTAAAGGGGGCCATTCACTTAAATAACACACATTACAAAGTTGTATAACTTTGTAATGTGTGTTATTTAGTGAATAAATGTTAAACGCCGCACTACCCCTTTAAGTAAGCAGTTCACAAAAAATTATTATAGCCCCCCCCACTAGGCACTGGCAGGTGATTGGTGTCCCGCAGTGCAGCTTAGTTCTGGTCCAGCTCACGTCAGCCTCTACTGTGACTCCTCTTTTGTGTCCTGTGATTGAAAGCCGGAAGTCGCTTCCATAGAGAATACATTGTAAAGCATGAGACACCGATCAGCTGTGGTGAGTATACGCGCCAGCGCCTAGTGAGGGGGGGGGGCAATAATAATTTTTTGTGAACTGCTTCTTTAAGCTTACATGAACATTTCATATCTTACCATATAAAGGATTTCTTGGTGTCTGTCCCCTCACAAATGCATGTTTTAATGCCGTATGGGCGGAGCCTATGCCTCTAGATTGAGGAATTCTGATAGGCCTAAGCAGTGATGACGTCATGGAGGGGTGGGTCTATGGTGTAAATGTAGGTGGGTATATGGGGCACAACGACTGTAAAGCCCAGCTCATACGGCTCTGTTCGCCAACAATAACATGCCTTTTTGAGGGGAGAGACCACCGAGAAATACTTTATAAGGTAAGATAGGAACTGTCCAGAATATAAGCTTAAAGCGAATGTACCATCAGGTACATTCGGTTTAAGTTCTGCACATGTATAAAACGGCGCAGGTGCGGGGAAGCCAGTGCCGTGGTCCTTTTTTTGAACCGTGGCTCAATTCCCGGGTATGGCGCTGTGCTATTCCTGGGCACTGGAGGCTAATTCTAATAGAGCCATGTCATAGAGGGGCAGGGGTTTCCTCCCAGTGGGAGCTGGTCAGCCCCTCTCCAGTGCTTCAGCCCGGGCCGGTGCCTGGGAAAAGAACGCTGCTGTACACAGATAAACGAGCCGTGGTTCAAAAAAAGGACCGCGACACCAGTATGGTACATTCGATTTAAGACTAGTGCTCAGAACCCCCTATATGGAAAGGGGGTGATGATATCACTTTAAGAGATAATACCTGTTATCTCTACCCAAAAACTAAGGTTTTCATTATGTTCTATCCTCTTTCTAGTTCCAATAAGTTTTATTAGGGTCCAGTGGTTGGAAAAGAAGAAAGTCAAAAGAACAGGACAAGTGAATCTAGAACATGGATTTATTAAAGATATTCTCTGGCTCCAATACATCAGTATCAGCTATGTCAGTTTGCTTAATCAATCTGTCAGTGGTGGCGGGTTTTAAATGACACACCCACAACACTCCTATTTGGCGAGTTTTAAGACATAAATGAGAGGTTTGTTGGGTTTTGGGAAAAATTGTGTCACACACTTTTTGGAAATATGTTGGAACACTAAACCGACAGAGAAAATAGGCAAAAAACTGACAATTTGCTGCCGGGAACATGTGAATAAATCGGCCCCAATGTGTACACCCAGCCGACATTACTGTAATTACAGTGTAATTGCGTGTCAATTCTTTGAGCACGGAGAGCGGAGGTGCGAGGCCTTCCATTGAAAGAGATAACAGGTTGGATTCGATGCAAAGTCCACAGGTGGGGGTTCCGATCTGAATTTTGGCGGCTATTCCGTGGTGTGTACGGGCCCTAACTCAAATTAATTAATTACCTTTCTCAAGCACAAAATTCCTCATCTATACTATATGGGATACCTGATTTAGATGGGAGGAGGCTACACCACAGACTTTTTACTGTACATATATAATTTCTCTTTCTCAGGTTCCACTTACATCCAACTGGTTAAAGACATTACACAACTTTTTGTGCCTTCCAAATAATCATAGGCTGCTGACCCCGTATGCTGTAGTCACTGATCGGAATGGATTCATCCTGTTCTTGATGGAAGACAGAGATGTGTTAGGTATATGCAATTGTGTTATTTTAGTGAGACTTTTGTATAAACACAAACTTTTTGAACTGTTAAAAAGCTATATCTTTTATACATCACTATTAGGCTATGTTCCCACTAGAGATGAGCGAACCCGAGCGTTCGGCATTTGATTAGCGGTGGCTGCTGAAGTTGGATAAAGCCCTAAGGCTATGTGGAAATCATGGATATAGTCATTGGCTGTATCCATGTTTTCCACACAACCTTAGAGCTTTATCTAAGTTCAGCAGCCACTGCTAATCAAATGCCGAATGTTCGGGTTCGGATCGGCTCGAACCCGAACCCAGTTCGCTCATCTCTAGTTCCCACAAAATATTTTTTCTCAGAATTTTGGTCAGGATTTTACAACCAAAAGCCAAAATACTGAGCAAAAATACTGTGTGGGAACATAGCCTACAGGGTATATGCATGGGCTATAGTATCAAGCTGTTCGATTATTTTATAATTATATTGACCCATCAACAGCCATGCATATAGGATTGCCATAGACTAGTTTTGAATTTTAGGAGCACACTTTTTTGTATCTGGTGGCCAGAGATTTATGGCAAATGGGATGGTAACATGGTACTTATACACTTGCATGCGTTAAGAGGAATATTAGTATTTATTGGAGGCCCAGAAAATTAGTGAGGTTACCAATTAGAAGTCCAATATATTACCAAGTGATGATTCAGTTATGGATAGAGGATCTCCCGTCAATACAGAACTGAAGATGGAGAAGTTGGATGTAGGCCGAAAGAACCAAAGCAGAAACATTTGGTAGAATAGTAGGAATAGTATATTATGGTTAATAGGTTCATGTAACATAGAACAGTGTATTATGTTTGTTTGAGATAAATAATATTTGTGGGAAAAAAAACTATTAAAATTGTTTTTCTCCAATTATATTTTTATTCCGGTCACGGAACAGAAAAAGTAAGTTTATAAACTTCTAAGATTCTACCTCTTCTTGTGGTCAAAATGATTCCAGGCCATATTTATTTGAGGCATTAAGATCAGTGTTATAGAGAGTGCTGGGGTTCTTGCTAAGATCCATACAGGTTACTACAGTTAATCACCTGGTCTGTCATATCAAAGATCCTTAAAAAAGCAACTATTCTGCAGCTAAACATGCAAACAGGCAATGCAACTGAGCGTTTCCTGCATCTGAGGAGACTCTCCACGTGAGTATAGCTGGGATGGGGAACCTTCGGCCCTCCAGCTGTTGCAAAACTACCACACCCATCAAGTCCGGACATCTAAAGCTTTGGCTGTCCAGACATGATAGGAATTGTGGTTTGGCAACAGCTGGAGGGTCAAAGGTTCCCCATCCCTGGTATATAGCATGTAAACTACTGATTGACTTTACTTATAACATGGTCACTGGCTGAGAGAAAATATGCTGATTGTATTAGACTTCCTTAGTTTGCTCCTTCTAATAAGATATATTTAAGTTTGGGCAATTATACAGTATAAATTGAATACATCCCTTGGTCAGAGTAGCCAACTCTTGGCCATAGTATAGCGCACCTCTTCTGTTAGAGGACTCGTTTTGTATTCTACAGGTAAACCACTAAATGTAATGTTTAAAGGCAGGGCCGGCTCCAGGTTTTGGAGGGCCCTTGGGCGACAGAGCCTCAGCGGGCCCCTTTGTATAGCAAATCACGTGGCATCACATGAGGGTCTCCATCTCTCCATTCTGTGTAGGCATACAGCAGTGTATTACATACGTATTATACTCCTGTATGAGTGTGTATATATCTCTCCATTCTGTGTAGGTGATCAGCAGTATATTATATACACACTCATACAGGAGGATAATAAATATATTATACACTGCTGATCCCCTACACAGAATGGAGAGATATATACACACTCATACAGGAGGATAATTAGTATATAATACACTGCTGTATGCCTACACAGAATGGGGAGATATATACACACTCATACAGGAGGGGGATAATAAGTATATAATACACTGCTGTATACCTACACAGAATGGAGAGATATATACACACTCATACAGGAGGATTATAAGTATTTAATACACTGCTGTATACCTACACAGAATGGAGAGATATATACACACTCATACAGGAGGATAATAAGTATATAATACACTGCTGTATACCTGCACAGAATGGAGAGATATATACACACTCATACAGGAGGATAATAAGTATATAATACACTGCTGTATACCTACACAGAATGGAGAGATATATACACACTCATACAGGAGGGGGATAATAAGTATATAATACACTGCTGTATACCTACACAGGATGGAGAGATATATACGCACTCATACAGGAGGATAATAAGTATATAATACACTGCTGTATACCTACACAGAATGGAGAGATATATACACACTCATACAGGAGGGGGATAATAAGTATATAATACACTGCTGTATACCTACACAGAATGGAGAGATATATATACACACTCATACAGGAGGATAATAAGTATATAATACACTGCTGTATACCTACACAGAATGGAGAGAGATATACACACTCATACAGGAGGATAATAAGTATATAATACACTGCTGTATACCTACACAGAATGGGCAGATATATACACACTCATACAGGAGGATAATATCTCCATTCTGTGTAGGCATACAGCAGTGTATTATATACTTATTATCCTCCTGTATGTGTGTATATATCTCTCCATTCTGTGTAGGTATGCAGCAGTGTATTATATACTTATTATCCCCCTCCTGTATGAGTGTGTATTTATCTCTCCATTCTGTGTAGGTATACAGCAGTGTATTATATACTTATTATAATACACTGCTGTATACCTACACTAAATGGAGAGATAGATGTGCGGGGGCAGAAGTTGCTGCCCTACAAAGTCCCGCAAAACATTTTAACAGAAAAAATTGTAATATAACACAGTGGATTTATTGCATATTGTGACTCCCCCATGGAAAGTAAAGGGGGGAATCTGCAATAAATGCACTGTAGCAGATAATCCAGAGATGACCCTAAAACCTTCCTACTCCCAGCATACACAGACAGACAGACACATACACACACCACTAGCATACAGACTTACACACATATGCATCTATACCCAGTCACAGCATACACTCACCTCTGTATCTGTCAGGCAGCAGTCCTGTCACCTGTCTCATCTCCCTCTGCCCTGGGCCGCTGTGGAGGTCAGAAGACCCAGGAATACAGCTGGAGGAGGGGGCAGGCAGCACAGGCAGCACTATAGTGAGGCTTCTGGGCCCTGACCTGCTGTTTGGCCTCTACAGGCTGCCGTGCAGTGAGCCCCACCCCCTCTCCTCTGGCCCGACACATAGAGAGGCCTGGAGGAGCCACAATATGACTTCAGTGACTCAACAGCACCCCCCTCATCCCTGCGCCCGGGTCATCCCCCCTCCCCCCACAGCCTTAGGTAATGATGTGTGCGCTCACAGCAGAGCACCACCTGCACACAGTTATCCTTGAGCAGAAGGAAGAGCAGGCAACTACGGCTCCTAGCCTCGCAGACAGCAGACCGCTCTCAACCAGCCAGTTGAAGCGCGCAGGCGCGAAACGTTCGTTGCTCCTTTCTGTGGAACGCACCTGCTATGTGTTGTACACTCTTTCCCTGAAATAAAGCATCATTTTCGCTGAATCGGTGAGTGCGGTGGTCATCTCTACTGGACTTTTGTTCTTATGACCACCTGCACACAGTGCAATGTGTGTCAGTGTGTGTGTGTGCGCGCAGTGAGAGGGGAAGAGATGGTGTGGGCAAGTGCTGGGGAGCCCCATGAGGCACTGTGGGCCCCGGCACTTGCCCGAGTATGCCGGGTGCTGACGCCGGCCCTGTTTAAAGGGGTTATGCAGCATTAGAATGTCCACTTTCTTTAACACGACTCTCGTCTCCAGTTCATGGCCTTAGCAATCATGTGCTTCAACTATTGGTATTAGAGATGAGCGATTAACTGTTCTCAACAAAGAGAATTGCTTTTTTTGATCAGCGCTCGGCAGATCAAGCCCCCAGCCTTTTAGCCCTGCTCCACTCCCTGTCGCTCAATCCTGAGTGCCGGGGTAAGATAGATCCAATCCTTAGAAACTGCATTAAGTTTCCGGGATAGGATCCAGCTTTTCCCGGCATCCTGGGAAGAGTGGCAGGAAACGGAGCAGGGCTAAAAGGCTGCGGGCTTGATCTGCCAAGAGCTGATCAAAAAAAGCAATTCTCTTTGTTGAGAACAGCGATTCTCTCATCTCTAATTGGTATCATGGCTTATATGATGGTGATAGTGATGCCAATAGTACAGCACATGACCACAGAGGCTACCCCAGAATGGCTCCAGTGAAAACTTTAACGTGTCTTGCAAAAATGCTTTGCCATGCTTGGGCTTCTGAGAACCTGAAATGGTGTCTGCAAGTTACTCTAAAAAGAGGTGTCTGAGACCGGTGTTTCAAGCTATGTCAAATACCATGGCCCAGATTTACTATTCTCTCCTCTTTACTATGAATAAAGGCAGTCTCTTCATCTCTCTGCAGGTGTTGGGAGACCACCCTTGGGATACGTGTTGAACACGATGGAGAATTTATCTAAAGTGCTGTGTTTCATGAGATATTGCTGGATTCACAAAGTGTTACCCAGAAAAATTACCACCTCCATTTTATACACAGCTCAGGTCAGTAAGGGCTTATTCCCCCATAGCTAGCCTGAGAATTTATATTTTACTCACTTTTGCAAGTATGTGATTCCCCACCCAATAAGTGTTATTGGGCCCTGATGGGCTACCTGGAGATTAATTTCTTCTCTGGGGCCAAACAAAACTATTCTACCCTAATGGTCCTTTTACGCAGGCCAGTTACGCTGTCAGTTTCCACATCACAAGCAGCAGTCTATACTTAACCAGCCATGCTGCTTTTTTATCCGGCATCTGGTTCTCCAGTCCTCTGACTGCTGCTGTAACTTCAGGCTGCCGCCTCCTCTAGAATAACTGGCAGCCGGAGGAGGCAGAGCCTGAAGATACAGCCAAGGATCAGAGACACAGATACCGGATTAAAAGCAGCGTGGTTGGTAAGTATGCACTACTTGTGAACTAGGAACTGACAGCACGCATATATATTTATCCTATATACATATCTGTGCTGTCAGTTTCCAGGGCACGACAGATAAAAAATCATTCACGCAGCCCATCTGCTCAGTTTCTTATGCAGTTCAAAGGCTCCGCAAATGAGCTGCCAATCTCACTGATCATTACTCACAGAAATGTGCAAAAAGACATTTACCACCTGGGACAGTAACACCTATTTGCCATGCCTTCCTTTCCTTTTTTTTTTTTTTGTTTATATGATATAAACACATTTCCGCTAAAAGAAATGTTATCATTTGTTTCCTGAATGAAAAATTAAGTAAAGTAAAGTAAATATTTAACTAGCTGAGGATAATACGGATTAGTTAAATGGTAACACCATGGTATTTACTTACTGGTGGCTTTATTTTCAACATAGAAGGGCCCATCATCCCAGTTGTCATATTATGTGACAACTGATTTGACTGATTGACTGTCTCAAAGGGTACCTTAAGCACTGCAAAAGGCTGTTCCCAGGTGTCCTGGAGAAGATAGAAGCTCATCTGGCTTTATTGTGCAACAAATGGACAAATGGAATTGATGAAGAGGATTGTCCATTTGTATCATAATAGAACTTAAATTTATATTATTTTTCCCTATTGTCCATGAATGTTAATTGCTTTATTACCTAATGATCGGGATTGCAAAAGATAAACAACTATCTTCTCCAGGAAATCTGGTAATAAACCTTTGCAGCACTAGCATATCTAAACATTATTTATTTATTTTTATTTTTAAGGTGTCCATACCCTTTCAGTCCTTTAGGCGGCGGAATACCGTGGCAGTGTCCTGCAGTGAGTGAATGGGAAAGCGCATGCGCGTCCGCTTCCTCCCCTCTCCACTCAAAGAACTGACGTCATTTCTTTGAGCGGAGAACGGACATGCGTGCACCCTTCCATTTACTGCAGGACATTGAGCACGGCGGAATTCCGCCCTTTTTGCTAAACTGGGCCTTATTACTAGAGCCCATGTAGAGAGTGTTCTCACCACCCATGAAAATATGCTATGAAGCCAACCTGTTCTGGGCTCCTTGACTCTTCCTGTTTTAGTATTCGTACCATTTTCTGTTGGTCCTAACTCGAATTTAGCTTGGTATGTATTATGTAAAAAAAAATAATAATAAATTTAATTTCAGGGAATTTGGTTTGACCCCAGCAGCCTTTGTAATAATGAAGACCTCTGTGAGTTTAACAAGTGCCTGAAAGAATGTCTTTTGACGGTCCTGTTTAACGGACAGCAGGTAGGTGTTGTACATTACTGGTAAGTCCAACCATTAATTTTGCTATGAATGCCATGGTTTTATGGTAGAGCATTCAAAATACTTCAGTGCTTAACTCCAATGATAACTTGATTCATGGATGACACCTATACTGGGCCTCACCACATCACAAAATTTAAGGTAGTTATGTGGAGATTTGTGGCCAGCACACTGGAGAGCTGACGGTCACTGAAAGGGATAGCTTTTCATAACTTTGACCAAATGAGCTGCAGATTCTGTTTCATTGACCAGAGTTCAGGTGTATGATACATACCAACCCCTCACTTAGGTGTCATAGAGGCGGGGCTGAGCTTCTTAAGCAACACAGCACAGATATTTGTTGGCAGTAACTGTGTTCCAGCTATCACATATCAACAAGTTGTTGTGTGGCTGTGATTACCCTTTTTTCTAACCTGTATAGGGACAGTAAGTGTACAATGTAGTTTACATTACATTCATTGCAAATACTGAAGTGAACCAGTAGTGTAAGGGTTAATTTTTGGGATATTCTGTTTATAATGCCTTGTGCATCTGATTTGTCCACATAGTTTCCTAGTGAAACTTGTGCTAGGAACTTTAAAAAGTAGTCTCTAGTTCACCCACTTCAAGGGGTTGGCCACAGTATAAGTGAGTGTACTCATTGTATATTCTGACAGCAGCTCCTGTGTCCCTCATAGAGATAAACTCACTCCCCTACTCCAGGCTGTGCTGTCCTGCTCTGTGGTATTTCTGTCCATAAGATGGCCGACATGGAGGAGCATGTGACCATGCCACGCCCCCTAGTGTTCACCATAGACATATTCAGGCTCAGTGGTGGACACTGGGGGAAGCGGCATGGTTACATGCTCCTCCATGTCTGCCATTTTTCTACTTCATTTTCATCTACTTCTTCCCATCATTTGTAGTGTTTATATATACTATTAGAGGTCATGCATATTTTTAGATGGTGTGGTAATTTTTGTTTTATTCACTTCCTTTTTTCCTGTTCATATTCTAAAATCCATAGTATTGTTAATTCCCCATTGAAAGAGCTGGATGAGATATCGTTTTTGTGGGACAAGTGGTTCTTATTTGGTACAAATGACATGTTTAAGGGAATCTGTGAGCTCTATAGCATTCCCAGAGCTGCAAACATGGGCAGATAGGTAGATAAAACTAATGATAACTGTCTCTTAGCTGATGGCTTGTTGTAGAGCTATAAGATCATGTTTTACTGCTGAGCTGCAGATTCACAACTCCTCCTCCTCCTCTTAGTACCTAGCTTCCAGCAGAGAGCCCTGTACATTAATCTTGCAGGCAGGAAGGGGTGGAGGAGGGAGAAAGTGTGCAAACAGAGGCCCATCCTAGCCTCTACCACTCTTGAGCTTAAAAAAAAACATGATTTTATAACTTTGCAAACAGCAAAGAGACAGGTATAATTTGTTTTATGAGCTATCTGCCCATGTTTTCCCAATGATTATATAGAGTGGACATATCCCCAACATCCAGTGTACTATGAGGATTCTATCATATTCATGTTTTCAGATTTCATAATTTCACTCACTATTTCTGCTAGTTGACTGATTGAATATCTTTTTTGAAAGAATGATATATACTTACATGACACATGTAATTTTTCTAGGAGGAATTTGATGGGATTGTAGACCTCTTAGTGGAGAGAGCTCAACTACTTCTCCAAGAAGACTGGTCACCGCAGATATGTCTAGCAAGACTTCTATTTGCACCTATACCAGGAGCCCTTCCATTCTGCTTTCCTTCTTTCTCAAATGAAAACTAGATGGGTGAATCTGAAGATATCATTGAGAAATACACATAAGCATTACTGATTTATGAAAAGCTAAATAACATAAATTCTATGGGCCACATGTATCATCCGGCGAACGGATGATTTTCGGCGGAAAGTGCCGATTTGCGTATTTTTTTATACGCAAATGGCCGATTTGCGAATAAAATATTCGCAAATCGGCACTTTCCGCCGAGTACGCCAGGGGGCGGAAAGGGGGCGGAAAAGGGGCGGAAAGTGGGCGGAACGGAGGGCGCGGACTCAGAGTCCGCGCGATTTATCATCCGTTCCGCCAAAATGTACGCCGAAAACCTACTCCAGTCCTCAGCTGGCGTAGGTTTTCGGCGGTGCGCAACGGCGCGCACGGGATTTATGTAGAGGCAGTCCGCCTCTACATAAATCTCCGTAGCGCCGGAGCTGCGGGGGCATTTTTACGTCCGGCGTAAAAAACGCCGGACTTAATAAATGCCTCCGTATGTGTTTTATTAGGAGTTTTGACCTTGCCCATGAAATCCTGTTGGCTAACACTAAGGGTCAGATGCATCATTGTGTTTGCAATATTAATTTGCCTAATACTGAGTTTTTGAAAATTTTGGATTTATCATGTACGATTTTTTTTGTAGTTTTTGTGCTCCTACTGTAGAGTAGTTTTGTGGGGTTTTTTGTCAAGCTGTTTTAGCCAAAAATTGCGCTTGATTTATCAAAGCACTTAAAGCTAATGATAATTTTGGCCCAACAACCATAAGAAGTACCACCTGCTCAAATAAATTGTGCAGATGATGCACTTGCCCCTAAATTTTGCTCTATGTGGGTAAAAAATTTAGGCAATATGACCTTATGTATAATATGAGAAATTCCTGAACAATCCGAGAACTGCACCAAAGATATCACTTATCTGAAGTTAATGCATCCGATGCATTCTAATGAACTTGTGGGAAAACAGCCCTTTATTCTCACTTAGTATAATTTTGTAGGTCATTGTTACGGGCTGTTCATGTAAAAATAAAAAAAATATGAACACAATTTGGCACATATTTTGGGATCAATTTTGGCTACAAATATAGGCAAAATCAGTGTCATAAATGGTAAAAAAAAAAAAGTCAAAAGCAAAAAAAATAAAAAAAATTGAAAGACCTGTAAAAATGTTGACATGTTTGCCCTAAAACTACTCAAAATGAGCCTCAAATAGCAGCATGTGAGCATGGCAAAATAAGTTTTACCATTTATATTGTTGAGAATTTTTTGAAAAAGTTTACTTCTAGTCTATGTTCACACATAGGCTTTTGGAGAGGATAATGGGAGAGGGATGCTTAGTGTCCCTCCAGTGTCCCCCTGCCATCATCCTCTCCGGCAGCCACAGCCCGCACAGCTCTGGGAGTCGGGTCGTGACATTACCATGTTATCCAGGAAATGAAGCCTTGATGCAGTAATAAAAAGGGAAAAAAGCACTTTATAAGCATTTCACGTACTAAATGACTTTAAATGACCCCCTTTCCCATTTTACAAATAAAAATATGTAAAAAAATAAAATAGACATATTTGGTATCATGGCATGAGGAATCGTCCAATCTAATAAAAAACAACAACAACAATATTCCGCACAGTGAACAGAGTAAATTAAATGAGGGGGGAAAAATGCTTAAATTGTTATTTCATATATATATATATATATATATATATATATATATATATATATATATAAACACAGTATAAATAAATATATAGCTACCCAAAACTCCATTTACACCAATATGGTGCCAATGAAAAAAATAGAACAAGGTGCAAAAAAATTAGCCCACAACCAGCCATGTAGGTGAAAAAATAAAAGCCTTATGGCTCTTATAAGTTGAGGAGGAGACCTTTTGACATAAATGGGGTTAAGTTATGCATAGGAACTATATGAGGTGTAGGGGTGTAGAATGCTTCTAGGAAACAATTAAACTTGCATCATTCCCGCTTGAATTTACTCCAGGTTTCGGATTTAAAAAAATGCATCCAAAGATCCACCAAAAACTGCATGTGCAATTCCAGCCTAAGGCTATATTCACACACAGTATTTTTGCTCAGTATTTTGGACAGTATTTTGCAACCAAAAGTGGGAGTGGATTGAAAACACAGAAAGGCTCTGTTCCCACACTGTTGAAATTGAGTGGATGGCCGCCAATTAATGGCAAATAGCGGCCGTTATTTAAAAGCAACAGGTGTTATTTGCCCTAACTGTAGGGGTGTCCAGAGAGGGGCCATGCATTGACCCCCTTCTGAACAGCCACAATCCCAGCTGCTATCTGCTATCAAAGCTGACAGCTGCATTTAAAAAGCTGTATTCCATTTGTGATGATCTATTGAGGGATCGCCCCATTGATGTGATCACGGACGGGCGATCTGTTCAATCCGGCTGTCGGAATGACGCTGGTCTCGGCTCGGTAATCGATAGATCTGGTCTGCAGCAGCCCAGAGTAATACAGCACCGTTCTAATGGATTTCTGTTGTATTATATACGTAGCATTAATCTCTATGGGAGATCAGTGTTGTGTATATAGAAGTTCCCCAGGGGACTTCTAATCACTGTGTAAAAAAAACCAAAACAAAACATTTTTTCATTAATAAAAAATCCCCTCCCCTAATAAAAAGTTAAATCACCCCCCTTTTCCCATTTTATAAATAAAAATAAATAAATAAACATATTGGGTATCCCCGCATGCGTGATCGTATGAACTATTAAATTATACCACGCCTGATCTCACACGGTAAACGGTGTAAGCGCAAAAACCCCACAAAGTGCAAAATTGCAGATTTTTTTTGCCACATCAAATTTCAAAAAATTGTAATAAAAAGTGATCAAAAAGTTGCATATGCGCAATCAAGGTGCCGATAGAAAGTATAGATTATGGTGCAAAAAATGACACCTCACACCTCAGCCCATAGACCAAAGGATAAAAGCGTTATAAGCATGGTAATAAAGCAATTTTTGATTTTTAAAAAGGTTGAAATTTTTTTTTGTTAAAAAGCCATCCAATAAAATAAAAGTTATGCAAGTTGCCTATTGCTGTAATCGTGCCGACTTGCCGAACATAGATATCATGTCAGTTTTCCCATAGGGGGAAAGGTGTCACACACAACACTACCCCCCCCCCCCCAAATAAAAGAAAATGTGATTTATTTCCAATTTTACTATTAAATTCAATGGACTTTTCAATTAAAGACTAAAGGCCAATCAGTCCACCTGAACTAGAATAATGTGCCGACAGCTGTCACTGCACTGACGGGCGGCCAAACAGCTAAATCATGTCCTTTTTTAGACTTCAACTGAACATAGTCTAACTGTGGTAAACCTGGTCAGTATATTGTTAGATATAGCATAGGCCTAGGGTCCATTCCTTTATGTCTTCTCCTGTTTTATTCATATTTTAATAATGAACATATATACAAAAAAAATTGAGGGAGAGGATCAGCTCACTATCGGCAGCAACAGCGTTATGTTCACATGGGTGCACCGATTCAAACAGTGGCCAGGTGCTTAATTCATAGTCAAATCTGCCAGTGGCTATGTTCACACAATGTTTTTCCAGCTTCGTTTAAAACGACGCCCGTTATTTTGAGTCTAAAATAACGGACGTCATTTGGCTGCCTAGCCTCCCCAATGCAATGACTGGTGTTTGTACATTATTCTAGTTTGGGTTACTAATTGCCCTTTGGATGCGGCTTAATTGAAAAGTCCATTGAATTGAATAGTAAAAACAGAGAAAGAACGGTGACAAAAGAAAAACTGTGTGTGAAAAGAGGTCCGCTGTTTGCAAAAGACGTCCGAAAATGATGATCATCTTCATTATTTTGCCGTCCGCAGTAAAAACATCCGTTATTCAATGCATTGTGTGCTTTGGACGTCCGTTTTTCCATTGAATTCAATGTATTGCCATTGCTGTCAGTTAAATCACGGCAAAACGGGCGTTTTTTAAATATCAAAATTGGCCGCCTTTTCTCTATTTTTGACGTTGTGTGAACATAGCCTATCTGTGACATCAATGCGTTTCATACAGGTGTGCTTGATCATAGTATAATGTACTGCATGTATCTGTCGGTGTGTTGGTCTTTTATACATTTGTTTCTTTTTAAGATCCTATTCCTGTTTTGTCAATTCTATTTTTAATTCTGCAAAAAATCATGATCCCATGCAATAAATGCAATTGGCCAAGATGTAGTTCAGTTTCATTGACTGTTTACACCTATCAGCATTTCAAACTTGCCACTTTTTACACAGAAATCAAGCATGTCATGGCACAGGGATTTTTGTTTTCCTGTATGAATCTATGACAACCCTTAAAGGGATATTCCTACCTTTTATAGCTATACTTGTAGGGCTCATCAAGGTAAATATTTTTGCAAATAATGGGGGAGATTTATCAAAATGGTGTAAAGTGAAACTGGCTCAGTTGCCCCTAGCAACCAATCAGATTCCTTTTTTCATTCCTTTACTTTGGAAAATGAAAGGTGAAATCTGATTGGTTGCTAGGGGCAACTGAGCCAGTTTCACTTTACAACATGATTGATAAATCTCCCCCACAGTCTTTTATCAAACTTGCCATTTTTCCCTCTTTATTGTGCCTTACTAAGCTTGTAAATTATTGTGAAAATGCTAAAAATCCATCTTGAAAGAGGAGATGGAATGTCTGCTCACTGAGGGATCAATTACTTGCTGCCCAAGTGAGTTTACACACACACATCACACATTATCTGAGTGTGCACAGCTCAGAACTGCTCTATAATGACCTCCATGCTACTGCTGCTTCTGTGTATTTGCTATGTATGAAAGACATCATAGCAGCTTGCAGAGTGGCCACCATTATGAAGACTTAAAGTGTACATGGCATTACATAAAAAAAAACTACAAATATATAGTTAATGCTTGCATAACTTATGCTGTCAGCTTTTAATTTCACAGCTCCAGCTCTTTGTTCAGTGCCCCATTGGGCTGCTCATGCTTCTCTATCTCACTCAGAGCCAGAAGATTACACACATATATATATATATATATATATATATATATATATATATATAGTATATATATAATCAATTGGTTTACTTGTGTATGACTGCTGGCCAATCAGCATTCATCTTTACTAAGCCTGTCTGTGCAGAGCAAAGGGACATCACTTCCTGTATTTGGTCTTTTTTTGCTGTTACTAAAGACCAAATGGCCTTAGTGACTGAGCCTCAACTGCAGTGTTCAAGGAAGTGAGACACCTAGTGGCAGAATGTATAGCACTGTATGTCATACAGAAAACAGGCAAAAAATAAGTAAAGTTAAGGAGTAAATTGCAAAGATGTAGTATAGCACCTCCCCTGCTGATATAACATTACTTATTGGTAATGACCGTGCCCATTTAAAAGATTACTGTGGCACAAGTACATTCTGTAATGCTGGGTACAGGGCTCAGGGAAAGACTGATGCATGACATTAAGATTTTCATCTCTTTGATTCCTGATAACTCACCTGCATTAGACATAACACTAGTTTTGCTCAGACATATTTAAAAGGCAAGACTGTACGTAACACCAGCCAGACTGATACCATAGACTCTGGTGCAGAGAAATAGACTGTATATGCAGTAGTTGCTACATATTAGTTTTTTTTCCTTTGTTAGTGACTATAAAATTAGAATAACTTTACGGTATAATTTTCACTTGAACACAGGCGTCCTGCCATTTTGTGCTGTATTCCAGAGATTGGGATTGCTATATGAATCATTTTAATAAGTTTCAGAAAGCAATGTTATCTAATACTAACATAGCTAGTAGAACCTAATTATCTCATTTTTTATTCCCCTGGATATAGCAGAAATTCCTATTAATATCACAACAGGAAGGTAAATAGGTTTTGTATTATTAAATTTAAGATTTAATTTACATTACTAGTAAAACAAATCGGCTGCTGTGTTCTTGTCTGGGTGACAGGCCTCTTTACTTACAGGATAACTGTGTTACTGATGTGTATATATATATATATATATATATATATATATATACATATATATTTTGTGGGGTCCCATGTTTACGTAATGCACTTTACGGTAAAACCAACATAATATCTTTATTCTATAGGTCAGTCTGAATCCAGTGATATGCAGTTTATATAGCTTTTTTTCTTTTTTATTAACAGTAAAACTTTTTTTGCAAATAGGTGTTATTACAATGAACCTATTTTGACTCCAATAGCGCTTTTATTTTTTCATATACAGGGCTGTATGGGGTGTCTTTTTTTTGCGCCATGACCTCTTGTTTTATTAGCACCATTTTTGTGTAGATGAGACATTTTGATCAATTTTAATAATTTAAAAAAAATAAATAAAATGTAATAAAAATAATTGATTGTGTTTTAGTTTCAATAGTTTTTATTGAAGAATTTTTTTTGACATAAACAGTTTATTAATTTATTTTAATAGATCAGACCATTACACATGCTACTGTATATAATACATTTGTTTGTTGATATTTTTTTATTTTTGAGGTTTTTTTTATGAAATGAGAAAGTTGGGTGATTTAATTTTTTATTGGGGCAGGGGCTATGGCATGTTTTTAAAAACTTTATTTTATAAAAAAAATTATTTTATACTTTTTATGTCTCCTTAGGACTTAGACTTCAACATTTTTACATACATTATTTACATTGATCATTGCTATTCTATAGCATAACATTGATCAGTGTAATCTACAATCAATGCATAGAGCCTGCCTTTATACACTGATCGCTGATCTGACCGCTCCTGTCACTCATGTAAGTGTCACGATTGTGGCACTGCAGGGGTTAAAGGGTGGCTGCCGCGGTCATTAGCAGTGAGGACCTGGCTGCTGATAGCAGCCGGTCCCCACGTGCTATGAAGTGAGCTTAGTTCCTGAGCTCACTTCATAGCACTGCTGGACCCACTGGCTTACTGGTAGGTCATGGGTCCTTAAGGGGTTAAAGCCATATATGTTATGTTGTTCATTATGCAAATTGACTATCACCAGTAGAGACATGAACTCCTTAAAGGGGTACTCCAGCAAAAAAATAATTGCTTTTAAATCAACTGGTGTCAGAATGTGCCAGAGATTTGTAGTTTACTTTTATTAAACAATCTCAAGGCTTCCAGTACTTATCAGCTGCTGAATGTCCTGCAGGAATAGGTGTATTCTTTCCAGTGTGACACATGATCTCTGCTGCCACAGATGACAGGTACTGTCCAGAGCAGGAGCAAATCCCCATAGAAAACCCATTCCTGCTCTGGATAGTTCCTGACATGGAGAGAGGTGGCAGCAGAGAGCACTGTGTCAGAATAGAAAGAATACACCACTTCCTGCAGGACATACAGCAGCTGATAAGTACTGTAAGACTTTGTTAATAGATGTTAAATACAACTGTCTGGCACTTTCTGGCACCAATTGATTTGAAATATTTTAACTGGAGTACCCCTCTAAGGCTAGGTTTACTCTGTGTTTTTGATGTCTGTTTATCAGATCCATTTAATGGAAAAATAGATGGGGGAAAAAAAAAATGTGATCCTTTTTTTTTTTCATGGAAGACAGTGGAAAAACGGATCCACAAAATGAATGCACAAAAATACATCAGTTTTTCAGCCGTTTTTTCCCATTAAATAGATCCGTTAGACGGACAGAAAAACTGTGTGACAGACAGCATAATCTGTTAAACGTGTGATCCCAGACCTCTGAAGGTGTTAGGTGGCATTGGGTACCAGCAGATCCTGTAAGTTTTGAGGTGTGGCCTTGCACCGCCCAAAGATGATTGATAAGATGGAGATTTTAGAGGCCAGGTAAACACCTTGGGGGAGATTTATCAAGCTGGTGTAAAGTAGAATTGGCTCAGTCGCCCCTAGCAACCAATCAGATTCTACCTTTCATTTTTCAGAGAATCTGTGAGGAAAGAAAAGTGGAATCTGATTGGTTGCTAGGGGCAACTAAGACAATTCTACTTTACACCATGTTTGATAAATCTCCACCCTTGAGCTCTTGGTCATGTTCCTCAAATTGTTCCTGAGCATTATCCTGCTGTAGGAGGACACTGCATTACAGAATAAGAGCCCTATTAGGCTGGGTTCACACTGCGTTTTTGCAATCCATTTTTTTCATCCCTTTTTTGCAATAAACAAATGAAAAACGGATGGAAAAAACGGATGCAACCGTGTGCATCCGTTTTTCCATTGACTTCCATTATAAAAAAAACGGATCAAAAACGGATGCGTTTTTTTTTAACGGACACAAAAGTAGTGTCAGCTACGTTTTTTTGTCCGTCAAAAGAACCCCAAAACGGATCCGTTAAATGGATGCTAAAAATGCAGTGTGAACCCAGCCTTACACAAAAGGTTTATCGGCCATACTTAATCGCTTGTTGTAATTGCTCATGTTGAAAGACAACAATCAGCCGACATGCGCACTGCCACTGATAGTTGTCTTTCATCATGTTCTTAAATCCCAATCACCATAGTGACAGTCTGCTGCATGTTGTTCCGTGTAATATGAGCGGTGGCAGGAGACCACCGCTCTATTCTACAAGCCACCGGGACGTTCTAAATAGTGTCTGGGCAGCCCCTCCTGCAGCTCCCCGGTTGATGTCTGTGTGTGTAATAGTAAGACATACAGGAACACCTATATGTCTAACTGTTTACACAGGTCAGTTGTCAAGTGAATAGGTGTCCTAGGCATGCTCATTCCCAATTATTGTTCAGAGTAAACGGGCCAACAACTGCAAATGCCCTTTCATTGGCCAATCACATCTTTTGTGTGACCAACAAAAGAATAAAGTTGAATTTAAAGGGCTGCATGATTGATTGGACCTTGTCAGCAACATGTGCCGATCAGTGTATGTTTTCTGCAGCCCACCAGTCCGTGCAAGAGGACCCATAGACTCCTATAGCAAAATCAATGTACGTATACTCTTTACCAGATGGCTCTTTCTTGGCCCCATCACTCATGTCACATAACAGTAATTTTACGGTGATAGCCGATATGTCAGTTCAACGTGACAAAATAAGGTGTTCTGGGTACTTTGACCAAACCTCTATGTTACTAAGATGAAGCAAGACTTTGCTACAATTACTTGGATAAGCCCACCACTTTTACACTCCGGGTAGAAAGAATTGCATCAGGGGTGAAGTACCACTCCAAAATTTTTTTTATAAAAATGTAAAAAATCTGCATTTGCATAAAAACTAGTAATAAAAGTGTGGCCCTCACCTAAAGGAAGGAATTGTCTGTCCTATTCTAGGTCAAAGGGGTAGTGACTCTCCTTAAGGAGAGCCCCTCATAAAGACATGTGGAGACTTACAGACCATTGCTGCTCCACTGAGAATTCTGGGAAGAAAGGATATGCAAAATAGCTCTCTGCAATTTATAATGCATGTTCACCATTCACCAGCAGATGGAGCCAGAGGACCAGTTTACTGTGCTGCATCAGGGCTCCTGACACTTGATGTATGTGAGGCCAAAACAGCTTGAAATGATTCTTAGCATTTCTTGCTCAAAGGGTTATTTGCTGACATGGTGCTAATATGAATGGCAGACTTGGTATGATTGCTGCTATGTTTTTATATTATTCATGTAGTATTTGTGTTTTAGCCTGGGATGTATTTACAGATTTTCTGCAGTCACAGAGTGGTGCTGGCCGGCTGCTATATCTAGCAGGTTGTGGAGTTTATATAATCCCTGTTCACATTACTTATTAGGCTCTGCTGCAGTAAAGATCATCTTTTCCTCTAATGGACCCGGACAGACTGAGCATTGCCCAGGGGGCCCAATGATTCTAGTGGTCATTATATACGGTAATGCACTATTTCGCCTACAGAGTTCTATACCAGGGCGCCTGGAAGAGCAGAGCGGTTGTCCATCATGAAGCCATGTGATGTTCCATAGGTAAATTCAGGTGCAGACATGGGCAGATAAGTGATAGCGAGATTATTTAAACGATACCTGGCTCTTAGCTGATGGCTGTTTGCAATGGCCAGGCTGAGCTGCAGCATGCACCCCTCCTCCCTTCCCATCCCCACCTGCTTGGCATAGAGAAGTAAGCCCTGTACATCAATCAGTCAAGACAGGGATGGGTGGGGGAGGGATGAAGGAAGCATGCACGCTGCAGCTCAGCTACATCTCTTTGACATGGATAATTCAACGATATTCAGCCTTGTAAGGACACAATAAAAATTGGCAATCAGCGAGATCAGCGCTCACACGCAGGGCCTTTACAAAGCACAACAAATAGCATGGGGACATGGCACGCAGGTGTTTTCTTACTCATCAACTGATTTTTGGCAATTTTACACAGGCCGATTATTGGCCGAATGAGTGTTCCTAGAAATACTCGTTAGCAATACTCGGCCTGTGTAAAAGGGCCTTAAAGGCATACTCCACTTAAGATTTAACCCTGCTCAATCCCCACCCATAATCTACGCTTGTTTGTAATAGGTTTTTATTACATGAATTGGGCCATTTGTCTGCAGCACATCTTGACTCACACCCTGAAGCTCCAGAAAATCCTCACTTCCTGGTCAACTCCTGGTTTCCATTCCTCTGTTACCCCCTCCCTTCTGAGACAGAGGTCACATGATCTCTGTCTCTTCCGTTGCCAGGCAATCTGTAAAACTTTATCTGTAAGTCTGCCCACCACTGACATCACACCAATCAGTGAACACCTGGTCAGGGGGTGAGGAAACAACAGAACACTGACAGCCTCCTGAGCAGTATAGGGGAAGGAAAACAGTTGTTTTCTCTCTCTCTCTCTAATCTATCTATGAAGATTGATTGATAGATAGATTTTTTTTACAGTGTAAAGCAGATGCAGATTGACCTAGCTGTGGGCAGATACTACAAGGTGAGGCGGATACTTGGCAGTTGGCTCTGAGGTGCATTACATGCTTGGAAATGTAGTTTTCCGGACGGTGCCCTCTTGGATATAAACCAGCTTTTAGAAAAACTTCTAACTCAGGAAAGGCAGCAACTTAAAAGACAAGAGATGGCTCAAAATACTCAAGGGGACTTGGTGAGCAATACCAGCTAGCCTTTTATTTTTTGGCTCTTGGGTGAAATACCTCTTTAAGTGTAAGTAACAATCAACCGATGATCATTTCATTGGCTGATCATTGTCTCTATTGGCCTGATCTGGCCAATTATGGCTCTGAGTAATAGGGCTCTTACTCCTCCGTCAGACTCAGGGGAAATGATTGGTACCCCTACAATCAGCTCCTGTCACTCACTGATCTTACCGCCACTGCGCACTGCAGTTTCTTTGCGCCCCCACTGGCAGTGATTAGCTGAGCGGCCTGTCAGCTCAGAGAATCTGCAGTGCGCAGTGTCGAGAAGAGACCAGAGGGCAGTAGGAGACCTAGTAGGTTAGCGCTCGTTACAATAGAGTCACGATAGGGCAAATTAGCAGTGATTACAATGATACAACATCTGTATGGTTTTTGGTTTTGCTTCCCAACCTACAAAAAATAAAAAGTTAAAAAAGGGAAAACAATGTAGTACAACATTTTCAGACCCCCCTCTTTAACATTTATACCAATGTTTTGTGTTGGGGGCTGTTTTTACTGGCACCAATTGGGCATAAATATTTCTTTTTGCTTTTGATCGAGTTTTTTTCTGGTATGTGATGTAACTATCAATCGGCTTTTCTGTGTTTTTTTTTTTTTACCGTGCAGGATCAGCAACCACATGCATAGAAACTAAATATTGTTCTTTTTATTGGGGAGATGGGGGCGATTAGAATTTTTATTACAGGAAAATGTTTTAAATATTTTTAAAACCATTTCATTATTTATATGTTTGTTTGTTTATTTTATCTATTATATTTTCATCTTATATTTTTTAGTTCCCCTAAGAGACTTGTTATAGCATTTATTCGGTTGCTTATACAATTCAATGAAATGTTCAGCAAAGCTTCTTTCTGCACTAGAAAAAAGGGATATCAGCTGTCTTTGTGCCCCTACACAATACAATTGCCTGAATGTATCATTACCTATGGGCATTATTAATATGTTGCTGCAGAAAAGTACAACAGTATCATTAATATGGGGGGCACAAAAGGAGCATTATTACTATATGGGGCAAAACACTGGTTATTATTACTGTGTGGGGCAATAAAACAAGTACTAGTGCTGTGTGGGGCCTAAAAGAGTAACCAATACTGTTAAGGGGTAATGAAAAGATCACTAATGTGTGTGGACTCTTATTATATGGTGTAGAAAAGTTGGCGCTAGTACTTAGTGGGTAAGAAGCAGGATATTTGTGTGCATTGTGTGTTGCACTATTACCATCTGGGGCACAACTACCATCTTCGGTACAATATGGCACACTGCTTGGTACTATTACTTTTGGAGGCAATACCGTTTTTTTATGGGCACCACATAGCTGAAGCTTGTTTTCAGGGGTGCTGTCAGTGTGGGTAGGGTAACTATATGTATGACTACAGTATTAGGCCACATTCACATGCCAAGACAGCGGCTGTTCTGTGACATGGCCGTGTCACAGAATGGCCGGTGTCTGTGAAGTTCAACCTGGCCAGTACTGCAGCACCGGCCGGATGAACTTCACTTATTTTTATTATGAAGGCAGGCGCATTTGGGTGCGTGTTCCGGTGTGCTTGCATTCCAATTAACCATTGTAGACAATGTATAGTGCGGCCGAGCCGTACTTTACATTGTCTGCACTGTCAATTTCATGCGGCCGATTTTCAATAAATAGTGGCTGCACAAGACTGACATGTCAGTTTTGAGTGACAACGACAACGCTCATTATTTAGTGAAAAAATACATTGTGTGAACGTGGCCTTAGGGAGCGCTGTGCATAAAAGAAGGAACAGTAACATTGGCAGATAGCAAGAGCCACAGGATTGGAGGTATTGGTAGGATGGGGAGTTTGTGTAGGTTATAGAAGGTGGGAAGGGCACTTTTAAAGTGTGAAGCCAAAGACATCCGGTATAGATACAAGTTATGGCTGTAAAATGTTGTCACGGTGGTGGATGGAACCAGAGATAAAAGACAGGATTTTAGCCTGGGGGCAAGCACACAGCACTGGCCCATGAGTAACAGGCCAGGGCCCCATGCTTCAAGGACCACTCTGGCCCTTATCTAGCTAGATGGCCACCTGCTCCCATAGTTCTTCCAGCGGCACTGTTCCAACAGTTTGGATAACATCTTCCGCCCTTCCTGTAATTTGTGACCAAGTAATTCCTACTGCACCCTGTGAAGGGGTCAGAAGTCACTTTCCTGTATAAGTCTGTGGGATGGCTCAGCGGTGACTTTAAACCGCCCCATAGACTTACATTGACATTGACTTCTGGCCTCTTCACACAAAGCAGCAGGAATTCCCTGGTCACAAATGACCGGAAGGGCTGCCACTGGCAGAAGTACAGGTCCGGGTTGCCATCGATCTTTCCTGCACTGATGTGAGGAGGGTAATAATAGGTAAGAGCTGGAGTGTCCTTTAACCTGTGAGCATCCCAAGACGTACCTGGTATGTCCTGTTAGGGAGGGGGTTGCGCAATGAGGGGGAAATGCAATGTAGAGATAAAGAGGACCATACATTGCAGAATCTGGTGGGGTCTCAGACAAATAGACAGCGTCAGTGTCTGCGTCAGCACAGGTGACAGAAGGGATTAGAAGGGGAAAGGAGTACAGGAAATTCCAAACTTAAAAAATGCAACATGTCATCCCAGTCTCAGGGGAGGAGTATAACTACTATACGTCCTGATCCCATATAGATAGCAGCAGCAGTATACAGATAGAGCTAGGTGGGGAGGGACAAGGAGGGGTCTATGAGCTGCCTGGTGATGATATCATCCTATAGTTAATAGGAAGACAGGGGACCCAGGACAGATGACTTAATCCGACACAGTAAACACTGTGATTTTCTGTGGGTCAGACAGGTGATCACATGACACATTGATTCAGCCATGCTGGAATGAAGCAGATAGCGCTATAGGAATAGTGATGGTGAGTGTGCATAATATTGGCAAAAGAACGCCCAAAATATATGTTATAGACATTAGGCATAGAAAAATTTGAGGAAAATTAGGCGTGTACTACACACTGTTATACATAAAGTAAGGATTTTTCATGTAGTGATAAAAGGAAGCTCAGTGGTGAGGACACATGCCTAGGACCTGGGGGTACTAGGTTTCAGGCTAACCAAGGGTAACATCTCCATAGTAGTGTTTGTATGTTCTCCGTATGCATGAGTTTCCTTTCATACTTAAAAAAAAAGATTACTAATGGGGACAGGGACTGATGTGAGCGATGACTGATTGTGTACAGCACTACAGAACATGTTGGTGCCATATAAATAAAGTAATGATAATGTAATATTTTGAGGCTTAACATTGACCAGTTTTCTTGTGTGAAAAAATAATTGTTGCCTTTCTCACAATACCGATACAGGGCAATTCTATCAGAGAACTATAACAATCATTAGCCATAAAACATTTACAACACATCTGTCAATTTTTAGACCACTGGAGCACATTTCACATCATCAGGAAAGAATTACACCTCTCGGCCAAACATATAAACAGTTTAGACACTGGGAAATCAGTTTATCCAACTCAAATCAATAGTTTTGGTGTGCTCAGGTAGCAGAACAATCTTTTTCTTACAATGGAAATTTGCACAACCAGATCTCTACTAAAAGCTGATTTCTGTTTTATGGAAAACCGTGTGTGCATAGACAGGTATGGCGTATGGCAAGTGTTTTTGCTTTTGTACTTTTTTTTTCAGCCTTAGGGACCCATCTTTTTTTTGTTCATTATTCTATTCCAAGAGTCATAACTTTTTATTTTTTATTTAGGTGTGAGCGATTGTTTTTTTTCTTATTATTAGTATTATCAGTATTATTAGGGGAACATATAATGTAGCTGCTAGTAATGTATTTGAAAAAGAAAGAAAAAAGGGGAAAGAAAGGCAATTCCAATTTTCGTGTTGCATTTGAAAGCCTAAACTTTTTTTTTTATGTTACAATAAATAGCCATATAATGCTTTGTTTTTTGTTTTATACTAGCTTTTATTATTTTTTTAAGCGTTTGGAAAAAAATTTGATTTAATTTTTTATGCCATTCATGGTGAGATTTCAATGTTACCTTGCTTGCTCCATTATAATCACAGTAATGTCATATATGCATGTTATTTTCTATTTTTTACCCTTATACATTTTACATTGATGCAGAGGGAGTCCTTAACCTCTGACTAATTGCTTACATATGTTGGCTGCTATTGACTGTGGCATCTAAGGAACTAGAATGCCAGGACTGCCACCCTATGGCTGTATCCATGTTTTCCATGACTCCCTATGGCTTGTTCCAACTTTAGCAAACAGTATTCAAATGGCGAATGATCAGACTCGAGCGTGCTAGCATCTGCAGTCATAATCCCTTATACCTGACCCCTAAGTCTTACCGGCATACAATTGCCAGCTCTGCAAGAAGTAGGCAGAAAAAAAATAGAGAATGACTGCAGGATCAGACTACGCTGGGTTTACTTGTTGTCTGTTGCCATGGCACATATACCTGTTTACTTACTGTAGGAACAAAAACATTAGAAATTAATAATCAAAAAACCATGGCAAAGTTGGTTATCTTCTCATCTAAATGCATTAGAAGAACATGAAGCATTGACTGTGAGGACGTACATACAGCAGGCAAAAACTACTTCTTGTTGGCATATTGCTAAATTTATGACTATAGAAAAGAGAGATGTTAGTGATGATTACACCTGTGTGCAGAATATAACAAATGCATTAAACCTGGACTGTGTGAATACAAGCTGATCTTCTCTGCCTCATGCTGGGACTGAAAGGTAAAATCAAGGCTATCCTCTTATCTCTGACCATCTATAATGTCCTGGGCGGCTGTCCTATTAGAAAAACATGGCCACTTTCTTGTCTCCAGAATGAAGCTTAAAGTGTCACTGTTGTTACAACTTTCAAAATCTAAACCAACAGTAGATGTGAAAAAAAAGCAAGTTTTTAATATACATTCATTACTTTTGTCGTTGTTATCATGCTGTAAAACAAATCTATACTTACCAGAAATCCAGGTCCAGTCTCCAGAAGGCAGATTTTCTGACTCTTGTTGGTTGAAAAAAACAGACTAAACACAGGAATTCCGCCCAGTACATAAAAAGTCACATCTCGATGTGTCCATCAATCACATGACTGCCTTCTCTGTGTGAGCGCTCAGATGGCCTGGGATACACAGGACTTCCTGTTTTCTGACTGTTTCTTTTTTTTTTTAGAAAAAAAGATTCAGAAAACAGGAAGTGCTGTGTTTTACATGATAACTAAAAAAAATAAAAATAATGTAAATTGCAAACTTCCTTTATATCACATCTATCTTTTCTTTCATCTATAAGCTTTCTCTGCATAGGGGTGGGTACGGGGGGGGGGGGGGGGGGGGGGGGGCATGACATCACTAGGGCATGGCTTTTCTCGGGCCATTGTGGTGTATAGAACACGGAGTGATGTATGTGTAGATTATATAGAGGGGCAGTATATGGTGTTATCATGCACAGGAGATTGGACATCTATTGTCTGTCATATTCACTATTAATGCTGACATTTACTCCACACTGCACTTATACATGTCTATCCATTGGATTGGATTGGCTGCACATTGTCATGTTGAGGTTGTTGGCCCCTCCCCTGCATATGATGACATCACTGGTTATTGTGGCCCCTCCCCTACACACAATGACATCAAGCATGGCTTCTGTACTGCTCATGATGACATCACGCACAGTATATAAGCACCTGCAGAGCTCTAGAAGTTTCTCTAGGGCTGGAGTGGTTGGTGGAGGTAAGTCTGCTCTGTCTTTTCTTCTCTTCTATAATAATAGGATAAGCTTCAGGATGAAACTATTGCTGGAATATACTGATCCCTACAGGTATATACTATATTATATATCTTGTGAGGTTGCTCCTCTATCCTGATCCCCACAGGTATATACTATATTTTATTTGATGGGGTTATTTCCTGATTTCTACAAGTATATAGTATATTATATATAATGGGGTTTCCCCTCTTTCCTGATGCCTACAGGTATATATTATATTTTATGGGATAGGAATACCCCTCTATCCTGATCCAGGTATACAGGTATTGGATACGGTGGGAATCCCTCTTTACTATAAATGTACAATGTGTCTGATAAGGCCATATGCTGTGAGCTCCCCCTGGTGGATGTCCTGGGATAGACAATAAATATACAATTAAGGGTGTCATATAATGCAGTACCATAAAAGTTAATGTCATTTTGATGATCTCATTTCTGGTACTATGGGGCAGCCATTTTCTGAGCTGTTTTTACCAGTATTTAGTGATATGTTTTATTGTAAGCCCCATAGACACAATAGGCTGGAGCAGCCCCTATTCACATCAATAGGATAGTTTACTAAGCATGCTCTGTGGCCTGTGCAGAGATCATTGTATAGGGAGGTGGAGGCTAATCTCTGACATCTTTGCCTTTGGCTTGCCAGGCATGATGGGAATAGTAGTTTTGCAACAGCTGGAGGGCCATAGGTCCCCCATCCCTAGTATAGATGAAGGAGTTATGGTAATGGTTTAGCCATGTTTTTATGAGCAGGTACCCGTTGAAGGGATTATCCAGGATTAGAAGATTTTACTGCCAAACTGAAACGCTATGAAAGTGGATAATAGGAGAACCCCTTAATTCTGTGCAGCCCCTACCGATGTCTCCGTAACACTGCGGCCTACCACACAGAGGCATCAAACTATGGGGATGCTTTTCACTGGCAGGAAATGGAAACTGGTGAGGATTGAAGAAAAATGGATGGCAGTAAATACAGGGCACAATTGAGACTCTGGCATGGCGCAGCCCATCTAACTTAAAGGAGTTGGAGCAGTTTTGCCAGAAAGAATGGGCAACCTTCCCAGTGTGCAGATGTGCTAAGCTAATAGACATGTCCCAAGAGACTTCAATCTGGAATTGCAGCAAAAGGTGCCTTGAGAAAGTATTTACTATTAGGGATGGTGTTTTCATTATTGTTTTCCAATTAATTTTTGTTTGAGGAAAAAAGATTTTACACCTTCAGGCCATGTTCACACAACGTATCTTTTACATAAATCACGTCAGTTGTTGCAATTTGCAACAACGGCCGTGATTTATGCAGAAGATACGTTGTATGTGAATGAAATCCTGGCCAGAGCGTATATACATAGTATACAATCTGGCTGGGATTCCAACCGGCTGCACGAAAAATTGACATTTCAGTTTTGTGTGGCCGCTATTCATTGATAAGCGGCTGCACAGATATGTCAGTTTACACAATGGAGCATGCGGCTCTATCCGCTCTCTCTATTGTGTACAATGGTGAATTCAACAGAAATTAACATAATGTGGCTGGTACTGTAGTAGCAACGGGGATGATCTTCACTGACACCGGCCGCTACGTGACACCGGCCGGTGGTTGGCATGTTGTGTAAACAATATCAAACTACTACTTGGTAAAGATGAGCGAATCTTGGGTGCATGCTCGGGTTCTTCCCGAGCATCTGGCATTCAATGGCTGAAGAAGTTGGATGCAGCCCTAAGACATGGCTGTATCCATGTTTTCCAGGGCTCCCTAGGGCTGCATCCAACTTCTTTAGCCACCAGTAATAAAAATTGTGCACATTTTGGTTCGGATGAACCCGAGCGTGCTTGAGGTTTGCTCAACTCTACTACAACAAAACAGAACACCACCAAGTGAACTGAATACTTGTGCAAGACACCATAAAGGATTACTTCCACCATCTAGATACTACAGGGTGTTTCCGACATCTTCATTCCATGTGGTAATTTTATTCCAGTGGCATTTATAGGCGTGTATCTGTGTGGGTTTTAGGTAACAATAAATTACATAACACTCATAAATTATTGTAGATAAAACGTTAGTCGTGGTGAGAATGCAAATGTTCCGCCATTTGTTCTGCCAAGATCAGAAGATAGGCATATAAAGACAGCCAGCTCCATGCTCTACAGAACCATAGAATTTTCTAAGCACCTTACCATCACCCAGGGACAGAACTAGAAATCATAGTGGTGGAAGGTGTGCTCGGGGCATTAAATATGTTAAAGAACTGTTCCGTTGGGTTTTGCATATATAATGCGTTTAACGTGTTTGCGTTTTTGCCGGAGACGACTGCCGGTGTTTGTGCTGTATATATTGAGTGCCTTGGGTCAGTCAGTATATGTGTTACACATTGTTGTGTATGTAGTAGTGCATTGTCATCACTGTTTACTGCTTTGATAAACTGGTGTTTGGCTGCCTTGTAGCCATGAGAATTGGTACCTTTAGTTGCGCACCAACTGGAGGAAGAGTAAGAAGCATCTAAAACCTCAGCCTGACTAACAGGAGGGTTGGAAACTTGCATATAAGAGGAGTCTCACGTGGAACAATTATTGCGCTGTTGGGCTGTTTGAGGTTGGGAACTTAGGTGTTGAGATGTTGCAGTTGTCTTGGGCCACTTGAGCGAGAGAGAGGGGAGCTATGAGGTAGGAGATGCTGAAGGCCACAGATACTGAGGGCAGGAGTGGTTAGCAGAGAAGGCTAGAGTCAGTTCCCCAAAGCTTCAGATTTAGTGGGGTGTACACTTAAGAGAAAGAAGAATGCTTGGAAAGTGGGTTACAGGTGTGGTCAATGGATCTTACCACAAGTGGCCATAACAGTGCTTTCACTGCTGCCATATATATCTCTAAAAAGGCTCTCAGAAGCTACCTTTGGGTAGTGTACTTCTTGGTGAGAGATACACGATATGATGCACTCAAAGACATTTTGCCCAGTTGAAATACTTTGAGGGGTCGAATCATTGGACTGAGAGAAACGTGTGGGTGGTTTCAACTAATTGCCCATGCAACCATTGTCACCTTAATGTACGGCAGTGCTGTTAACTAGAAACCTGGACTGCTATGGACTGGAACCATTGAGGGCACGGCAAAGTATTGCTGACCCCCGCCCCCCCCCCCCCCCCCCCCCCCACACACACACACACAGCCGGCCAATGTAAGAGAGTGGCATTGCATATAGCGTATACATCACCCCAAACCAGAGACACATGCAGGATTTTCTAATGGTTTGTCATTTTTAATTTGAACTAAAATAACGCATCCACACCAGAACAAAATATCACTACTAATATTACTAATAATAATTAATAATACCACCCAGTACCATACTGACACTGAGTTAAACCTCTGTCCACAGACCAATAATAATTGTGCTGCAGAATTTGTTGGCGCTATATAAATAAATATTATTATTAATAACCTCTATATAGTGGTGATCCCAGCTCTAAACAGGCTCTGCAGACTGCAGTTACATCCAGAGACAAACAGAGGGCATCTTCTTGGAGTTGTTCTCTTTCCTTTCCTTTTCTTCTCTATCTGACTCAGACCAGCTTGAAGACTTCTTCTAACCATGACTGTCTCCATCCTCCAGACAAATATCTTAGGCTCTGCACTTTTCTAGCATATTTTCCACCTTTCCCTACCCTCAGAACACCTTGGTTCCCTGCATTCTATGAGTAATGCCAGAATAGGTAAAAGCTCCATGTAGGTAGATAATCCCCCCATTAAAGGGGTACTCCGGTGCTGATTAAAAAGAAATCAATCAAACTTAGTTTTTACATTTATCATCTCTCCTAAGTCTGTCTCCATTTTAATTTTCCGCTGTTTGCAGTCCCTGAAGCTCCTGGTGTCTTAATTTTTTTTCACTTCCAGGTTTGGGCTTTCCCATGATGCACTTTGTCTCCTGTGATGTCTAACTGACTCTGTAGAACTGTTTGATGGCTTACAGCTTGTTCAGCCAATCAGAGCTGAGCAACCTGAGTCATCTGACAAAGGAAGGCTGGCCTTACAGGGCTTAGACCCGCCTCCCTCTTGATGATGTCATTGTCACTTCCTGGGGTCAACAGTCATTAGGTAAGAATAAGTTTACTTCACTTCCTGGTGGGGGGTTGAGGGGTGAAAAGATAGGGAGGAGGGGCAGGTGGGTGATTGAAGCATATTATAAAGTTATATAACTTTGTAATGTGTTTCAATTACTAGGAAAAAGCTTTTCACTGGAGTACCCCTTTAAATAGCCCCTTCTCCCCGGTAGGTAGATGCCGCCAGTAGTTGAGACCTCCCATTAAGTAGATGTTTCCAGTAAGTTGTAGTTAGCGATGTAGTTATCCCCTCATTAGGTAGGTTATTCCTCCATTAGGTAGATGCCCCCAGTAGGTGTGCAATCCCATTATTATGTAGTTAAGCCACCCCCCAACCCCCAATTAAGTAGATGGCCCCAGTAGGTATACACCACCCTAATTGCGTAGATGCCTCCTGTAATTATAGGTAGTTAATTAAACCGATTTAAGGGATATTTCTATCAGAGCTTGTTATCTCCTATCCATAGAATAGGAAATAACAAGCTGATTGCTGGGGGTCTGACCACTGGGACCCCCACTATCCCGAGAACACAATTGCCTAGCAATGAATGGAGCATTTGGAAGCACTCACCAGCCGCACAGAGAATGAATGGAGCACAGGTGGTAGTGATAACTCTTATTGCAGGGCAACTGCTTTCCTGATCTTGGGATGGGATAATGGTTTAAAGGGGTGGCATACAGCAGCTGATAAGTACTAGAAGACTTGAGATTTTTAAATAGAAGTGAATTACAAATTTATATCTTTCTGACACCAGTTGATTTGAAAGAAAACCTTTTTTCACCAGAGTACCCCTTTAAATATATCAGCAATCCATTCATGTAGAGATTCTTTGCATTCTGGTGCAGTATTTGTTTTGGGCACTAAGCATATATTAGTGAATGTCCCAGTGACCCTAGACATAGCACTTGGATGGAAAGGGTAAATAAACAATGGGGAGAGTAAATAAAACAATCTGGTTTTACCTATAGCAGTGTAACGCCCGGAGTAGTGGATCCACTGGACCGGCACCAGCGATGACACAAACCTCACCAGGGAGCGGAGTCTAAGGGGCCGCTGGTTTTCACCAGAGCCCGCCGCAAGGCGGGATGGACTTGCTGCGGCAGGCGACCCCCAGGTCGCTACCCCTGGCTTGGTTGCTGGTGACGGCAGGCGAGGCGTGGCAGGAGATGGCACAGGCAATAGTCTGCAGATGAGAGAGCACGTGACAGGCTGGACACGGGAACAGGTGGAGTGACAGGGGAACAGGAACCAGGAACAGGGACTTGGGACCAGGTAACGGACAGGACTCAGGAACAGGGACTTGGGACCAGGTAACGGACAGGACACAGGAACAACCGGGAGCTGGGCCAAACGCTATGGGAAGCATGTAGAGGCTCCAACACAGGGAACAAGGCAAGCTGGGATTTATAGGGGAGTGATTAGGTGCAACTACCAATTAGGAGCGCACTGCCCCTTTAAATCTGAGACAGCCGGCGCGCGCGCGCCCTAGGAGGCGGGGACGCGCGCGCCGGCCGGCACAGCGGGAGACAGGAGCGTGGAGAGGTGAGGCGCCCCCCGGGGCCGAGGTGATAGCAGCGCCGGGTCCCCGACTATGGACACCGGCTGCTGCATGGGGCAGGAAGCGGTCGCGGCGGCGGCCCGGAACGCGGGACGCCGCCGCGGCTGTGACAGTACCCCCCCCCTTTTGGCCTCCCCCTCTTTCTTGCCTGCAGATGGCACAGGAAGCCACAAAGTCTTTGACATCTTGAAACCAACTGGGCCACCAGTAGTGGCGAGAGATCCGTTGGCCGGTCTTACGGACTCCAGGGTGCCCGGCCTCCAACGAGGAATGACCCCACTTCAAAATACCTTTTCGAAGCGCAGGGTGAACATGAGTCTTTCCGGGGGGTACTCTCCGAAGCGAGGAGGTGACGACTGGTGCTAGGCGATCCGGCGGTAAAACATGGCAAGGGACTGTGGGCCTGTGGACGAGGACCTTCTGTAAGTTCTCCCGGTGGTGAGAGGACCCGACCTTAGTCTTGGGTACGGAGAGAGGGTACACCTCAGCAGAGAAGGCATCCGCCGAGTCTTGGTCTTCTGCCGGTAGGTCGGATAGAGGCTTGGCTGGGACAGGAAACGACATAGTACTCTTGGTCTGAGGTGACCTGAGACACTGGTTGGAACAGTCCTGACCCCAACTGAGAATCTCCCCGGTTCTCCAGTCCAGTTGAGGGGCATGTTCTTGCAGCCACGGGAGTCCCAGGAGGACCGCGGGGGAAGAATGGGGCAGGACGTAGAAGGATATCTCTTCTTGATGTAAAGGACCCACCTGGAGGACTAAAGGTGCGGTCTGGTAGTACACACGGTCGGTAAGAATTTCGCCTGTGACCGAGGAGATAGTCAGGGGCCTGGCTAGTCGGGTCACGGGTAGCCGCCATCTTTGGACCAATGTTGCCGCAATAAAACTGCCTGCTGACCCAGAATCGAGGAAGGCAGTAGTCTGATGATTTCGTCCTGAGAGAGTCCGGATGGAAACTGGCATAGACAGACTTGGAATGGTGGCATTCACACCTAGGGACACCTGTCCCACCGGACCTAGGTGCGAGCATTTTCCGGATGTTTGGGGACGTAGGGGACATCCCAGCCGGAAGTGATCGGAACCACCGCAATAGAGACAGAGATTCTGCTCCAGGCGCCGGATTCTTTCATCAGGCGTCAGGTGAGCCCGTTCCACCTGCATAGGAATCTCAGGAGAGGGTTGGGACATCGAAAGGTCAGGATTCTGGAAAACCGGCGCCAGCTGGGGATGGCGACGGGAACGGGTTAGTAAATGTTCATGCCGAACCTCCTCCTCCCTCTCCGAAAAACGAGTATCAACTCGGGTGGCCAGTAGAATGAGTTCGTTCAGGGAGGTAGGCAGGTCTCGGGCAGCGAGCACGTCTCTCACACGACTAGACAGGCCCTTCTTGAAGGTGGCCAATAGGGCGGCCTCGTTCCAGTCCAATTCGGCTGCCAGGGTGCGGAACTGGATGGCGTAGTCACCAACAGAGGAGCTGCCTTGAGAGAGGTTGAGGAGAGCAGTCTCGGCTGAAGAAGCACGGGCAGGTTCCTCAAAGACGGAGCGAAACTCGAATAGGAAGGCCCGGAGATTGGCAGCAACTGGATCATCACGGTCCCACAGTGGCGTGGCCCAGGCCAGGGCTCTACCTTCTAATAGGCTGATGATGAAAGCCACTTTAGAGCGCTCGGTGGAAAACTGACTACTCAAAAGTTCAATGTGCATGGTGCACTGAGTCAAGAATCCTCTGCACAACTTAGAGTCCCCAGAGTACTTGCTTGGGAGGGCCAGTCGGAGTGAAGAAGACGCGTCAGGAGGTGGTGTGCGCTGGGCAGTAGTCTGCTGCTGTAAGGCGGCAGTGAGTTGCTGGATCTGCTGTGACTGTTTCTGGATTTGTTGCGCCTGCTGAGTGACCACTCTGGCGACGTCACGGAGATCGGGCACCTCGCCGGGATCCATGGTTGGAGCCTACTGTAACGCCCGGAGTAGTGGATCCACTGGACCGGCACCAGCGATGACACAAACCTCACCAGGGAGCGGAGTCTAAGGGGCCGCTGGTTTTCACCAGAGCCCGCCGCAAGGCGGGATGGACTTGCTGCGGCAGGCGACCCCCAGGTCGCTACCCCTGGCTTGGTTGCTGGTGACGGCAGGCGAGGCGTGGCAGGAGATGGCACAGGCAATAGTCTGCAGATGAGAGAGCACGTGACAGGCTGGACACGGGAACAGGTGGAGTGACAGGGGAACAGGAACCAGGAACAGGGACTTGGGACCAGGTAACGGACAGGACTCAGGAACAGGGACTTGGGACCAGGTAACGGACAGGACACAGGAACAACCGGGAGCTGGGCCAAACGCTATGGGAAGCATGTAGAGGCTCCAACACAGGGAACAAGGCAAGCTGGGATTTATAGGGGAGTGATTAGGTGCAACTACCAATTAGGAGCGCACTGCCCCTTTAAATCTGAGACAGCCGGCGCGCGCGCGCCCTAGGAGGCGGGGACGCGCGCGCCGGCCGGCACAGCGGGAGACAGGAGCGTGGAGAGGTGAGGCGCCCCCCGGGGCCGAGGTGATAGCAGCGCCGGGTCCCCGACTATGGACACCGGCTGCTGCATGGGGCAGGAAGCGGTCGCGGCGGCGGCCCGGAACGCGGGACGCCGCCGCGGCTGTGACAAGCAGCCAATCAGAGGTCATGATTCATTTTACCGGAGCTCATAAAAAAATAAGAGCTGATCTGTGATTGGTTGCTAATATCTTATGTATTCCTCCCAGATAAAAGCCTTATTATAGCCAATGCAATCTGTACAGCCACTTAGAGAATGTCCTGTCTGTCTCCCCCTCTCTCTCAGTTCTATTAGTCAGAGTTCTTCCTGGCTGTAATTTGCATGTAGCGTGCTCTTCACTTGCTGTCTCCGACTAATCTTTTTGAAACAAAGGCGTGAAAAATCTGCCGAAGCTGTCACCCACTTGAGATGTGTCAGCCTGGGAGCACTATTGCACATTCTCATCAGTACAAATGGAAATTTTTATTTCCGGAAATAACCTGCCAGAATATGTCAGATTCAATCTCGGATCCAGCGAAGAGATTATCAGCGGTGAACTGTTCGTCTTTTGTTTAAAAGAATATAAATGCACCAGCCGCTAACATCTTAACAATGCTAGTTTGGCCTTGTCTTTGTCACCTTTGCTACCTCTCCCCCTCCCTATAGTGCTCCAGTATTACTTGATTTATAGCCAGGCCAACTGACTGTGACCTTGCACTCCGGCTCAGGCATTATAACTAATGGCAGGTCAATAAAGCTACTGCTAAAGTGAACTGGGTACATGTGCTGCATGTAGAGGATTAAGGGCAGAAAGGAGGGGCTGAATGGTACAAAATTAAAACTGCCTTTATTGCTACCGTTTGCATTGTATCACTAGGGACATTTAGGCCAGTAACAAAGATGTGATGGAGACCAAAGAAAACATCTGTGTTGCAGCAGCACATCAGCACTGAGAGATCATTAGAGGCCTAGCAGTCTGAACCAGTCCTTATTCTCCGCTGTGCTTAGTAATAACCAGTGTATCACACAACTTTATGGACTGCACACACAGGACATGGGCAGGCCCAAGACTCGTGGTCAGCGGACTTGCCAAACTGTCTGAGTTTGGATATGTTACATGAACACTCGGAAATTGACTTGATGGCTGAGGAAATTGGATGCCACCACCCTAGAAATTCCTGGAAAACATGGATACAACCTATGTTTATGTTCCCACAAAGCCTTTTTTTATGAAAAAATGGGTGTTTTTTTCGTAATGACAGACGTTATTAATGATCGTGATCATTAATACCGACCATCATAAAAAAACTGCATTTTTTCACCTAGAAAAGATGTTGGAACAGCCATAGGCTGTATCTATGTTCTCCTGGCAGCCCTAGGGTGGCATCCAAGCTCCCCAGCTGCCCGGAGTCAAATGCATTCAGGGTTGGAGAAGGTTGCCAAACCCACACTATTTAGGAAATGTTTAGCCATTAGTAAAATAGAGTAAATTAGTACTGATAGGTTTTTTTTTTGTTTTTTTTTGTTTTTTTTTTTTGTGTGTGGGGGGGGGGGGTTAAAACAACAGTGACCAGGGGTGTAGCTACTACTGTAGCAGCCATGGCAGCTGCTATGGGGCCCCTGCCACATCAGGGGGGCCCATGGCCTGCTCCTGCAGTACATTGGGCCTCCCGAGCTGTCATCATTTGAGGCACCAGGTGGCTGAGCGGGCCTCCCGGGTTCTGCAAATGTCCCTTTAACTGCAAGCAAGTTTGCTATGGGGCCCAGCCATCTCTAGTTACACCCCAGACTTGAACTCCTAGACTCTAATACCAAGTGTCTATAATAATACTGATGCTTTATTATATCACAGAGGGCCCTCTGTTTAACCTCAGGCAACAGGGTGCACCTGAGGACTGATCGACTGAGGACCTTGTGGTGCCCAGGGTGCTGTTTAAAAATTTGCGCTACTGTACTGACACACTGTGCCAGTACAGTAGCTGGAATATTTAAACAGCTTTGGAGCTCCCAGCATCATCATTCATAAACTGTTCAAATACTAATTTTAATTGTTGTATATTTTATTTACACATGCCAACAAGAGACAAAATGTACAAAAAATTAGAGGAGAAAATGCAATAGGTTTCTGTAAGACACAATAGATCTTCAGTCATCAATTGCCGCTATACCAGCGAATGTGTCTTGCAGGAACCTATTGCACTTTTTCATTTTAATTGCTGTATATTTTGTTTACACATCTCTTCAAGGCACGAAATATACAAAAATTAAAGTGAAAAAATGCAGTACGTTTCTGTGAGAAATTAGAACTCCAGCGGTATGCAGTCAATTGCCGGCATGCAGCCGAAATTCTAAAGTGTCTTGCAGTAAGGTATTGCATTTTTTTGTTCTAATTTTTGTATATTTTATCCCTTCAAGGGATGTGTAAACAAAATATACAGCAATTAGAACAAAAAAATGCAATAGGTTTTTGCAAGGTACATTAGAACTCAAGCGGTTTGCCGGCAATTGACGACTGGAGTTCTATATTGTCTTGCATTTTTTTTTCTTTTCTAATTTTTGTAGATTTAGTTTACACATTTCTTAAAGCGATGAAATATACAAAAAAATTGAGCAAAAAAAAATGCAATAGGTGAACCAGCCACCCTACTCTCTGCCATGCAGGGGGCACTTGATTAAATGCTCGAGTCTCCCATTAATTTTAATGGGGTTCATTGCTGAAGTGGAGCACATGAGCATTTTAGTGCTTACACAACACTATGGAGCAGTGGAAAACTCCCTACTGAAGAAAGGATGGCACCATAGTGAACCATTTCTTGGGTTCACCTTTTACCATTCTAGGTTCAGGTTGCCATTAGATATCCCAAAGGTCGGCAAGGTTTGTACATGAGCCCTATTAACATGGAATAAGGTTTGTGTAAGGAACTATTGCCTGGGACACTCCCACGGTGACCCAAGCTTCCATCAGCATCTGCATGCAGAGGTTTCAACTCCTGCATCATGGGAAGTTCCCTTTCAGTGATAATGCCATTGCAGTTGCTTCGGGGATGTCAAAAGTGGAATCCCATTACATATACAGCATGGAGTATTAAAAATGGAGGTTCCTATGATCTTTAGAGTAGAACTTCCAATTCCAGATGAGCACCATGAATGCTGTCTCTGCAATAAACAGGAGATAAACTCCAGGAAATAAAATCTTCTTTCTTTTAGTTTCTATCAGGTCGGAGTGAGGTTTTGCATTCTTTGTCTCCTACTGCAGACATAACTGTGGGGGGAGGCTCCTTCTGCAGCCAGTCTTAGGGTGGTATTACACGGGCCAATGGGGGCCCGATAAGATCGGCGCTCATTTACTGGGCCTATTACACGGCCTGATAATCGTTTAACAAGGGCTGGAAAGACATCGTTACCGATGTCCTTGCAGCCCTTGCTTAAATGATATACATTACCTATCCACGCTCCAGGGCTGCTCCTGTGGTCCACTTCTTCCCGGATCCCGTGCGCTCTAGCTTCAGAGCGGCCTGTCAGCTGACAGGCTGTCAGCCAATCACAGGCCGGGACTGCCGCAAGCCTGTGATTGGCTGAGCCGCCTGTCAGCTGACAGGCCGCTCTGAAGCTAGAGCGCGCGGGACCCAAAAAGAAGCGGACCACAGGAGCAGCCCTGTAGCGTGGATAGGTAAAGTATATCGTCAGTCGCCGGCCACGCACCGCTATTACACGTAGCGGTGCGCGGTCGGCGCCCGACAATTATCGGTCAGAACCTATATCAATGATCAGCCGATGACAACGATCATCGGCTGATCGTTGCCTTCATTACACAGAATGATAATGGGCCGGTTCGGCCGATTATTGTTCCATGTAATAGTACCCTTACAGTCAGACACAGGAATGTAGCAAGGGGACAATGGCTGATCTCAAAGAACACAGAGAATAATTCTATAAAGTTCTCATTGTATTATAAGGGTGGGTACACAGTACAGAATCTGTGCAGAGAGGTTCCAGGAGATTCCGTCGCTTGTACCTGCTCGCAGTGGCGTGCATCTCCGCTGGCTCCATAGACACCATTCTATGGCAGGGCCAATTCCGCTATCCGTCGAAGGAATTGACATGTTGATTCTTTCGGTGGACGGTGAAATTTTCCCGCCCAAGAATTGAGGCGACGGAATTTGACGGAACTTCTCCATGCAGATTCTGTAGTGTAAACCCACCCTCATACTTTTTCCTTTTTTTCCTTCTTTCTTTAGGTAACATAAACTGAAAATCATGCAGAATGATAGTGGCACAATGAAGTCAGTACTAGAACAAAATTGGATTTTTTTTCCCATTCAAATCACAAAACTTCATAGATGTTCAATAAAAAATAAATTAATTGAAAAAAAACCAAACAAACAGCAACTGTCCTGTAACCATATTCTTTACCACCTTTGCAGGTATGACATAGGTCCAGCCTAAAAGGTAATCTGGAAACCTCTTATAAATTATATATATCAATTCATAAGGGGAAGAGAGTAGAAGCAATGTGTGAGTGCCAGTCAGGAAACGTCAATTGTTATTACATGTTATTTGTGTCCATTACGATATAGAAATGGTTAAATATCCCAAGGAAGGCAAACACCTGGACTTGTTAAATGATTTCAGATACAAGGATCTACATTAATAATTTCCCATGGAGAAACGGTTGAGTTTTCTCCTCCGATTTGAGCAATTCTCGTCTTAAATTAAAGTGCTTCATCTACAATGTAATAGCTATAGATCGCCTCCCCTGTGTGTCAGCGTTTCATATTGACCTGCAGAGAAAGCCAAGCTACAATATTTCTTCCTAACACAACAGATGCCACTGTCAATTCACAGCGCACTGCAATTTTCATGACATCATTATTTCTGGGGGGAAATCAAAAAATTTCACTGCTGGAAAATATGACACCTCCCCCCCCCTTTATAGTATTAGAAAGCTTTGGAAGCTCTGTGTGCTGCAGGATTGTCATCATCAATGGTAACTATCCGTATTCTTAACAAACCAAGGGAATTTGTGGTAGAAATTCATCCGAACAATCAAAAATTTAAGTAAATGATTATGTCTGGGGGGTTATAAAAGCAGTGACATAACTAGTTAATTCTACCAATAGATTATAGGCCACAGCCTGTCAACACTAATTGCAAGAGAGTTTATTATCTCTGTAGTTGATGGGGTTAAAGGGCTTATCCATGATTTGTCAAAACATAGCTGCATTTTTCCAAAAACTGCACCAGCCTTGTCCTCGGGTTGGGTGTGGTATTACAACTTAGTACCATTCACTTTAATGGAGCTGAGCTGCAATGTTAGACTCACACTGTACAAAGAGAGGCACTGTTTGTGGCCGGCTATCATTTTCAGTTAAAATAACGGCCATTATTATGAAATAACAGTTGTTATTTTTATTTAAAATGACGACAGTCCAGGGAAAAAAACGGCCAAAAAGGAACAGTGTGGGAACATAGCTTTGAAGTGCAAAATGACTAGATACATTATAGGTTTATAGAGGTTATAATCAAATTATCTTATGTTCTTAGGTGACATCATGTCCCCCCTGTCCACCTCACTCTTGGCAACTGTACAGAATATTTACCCAAATATCCAAGGGTCTCCCATACCCTGGCTGCACTGGGAAATGCCCATATTTGCCTGTCTTGATGTGCTGCAGTATCTAATATTAAAGCGACTCTGTACCCACAATCTGACCCCCCAAACCACTTGTACCTTCAGATAGCTGCTTTTAATCCAAGATCTGTCCTGGGGTCCGTTCGGCAGATGATGCAGTTATTGTCCTAAAAACAACTTTTAAACTTGCAGCCCTGTGCCAAACTGGTGTGACCTAGAGTGTCTGTGCGTTAGGCTGGCACAACCTCTCTGTCCCTCCTCCCCACCCTCTTCATCATTAGGAATGCCCCAGGCAGGTTTTCTCCTATTCATCAGCTGTGTGAGCAGAACACATGGGCTGGATCGTTAAGGCACCTGTGCAGTGCTCACTGCAGAGGAATAGGAAAAATCCTGCCAGTGGCATTCCTAATGATGAGGAGGGTGGGGAGGAGGGGTGGTGCAAGGTTAGGGCACAGACACTCTAGGCCACAGCAGTTTGACACAGGGCTGCAAGTTTAAAAGTTGTTTTTTTGGACAATAACTGCATCACCTGCAGAACGAACCCCAGGACAGATCTTGGATTAAAAGCAGCTATCCGAAGGTACAAGCAGTTTGAGGGAAACAGATTGTGGGTACAGAGTCCCTTTAAAGGGGTACTCCAGCAAAAAAAAAAATCTTTTAAATCAACTGGTGCTAGAAAGTGCCAGAGATTTGTAATTTACTTTTAGTAAAAAATCTTCAGTCTTTCTGTACTTATCAGCTGTTGTATGTGCTGCAGGACATGGTAATAATAATAGATGATTGATGGTGATTTGAGCATTTAGTGGTCCATATGTCTTACACAGTACAGAAATATTTTTGCCATTTTTAGTTTTCCTAAGAGTAGAGCAGCTACACTGACATTTAACCTATCCGGAATTTTCCATATGAACATAACCTGTGATAGAGTGCCAGGCTTGTTACACTGTTTGAGGGAGTCAATCGGCTTATGTTAAATCAATACTAAATCAGTAAATAAAAATCTATAAAGCTTCCATAGAAGACATGATTCTTCCACCAATCAGCTCTAGCAATTTCATACAAGTATCATCACCCCATCAGTCCTAATAATACAGTATATTAAGTAACAGGCCTAGGAGCGGTTATTGGTGGTAAAACCTCTGGATAGTCTTCTCTTATATGATGGATACTCCACTGCGACATGTTCAGTTTCAGACTAGAGGTATTCTACAAAATGTGAAAAACAAGGATGTTATCTTTAAGAAACAGCGCCACACCATGCACTGCCTGGTACTGCAACCAAGCTCCACTGTGTTACATGAGTGTTTCAGTGTCTCATGAAGTCTCATTGTTAAATGGCGTATGTCCACCGTCAACACGGGTTTATCTTTAATATAGATACAATCCACATAAATCATTGAGTAACTTTGTAAATACTTTACGTATCTAGTAAACAAGAGTTACGGCTTGCGTTATACTTCAGAGCTGTATTCATATTCTTCTGTCACTGGAAACAGTTGACAAGCTTATTGACACACAAATCCCCAAGCTATGATGCAAAGGAATGCTGGGAAATTTCAGCTCTAAATCCTTAATTATAAATGCAGTTCTGGGTTGTAATACAGACTGTAAGCTGAGATCTACTAAGCAATAATGTAATCCATTTACAAAATTACCTATAGAGACTCTGTCAGTAGGTTTCTGCCGTCCTATCTCAGCGAAGCATAAACTAGTGACAGAGAAGCTGAACAGAATGATGTATCGCTTACATTGTTCTGTGCAGCTGATCCAGAGATATCCTCCTGAATAACATGGACAATAAGTAGTCCTCTCCAATTATGTGTGTGAGCCCAGTAGTCCTCAATATTCATGAGAAGCAGAAAACTCCGCCCACCAGCTGCTGATTGGCAGTTCTCTATCCATGCTGTGTATAGGCAGTCAACTGTTAATAAGCAGCTGGAGGGTGGAGGGGGGCTGTGGCAAGAATCCTATTCTCCTGCATATTAGGAGAATGGTTAAACAGAGTGATGTAAGTAATACACCGACCTGTTCAGCATTCCTGTCACTAGTTTATGTTGCACTCATTTAAGCTAGCATAGACCTAGTGGCAGATTTCCTCTAACTGTTTATATAGATAGTATAATTATAAACTGTAAAATGGTGTTCAGATCTGGATATCCCTTTTAAGGTTTAAAAAAAACAAAGACGTATATATGTTGCAGTGAAATGATAGAATCCAGGGATTTAATCAAGTCTCGGAAAATGATGAAATGAATACGCTGTTCCATCATTTTCCTAGGGATTTGAACAAATGCCTGACCCCTTTCAGGCAAATGATGGAATGAACGATCGAGGAGTCACCCGGTTCTATGTTTGGTGGCGGAGGCGGACAGGAAGCAGAGCAGCACACCTCCCGGCAGTCATATGGCATTGGGGCGGACGGGGAGCAGAGAGGGACAGACCAGGGGAGCAGGAGGCATGTCGCAGGGTGGGGCGGAGGGGACCAGAGGCGGACAGGGAGCAGAGCGGTACACCTCCCGGCAGACATATGGCATTGTGAGCGGGACAGACAGGGCCGGTTTTAGGCTAAGTGAGGCCCTGGGCAAAATTAAAAGTGGGGCCCCAATTAAATGTACCATGTTTGCTGTAGATTGGATGCAGTGTTTCGTCATTCATTTACACAGCATAGTTCGCAGCGTGAAATCTGTAGCGTAAAATCTGCAGCAAACATAGTACAAGTAAATGTCCCCTTAAGGATGCGTTCACATGTAACAAGTTAGCAGCGGATCTTATGCTGCAAGTTTTTCCGCAGCGATACTCTGTATCATTATGAACTCTGGCCCTGCATTCTGAATACCTGCTGCAAGCATGTAGTGACCGCCATGTTTAACTAATTAGCTGCAGGTAAAAATAGAGAGCAACTGCTTACCTGCCCGCACTCCCTCGTCACTCTCCTCCAGGAGTCTCTGGGTCTCTGCACTCAGCCAGTGTGCTGTGTCCTGTGGCAGGCTGTGATTGGCTGAGCGGCCATCAGTGAGCAGGGACCCGGAGACTCAGGCAGGAGCTTGGGCAGGTAAGCATGAGCAGGTAAGCATGAGCTGGTTATTTTTACTAGCAGCTAATTCGTTAAAAATAGCCGTCACTACATTCTCACAGCGGAATGAAAAAAGTATAGCAGCGGATTTGCTGAGAAATTTGCAGCATAAAATCCCCTGCAAACTCGCTACATGTGAACACACCCTAATAGCTGGGTTCACACTACGTATATTTCAGTCAGTATTGTGATCCTCATATTGCAACCAAAACCAGGAGTGGATTAAAAACACAGAAAGGATCTGTTCACACAATGTTGAAACTGAGTGAATGGCCGCCATTTAATGGCAAATATTTGCTGTTATTTTAAAACAACGGCTGTTATATTGAAATAATGGCCGTTATTTACTGTTATATGGCGGCCATCCACTCAATTTCAACATTGTGTGAACAGAGCCTTTCTGTGTTTTTAATCCACTTCTGGTTTTGGTTGCAATATGAGGACCACAATACTGACTGAAATATACGTAGTGTGAACCCAGTAATCACTGCTGTTTTTACGCAAGAAAATCGTAGATCCGCCCCTGTGATTTTAGATGCAGAAAAATCGCATGAATTGACCTGCGTATTATGTGCATAATTTAAGCTGCGTTTTTTATATATACATAATACGCAGGTCAATTCGTGTGATTTTTCTGCATCTGAAATCGCAGGGGCGGATCTATGATTTTCTTGCGTTTTTTTTGTGTAAAATCAGCAGCAATACGGTATGTGTGAAGCTACCCTAAAGGAGTTTTGCAGGACCTTTCTTCTCTGTTTGATCAGGTAGTGATGCTACTGCACACCAGCTACCACCGCACCCCTCCACCACCTGGCAGGCACTGTACACATGTCCTATAAGGCCATATGCATGGTACCTGCTAGAGATGAGTGAAGCAGATTTGTTTTACTTCGTACGAAGCAAAACCTATCTGCTTTGCTCCTCTCTAGTACCTGCATTAGATGGTTTGCTTAGCAGCTGTGCCACTTGGCGTGCAGCAGTATCTCTACACACCCAATGCCAAATTGGGCAGAAAAGAGCTGCGCTGCACAGCGGTATTGTCACTATGCGGCTATGTTCACACAATGTATATTTTGTATAAATCACACCCGTTGTTGCAATTTGCAACAACGGCCGTGATTTATAGAAAACAAATGTTCTATTGAAATGAATGGATTACCTGCCAGATCGTAAACACATAGGGCCACATGTATCATCCTGCGAACGGATGATTTTCCGCCCCCTTTCCGCCGAGTATGCCAGGGGGGCGGAAAGGGGGCGTGTAGTGGGCGGAACGGAGGGCGCGGACTCAGAGTCCGCGCGATTTACCATCCGTTCCGCCCAAATATACACCGAAAACCTACTCCAGTCCTCAGCTGGCGTAGGATTTCGGCGGTGCGCACCGGCGCGCACAGGATTTATGTAGAGGCAGTCCGCCTCTACATAAATTTCCGTAGCGCCGGAGCTGCGGGGGCATTTTTAAGTCCGGCGTAAAAAACGCCGGACTTAATAAATGCCCCCCATAGTACATAAATACATACACATAGTATACGCTCCAGCTGGGATTCCATCCGGCTGCACAAAAAAACAACACAGAACATGTCAGTTCACACAATGGAGCATGCAGCTCCAGCCGCTCGCTCCATTGTGTGCAGCGGTCAATTGGGATGCAGACGCCCACATCCGAATTCAACGAAGTACTGGCCGGAATGATCTTTAGTAACACCAGCCGTTCCGGTGACCCAGCCAGGTCACAGAACGTCTGGTGTTATACGTAGTTGTAAACCTGGCCTCACACATTCTCACACATATTCAAACACACATTATTATGCATAAACATCCAGTACACACAGACAGACACACCATTGAATATGTCTTATAAAACAGTAAACCCCCCAAACACATTATATAACAGTAGACCCCCCAAACACATTATTTAACCATACACACACACCCCATACACATTATATAGTATCCACATATACAACCTCACACATACCTAAACACACATTATGTATATGTAAACACACACATGCACACCTACACATTGACTATATATTATATAAGAATACACACACCCCATACACATTATATTACAGTACACCCCCCCCCATACACATATTACAGTACAAGCCCCCCCCCCCCCACACACACACACACATTATATAACTGTACACACATACACTATATACATATACTTACACTAGGAGCTGAAAGTAAATAAGCTGATGACAGGGCAGGACTGGGAGCCTCATGCTGCTGCTGCCTGGTGACTTCCTCCTTTTCCCTCTTGTCCCGACTGCTGAGCAGTGTAACATTACACCGGCTGCAGCAGGACAGGACCCTCCATGTACAGGACCTCGAGGGGGAGGGGGTCGGCTTCAGCAGCTGCAGGACAGGAGACCCTCCACGTACAGGACCTTGAGGGGGAGGAGGAGGGGGGGTGTCGGCTCCAGCAGCAGCAGCTCGGTCTGAGCTTTCTCTGCCTTGGAGCAGGCTGCTGCCGTATATTCTTTTATCTGAGGTACAGGAACCACAGCAGCAGCAGAGGGGCCCCTGGGGGATGGGGGCCCTGGGCCTTTGCCCTCTTTGCCCCCCCCTAACGCTGGCCCTGGGGACAGACAAGGGGAGCAGGAGGCATGTCGGGTGGGGCGGAGGGGACCAGAGGCGGACAGGGAGCAGAGCGTTACACCTCCCGGCAGGCATATGGCGGCAGGGCGGACGGGGAGCAGAGCGGTACACCTCCCGGCAGGCATATGGCGGCAGGGCGGACGGGGAGAAGAGCGGTACACCTCCCGGCAGGCATATGGCGGCAGGGCGGACGGGGAGCAGAGCGGTACACCTCCCGGCAGGCATATGGCGGCAGGGTGGACGGGGAACAGAGCGGACAGGCTGGGGGAGCCTGGTATGGAAAGCAAATTCTATGTCACAGGGGGAAATGATAGAGTTCATGGTCAGTGATTTGATCAATTCCCTAGGGAAATGATGGAACGGCGCGGTCATTTCATCATTTCCCGGGATTTGATCATTTCACTGCAACATATATATTGTCCAAGCCTTCACTTACAGGTGAAACTACTAGTTCCTTGCTCGATCAATTACCCTGTAGGCCAAAGGCTGCATTGAACCTACAGTAATCCTGGAGGAGCACAGGACTTCTTTGCTTTGCCCCCTGGTCAGGTGCATGCGCAATGACTTGCACTTGTGCGTGCATGCATGCGTCCGCTGTTAGCAGCGGTGGAGAAGTTTGGCCCTGATGGTAAGGAAGTGGACAGGATGTAAATATAGTGCTTAGAGGATAGTGTAGTGCCTGTTTTTATTTTTAGGTCAAGGGAGACAACTACCTGCTAGAGGCACATATCTACCTACTGGGGGACTTAAACCTACTGGGGGTACATATCCACCTTCTTGGGGGCATCATCCTACTGGTGGAAGCCATCTACCCAATTGGGGGCACTTGGCTATCTACTGGGGGTAAATATGTACCTACGCAATGTACCTAAAGTCAGTTTGCTGCGGCCGCTATTCATTGAGTAGTGGCCGCAGAGAACCTGTCAGTTGACAGTGGAGCATGCAGTGGGGAATTAATCAGAAATAAAGGTAATCCGGCCACGACTACAGTACCGGCCAGGATGATCTTCAGTAATACCAGACGTTCTGTGACCTGGATGGGTGTCTTACGCCATGTTAACATGGCCATATACTGATTTTGTTTAGCATTGTGGTATTATTCAGTCTCTGTGGGGCAGTCTTGGTATGGTGGTATTATATGCCCCTTGTATATTGGCATATATTGGAGTGTAGTGGTAATATGTATGGTAATAAAAATTGTCACATGTATAGTGTTTTTTTTAGTACTTATATGACTATTATTTAGAGGCATATGCTATTATCACGTATACATAGGAATTGTGAGTGTGCTTTTGGGTTGGGGGGGGGCAGTTGGCTAATATGACCCCAGATAAACTTACTGTTTACATCTGTACGGCACAGCATAAGGATGAGTAGTCAGAAAATGTTTCTACAGATTACACAACTGCATTACAGGGTCTAACCATAGTCATTCATTAAAAACTTAATGAGAATTTACTGGATAAATCTGTGCTTGTAAAATATCAATTGATCTAAGGTCCCTGTTTTTATTTCAGAAAGAAGGCGGCCATCCTTACGTAGTCCTCAATGGCCTCTTTGGTTATGTAGACAATTATTAGCCCAGAAATTAGTTGTACTGATAGGGAACAGAAGGGACTAGGAAAACAAAATTAAAACAACCTAAATCTGTGAAGGCCTCTTGTTCTATTTAGGTGGATGTCTCTTCCTCTGTATAGGACTATGCACTCTGGTGGAGTTGGATGATTTTTGAAAGGAATTGTTCATTGCATTTTATGATAATATAGCCTTTTTACAATCGTTGTGCCTCTTGTTCACTAACAGTATAGTTTCTCTAGAAGTGTAAGTCTTGCACAAGTTATTTCCAAAACAACAAGGGCTGGGCCCCCTTCACCAAGCAACCCGATTTTTTTAGTACACCCTAGGGTCTTAGGGTAGTATTACACAGGCCGATGGGGGCCCGATAATACCTGTATATGAGTGCTGATCTGCTAGATCGGCGCTCGTTTACTGGGCCTATTACACAGCCCGATAATCACCTAACAAGGGCTGCAGGGACATTGTTAACGATGTCCTTGCAGCCCTTGTTTAAACGGTATACATTACCTTGCCAGGTGGCAGGGCTCCTCTTCCTCTGTGTTTCTCCTTGGGTCCGTGCACTCCAGCTTCAGAGTGGCCTGTCCCAGCTGACAGGCCGCTCAGCCAATCACTGGCCGTGGCGGTCCCAGCCTGTGATTGGCTGAGCGGCCTGCCAGCTCTGAAGCTGCAGCGCGCGGGACCCGGGAAGAAGCACAGAGGAAGAGGAGCCCCCTGTGCACAGTAAGCACAGGGGGGCCCATGTCGTCCTTTCACTGCTGGCATATAACATACAGTATACAGTATATACCTGTGGAGGCGCCGTTGTTTCCACTCCCTGCTGTCTGTACCTGTGAATTAGGAGGCGAAGCTTCCTGATCTATCTCCAGTGTAACGCCCAGTGTTATGTGATTCTGTGGTGTGGTCTCCTAATGCACAGGTGCGCTCAGCAGAAGAGTCGATCAAACTTCGGGAAATCCTAGGTTCGATTGAACTCGAACACTCACGAACCTGCCGCATTAGATTGCTGATGTCTTCCCAGTCCGTGGGGAAGGAGGAGAGTGTCCAGGTACTGACTGGAATTCTGGGATTCAGCCTATTACCTATTACCTGTTCTGGGTTGTCTACCTATTACCTAGGCTAATCCCAGAATTCCAGGCGGTACCCGGGCAGTCTCCTCCTTCCCCACGGATCGGGAAGGCATCAGCAATCTAATGCGGCAGGCTCATGAATGTTCAAGTTCTATAGAACCTAAGATTTCCTGATGTTCGATCAACTCCACTCAGCAATGGAGACAACAGCAGCAATAACTCCAGTAAGGTTTTCCATCACCAAATTCAAAATAAAAATAATTTAGAAAAATGACTCTTGTATCATGGTCGCTGTATATACAGGTAAAGGTGTTTTATAGATTGGTGTAGGGAACCTTGGCTCTCCAGCTGTTGCAAAATTACAACTCCCATCATACATGGACAAAGCTAAAACTTTGGCTGTCCAGACATGATGGGAGTTGTAGTTCTGCAACAGCTGGAGAGCCAAGGTTCCCTACCCCTGCAGATAGTAGGTTGGTTTATATAAATGTGATATATATATATATTTGGAGAGAGCAGTTATTAAGGGGTTAAGTATAGAATAATGTACAACCAGACCAGACCCCTAAATAAACACTGGACCCCAACTCTCTTATGTGTCTCCCCCATCCCAGACTGGTGTCACCCTGAACCCCCCTGCCCCCCTCCTCACTCCACACTGGGCAACCTTCACCCCCCTCCCCAGACTGTGCACCCCTGATTGTCCTCCCCTTCCCACACACCTGTATCTTCTTTTTACTTCCTCCTCCATAGTGCAGTGTACATACAGGACCTGCGGTGACATTATAGTCACATGTCAAGGTCCTTCACCATCTCTTTTCTGTACTGTTTCCTGGCTGCTGTTTAGCCCTGATTTGCACAAAATCGTGGTAAAAACGCTGCGATTTTGCACAAATTATAGCTAAACAGCAGCCAGGAGACAGTACAGTATGGGAACTACTTCTTTTGATGAAGTAAAAATCGTCTCCTGCCTCCCCACACTGACAGAGGGCAGGAGGCTTCCAGGCTGCCTCATCCACTGGGATCCTTCTCTCTCTGCTCCCTGTGATGGCGCCCCCCCCCCCCCCTGGTCTCAGCGCCCGGGGCAGCTGCCCCCCTTGCCCCCCCCCCTAGCTACGGCCCTGGGTAATGTATTCTTCTTTGCATATCGTCAGCGTCGGCTGCGCACCGCTACCGCGCCCGACGATTATAGGTCAGAACCTATATCAAAGATCAGCCGATGACAACGATCATCAGCTGATTGTTTTCTTTATTACACGGAACGATAATTGGCCGAATGGGCCCTATCCGGCCAATTATCGTTCCGTGTAATAGTACCCTTATTCTGATTACAACAGATAATACAAATGCAGGTTTAAGCTTTGATCACACACTGTCCAAATGACTTCCTTTTTAAGGGCCCACTCACACTGAGTAAAAGAAGCAGACTCCGCTCAGAATGCCACCTTCCTCGGTATGTCAATGCGATGCCTCACAAGTGCCTCCGCTCTCCGCTCAAAGAATTAACATGCGCATGAGGCATCACCTTGACACACCAAGGCAGGCGGGATTTAAAGTGGAGTTTGCGGCAGGGGCTCCGTGCGGAATTCCGCCACTATTCCTTTATTTCACAACAAAAAAAGGCAGTTACTTTAAAACAATGGCCGTTATTCTTATAATAATGGTCATTCTTTTAAAATAACGTTATTTGCCGTTAAATGACCGTCATCCAATTTAGACAGTGTGTGAACAAAGCCTCAATGTTTAACATTCTAGTAAGGAGATTTGTCCTTCTTATATTTCATATGGTGTTGGTTATGTCTGATGAGACTGCAGAGTCTTCAATGGTTTCCAAGAGGATTGATAAGATCAAATAAGGAAATATTCTTCACGACCACTCATTATTTCTAAACCTTGGACCTTATGGGCGGATTGTAGACCAACACATTTCACAAACACATTTTGACCCAAATAAATGACCAACTCACACAGCCAAAAACATAAAACCCCCCACTCCAAAAACGAGTCAGTCAAACAAAAGAAATTTCTAAACAGACATTCTCCCTGTCATTTAGAAGAACACCATATGCTAAAACCCGTAATCAATAAAAACATGTTCCCTTGACATCCCAAAAGCTTGTTCCCATGACAGATGTAGCCAAAGGGGGCATCTGAGCTTCACAAGCGATAATATTACAAGGGGCATGCTATAAAAGGCATAAAAGTTCATGAATTTCGCTAGACAACAATGTCACTTTGGGGCTGGTAATTCTCTGAACAATTTATTCTTTACAATATCTGATAGCTTTCTGTATTTTCTGACAACCTTCTGAGCCACAAATGGTTAATATTTGGTCACAAGGATCCTGAATATTATTAACCTTGTGTTTTCTGACAGATAGCTCCTAGTCTTTAAAGGTGACCCCGCTTCCCTGAGTACATGATAAATTAGGTACCTATCGTCACCTGCCTCCAAATTACAGATCATCCTTCTTACCCTGATAGCGCCCATTAGACACAAAGACACAGTCCTTCTCCCTTGGATGCATCTGTCCGTAGAAAGTCACAGGATGTTGGGGACATCTTTAAAATCTGGAATGTAATATGCATCTATAATTTATATTGTATTCTGATAATAATATCTGTACATATAACTGTAACCCCAAGGGTCCTGTTCACACAGATCCTGCTTCTTCATGGCTCACGTATACAAGTGCATAAACGCTCATTACAACCTGTGAGCTAAATATGGCGGCTACCTATAGTAGTCTATGGCCCATAGTGAGGAACCATATACAGACATGAGGAGAAAGGAGCTGCTGCATCTCACACCTATGGCTGACACTAATGCCTTTCAGCTACATTTAAAAAAAATAAGTGTGGAACCATATGCCTCCTATGTGTTATATAATATTTTCTATAAATATGGCATATGCCCTATCAGATGCAGTATTCTGAATTAAGATTATCTTAATAGCATTGAGTGGCGCATTGGTAACACACACCTATTTAGTATGGAATATAGAGCTCCATTGCTTTATTATCACTCTTTACTGGTCATGGGGCAGGTCACAAGAAATCAGACTTTTTTTTTCAAGCAAAAAATATCTAAAACTTTTAGGCCGGGTTCACACGCTGTATGACACCAGCCGTTCTGTGACCCGGCCGTGTCACAGAATGGCCGGTGTCAGTGAAGTTCATCCCGGCCAATACTGCAGTGCCAGCCAGATGAACTCCGTTTCTGTTGAATTGGGGTGCGGGAGCATCCGTGAGTGCCCGCATCTTAATTCACCATATCACTCAATGAAATGTGCGGCCAGAGCTGCACTTTCCATTGTGTGACCTGTCAGGCCTGTGCGGCGGCTATTAAACGAATAGCGACCGCACAAAACTGACATGTCAGGGTTTTTTTTGCGGCCGTAAGGAATCCTGCCCGGAGTGTATACTATGGGGGAGATTTATCAAACATGGTGTAAAGTAGAATTGTCTTTGTTCCCTCTAGCAACCAATCAGATTCCACCTTTCATTCCTCACAGACTCTTTGTAAAATAAAAAGTGGAATCTGATTGGGCCAGTTTTACTTTACACCATGTTTAATAAATCTCCCCCTATGTGTATACTTTCTGGCGAGGATTCCCTCTGACTTCAATGCAATGTATCTTTTCTATTAATCATGGCCGTTGTTGCAATTTGCGACAACAGCCGTGATTAACAGAAAACATACGTTATGAACTTGGCCTTAGACGTTTTTTTTTTGTTTGTTTTTTTTACTTTTGGGATGTTTTTTGATCCCTGTAAAAATATCTAGAACTCCAAGATGTTGGAATGATGGATTACCGGTGGCTGAAGAAGTTGGACACAGCCCTAAGGAGTTCTTGGACACAGCCTATGGCCGTATCTATGGTTCCAGGACTTCTTAGGGCTGCATCCGACTTTTTCAGCCACTGGTGTTTGGGTTCTGAGGAGGCTATTTTACAACCCAAAAGGACCGTAATATGTACATAGCCTGGATCTTGCTTTACACTTTTCTGTATAAACATTTACAAAATGCATTTACGCATTGCAACTGCAAATCCTATTAATCCCATCCCCATTTTATCTTCTCTATATACAAAGCAATCAAATTATTTCAAACTAGTACTAGTATTTAATGACATAAGGAAACCATTGTATCTATGTGTCCACTATTGTCTTTGTTACCATTTATTTTGATATACGACATGGGCTAGGAAAGGTAACTAGATTGGGGTAAGGACTTCAGTTACGGTAGATAGGAGTATGGATGGGTTCACTCATAATAATCTGGCCAATATTTTTAGCCAAAACCAGGAAAGCAACCATATACGCACACAGAGAGACCTTTTCCCATTGGGAATCCAATGTGGAGAATGTTGCCCTTTTTGAGCCACATGGCAGCCATTTCTGGCCTACTTTACAACATCATGTCCCAAAACGAAGAACGTAATCCTGCCAATCATATACTCCCCCACCTGTTATTCTCACACTGCTTTCAATTGACATATCTAGAGCTTACTCATTCCTTGACCCTTATTCTATACAGAACGTAAGCTCAAACAGGGTGAACATATGTGTTAAATAACTTTCCTGTAACAATGTCTTGACCCAAAGAATGTGCAATGGAAACCAGTATGGAGGATGATGGGCTATATAGATAATCTGAATTTAATAGTGTGAACGTTGGCTAAGAAGAGGAAAATGAGACAGCAATTCAGTAATCAAAAAAGCTGCATGAAAAGGCTGATACGTGCCCTATTGCGTTTCGATGTGTTATGTCTCTTTCTAGATTATATAGAGCAGCATGCAGACACATGACTGTCGGGAGCTTTGGGACTTGGGAATGTGGTGGCTAGTATGACTTGACTACTTGACTGCAGCTTATAGGTGAGGGATTGCCTTTGGCTGTTCAGACTCAATTAGTGCAGCTTGCGTGGCTGGATTTTTTCCCCCCTTTTTAAGACTCCTGTTCTCTCTCTGTTTTCTTCCTTAATTGGAACCCAGAGAGACCAGCCAAAATCGCATTAACGCAGGGCCCCGCCAGAGAGAGCCATCCATCTTTTTTTATTACAGCGTAATGGGGCTGCTCGGGAGCCTCCATTCGATTTGTCACCGGCCTCGTTCGCTGATAACGGGCATTTGTCATCACTTTCTCTCCGTGTTAATGTCATCATCTCGAGCTGACAGCTGGCCCCGTCGAGGGAACACTGGCGACAGAGCACATCCGTCAACATAATATTTCCGTGACTGTGGGGACTGCTGCTGCAATGAACACACATTAAAGCACTTATGAAAAAAAAAAAAAAAAAGAATGTCTTGTCATTAATTAAAATGTTAGTGTGTGCCATACCGGTACTTGTATATGTTCGTGAAGGCTCGCGTGGCACAGATTCTGCTCAGCTAACAGGGAGCAGGAGTGATATGGTGTTAACCACCGCACGCTGATCTGCATATTCCTCTTCTGAATCCTCTGAGAACACAACTAGATTGAGAATATAAAACATCAGAATCTATAAAACATATGTGCATCTACTTTACACCTCTAGGAAGCTTCCGACGAGTTTAGATTTCAAACAAGTATGTTTACACCAACCCGGTGTGCCAGAGCCGTGTGCCAAGCTTTCAAGGGATGCCAGCGGAATTAATTTGCTGTTAGAATGAAGTATGACAGAACAGATTAATATGGATCAATGGTCAATATCACATCATAACCAGTAATCGCACGTTCATAGACGATGGGGCTCTCGGCAAAGCACGGTTAGGTTCCCATTTCACTACATCCTTCTGTGCTGTTGGGCAAAGTGTGAAGGGTGGAGCAAGAGGTTTCTATTTCCTGGAGACAGGTTTCTACAGGAAGTGCCACCTAGGAAACGGGCCTAAACCATTACCCATAAACCATTTCTTTACTAGAACATACTGAATTTACCGATACAGTCATCCGGTCAGGTTTTTGCTACTTGTGTACCGCATCTGCATAAGCTACTGGTTTGGGGAGATGGTAAAAGGATGGGGAGAAGGTTAACAGAGACAATGGGGAGTTTTAATAAGCAGAATGCACCTGAATACAATCTACCCCCCACCTACACAAACAAAAAAAATACAAATTCATTATGTCCTTTCTAACAATTAAATCTATTGTTAAGTTTCTAATAAATGAATATATATTAAATATATATAAAGCTATTTTACTACCATTAATTCTTTCCTTTGCATGTTTGTAGGCTTCGGCTGCAAACTGTCTTCTCTGCTGATTGCCCCACATCCTAGCTAGTGTACATCTTGTAATGGACTTACTGCTCCTGTTGTACACTTCAGCTTGGAATTCAGTCATCTCTATCTTTCTCCTACTATATGAGATGCTCCTGCCGGTGTATAGGGTGGGGTTATAGTCAAGAAGGTATAATGGGGGGGGGGGGTGATTGACTGAATTTCTAGCTAGAGTATATAGCAGAAACAGGAAGTTCTGGATGCACATTAGATAGGAGGTGGGCCATTGAAGACCACATAGCAGACAATCTTCATTAGAAGTGGAAGAAAAGAAACAACAGAAAGGTATTAAAGTAACTATAGTTACCTATATATGTTTAGTTATTAGACAGGTTTCAACATCGGACAACCCCTTTAACTATCTTAACAACACGCACTCACCTCCTCGTCTCCAGCACAGGGGTCCACTGTCCTTGCTTCAGTCCCTGGTCTCTTCCTGGTCTAGAGAGGGTACTTGGGACTTGCTGTTCCAAGCCCACTCAGCCAGTCAGTGGCCGCTGACTGGCTGAGCGGACCTAAAAAGTCACTTCAGATCCCACTAAGACCTAGAAGCATCCAGGGCCCGGAGCGAAGGATAGTGGACTCCTGCACTGGAGCCAGGGAGGTAATCGTTTAGTGTAATAGCTCCTGTTAAAGGACCACAAACAGCTGACATGCAAGATGTTGGCTGATCGTGGTCTTTAAACAGGTTAATAAATCTTGATCACAATAGTGTCGGTCTCTTCAGTGGGCCACCTGGACAATCTAAGGATCGTCCAGGCAACCCCTCCCGCAGCTCCCCGCAGCCCCCCACTCGCTGTTTGTGCATGTAATAGCACAGGCAGCGAGCAGGCAATACGGAGGAAGCAAGAGCTGACCTGACCTGTGCCATGTAATACGACCCTAATGGTGCGTTTAGACAGACAGATTTATCTGACAGATTTTTAAAACCAAAGGCAGGAATGGATTTGAGAAGAGGAGCAATCTCAGTCTTTCCTTTATGACCTGTTCCCAGTTTATAGTCTTTTCCTGGCTTTGGATTCAAAGATCGGTCAGATAAATCTCTCTGTGTAAATGCACTAATAGTCTACTAGTTATAGTATCCTGTTCTGTGTTCTATCTTCTGGATAAATCTCATTATTAATTTATATATATTCCCATGATGTGGCACATCCATCGTGTGACGGTATTTTATATCAAAAGCAACAAACTATGGTGCTGGTCCAGTTGATATTACACTTATCATATAAATGAGTCTATAAAGAGTACCCTGTTATTAGAAAAAAAAACTTGTGACACGTCACAGAGACATGTAAAAAGGTTTTGATCGATCAGTCTCAGAATAGTCAGCGTGCAGCATGTTCTCTCTCAGCTCTGTGTTATGTGACCTGGAGAGCCACATACAGTAAGTCTTTGGATCCATCCCGGTTGGACAGACACAGAGCGAGAAAAAGAATATGAACTTCTCCAAGCTTGTTCCACCAATTGGTTGCAGTCTGAACAGCGTTGTTGCAGGCGATCCAGATGGAGCATGTGAGGCACTAGAGTACTACAAGTGCCAGTCTGTCCAGATATGCATGAAGCTTCTTTAATATAGTCTCAGAAGACAATGGGGGAGATTTTTCAAACTGGTGTAAAGTAGAATTGTCTTAGTTGCCCCTAGCAACCAATCAGATTCCACTTTTCATTCCTCACAGATTCTTTGAAAAATGAAAGGTGGAATCTGATTGGTTGCTAGGGGCAACTGAGCTAATTCTACTTTACACCATGTTTGATAAATCTCCCATAATGGAGGACATTTATGAAGTCCGGCATTTTTTATGCGGGGCTTACATAAATCCCGAGTGCACGGAGCCGGTCCGTGTGAAAACTTTGAAACCTTCACCAGCTCAGTACACTAGCACTTTTTCAGCCTGTTCTGCATTCCCATAAATTCTGACAGCTGCAAGTCAAAGATTTTGGTCTCCCTAGATGCAATGAATTATTTTTGGCCGACCGCCAAACCATATATAGCTTCACATTGACATGGAAGTGATTACAATATGCTGAATAGTATTAATTTGTATAATAGTATTTTATATCTGTAGACCCTCAGAAATTTGGGACATGTTTTATCTGGTAAGGCCCTGTTACATGGAGCAATTATCTGCCTAATCAGAACAGTCAAAAAACTAAAAACAAAAGGTGCAACAGCAACCCACAGGTGTAAGGGCTTACCGTATATACTCCTCCCAGCGTACACACGGCAAACACCTACTCTGTAGATATTAAAAATTAAAATATACCACATTAAGGCGTCCTCGAGACATTGTCCCTACTCTAGCATTTTCACACTAGCAATGGCCTCTCCTGGACTGAATAAGCCTACAACTGGGCAGATAGGAACCAAATGATCTCTTTTATAGCAGCCTTGGGACATGGGTGGAGAGCAGGCCAACAGGAGGTAGCCACACACCCCACATTCAACAGAAAAAAAGGGAAATTTTGGCAGCACATCTATGACTCTGCTCACACTGCTTGTGGCTTAAGTACAGACAAAAAACAAACAGTGCAACAGCAACCCACAGGTGTAAGGGCTTACCGTATATACTCCTCTCAGTGTACACACGGCAAACACCTACTCTGTAGATATTTAAAATTAAAATATAATTTTTTTTTTTTTAGAAAAGTGAGGATCTTAGCAAACTATTTGATCAAACAGAGTGTACCATGTCGCCAACGTTAAGGCGTCCTCGAGACATGGTCCCTACTCTAGCATTTTCACACTAGCAATGTCCTCTCCTGGGCTGAATAAGCCTACAACTGGGCAGATAGGAACCAAATGATCTCTTTTACAGCAGCCTTGGTACATGGGTGGAGAGCAGGCCAACAGGAGGTAGCCACACACCCCTAATCAGAACAGTGTAAAGGCCACGGCTGCATAGATATTGTTAACGATGTCCATGCAGCCATTGCTTTCACATAGAAAATAATAAAGCTAATACTTACCCATGCTCCTCCAGTGTCCTGGTGCCTTTTCTCTGCATTTCCTGCTCCCCAACCCGCCATCTTAGACACTTCTGGTCCCATATCTGTACTGACATATCTGTACTTATATTACTTTGAACAACTTAGGCAACACAAGCCCCTAAGCTGCCACCACCATTTGTTTCGGGAACTGTAGGGCTATCTAAGCATTGCAGTTCTTGATCCTCTGCTCTGATCTAGGGCTGCTGCACCATGCTATTTAGAGCAAGGTCCTGTTCCCCCACATACTCCTACATACAGTACTGTGGAGGGGCTGCCCAACACGATTGATGTGTGCGGCAACTGCTGCACAGGGAGCAGTGGGGGCGACCAGTGGGGGTGAACCCCTCCGTATCGAACCCCACCAAAAGTTAATTTTTCCCGGACAACCCCTTTAACTGTGACCCTTCTGTTGCAACAGAGCACACAGGTAAGTCTATATTGCTCAAATGGTACATTACCAGAAATGCTTCATAGACCACAGAACGGTTGTCACTATATAACACCCAACATATCAGGAGGGATTTAAGAAATTGCTAAAAAAAAATAGGGGTAACAATTTGCATAGTGTGTTCCGCATGGTACCATGGAGCCGTCAGGCTTTATTCATAGGCATATGTGCAGTATTTAGAGGTAGGCAGTATTATATTAGTTTATAATGCTTATCTATTGTGCAAGTGTAAAGCCCCTAATACATGGGGTGATCAGCGGGAGCAAGCAACCGCCGACTCAGGACTTCATAATTAGGCTTTGGTGCTGGATGGACAGGTCCAGGGGTTATCATGTACCACATACTCAAGTTTGTCTATGTTTTCAAATGGTTCAAACTGTAGTTGATGTTCCCTGCCTAATAAATATACTGTATATGAAAGCTAAGGCTGTCTGGAAAACATGGATACAGCCATAGGGCATAGGCCTTATCCATGTTTTCCAGGACTCTCTGCATCCAACTTCTTCAGCCACCAGTAATCAAATGCAGAGCATTCAGGCTTGGAAGAATTCGAGCATGCTTGAGGTTTGATCGTCTCTTTACTAGAGGTATCATACTATTTTGAGGCTCAATGGTCAATGGCAATACAGATATTTTTTTCATATGGATTAAAAAATATTTTTTTCATTTTTTCTTCAATGTTATAAAGTTAATAGGACAAACTTCAACCTACGGGATTCAAATGGCACATGGTACATAACCCCTAAACAAGTGCAAACCACACCATACCACATAAATAAATACAGACCCTTGACTCCCTAAATAGATATAGACCCCAGATTAGACTTTGTATATAAAGGCTCCAGGCCGTTTACTGCCATTGTCGGTGAGCTACATGTGTTAAGCATGTAACTTACAATAGACAGTCTTCAGATATGTCTGATTTATCAATTAGCCTAATATACTTTAACAAATCTGGTGTATTTAAAGACTCGCCATCTAAAGGTGGCCATACACCCTCAATAACTGATGGCTAGACAATCAGACGTCATTTCTTCCTCCCATCAGGGCCTCGTCCTCTACGTAGAGAGCTCTGACTGTGGCTTATCTCTCTCAGAAGAAGGGTCAGGTGGGGATTTTCCATTATATTTGACCCCTATCATTGGTGGGTGGTCAGGAGAGCCCCAGACATCTTATACAGACGGCAAAACCTGTTGCGCGAGAGTTTTAGTAAATGTGGCCAATGTGTTATCTCCAGGCACAAGTTTCATTATCTGCTCCATGCAAAAGAAAAGGGTCCGTGGAGCCTCAGTCACAAATTTCAAAACATGGTATTAGCCAGATATCCCTTGTGGGAACTCTCCAGTGGGGAGATCACCAAATGTTCTCTGCTACAACCATAAGTTATGCCGATAAGGATTGGTCACTGTACCTTCATATTAGTGTGATTCAAGGAAGCATGCAGGGAGCTTACCGAGAGACAACCAGGGAATAAGCCAATATCTAATCAAACCAATCCTCTTAAAGGAGAAGTCTGTCAAAATTTTTTATTAAAGTATTGTATTGCCGCCCAAAAGTTATACAAATCCCCAACACACACTTATTACGGGAAATGCTTATAAAGTGATTTTTTCCTTGCACTTACTACTGCATCAAGGCTTCACTTCCTGGATGAAATGGTGATGTCACAACCCGACTCCCAGAGCTGTGCAGGCTGTGGCTGCTGGAGAGGATGATGGCAGGGGGATGCTCAGTGTCCAGTGCCCTGTGTCCCTCAGTGTCCCCCTGCCATCATCCTCTCCAGCAGCCACAGCCTGCACAGCTCTGGGAGTCGGGGCGTGACATCACCATTTTATCCAGGAAGTGACATCACCATGTTATCCAGGAAGTGAAGCCTTGATGCAGTAGTAAGTGCAGGGAAAAAAGCACTTTATATGTATTTCCCATAATAAGTGTATATTGGTAATTTGTATAACTTTTAGGGGACAATACAATACTTTAATAAAAATTTTCGCCGGACTTCTCCTTTAAGTGCATTTGAAAAGGAAGCAAAAAGGACGGAGAATGCAAAAGAAAAGAGAGGAAACCAAATTAAGAGGAAAGGGAGAGAAGGGAACCAGAAAGATACTAGTTTCGTTTACTAGTTTAGTCCATGTGGCTACTGTAAAGCATATCTCTGAACTGCTGTAAACAGAGAAGAGCGTCAGCTTAGAAAAAATGGCTGCACAATCATAATGTAAAGAAATTACAATAGTAATACAATCATAAAATAAAAATATAACAGGCATATACATTTCATTTGAGGCAGACATATAACAGCTATGTTTTATAGGTATTTTAGTGCAAAGATGGCCATGGACTATGCAGCTGTACTAACCTAGAAGCCTAACCTGTTGGTAAGACCAGGCTTAGCTTGCTGGAAGCAATTCTGTATATAGGCAGGGCTTTACCTCCTAGGTGGTCAATACAGCTGCTATACATCACCCCCACAAGTGTCTTTTTTATATTGTTTTAACTCCTTATGGATATTGAGGCCTCATGGATCTTAATGAAAGAGAAGTGTTAAATAACATCTTTTTATCTTTTATTAAAATATGCAAACCCATTAAAAAAAAAAAAAAAAAAAGGAAAATAAAAAATAAAAACCACCTTTGACTGAGGGCTGACGTGAGTGCGGTGTATAGAAAATCCCTATTTCATGCAAGCAGGTGTTTCATAATCACTTTACTTTCCATTTTAATGAAGTTAAGATAGTGAATCTAGCACGCCTCGCAGAGTGGAACAATCTGATTGCCATTCATCTGCACAGAGAAACAACTGCGCCGGAGATAACAGGTGCATAGAGTGATCTGATTAGTGATATGCTGCAGGGTCTTTTTAATGGGGTAGAAAGCTAGTTTAGGAACCACAGCTAATGATTTATTACACCGGTAAAATACTCTCTGATGTCATAATCAGCTTCTAAATGCTCCAAAACACAAGAGTGTGATTGAAATAAACCGTGGTGAAAAAATGGATACAGATGCCACTTAGAATGGATAGTATTTAGGTAAGTAACAACACATAATAAGGACCATCATCTTTGAATGGGGTTCACTTAGAGTCTGGGAGGATGGTTATGTCTTAGCGGAGAATATTTCTAGATCCAGATCCAAAACCGGGTTGTTCTCCGTATTGGTGGAGGTTTAAAGGGGTTGGATCGAAGTGATCAGATTCATATATTTCCTACTGATAAAAGAGGGATGCGTGGGACGACACATTGAATTCTCATTACAATTAAAGGGGTACTCCAGCAAAAATCTTTTTCTTTCAAATCAGCTGGTTTCAAAAAGTTGTATAGATTTGTAATTTACTCCTATTTAAAAATCTCAAGTCTTCTCATACTTATCAGCTGCTGTATGTTCTTCAGGAAATATTGTTTTTAGAGATGAGCGAACCTCGAGCATGCTCGAGTGGATCCGAACCCGAACTTTCGGCATTTGATTAGAGGTGGCTGCTGAAGTTGGATAAAGCCCTAAGGCTATGTGGAAATCATGGATATAGTCATTGGCTGTATCCATGTTTTCCAGACAACCTTAGAGCTTTATCCAAGTTCAGCAGCCCCAGCTAATCAAATGCCGAACGTTCGGGTTCGGATTGACTCGAACCAAAACCCGGTTCGCTCATCTCTAATTGTTTTCTGTTTAGTGTGACACAGTGCTCTCTGCTGACATCTCTGGCCGAGACTGGAACTTTCCAGAGCAGGAGAAGTTTTCTATGGGGGTTTGCTACTACTCATCAACATTTCCTACAGGACCTACAGCAGCTGATAAGTATGAAAAGACTTGAGATTTTTTAAATGAAAGTAAATTACAAATCTATATAACTTTTTGAAACAAGATGATTTGGAAGAAAAAGATTTTTGCTGGACAACCTCTTTAATATCCATGATAAGTATCTGTCACCAAATGAGCAGAACCATGACCCGCATAGAATGAACATACTGCCTCCATATATCGCTGACTTCCTCAAATATTCCTCCCAAAATGCCACCTCTTTGAGAGGAGCATCCAATGAAAGGTTTTCAGATCTATTATATACTCGATATACCAGCCATGTTATTTAAAAGGACTATCTGTGTACATAAAGCTACTGTATGGAATTTCTCAGCAACCAAAAGAACCAAGAGCAATAGACCGAGACTATATCGGAGCAGTAAATGCTTAAAGTGCATATACTATCAGGTACATTTACTTTTAGTGTTGCACATGAATAGAACGGGGCGTGCGGAAGCCACTGCCGTGGGGTTTCATCACACCGGGGGCAATCTGGCCCGCCTCCAGTGCTTCAGCCCCGGATGGTGCTAAGCAATAGACCGATGCCGTGCGCGGGAACCGGGCCTCAAAAACAGGAAAATGGCACCGGCGCTGTTCTATTCATGTGCAACACTTAAAGTGAATGTACCTGATAGTACATTCATTTTAAAGGAAATTTCTTACTGCCTCCTCTGATCACCTTCCCTTCCATGCCTTACAAGAATGAAGAACAAGGCTTACTAGCGGAAGCTGAACCCTGTGCAATCATGTGGAGCATAGAAGTGTGAGGGAGGAGGCATGCATGCTGTAGCTCAGCACAGCCTCTATGACATTTGAATTTAGACGGACAAAATTATTTTGCAACTTTGCAAACAGCCACCAGCTAAGAAATGGATATCAAATGTTGTTTCAGCTACCTGCCCATGTCCACAGCTCTGAGCGGGATATAGACCTGAAAGATTTCCTATAAGGCAATGTGTAAAAACTGGAGAAGTCAATGCAGCTCTAGGGAGTGGCTGTATCCATATTTTCCAAACAGCCTAGGGACTTATTCCTAAATCCAGTATTTTAAAGACACTACGGACGGGTATCAATATCATGCCAGTAGAGGGAAAACTGTTTGAACCTTCGCAGCACTGTAATGATACAGCCACAAAGATTCAAACACTTTTCCTGCTCTCAGGACCATATAGATACATCATGCCGGGTGGGGAAAGACTCCACTACAGGGTTTCCCCATCCATAGCATTTGTAGAATACAGAACATGGGAATAAGCTCTTAAAAAGCAGTTTGAATCTCTCCCCCCTGTCTTCATGGTTCTCTTATGGAGAGGGGAGGGGTGGAGGGAGATGAGGCACCAAAACAGGACAACAAAGAGTTAATTTACAGCTACATCACCGGCTATCGCCTCTGAAGTCAGCACTGACCTCTCTGACCTCTGAATACCAGCTTTCACACAGGTCCCGCTGTGTAATCCTTTGTTCTCTGCTCTCTGCTGGCGATTAATCTCCCTCCTCCCCTCTCCATAGATTACACAGGGCACGACTGATGTAAAAGAGCCGAGATTTCCTGATAATGAGAGAGAGGAGGGAGGGGGACCTGAGGAAAGTCTTTTTGAATGCAGTTAATGGCATATTTGCCTAATAAGCCCAATTACAAAGTTTCTTAAAATTGCCTGTACTAAAAAAAATAAATAAAAAATACGACAGTAAAACTTAAAGGCTACATACAACTTCTTTAGTCACCAGTTATCAAACGCAATACTGCACACTCCACGTTCTCCAGGTTCGTTCCTCTCTACTGATATGTATTTTTATCCTTAAAATCAAACAAACTGATGCATCAAGCAAATTGCAGCTGAATCAATTGCTGGTGCTTCAAATAACACGTATGAAAGCATAGTAACAGACCAAGGTCATAGCAGCTGTGTACTCTATGGTAGTTACACACTTTCAGCAACAGAATGCACCATCCCTAAAGATCTTATAGCCATGGGTCGGACTGTGTCGGACAGTCGGGCTGTGTTACAAAAAGTCAAAAAGACTGCAGTTTGCCTACGATGTGCGAACAACCTGCAATCCTCGCACTTCTATTGCACTCACTACTATTTATTCCCTAAAACAATTTACGGTGATATATCAACCTAACAGTTTTACTATTGTCTAACATTTCATCAGGCCACACATGAAAGATTGTCAACACTACAAAAAAAGCAAATGAACAAAATATACATCTTTTATAAAATCAGAAAGCTGAACCCATCAAACTGAAAATATTAAAGACTGCAAATCTGCAGGGTTCTTTTTTCTTTTCTTTTTTTTGAACGCATTTGGAACTCTGGGAAATTGTTAAATTCAAAGAATACATAAGATTAGTCACCCAGGGCCAAAGCCACTAGTCTATCTAGGAGAAGAGGTGCCAAGAATAAGTTATGAAATGCCCCAAAGAAAATCTGTCGACTTGTAATTAAGAAAATAAATTGTGCAGATCGTTACAGGCGAATTATCTGGAGATGTCTGATAAGAATTACTGTCCTGTTTATTTCAGATTTTGTTAATTTTTTTTTCCCCAGCAGTGCTGAGAGAAACACGGAAACTTGCCTGAGAGTAATGCAAGGATGAAATAAAAAATAATAATAATAAAAAAAAATAAAAGATAGCGCAATGGATTTTACTGAACTGGTTACTGCTGCTTAATTTATGGCTTGAAAGACACAGAGAATAAATAGAGTTGAGCCTTTGGTGGAGGTAGTTAAGGAAGGTGGCAGGGATAAATTGAATATACATGTGGGACTAATTAACATATTTGCTTAACTAATGCACATTTACTTAGCCACAGAGAAAGGACAGGTTATCCAAGCACGCAGGTTTACAAATGTCATGTGTACATATCTACACCGAAAGGTGGAGTGGGGATTATTTGTAAAATAGCACATTAATGTATCCCCATAGGAAACCAGAAAACTTGTGTGTCCTTGCTTACAAGAATAAATCAATAGATAATCCATGTTGTCTAATGGCACCTTTATGTAGAAGATATAAATAGATATATAATAAAATTTTACCGTACAGTAAATAAACAATACTGCCATATATGGAAATTAAATTATACTGTACCAATATACCATTCTAAAATATAATATATCAAGAACTATATTAAATAGTTGTTAAACACACAGTCAATGAGTTGTGTCTGTGTAGTGTCCCAGGACAAGGTGTGCCACTAAGTCTTTATTGCACCTGGGCAAAGTAACTCACTCCGGTTCCCGCAGCGGGATATTGTTAAAGTGTATTTTGTGTTTTTTCCACTAGGGGTCACTACTGTGTTGTTTGTATGCTTTATGTCAGTGCTTCTCAATTCCAGTCCTCAGGCCTCACCAACTGGTCATGTTGTGAGGATATCCCATATAAAGAACACCTGTGCTAATAGCTGATGCACTGAGTATATTTATATCACCTGTGAAATATGAAGGAGATCCTCAAAACATGACCTGTTGGTGAGGCCTGAGGACTGGAATTAAGAAGCACTGCTTTATGTTATGCACAGCTGAAGTAGGCATTGGGTTAACTGTGTTTGTCACATGTGTGTTTTCCTCAAATTACAGGTGCAGCCTGTTTCCCTTCTTTTTCTTTTTCTGTCCTATCTCTTTTCTTCTCTCTTTGCACCACACAGCCCCACCAATCACAAGTAAGCTAGTTTGCACCTACAAAAGGGAGGTTAGTTCCTGGGTGGAGGAGTTTTCTAGTTTTAGTCACCAGAGAGAGAGACACATACACAGACAGTTCCTGCTCCAGTGAAGCCAGGGCCTAGCATAGGCCAGGACACTTGTCAGGGACCAAGAGACTTAACCTTATTTTTCTATGCAAGTAACCACAGCTAGCATGAAGTGTTAGACCCCTCTGGAGGAAAGGATGTTCTCAGAGGATCACCTTGTCTATGCCAGGGATACTCTCTACAAGATATTTGGCAGTATTCTTGAGTTTGGTACTGACCCCAGCAGGACAAAGCTGCAACTTGCCTACGTATTCTGCTGTAACGCATGGCTGTTTTGAAAAGTTTCGGGAAGTCTGCTCAACCCAGAGTAGGGACCTGGGACCTTGTACTACCCTAATAGGATGGATATCCCGACATTGTAGGGCATAAGGCGGTTAGACGCTCCTCTACTCTTACTTCTACAGTTACTACTTCCTCTAAATCTTGCGTGTACCTGCAGTCACTGAAGCTTTATTTTTTTAATTGCACTAAAGAACTTAAAGCGTAACTGTCATGTTTTTTTATTGCAGAAATCAGTAGTATAAGCGATTTTAAGAAACTCTGTAATAGGTTTCATCAGCCAAAAAAGCCTCCTTCTGTACTCATGAAGCAATCTCCCAGCCTCCCCCCCCCCCCCCCCCCCCGACTTCTTATCTGTGCATTATCAGGCAAACACGTCTTCATTACAGAGAAGCCAGTGAAGACGGGCTCTGCTCTCTCCATTGTAAGCCTAAGAAGGGGGGAGGGGCTGAGGGAGATGAGGGAGCAGGAAGAGGTGACATGAAGGTCAGCTGTTTGTAGACTCTCTGGGCAGCTAAACCGCAGGATTCTGGGGTCAGAAAGGTCAGTGCTTATCTATGAACTTACTGAGAGAAGATTGCAGGGTGTTGTGCTGTGCAGGACTGCTCCGTGCTCAGTCACTTCTAACAGCCCCTCCCCTCTCCATAGCCACATAATGGAGACAGAAATCCTGCTTCATTTGATGTGAGGGGGGAGGCTGGGAGATTGCTTTTTCAGTCCAGAAGGAAACTCTTTTAGTACATAAAACCAATTACAGAGTTTCTTAAAATCGCTTGTACTGTTGATATTTAATGTTTTCAGAAATATTACCCTGAAATGACAGTTACGCTTTAAGTAAACCAACGTTATTATGGTTAAGCCACTGGACTCTGTCTATCATTCTGCACCTACACACCAAGTTACACTTGGGTTATCCAAACCTGCAGAAGCAGTGCCTGTCTGACTGAGGGAGGATACCAACGCCACTCCAGACTGACAAGTGCCCATGTGACTCACACCCACCTAGCTGCCACAACACCGCCAAAGCTACCCCAGCCAATGGCACCCTGACTGCTGTGCCACATCTGGTTTTGCAACTTGATCTCATAAAAGTCAGTAGAGTTGAGCTGCCAATATATTAGAAGTTAAACAAAGTAACTAGAAACTGGAAACTGGTGCTTGGGCACAGGGCCATGGCCACATAGTGTATCCACTAGCAGAGCACATGGTCGTGCGGAAGTGAGGAGAGGTATATTAAGTCCCCTTTCTCTTTGGACACCTCCCAATACCCTTTTTATATGACATATTAGTTTACGAATCCAGGATTTCATTGACCTCCAACTCTGGTGAAACAGTATTGAAACGTCCAGAATTCGCTAAATCTGTTTGAAACCAGAAATGGAAACTGTTCAGAATGCAAATGCTGGAAGGAACTTGGAATTTGTACGTTACAGGACTGATACATCTGAAGAAACCAATGAAACATGGTGCCAAGTTGCAGATGCTTTTTTGTAGATAGCCAGACAGTGATTGAATCTCCAGAAGAAATAGTAGGCCTAAGGTGACATGCTTATTGGTAGCCACCCAATATAACCATATAATAAAGAAAACCACGAACATTAAAGCTTTAATGGAAGATTATTTTGGCTACCTAAGATGCACATGGTAATCCCTGAGGAGGTACGACATTTGCCATCTTTAGAAATGTGTCAACCACTACCCATATAACAGAGTAAAGAGCATTAATGGAAAGAGTCACAGCAACCGTACTTTGATTATTCACCCGGTGTAACAGCAGCATTACTGCTCCTCAATGGAGCCATTTTCAAGCCAGTTTAGAGCTGAATTGATGCTGTTACACTGGATGGATGAATAAACAAGCTATAGTTGTTAGTTTTAGAGTGTTGTTGTTCTTTTCTTTGTGGATACTCAGCATTAGAGGAGAGGATCCAATAATATATAGATTGGAGTAGCCAATAAAAATTATCAGGACAGTCCCTGGTTAGGCTCGATCGAACAACAGAAAAAGCTAGGTTTGATCAAACTTGAACCTAGTCGGACCTTCCGCATTTGATTCCTGATGCCTTGTCGGTCCATGCAGAAGGAGGAGACATCCCGGGGACCGCCTGGAATTCGGGGATTCAGCCTAGGTAATAGGTCCCCGGGCTGTCTCCTCCTTCTGTACGGACCGCAAAGGCGTCAGCAATTAAATGAGGAAGATCCGGCTAGGTTTGAGTTCTATCGAACCTAGCTTTTTCCGCTGTTTGATCAAGCCTATCCCTGGTGGCTTCCGCCTGCTACACCTACCTGGAAATCTCAGCAAACTCTTGAAGTCTGACAGATAGTAAAACCAGAAGGGTCAAGGGGCAGAAGCATGTTTCCTGGATTAAATAGGTACCAGGGTGTTATTACTAACTGGCAACATTGGTGGAACACAAGAAGATGGTGCTAGAGTAAGGAGAAGTTAGTTACATGGAAACACATCCAAATGTTTAAAGGTGTCCATTGTCCAAGTATAAAACATATACTGAACATTGTATATGCTCTAAAATAAGTTTACACGTCTTCATGAGTTGAATGAACAATGGTAATCAAAGTTCTATGATGATGAGGAAAACCAATGTTTGTGAAGCATGTTGTGCACATGATGTTGCTTTAGATTTGTTGGGTTGGGTGGTTGGTACATCATACCTGTGGAAATTGCTAAGTATTATTTTAATGTTTTTATTGGTAATAGTTCTTAGACCCAAGTCAATAAACCATGGGAAATTAGAGGAAGTATCAGTAACTAATTCTAGAAGTTAGGTGTCAGGACCAGTCACACCAAACACAACGAGACAGTGAGCCCTGAGCTCAACCCCTCCCACTGTCCCTACCTAATCCCTACCTAATTGCCGCAATCTGCCCTAAAATGGCAGCGGACAACTTGGCGGCGATCCCTGGCCTGGATACGTGAAACAATGGACAAGACAAAACGAACAAACACAATAAGAACGGTCAGCAATCCGGGTCACAACAGCCTGGCAGCAAAGGTACAAAATCAGGATCCAAAAGAGTAGTAGAATAACAGGCAATAAGGTCAGGGGCAGGCGGCAAGCAAGCGAGGTCAAAAGATACTAAGCAGAATTCAGGAGAAGCACAGAAACAGAACCACAAGCAGGCAGAGACTAAGTCAATAACCGGCAAGGCACAGGCAGAAGCTGAAATCTTAAATAGGACACCAGGAACCAAGTCCAGAAGATGATAGGAGGGACCAGCTGGCAATCACTGAGGGAAAGGCAGGTTAACTGTTACATGACCAGAGCAAACTTAGAAGCACAGACACGGGTGGGGCAGGGAAAACAATTAGCAGACCAGAAGGAATAAGACACAGTTCAGACAGGGCAAAAACAAAGGCAAACAAAACACAGAATAAATGGAATATTATGGCCAAAATCGCAGTCTCGGTCGTACCTTATGCACCGAGGACTGCGCCAAAGTTCCATTCATGACTGTACCCCCCCTTTTATGAGGGGCCACCGGACCCTCATTAGACGTACCAGGAGTGGGTGGAAAATTACCTCTTACAACACATTTTTGATTGTCACTGGAGATGTCACTGTCAGTCTCCCACTCATCAGCGCAAGCATCCAGGTGACTAACTAAAGGTTCACTGACAGGCTCGATATCAGCAATTATGCTACTGGCCACAGACACAGACTCAGCTTCCATGTTGCAATTATTCAAAATTAGTGTGTCATTTTTGGCTGGACACATAGATTTCACACTAGGTTTAGCAGAGCAACAATGCACACCCACACCACTTTGAGGTACCTGTGCGCCCAGGTGACTCTCCTGGTTGTCACCTGGACGCTGATGTTCTGGCCGCAGGGGACGCTTGGGACAGTGGCAAATGAAGTGTCCGTCATCACCGCAGTAGAAACAGAGTCCATATAATCTCCGGTGTTCACGTCTGGTCCTGATGCCTATAACTCCCAACTGCATGGGTTCATCCTCGATGTAATCAGAGGGAAGGACAGGTTTTTTCAAAGACAGAGATGGAGAGACAGAAGGTTTAGAAACGTCAGGACCTGCTTTCTCCTTTTGCCTATCCCTGAGCCTGCGGTCTATGCGTACCGCCAAAGCCATGGCCTGCTTCAGGGTAAGGGGATCTGGATGACCTGTCCAGGCATCTTTAATGCCATCCGACAACCCCTGCTTAAACAATGCTTTAAGCGCAGCCTCACACCACCCGGTGGTCACACTATGACGTCTAAATTCGGCACAGTAATCCTCGACTGGTCTCTTGCCCTGACGAATAGTCAATAACTGTGTCTCAGCTAGACCCACATGATCTGGCTGAGCATAGATGGCTCCCAGAGAAAGAAAAAAGTGCTCTAAATCGCTCCACTCCTCAGCCTCAGGAGGGAGTTTAAGAGCCCAGGCCTGGGGATCTCCCTGCAACAATGAGACAACAATAGCCACTTTTTCCTGCTCTGTAGGGAAGTAATTGACACGGAAATACAGCAAACAAGAATTCTTAAAGGTCTCAAACTTGTCTCTATTCCCCAAAAACCGGTCTGGAAGCAGCATTGTGGCCTTAGCAGATTGCACTACCACTGGGGGCGCCACAGCCCCAGCCTGTTTAGCTGTAAGGACACTAACCTTATCAGCCAGCTCAGCTACCAGTACTGCCAAACCCTTCACTTGGGTGACTAGGTCCATGTCTATAAGCATATTGACCTGGTTAGCCAGCTTGACTACCAGGCCTGACACCCCCTCCACCTGCATAGCAAGATCCTCTACCATAGTCATGGCACCAGAGGGGGCAGCAGATTATTTTGGCCGGTTATTATGTCAGGACCAGTCACACCAAACACAACGAGACAGTGAGCCCTGAGCTCAACCCCTCCCACTGTCCCTACCTAATTGCCGCAATCTGCCCTAAAATGGCAGCGGACAACTTGGCGGCGATCCCTGGCCTGGATACGTGAAACAATGGACAAGACAAAACGAACAAACACAATAAGAATGGTCAGCAATCCGGGTCACAACAGCCTGGCAGCAAAGGTACAAAATCAGGATCCAAAAGAGTAGTAGAATAACAGGCAATAAGGTCAGGGGCAGGCGGCAAGCAAGCGAGGTCAAAAGATACTAAGCAGAATTCAGGAGAAGCACAGAAACAGAACCACAAGCAGGCAGAGACTAAGTCAATAACCGGCAAGGCACAGGCAGAAGCTGAAATCTTAAATAGGACACCAGGAACCAAGTCCAGAAGATGATAGGAGGGACCAGCTGGCAATCACTGAGGCAAAGGCAGGTTAACTGTTACATGACCAGAGCAAACTTAGAAGCACAGACACGGGTGGGGCAGGGAAAACAATTAGCAGACCAGAAGGAATAAGACACAGTTCAGACAGGGCAAAAACAAAGGCAAACAAAACACAGAATAAATGGAATATTATGGCCAAAATCGCAGTCTCGGTCGTACCTTATGCACCGAGGACTGCGCCAAAGTTCCATTCATGACATTAGGCTTATGGTCACATGCTGGAGGTGTGGATGGATTCTCTAAGCGACCATTTATCTGGTAGCGGTGAGACTGGGATAGAGAGGCAGGAATGGGTAATCTGCACCACTCCAGCTAATGCAAAAATTCCCATCATGCAAAGCTTTGACAATTGACATGATGGGAATTACAGTTTTGCAACAGCTGAGGACCACAGGTTCCTCATCCCTGCCTTCAACTCTCAACTCTATCCCAGTCTCATTGGTACCAAATCAATCCACTTGTTCTCACTATTAACGTCTGCAAGAAGGTATAAACTTTGGTGCAGGAAGTTCCCCAAAAAGTCAAGGCCTGGCAGCAGTAGCACAGGTACAAAGTATCATTGTCAAGAACGTCTCAACCGATTGATGACCTACAGCTGCCTATTGATTCCACATGTTCCGTTGTGTTTGATAGGATTGACCATGGGTCTCCAAACTGCGGCCCTCCAGCTGTTGCAAAACTACATTTCCCATCATGCCTGGACAGCCAAATCCAAAGCTTTAGCTGTCCAGGCCTGATGGGAGTTGTAGTTTCGCAACAGCTGGAGGGCCGCAGTTTGGAGACCCATGGGATTGACCAACAAGGGGGTGAGTTGGGAGACTTCTGTACATCACAAACTATTCAGCTATGAGGGTGTACTAGTTTCTTGACCAGGGCTTAAAGACAAAAAAGAAGAGGAAATAAGTAACCAGAGTGGGTTTAGGTGAGTATAAGAGGTTAGATAAGGAACATATGCAGGTAAGTATAAGGTGTAATAGATGGCAGAGGAGGAAATAAGTGGAAGGAATTTGGAGGCAGATGACTGGCTTGTGAAAATGGTCCCTGATGATAATAGTCAGGATATTATGTGAGGAAGTAACCTGTGGTCAGAGTGGGGTGAGGTGAGTATAAGAAGTTAGATAAGGAACATATGCAGGTAAGTATAAGGTGTTATGGAACACAGAGGAGGAAATAAGTGGGAGGAATTTGGAGGCAGCTGAGTGGCAGGTGAAAATGGTCCCTGATGATAATAGTCAGGATATTATGTGAGGAAGTAACCTCTGGTCAGAGTGGGGTGAGGTGAGTATAAGAAGTTAGATAAGGAACATATGCAGGTAAGTATAAGGTGTTATGGAACACAGAGGAGGAAATAAGTGGGAGGAATTTGGAGGCAGCTGAGTGGCAGGTGAAAATGGTCCCTGATGATAATAGTCAGGATATTATGTGAGGAAGTAACCTCTGGTCAGAGTGGGGTGAGGTGAGTATAAGAAGTTAGATAAGGAACATATGCAGGTAAGTATAAGGTGTTATGGAACACAGAGGAGGAAATAAGTGGGAGGAATTTGGAGGCAGCTGAGTGGCAGGTGAAAATGGTTACTGATGATAATAGTCAGGAAATTAAAAGGAATAAATAAAGATAACACAAAGAAATCATTCTACAGCTTCATATCCTGTTTTACCATATTTAGGAGTTAAATATTTCATGTATTTCTTTTTATTTAAGAAATCTGCTTGTACAAGCAGCTGTTGTATTTTCCCGTATTTTGGGATCATATAACATAGCCAGTACACCAGTTTTCATTTTCCAGCTGAATTCTTTCATTAATGAATACTTGTTAAATTAACATCATTGCTTATTCTGGTCCATTAGTTAAGTGTTTTAAGCATTTTTGTAATTTGTACCTTGAAACCTTCGAAGTATTTTGCACACAATAGTGACATTCATATTATGTGCTAAGTACGGCTTTTACAGCTCGCAAGCGAAGGAATGGATGGTCCATACTCATTAGTTGTATCTATTTATGAGATTGGGGTATTTTCTGAGTAAATGGGAAAAACACATTCAAATAAGTGCTTAAAGAGACAGAATAAAAGCAAGGCTGCTCTGAAAAGCAGATTGATTTGATGGTCAATTAACAATAACTATTAATTAAAATATTTAAATATTTAAAGGGGTACTCCTGCGAATATCTTTTTCTTTCAAATCATCTGGTTTTAGAAAGTTATTTTGTAAATTTGTAATTTACTTCTATTTAAAAATCTCTGGTCTTTCAGTAGTTATAAGCTGCTGTATGTCCTGCAGTAAGTGGTGGTTTCTTTCCAGTCTTTCACAGTGCTCTCTGCTTCCTCCTCTGTCCGAGAAAGGAACTGTCCAAAGCAGGAGATTTTTTCTATGGGGATTTGCTACTGCTCTTAACAGTTCTTGTCTCAGACAGAGATGTCAGTAGAGAGCACTGTGTCAGACTGAAAAGAAAGCACCACTTCCTTCAGGACATACAACAGATGACAAGTATGGGAAGACTTGAGATTTTTAAATAGAAGTAAATTACAAATCTATATAACTTTCTGAAACCAGTTGATTTGAAAGACAAAGATTTTCGCCAGAGTATTCTTTTAAATAATTAACTTACCGCGACCCTGTATGACCCCTGTCTCACCTTAGGCTGTCCATTCTGCCTTTCTGGATTCATAGCATACATTCAGACCCCATATGACTCCAAAGCAGTGCTTGCAGGATAGGGTTACGGGCCTTTCACACCTGGCAATTGTTGGCTGAACACACAGATATTGTCTAATGTAAAAGGCCCAGCGAACAGCAGATGAACGAGTGAACGCTCATTCAACGTTGGATGGATTAGCTTGTGTAACCCTAAGAATTGCCATTAGTTGGCCGCACATGTCCTGTATAAACATGGGGTGTGCTGCTGGCACTGATGGAAGAGAACAACTACATGAATGATCGCTCAATCAATCGTACAGTTTTCACTCCCAATAAGTGGGAAATGTGAAGGCTCCTTTTAGTAAGTGATTGACTTGTACAAAGTCATATCGGACAATTACTACCGTGCAAAATAATACATGCAGAATAGCCTAGAACCCAGCCTGCTTTTTCCTCTTGGAAACATACCAGGATTTTAAGAGGAGAGGAGAAGGACAGCTACAGTCTATAGACCTGTGCTTCTCCACTCCAGTCCTCATGGCCACCAACATGTCATGTTGTATGGATATACCATACAAAGAACACCTGTGGCTATACCTGATGCAATCAGTATAATGATATCACCTGTAAAATACTAAAGAAATCCTCCAAACATGACCTATAGGACTGGACTGGACATGAGGACTGGAGTTGAGAAGCACTGCTATAGACTGTGGGGCACGTTTATCAATGTACACAATTTAAAATTCCCCAGCGCACACCTCCTGACAAATCCATCCTGGTGGAGGCTACTGTGCAGGAGGCTAAAAAATCTATGCCTGTTTACAGCTGCCGTAGATTTTTAGCTTGTTTTTGGCCTATCCCAGGCAAAAATGCTGATAAATTTTGCAGTGCCGTCTACCTTAACCCCCCCGCCTCCGCTATCCAAATGGCACAATTTTCCATGTCCATCATCAATAATAACAATGGCATTTCCATCTAGACCCGGAGAGATTTATGGAAATGAATATATTTTAAAGACAATGTATTTCCTGGTTTCACTTACTGTTTACAGTCAAATCCACTGGAGTCTCAACTTTGTTTTAGACCTAGCGGTTAGAATGAAAACTGCAAGATTTCAGGATTATTTTATATTATATAGGCAGTGAAAATGAGAAAATTAGAAAAAAAAAATTACCAAAAATTTTTAAAACTATGTTTAACATAAAAACTTGATTTAAGCAATGTCATTTTCTGATAACACATTTCCTTTAAGGCAGAAATAAAATAGAAATATCCACTGACTTGTGTATACCCTTTTAAAAAGGAAGCTGTCAGGGTGACTGACCTCATTAAACCACTACTACTACTACACCATAGGTGTTATTAACAGCGTGCTGACGCACTTTTTACGTGCTATGCAAAAATTCACAGACCCTGCTCAAAATGTATCATTAGGTGCACAGGCCTTAATAAACCTGCACATTTTTTGTGTGTTTGCACAATTTCTTTTGAGCTGTTTCTGTTTTGAGTGGAGTAATGCTGCATAATTTTTTTTTGTGCAAAAAATTTGCACTTGATAAATCTGTCTCAAAATGCCAACTTTAACCACGCCGCTACCATGCCTCCTCTGAGCAAAAAATTTCAAAAATGGGTCAGCCGGTGTAAACTGCTCAAAAACAGCACAAACTGCTTAAGAAATAATGTGTAAAATATTACATCCTGCGGAAAAACACAAAATACATCAGAACAATGGCACAAAAAGAATGATAAATATGTTAATGCATTACGGCGGGCCATGGCACTCTGCCTGTAATCGGTATTGGGTTTATGTCTGGCCATTAGTAGTGCTCTGTTTTTTTTTTTGTGTGTTTTTGTGTGTGTGTATTCATGCTCAGCTAGTGTGATTGACAGGCAAGAGGCTTTTATGTCCTGGCCTCCTTGACAATCACCAGTTGTGCTCCACTCCTCGCCCTGATGCCTACATGAAGTAAAGCTGGCCATGCACCTTCAATAACTCACACCTGAATGATTGTTTGGCCATCAGTTATGTCTCCCGTCCACCTTCCCCATACGCAGGAACATTCAGCATGGCCAAGTGTTCCTGTATTTTCTGTAGCGAGGGTAGGAGTAAGCCACAGTGAAAGCACTCTCTCCTTTCCACCATGGCCAACTCTTATCACGATCGATATTATCTGCTGGTGGCAGGCCTGTATTTGGAGTACATGCTGCCCTAGGCACTTTTGAGTGCTGCCCCCCCCCCAAAAAAAAAAAAAAAAAAACCATTGAGGGTGTGTGTGTGTGTTTTTTTGTTTTTTTTTTTGTGGGGGGAGGGGGTTGCAGAATTGTCCCTATATTGTCCTTATTTTGTAGACCTTACAATTAGGACAATACGGAGGGAGCATTACATACACCAGTATTAGTGTCCCCAGTATAGAGAGTGGTGTCCCAGGTTCCCAACTGTGCCAACCCTTCAGCTCCCCAGCCTCTGCTTAAACTTAGGTGCCAATACCCCTGGGAAAGCTGGGTGACCTCCATCATACTGAGTATAAGATGCAAGGAAAGCTGGGGGACCTCCATAATACTGACTACAAGATGCTGGAAAAGCTGGGGGACCTCCATCATACTGACTACTATACAAGATGCTGGGAAAGCTAGGTGACCTCCATTATACTGACTACAAGATGCTGGAAAGCTGGCTGACCGCATCATACTGAGTATAAGATGCTAGGAAAGCTGGGTGACCTCCATCATACTGACTACAAGATTCTGGGAAAGCTGGGTGACCGCCATTATACTGACTACTATACAAGATGCTGGAAAACTGTGTGACCTCCATTATACTGAGTATACGACGCAAGGAAATCTGTGTAACCTCCATTATACTGACTAAAAGATGCTGGGAAAGCTGGGCGACCTCCATCATACTGACTACAAGATGCTGTAAGGCTACGTTCACATGTAGCAAAACTAGCATAATTGTCCGCCCCAGAATGCCGCCAGCCTCCCTGACATTATGGGAGTCTATGGGAGGCTTGGGCTGCTGCCCTTTGCGTGCTGAAGAATGAACATGTGAGAGACGCTGTGAGAGCAGCAGCCCAAGCCTCCCATAGACTACTATTATGTCAGGGAGGCTGGCGGCATTCCGCGGCGAACAATTCTGCTAGTTTTGTGACCTGAGTATACAGAGAAGAGGTGGGGGATCCTGTACACCCCATGCCCCCCCCCTCACCTATGTACTGTTTAGGGCCTGGTGCCTATACAGAGGCCCTGAACAGTACATGGGTGAGGGGTGTGTGTGTACAGGATCCCCTCCCCCTCACCATACTGCTTACTAGGCCATGGTTCAGGGGAGAGGGGATACTGTATAAGGATCCCACCCAGATTCTGCTCATGGCCTAGTGGATGCCCTTAGCCACATAAGGCCCCACCCCCACATCTGTGGCCACGCCCCCTTACACCCAAGACCACCACCCCCATTTTCCTTACCCAGGTGACGCCAGATGGTGATGGTCTCCTTCAGGCCAGGCAGGAGAGGGCGCTCCATCTTCTCATCCAGGGCAGCAGGGTGCAGCTCTCACAGCTATATGCTTCAGTGGAGCAGGGAAGTTGTGAGCTGCACTGCCAGCTCCATCACTAAAGCAAGGAGCGCTCCACACCCTCTCCCGTCAGTGATAGTGACTCCGCCCCCTCGATCATGGCCCCGCCCACTCCCACTGACAATCATGGGGGGATTTTTTTTTTTTTTTACTATTTCTTTTTTTCCCTTCCTCTGAAGGTGCCGCCCCCTACAGGGTGCCGCCCTAGGCACCGGACCACGGGTGCCTAGCGGCAAATACTGGCCTGGCTGGTGGTTGATTGCAGGAGGCTTTGGGGTGTATGGACACTTTAAGGTGTATGGGGACCTTTAATTTGCAGTGGGAAATTTAAACTTTATTTACAGTCACGGAAAATCAAGATAGAGACAAGGTAGGCTCACTGTTACTAACACCTATACAGCAGGTGTTGTGTAGTTATGGGCTCAATCCTTAGTTAACGTTAAGGTTATGTTTACACAGAGTAAAATAGAAGCTAAACACAATCATAATTTTAAGTGAAAATAAAACAAAATGTGTACAGATTTTAAAAAAAGTCTGCAGTTTGCAAAAACAGATAGTGTTCTTAAAATATACTTTTATTTAAAGGGGTTATCCAGTGTTTGAAAAACATGGCCACTTTCTTCCAGAGATGACAGCCCCACTCTTTTCTCCAGTTTGGGTGCAGGTTTTGCAACTGAGTTCCATTGAAGTGAATTAAGGTTAATTGCAAACCACACCTGAAATGGAGACGAGAGCCGTTTTGTCTCTGGAAGAAAGCGACCATGTTTCTCTAACGTTGATAACCTCTTTAAAAATAAATTTTGACCTTGAGACAATGGAGCTAATTTATCAATACATTGAAAAAGAAAAAAAAATAACATTCCTTCGTTATTTTGTTAGACAAATTATGACTTTTTGTCTATTTTACACTTTGCTCCCCACTTTTCAAAAAATGTTTGGGGTCATGAAAAGAATGGTGGCCTGCAGTGGCTCAGCACATTTTCTATAGGGCACACCAGAAACTAAATGAGTCTTCATGACTATAACATACATACTTACTTACTGAAGGAACAGTGGGACCTCCTGTGAGTACCGCATCCACTTTATCTCTTACATAGTCAAAATGGCCCATTGATACTGTAGCTCATTCCATTCAGTCCTATATAGATGAACACCACTTCCCTGGGCTGATTGACGGGTTCCTGGAGGTTGTACTCCACTGATCCAACAATGATAGTCTATATTTAGAGTAGCCCATCTATTTTAGGGTATGATCACACTTAGCAAATACGGCAGAATTCCACAGTGGATCTCTCTGCGGTAGAATACCCCCGTGCTCAGTGTCCATTGTGAGTGAATGAGAGAGCGCACGCACCTCCGCTTACCGCTCAAAGACGGGCTATGGGACACTGAGACAGGCGGAATTCTACCAGTTTTACTAAGTGTGAACATACCCTTATAGTCCTAAAGAACCCCTTAAAGCAAATGTACCATCAGGTACATCGCTTTAAGTTTTTTACATGAATAGACCGCCATTGTTGTGGGCATGCCGGTACCCGGTCCTTTTTTTTGAACTGCGTCCCGATTCCCGGGCACGGCACATGTCTATTCCTGGGCACCTGGCCTGAAGCACTGGAGGTGGGTCGGCCGGCCCCCAGTGTGATGGGGGGGTTTCGTCATACTTAGGATGAGTGGGCCTCCAGTGCTTCAGGGCAGGCCGGTCTATTCATATGGGAAAAACTTTTAGCGATGTTCCTGATGGTACATTCGCTTTAAAGCCATTATACATATGGTAATGTCATTAATAGGGTTTTATCCTTAACTCTACCCGTTCTATAACAATAATTCTCACCTCTCCCATCGTTTCTAATCCAACGATCACCAAATAGGAAAGAGTCGAGCACCCCTACTACACAAAAAATAGTTGCAAGCAAGGAAAACGTAGTGCGAGATTTGGAGACACAATTCCCAGATGCGAACTGAATTGCTTGTACTTTGTAAATGAAGAACATAATTAACATTAAATTAAGGTAATACAAATGAACACAACACAAAGCTTGACAACACGAGTGTTTGGGGAGACAGCCGAGATGTGATTCATATTTTTAATTTACTGTACAAATAGACTGGCAAGCCAGGCACACAGGACTTCAAAGTCGAGGGAAAGGGTTTTTTTTCACATTGTTGTTTTGCTGTGCTTAAGTACACAATGACTATTAAACTCAACTGTCCATATAATAGGACATCCACTACATGAGTGAATTCCGAGAGGCAGCTTGCTGTAGCCATAAATTGTTTAATGCTGTCTGCTGGTACACAACCTTGGGGATACATCAAAGGCAATCCTTTTATGTAAATACCCTTTCATCAGAGATTTAAGGGCAACTGTTGACATTGCTCCCTCCAGCGTCTGACAAGTGCTTATCTTGTGTGAACCAAACCAGTGATATTTGGGTATTAGAAGAACAGCCAGCTCTGAGGCTAAACGTTCTAATGTGTTGTATGAAATGACATATTTAATGCCAGGCTCGCTCAAGGGCCGAGGAATTGTCCTGTGACTTTTTGATGGTCTGATCAGGGCCTTGAGGCTTACTTTATTATTTTACAATTCCTTGCATGATCTTAGAACTGTTTGGCTGACTCAGGCCAAACAAATTCAATTGAATTTAGATACTATATCAGGCCGAGACTCTAGATAGGTAGATGGAGGAGGATGTAAGTACAAAGTGCATAATGGGAAATATGTATATAAGTGATACTGGAGATATTAAAAATAAGGGTCTCTGGTCTTCTGTATGTAATGTGATTGAGCACAAAGAACCATATGGTCGATGAGTACTGGATTGCATTTAAAGGAGTATAGTAAGATCTACATTTGTTTGTAGAAACATTTAATTATAGGGGAACTATCAGCAGGTTAGACGAATCTTACCTGCTGATATGTCCCTATTGCACAGGAGACGCAGAAGAGGAAGGTATATCTATTAAGCCCCCATTACACGGGGTGATGTGGAGAGCAAACAAGCGCCGACCTGTCAGGTCAGTGCTCGATTGCTCCTCATACCCCCGCCCGCTGCTGGCGATATTACACGTGCCTACAGCGAGCGAGGAGGAGTGAGTAAGAGCCCGGGGAGGCACAGGGAGCTGTGGGGGGGATGCCCAGGTGATCGGCAGATCGACCGGGCAGTCCATAGGAGACAGCGGCAGTCTGCTGGCGCCGCACCTATTGCATGGAGCGACAGCAGCAGATCATTGCCAGGCTGGTCATTGGCATTTCAGCCTGTTGAAAGACAACGATCAGCCGACATCGTACATTTCATTTAGTGGTTGTGGGAACTTTAGGTATACTGTTCAGTACCACTGACAAGTGCTGCAGTGGTACCAAAACACCTGCTAGAATGAATTCAACACCTTGCAAACCCCTTGGTCACCACACATAGGCCTTCCCTGACAAGCAGAACATAGAATTACTATGCAGAGACCAGGCTGTAAGGAGTGATGGAGCATATGTTCCTGCCAGCACTAAGCTCATCAAGCGGTTTTGTACTTTGCTGTACACACACTCTGATAAGATAAGAGTCATAGCACTTTACTAGATCTTTTACTAGTTACGTTTTGTGGATTGCATTCTCTAGTTTTAATAACTTTTATCATTGACATTAGAAAGGAGTGAAGCAAATCCGTGAATAGAAATTCGCTGCGAATCGGCCATCAATTTGCTTCGTTCTGCGAAGTGAATTTTTGCCAATTCGTCAAGGAAGTTCACCCAAAAAAATATGGCTCCACATGCTGTCTGGAGTGTCACTGGGCAGGAGAAAGGAATTAACCATAATTCCTAGCGCCCATCTAATGAGCTGCAGGCCCCTCTGTGATGTCAGCACCTCCCCCTCACCCTCTATATAAGGTGGCTGGTTTACGGAGGTGGCCAGTCGGCTGTGTGTGGAGGAGAGAGCAGGATGGCAGCAAGCAGTTAGAGCAGAGAAGGGAGAGACTAAGGGTATGACCACACTATGTAATCCTGCAGATCACCCACCACGGATTCTGCAGCTCGTGGCCACGCACGTGTCCGCTGGTCCCATAGGTTTGGCAGATTCTGCTGTCTGCCCTAAGAATGAGCAGGTTCATTGTTTGAGCAGACGGCAGAATCTACCAAACCATAATATAAAGACTAGGGGGAGATTTATCAAAGGGTATAAAATCTAGACTGGTGCAAACTGCCCACAGCAACCAATCACAGCTCAGCTTTCCTTTCAGCACTGCCTAAAGCTGAGCTGTGATTGGTTGCTGTGGGTAGTTTGCACCAGTCTAAATTTTACACCCTTTGATAAATCTCCCCCTATGGGACGAGCAGATATGCTGGGGCGAGCTGCGGAATCTGCGGTGGGTAATCCACCGGGATTACATAGTGTGGACATACCCTTACAGAGCGATTTAGGCACAGAGAGGATAGGATAGTAGGGCTAATTGTGGGTGATTGTTTGTTGTAGCTGCCAACCAAGTGTCTAGTTTACCAAGTAACTGTGTGCCTATATGAATTCACTGGGACCAGTAAAGACACAGTCCATATTATTCACTCACTGGGCACTGTAAACTCCTATTGAGTTATACCAATTTACTGGGATCAGTTAATTGAGTGTGCGTCTTACATAATCAGTGCTCGCACTCCACTCCTACTGTGTTATACAAGTTGGGTTTCATTACTGAACTCAGCATGATCTTTACATAATCAGTGCTCGCACTCCACTCCTACTGTGTTATACAAGTTTGTTTTCATTAGTGAAGTGAGTGTGCACGTTACATAATCGGTGCTCGCACTTAACTCCTACTGTGTTATAGAAGTTGGGTTTCATTACTGAACTGAGCATGATCTTTACATAATCAGTTTTAGCACTCCACTCCTACTGTTATACAAGTTGGGTTTCATTAGATTGGATGATTGACATTTTTTTAAAATTGTGATTTTGCAATTTTTGTCACTTTTATAAGAACATGTGTAAACAAATTTGTCCTTATGTAATAGTCCCAGTACTGTAGCTACTATAATTTGGCTGTTTTATTGAAATTTGTTAATATTTGATTCGCAAATATTAACAAATTTGACCCAAAATTTGCAAAGCTTGCAAAATGAATTTCCAGCTGCTTTACTCATTTCTAATTGTGATGTTGCAGAGACTTATTTGTTTAAATGAAGTCAAGTATAGTAGTGGGGTGGGAGTCCCAAACAAAAAAGTGGATCCTGGACTACTGCTGTAGAGGATCCTTACTGTCCCTAAAAGGTAAATAAAGGATTTTTTCAAATCTTAGCAACAGCAGTAGTTCAGTACTTAGTATAACTCCTTATTTGTTGTGATACTGCTGTTTCAGCTCACACAGCACCTTGCAAAGGCAGTGCATCAGTAACATCCTTCAGCCTCCACATGCCATGTATAGGACCCCTGTAAATCATACCCCAGTGCAGTGCTAGCTTGTCCAGTCCACTGCACTTAAACCAGCAATACATCATAGCAGAGCAAAAAAGGTGATGTTTTGTGATTGGGCAGAGTAGTAAGGGAAAGGAAGTACTGCTGTGATTATTACTGCCAAACAGTGCAGCCCTGGTCCTGCCCCCCGAAATGGAGAGAATAAGAAACAACTGAAGACTCTGAAGGGGACTCTCATGGGCTCAATAACAGCAGGGAGAGTACTAGAATTAGCTTATCACCACCATAAAGGGTTAATGTAACAAAACCATGCAGGTTTTTAAAAATCTTTTGAAATAATGGGTAGAATTTAAATTCCAACCCAATGGACCTCTATCAGTCCTTAGAATGGTTGGCTCTCAATGCTAGTTAAATACTTTTTGCATTTCACTGATTTTCTCTGCCCAGCATGACTTCCGGCCACCCACTAGGCAGGGTGAATGAGATTAAATTGCAGTTGTGTATAGTGGGAACACTTAAGGGTCCTTAGGACCCCATGACTTTGCGGCTAATGACCTACGTGTAAAGAGAAAATGTTAGAAAAATGTGTTTGAAAGCGGAGCAACCCACAAATGCATTGAAAAACTGGAGCAAAAAAAATTAAAAACTCCAACCTGCTTTGCCACCTTTATTTAGTTTTTTTTTTGTCTTTTTTTACAGCACAGAACATTACCATCCTGTGGTATCAGACCACTTAATGAAGTCTAACTGTGTTAGCAGACTGTATATGCATATAAGTAACCATCATTTAACTAAATTCCTGCAGTGCTCCCTGCAACACAAAGTGAACAAGAAAGTATTGCAATGTATCGTTCAATGATTAACAGGTTCTCGGGGGAGGAAGATCTTCACTTTCAAACTTCTAATGTGCTGTGGTCAGAACTGATATCCATAGGAAAAAACAATAGCGAATGTGATTTACCATCTGCTGGCTCGAATCTTCAACACGGTATATAGACTATAAATCACACAAATACACGTGATATAGAATATATATAACACCCAAAGGGAAAGAATTGCTGCATGATAAACTTCCCAATCACTTTAGTGAGAAATAATTATTATAATCTAATTTATTTCTTAAGCTTCATCCTATTCCGAGCAGCTTTAAATAGGAGAGAGAGAGAGATTTGTTTCCTAAGTTTAAATAGAGTAAAGCTCGGCATTTTATTCTGCTCCACGTGCTTTGCCAATGCAACAGAAGTGTAATTTAGCTTTGGATATTATGGAAGTCTCTGTGCTGTAAAACAGCAGGGTACTCAGTGCCTCATTAATAAAGAATAAACTTGGAATCTATTTACAATACACTTTTTAGTTATTTACACTGGGTTGTAGCTATGTAATATACTATTACAATCGTCTGCAGAAAAAGAAGAACACAAAATACCAGTGTAATGGAGATTAGGCGAAATTGGAGGACGGAAAAGTCTCTACTTTTATTTATCTAAATGCAAACTATGCTTTTTTTCCCCCCTACAAAGTCTTCTGAATTAAACAGTTTGCACGTTGCACTATATTAAACCGCAAGGTAATTAAAGGGAATCGGCCAGCAAATTTTTAAGCCCTCAAAACTGCTGAAAGCTGTAGACTTAGGATGGGGAGGGGAGTGTAATGATACTTTATGTTGCGGTCATGATTGAGAAAAACGTTGTCTGATGTGTTGGCAGCTGCCAAGGCCAATGATCAGGAAGTGGGCTCTTCTCCTTAGGTGCACTGAGGTCTCTGTGTTGGAAGCTTCCTCAGCCCCTCCTCTCAGCTGTGATTGACAGCTCTACTGGTGTCCTGATTGGATGCCAAAATCGTCACTCTGTATTGAAGCTTTCCCAACACCTTCTGTCAGTGTTCAGGGCAAAAAAAAAAAGAAAATACCACCTCTACACTTTCCTTGGTGGCCGCCAGTTTGGCTTTACACAAAACATTTCGGTATAGGGTCTTCTTTTGAGAGGCCTGAGCAGGATGATCTGTCAGTGGCCAAAGGGACACATGCATGTAATATATATAGGATGTGGCTTCTCCATCTACCATAACAACAATAACCAAGGTCAAAGGACTTCCCTTATGAATTTTTCTTACGACTGTACACAGGGTCGGCCTTAGGGATGTGCGACCTGTGCCACCTCATCAATTTGTAATATCGGACAGGCCCAATGGAGAATCAGAAGAGCCTCCAGTGGGTGCTGGCGGCTGCAGAGGCATCCCAGGAATCCGGGACACCAGTCCCAGGTGAGCACTCCATTCACCTCTGTGTGCGCTGGTTGCAGGGACTTCCGGCATAGGCAGCATCTCCAACGTGATGGAGAAGAGAGGATCGCTGGGAAGATTACTATGAGGAGAGGACATGGAGGGAGGATTTACTATGGCGAGAGCACATTGGGGGCATTACTATGGGGAGAGGACATGGGGGGGCATTACTATAGGGAGAGCACCTGGGAAGGGGGCATTACTAGCATTACTATGGGGAGAGCACACTGGGGGCATTACTATGGGGAGAGCTCATGGGGAGGGCATTACTATAGGGAGAGCACATGAGGAGGGGCATTACTATGGGGAGAGCATATGGTGGGTATTACTATGGAGAGAATACATGTGGGGGCTTTACTATAGGAAGAGCTCATGGGGGGCATTACTATGGGAAGAGCACGTGGGGGTATTACTATGGGGAGAACACAGGAGGTGGGGCATTACTATGGGGAGGGGCATTACACAGCTGTTAGGTGTGTCAAACAACAGCCGCTTTCTTGCATGTTCACCTGGCCGATACTGCAGTATTGGCTGGATGAACATTATTTTATTTCTATTTGGATTACAGGCACCTTTAGATGTACCCGTGGTCCTATTAAAGGACAACTCCGGCATTACAAAAAAAATCTTATTAACATACATTACAAAGGTATATAACTTTGTAATGTGTGTTAATTAAGCTAAAAAGAAATAAAAAAAATTGCTGGAGTTGTCCTTTAAGCATTGCACACATTGTAAAGTATGGCTGGCAGCTGTACTTTACATTGTGGGCACTGCTATTTTCTACTGCCGCTGATCGTGGCTCTGTCACTAACGTGGCGTAGAGATTCAAACACTTTCCCTGCTTCCGGCATGATATTGATACATCATGCCCAGCAGGGAATCAATCCATTACATGCCTTCACCGTCGGTAAAGTCCGCATACAGATATGGAATACAGAAATGTATGGGGGGGGGGGGTTTGGAAGGGCAGCTGTCAATTGCCTGATTGTTTGACCAACTGTGTTCCCTATGGGGAGGGGTAGACTGCAGACGGCTAGTGGCAGGTTCGGCCAACATAAGTATAAGGGTCTATTCACATGTCAGTATGTTTTTTACTCTGCAAATTTCAGTCCGCAGTTTTTCATCCCCAATCCGCAAAGTTTCATCCGTATTGCATTCATGTTGCATCCGTAATTTTTGCTGATCCTCAAAAATAAAAAGGTTTACTTAATAATAAACTAGTCATTATTTGCGGATTGCGAATCCATATTGCAGAACTCCCGTAGAGTTCTATTGGCACATCCTTAGAAGAATTTCAGTCCGCACTAGGGCCTATCCTTTTTTTTTTGCGGCACAGATCACGTCCCTGTACACACCTACGGATGTGTGAATGGGGCCATTGAAATACATTGACCCTATTTTCTGTCCGTAATTGCGGACAGAACTGCGGACATGTGAATAGGGCCTAAGGTGTATAGGGACCTTAAGACCTTGGTCAATATTTAGGTGCCCAAACACCATCACTGGTTCATAGGATCAGGAGTAAATTCAGAATTTAGGGCTGGAGACGCCTGTCTAAACACTAGACATGCCAATGTGCTGAATAAGAATTGTTGGATTAAACATGTGTGTTTTTCTTTCTCCTATCTACACTGGCAAATAAAGTGCCTACATGCCCATAATGTTTCCTCAGCATGGCGCCACTGTGCAACTTTGCATGCTTTCTGAAAAGCGATGTTTCTATGCTTACCTTTGTAATGGCACATGAGGAAGCAAGGCACTTTAAAGAGGAAGTGGCAGATTAGTCTGGACCTTAGATGTAGCAGAGCACATAGTCTCAGATTTTTCATATCCATAACAAAGTCTACTGAAGTTCAGGCCAGAGGCTGGTAAAAGTATCTGCTCCTATTCATCATTATACAAACTGCATAACACATTGCATTTAATCAATTCACGGATGGCAGTCAACTCAATGAAACTGCTGTTGTCCCATTAATCACCCATCTTTACCGCATCAGATGTGCCGTCTAATTCATCTCACCTCCGTGACATCCTTTTTGCTCACTTGTGAATTACATTGTTATATAAAAAGTAACATTTACAAAAACATGATTCAGCGGGATAATTTGTTCTGATAATCACAAGACCATTTACAGCTTTTCTAAAAAAAATTAACACTTAAGCAGCTGATCCTATGGTTGGGGCTGCTCAGAGATTTGAGTCCATAGGAATGCAGTTAAAGGGGTAGTGCGGCGCTAAACAATTATTCACTAAATAACACACATTACAAAGTTGTACAACTTTGTAATGTATGTTATGTTAGTGAATGGCCCCCTTCCCTGTGTTTCCCCCCACCCACGCCATCCCCAGAAGTGTAGTGCACTATACTCACCTGATCCGTGTCGACCCCCGTCCGCCATCTTGTAACAATGATGTAATCTTCGGGCGGCCGGCCGTACCGCTCTGACCGTCCCTCATGCCGGCTGCGTCATCAGCTGCTCAGCCGTGGTTGGCTAAGCACAGTTATGCTCAGTCAATCGTGGCTGAGCAGCTGATGAGCAGAGGGCGGCCGGCACGAGGGACGGATGGAGCGGTTCGCCCGAAGATTACATCATTGTTACAAGATGGCGGACTGTTATTTAGTGCCGCACTACCCCTTTAAGTAACACTTCTATGGATAATTTTCAATTAAAAAAAAGTTTGTGGAGAAAAAGAAAGTATTCGTAAAAAAAATAAACGCTTGTGCAAGTAATGACAATCAAGGTGTCTCACTGAAACACTATAACCCAAACAAGATTTTCTAAATTATACTAATGTTATCAATAGAGATAAGTGCAACTCAAGCAAGCTCGAGTCCGATCACTTGGCATTTGAATACCGGTGGTTGAAGAAGTTGGATGCAGCCCTAGTCTGGGAAAACATAGATACACCCTAAGGCCATGTTCACATGGGGTAAGACAATGGCCATTCCGTGACCCGGCCGGGTCATGGAACAGCCAGTGTCAGAGAAGATAATCTCTGATCTTCACTCCTGATGAATTGGGAGGCGGGCGCAGAAAATTGACATCTCAGTTTTTTGCGGCACCGCTAGGGGTCCCGGCCAGAGTGTATGCTACCTGTATACACTCCGGCCGGGATTCGATAGACGGCAGCACTACGTAAGTTCCATAGTAATCACAGCCATTGTTGCAAATCGGCAACAATGGCCGTGATTATTACGAAACTTACGTAGTGTGAACATAGCCTATGGTTGTATCCATGTTTTCCTGGACTCCCCAGGGCTGTTTCCAACTTCTTCAGCCACCAGTATTTAAATGCCAAATGATCGGACTCGAGATAATGCTCAAGTTGCGTTTATCTCTAGCCGTCAAGATACACAAGTCCGTCACCACACCTTCTTTTATCCATTGGGGCTTATAACCACCTCCTTGCAGTGGACTGGATAGGATAGCTGAGGCCCCGCTGACACAGTAGGGGAAATTTATCAAACTGGTGTAAAGTAGAATTGTCTTAGTTGCCCCTAGCAACCAATCAGATTCCATGTTTCATTCCTCACAGACTCTTTGGAAAATGAAAGGTGGAATCTGATTGGTTGCTAGGGGCAACTGAGCCAGTTTCACTTTACACCATGTTTGATAAATCTCACCCAGTGTTTTTGGGCCCTTTTCTTTTTTCCAAGATTAGAGAATGGTACCTTAGAAATAGGATGTCTATCCTGTTGTATCCTGTTGCCTGTTATGTTGAGTTATGTGTTAGATAATAAGGATCTATTCTTAAACAGGACAGAAAAAAAGAACCTGTCCTGCATCGCCATTGTGTACTGTTATATACTGTTTTAATAGTAAAAAATATAGTTATTAGTGGTTATTTACTCCAGATAGGCCATCAATATTAGATAGCAGGGAGTTCAGCCCCAATTACCCTTACCGATCCAATTGTCACAGCCTTTAATGTTTACAAATCAATATACTTTTAGCAGTGGTGGTGCAAGGAACTACAGTGTTGCCCCGTTCATTGGAGTATTACTGCATTACTATGTGCGATGGATAAGTACTGGTAAACACAAAGGATGCTGCAGTGCTGGTATGACTATCATGACCCCTTCAAATAGCCAATCAGCGGGGGCTTAGGGGTTCAAACCCCCACAGATATATTATTGATAGCCTCCCGGGAGGATAGATAAATCAAATTTAGAGTCTGGATAACCTCTTTAATGTCAAGATCAGCATTTGATAGGAGAGAGGGTGTAACTTGTTGCTTACTTTTCTGGCTAGATACTGGTGGAACTTTGGTTAGCTTTCTAAAATCCAGACTCCAGACCCAAGACCCTTAGCGAGTGAAGTCTTTAAAGAGATTAAATATCATCTACTAATTTACTATAGTGGAAATAAAAATTCTGTCAATGAGGTTATGAGATTTATTTAAGAAATTTTTTTCATTCCTTATTACACAAAAGTATGGAGATATCCAGATGTCCAAATTTGTCCTTTGGCCCAGTACACCCCATGCACTCCTTCATGGGCCCGGTTGTACCGCTAACTGTGAATCTTCCTCTAGATAGAGTCTTTCGGTAAGTTTCATGCCATGGAAGATTCCAATGAACTGTTCTCTAATGCTCCGTAGCCATTAAGTTTCCGGAGTTTCACATCATCTACAGGTATTGCAGGTTTACACAAGGATTTTCTTGAGGAAAACATTTCATTGATTTCCAAAAAGGTTTTATTCTTCGTCTCCGGAATGACAAAGTAAACATAGACCGCCACAAATACGCAAACGCCACAAAATACCAAGTAAGAAAAGGCTCCTGCTGATTTCTGCAATTAAAAGTACAATATTATAAGTATACAGTATAGATAGTTCAATTGTGAATGGAAAAAAAAGAATTACATGAGTTGTCTAGAAACCCTCCCTTGTCGAAGGACTTTGTTTAGTGCAATACCAGGCATAGCCAATGGACAAGAATCATTTTGACCAATACCATGTCTGTAATTGTAACATAACCCATATGTAGAAGTTGAACTGTTGGGATTAGGGATTATCCAAGTTTATAAAAACATGCCAGTTTTCTCCCAGAAACAGCACCACTTTTTTCCTCAGTTTGGGTGTGGTTTTCCACCTCAGTTTAATTGAAGTGAGCACCGCTGAACTGTAATACCCAAAACAACCTGAGGACAGGGGTGGTGCTGTTTTTGCAAGAAAGTAGCTATTCTGCGATTCAGAATGAAAATTTGCAATGTGAGAGTATGGCAAGTAGCTTCTCCCATTAACAACAGCTTTTTTTTTGCAAGGTTAGACATTTTTAAGGAGCCTGAAACTCCACATTTCAATTAGCCACATAATTTTAGTTTTCTATTGAATATCAAGGTTAAGAGTAAGAACTTTATAAGCCCTCCAATGTACCCTCTCATAAATGTTAGGCATGTGTCGGCAAATCTAGCAGATTCAAGCAGGACTGGCAATCCATGTGATATGTATGGAGAATTTTGAGAATTCCAGATTCATCTTGTGATTGACACCGGTAATACCCAACTTACCCAATTAACTTATAATAGGGTCCAAGAAATGCTATGAGTTTGGGGGGAAGGGCTTCTACTGTAGCTAAAGATACACTTGAAATGTGGACTATAATAAAACATCCTAGGAAGTATCTGGTTCTGAGTAGAGATGAGCGAACCGGGTTCGGGTTCGAGTCGATCCGAACCCGAACGTTCTGGATTTGATTAGCGGTGGCTGCTGAAGTTGGATAAAGCTCTAAGGTTGTCTGGAAAACATGGATACAGCCAATGACTATATCCATGTTTTCCACATAGCCTTAGGGCTTTATCCAACTTCAGCAGCCACCGCTAATCAAATGCAAAAAGTTCGGGTTCGGATCAACTCGAGCATGCTCCAGGTTCGCTCATCTCTAGTTCTGAGATATCTACGGATTTTGACAAGTTGTAATAAAATTATATTGATAGATTTCCATCAGTCACTGGTACAATAGGTGTATATAAAGAATTGTGACTGATAAGAACTACCACCACATTTCTACAGCACTGGTTGATTTATTGTCCATCGGAAACGTCGGTCACTTGAGCATGTGGTGGACCAGTCATCATTTACTCTAACTCAACAACAATGGACACATTCAGCAACGCTAAGTATATGCAGACAAAGTATATATTAGTGCCAGTTACCTGCAGAAAAGGGAACACAAAGCCAACTGCAAAGTTTGATAGCCAATTGAGCGTTCCTCCTACAATAAAAGCAGCGGGACGATGAGACTGCATGAAAAGCTCTCCCGTCATTATAAATGGAAGGCCAGCTGAAAGAAAGGAAAGAAAAATTGAGATATTGACAAACCAGTGGACAAAAGGTAATGACTCATATATAAAAATATACTACTGTGTTATGGAGGAGCACTCTACACAGAGGCATGCAGAACTGAGGTGGGCACACCACTGCTCTGGGCCTAGAAAGGGTGGCAGTGCGCCCATATGTGCTCCAGATGAGGGGTGTCTTTCAACAAAACCCTTTAGCTGCCCATACACTTTGGACAACTCTTACCAGGAGTGCATGTACAAATGTCTGACCAAGCATACATGTGTATGCTTTGCGTTTGCAGTTGTGCAAATACAGTGGTACCTTGGTTTAAGAGCATTTTGGTTTAAAATTTTTGACTTGGTTTAAAAGCATTGCTTTGGTTTAAGAGCTCCCTGTACTGGGTGGGAGGGGGAGTGGGGGAGGTGCTTGGTCTGCATAGCGGGGTCTACAGCACTGTGCTCTGACCCAGGAAGTCTCTGTAACCCCTCTCTCCCCGGACAGAGAGAGCTGCATGTATGTGCCCACATCTGCCCTGCTCATTCCTTTATGCTCCCCGCAGTCTCTGTCCGCCCTTGTGTTTCCCATCCTCTCCATTACTGTATAGAAACTTATATCATCACATATTCTGCTGTTTCTGAATGTTTGTTTCATCTTTTTACATGTTATTCAGAATAATAAATAATTATTTTTGGAGTGTGGAACAAATTGTCTGCATTTCTATGGTTTCTTATGGGAAAATTTGCTTTGGTTTAAGAGTGGATTTGGATTACAAGCACGGTCCCGGAACGAATTATGCTCGTAATCCAAGGCACCACTGTAATTCAGAATATATAGACATTAGTTAGCTAGTCTCACCAAAATTAGGGGGTTCAGCAGATTTTAATGTGCATTCTACCCCGAATGACATTGTTCACAGCTAAAGATGCTCACATTCTGTTTTTATGTGGCACAGGGCCTTGTCTTCCTAGAATTATAAAAGTGTACCTGTCGCTTCAGATAACGCTTCATGATGAGCAGTCCTGTGTATGTACAGGAGGATTAGCACTATACTTGGCCATCATATATCTTATATATGGAATTTTCACCAAGCTAAATCTGTAATTTTTCATTCTCCCAGTGCTGATGGGCACGGTCTAACGTTAATGGTGTCCAAACAAGTCAATACTACAGCCTAAAAAGCAGCAGCATCATGGAAGCTATGATAAAGCCGTAGTGAGCAGGCAAAACTGTGTATAAAGCTTTATAAAAATATCTCTCACCTATGGAACAGGTTTTATTAGCTGTCTCCCTCTGCAGCATGTGTGTTTCCAGTGTGGTGTGTGCCCGCGTGGGCGTCACTTGCCTGATAGTGGAGTCTGACGCCACTACTGTGGTGGTTGGTTGGAATATAGCTCAGCCTGTAGATGTACTGTCGTGATGCCTGTGCCAGAGTGGCACACAGGTATGGGAGCACACCTGCTTTTATTTTAGAGAAGCTGGCTATATCCTTTCCCCTGTGGTCGGTGACCTGCCGGGTTGTGAGGGGGTCCCTTGGGTACTTATCACGGTGGTCCGGAGTGGAGTTGTGACCCACCCGTACTATCGGTACCGCCACCCACAGAAAGTGGAGATGACCCAAGGATGTGGTATCTACTGTGTGGGTGCCAGAACAATAATCACTCCCGTTACCATAAATAAATATTCTTTACTTGTAAATATTCTTTTTGTAGATGTGACAAAACAAAATCTGCGCTGAGATCCTCTAGGGTAGAAGAGCTGAGAGTTGTAAAGAGGAGTTTGTACTGACAGTTCAGAACAGTGGAGACGATTTTGTGCTGAGTCTCCAGAGTTGTAAAGAGAAGTTTGTACTGCAGGTTCAGAGTAGTAGTGAGGAGTCTATCGTGAGAGTTCCAACCCAAGTAGTAATGTGCTCTCCCGGAACTTTAGTAGTAGAATACTTGTGAAGTGAAGAATACTTGTGCCCGTGTTTCGACCTTAGCTGTCGTTATACCACCTGTTGCCCTACAGTGTTGGGTGACCCGTCCTATTAGGGTGACACAAGCCCCAGACCTTGTTACCTGAGTTGAGCAGAGTGGCCAAGTTTACCTGGTTACACCCGCACTGAGAGATAGAGTACGTAGGCTTCTAGCAACTTTGCTCTATCTCGATCAGTTCCTCTTGTTATCAGGATACTGTCCTGCACTGTTAGAGATGTTCACGGCGTGGGTTGGGGTGATCTCTGACTTGTGCTCTCCTTTAGTGACTTAACACTGCATAGTGAGTAGAAGTGCTGCTTTCAAGAAATGGGTGACTGCGTCTCCCATATGCGTCTATCCACTACCACCAACTAGACTACATTGGACACGGACTGGGGTGGGGCCCAGGGCCCAGCTGGACTACAGCAGGGACCGTCCTATCTTGCATCCTCTCTTCATCAAGACTTAGGCAGGACTCACTAAGTGTGGGTGTGTACTTCCTCTCTGCAGGTGACAACTTCCTACAGGAGGTATAATGTCCTCTGTGAGTGCAAAGAAAAAGGAACACAGATCGGTGAAGAGAAAAGAGGGCTCTCATTGGTGTGCAGACTACAACAAACATTAACCCCTTAGTTACCACAGCTGTGCAATACAAGTACAGTTACATACAGTAGTGACATCTAGTGGCAAAACTTAGGTACTACTTCATTACCACATTTACTTGAAGTACAGACTTTTGCGAGGGGTGTAAAATACTAATAACACCTGGCACTTCCCCTCCCATCGCCCTTCACCCCCCTCCCCCCAGTTACAGTTTAGCAGGAAGGAGGGGGGACAAGATACTTAAAGGGGTATTCTCATCATCTAAACTTGCCTTGCCTTGCATTACCAAAATTGCTTAGTTTTGCATTTTGGCTCCTTTCTCTCTCCCTATGAGCTCTGTGAATGGTGGCCGGGCTTTGACACCACTTGGGTGGTCAGGACCTCAGGAGTATGCAGTTTTCCCAGCATCTGTGTCTTCCTTTGAGATCAAACATGTCACCAGGACTTGTAGATTGTCCCTGCAGGCATGTGTAACCCCAGTGGGAGACACAGTGATGCAGAGCCAATTCAGCTCAGCACCACAGCATCCCGTCCTCGCTTTTCCTCCCCCCGCCCTGCCAGATCATAAAGTAAGAGGAGATGCAGCTGTACCAATCTGAAAGTTCTGTATTTGAGAATACCCCTTAAATAGCAGAAGAAGAAACATTTTAGTCTGATTTCTTATAATTTTTCTATTCACTGGATCTATGCAAAGTTTGTTGAAATGACAGTGTCTATGTAAAGATAACCATATACTTGGAGGTTAGTCATATACTTAGAGGTTCCTCCAAAGTACTGGTAGGCACCTTTGCTGTAAGAATTGGTTGTCTTATCAAATATTCCACTGTAGTAAAAAGATTGAGAATTACTTTTATTCATTGGTTGTGGTTACCCGGGAACTTAAAGTAGATGAATCTTCATGGCAGGTAGAGATGAGCGAACCGGGTTCGGGTTCGAGTCCATCCGAACCCGAACGATCGGCATTTGATTAGCGGGGGCTGCTGAACTTTGATAAAGCTCTAAGGTTGTCTGGAAAACATGGATGTAGTCATTGGCTGTATCCATGTTTTCCACATAGCCTTAGGGCTTTATCCAAGTTCAGCAGCCACCGCTAGTCAAATGCCGAAAGTTCGGGTTCAGATGGACTCGAGCATGCTCGAGGTTTGCTCATCTCTAATGGCAGGCCATCAATATTAAATCATGGCGGTCCATCTCTTTGCATCCTTTCCTCTTGAGCAACATTATGTCCCCCATTGTTACACTGCTTTAATCCGCACAACGTTGTCACATTTACAGCAGCTGTGGATAGTATAACACGGTATAACTGCTTTTTTCCCGAGAATTCAAAAAGCTGATAGGGATGCTAAGAGCGGATATGGATAGCCTATCCTAACCTAAATAACCTGATAACTAATATGATCTGATGAACTAAACCAATAATACCAGTTGTAATCACTGAACATCTTCCTAAAAATATTCAAGACTGAACACAGAAGACAGATATACTATCACCGTTATTTATCAGAATTCAACCATTGTTTCCTGGGAAACAATATTCAAAGCTATTTAATTAACCAAAATGATGAAAAGACGCCTAAGAACAAGGGATCTGCATGATGAACACCTAGCAATACTACACTGTGATAAGACGTACTTGTTTCTTTCGGCATTTTTCTTGGCCAGGAGAGGGCAGACACCCTCAGATTTTAACCTTAGCAGAACGTAATATTACAGAAATGACTGAAATCACGCAGAAGAAATAGATGAAAATGAAAATATGCAATTTTAAAATTTCATTTTGAGTTGAATTATAATTTTCATTAGCAATTTCTGCATATATACTGTGCCATTTTCTAAGATTACACTGTAGAAATCTTTTCTCTGAGGTTCTTCGGTAAGGATATCCCTTGCTACTGCTTGCCTGTCTTAACACAGCTTGTACCAGTCACTTGCTGCTCTTTATCTTTGCAGGTCCTCATGGCCACTACCCCGTCACCTTCCACAGATGCCCAATTACCGCACATCGCACAATGCTCTGCACACACAGAAATATGGTCCCAATCCACCAGGTTGCTAACTCAGCGCTTTTAGAAAGTGGTCCAATTTCTTTAACAGGACTGTAACAGCAGGTTCATTTATACAATGATTGATGGTTATAGATATATTTCATTCTATACTTCCACTATGTAGCACAGGTGGAGGTTCACTAGTCTTGTAATTATCTTGTTATGCAGGTGAAGGGGCCCATTCTTATACTTGTATTGTTCTCTAATCACATACTTGGCTTGTCGTTGATCCTCTTGGTCCCACTAGTTCTCTTTCTCTGCCTGGCAGCCTTGAGGCACCCTCTGCACCCACTAAAGCTACACCCCCATCAAGACTTCAATCCACTGGCTTGTGTCATGGTGGCTTTAGATGGCCCTTGTCGCACAACTGTACTTAGGCTCACAGTGTCTCCTTTCTTCTCCTTGACCCCACCGGCACATCTTATGTTAAATTAAATTTTGGGGGGAATCCGTGGAGACTCTTGATTGAGTACTTCATTGGAATTTTTTCACTGATCTCCTTGAGCTCAGTGATTGCTGTGTTTTGTTGGTTCACATCCTATGTTGGCCACACTTGACGGAGAAGGTACAGGAACCTGACAGAAAAACGTGTCTGCTGGGCGTACCAGAGAAGGATCCAAGGGTGAGTACTGCTCTCAACTGTGTCTGCACAATGAGATGATCCATGTGGCATCCAGCAAAGAACATAACCGTTGTACATCAGAATAGGGAGAGGTGAGCTACTTTTTTGTGTAATTGACACAAAGAGTAGACAATTTTAAAAGGGGGGCTTAAAGAGTAGGTGGAACAGCTGGGTGCATATTAATTATATGGGGGCTCCAAAGGTTGCCTAATAGTATGGGGTGGAGGGCAACAAGGGCTCGTTACTTTATTGGGCATTATTACTATTTGGGTCATTATAATTAGAAGTTGGTAAAGTGGTGAAGCATTGCTGGAAAAGTAAAGAACGTAAAGTGCATGTGTAGAAAAACTCTGTAGAGACAAGTGGTGGACAGGAGAAGTCTTCATGGCCATATGGGCCAAAGGAAGAGAGAATTAACAGTGTATATCTCCAATCAGGAAAGACTATCTGTTGTGGTCTTATTGGTATATAAATATACAGGGATTGCTTTTTTTCATGGGGGTTGGGGGTGTTGGCCAAACATATCTTTTTATTTCCTAGCAATCACAGGGTCATGAAGAAAGGTTCCAATATTTGCCCATGACCCATAGGGCTTAGTTAGGCCACTGACCACAAGTAGTGTCAACCTCTACCCTGATATAACGTCCTCTGCTGGAAGCTGGTAGTAAGAAAACCATGTTTCCTGGTGACCATGGACAGTATCACAGGCTGCAGGTGCCCTGTTGGAGGAGGCAAATCCATTTAAAACCCATGTACCTTTTTTTTGTTAAGTAACTTTAGTTAGTAGTTTTAAGTATCACTGTGTTTAAACAAGCCTAAAATATCTATGGCTGCAAGAAAAGCCTCCATCAGTGACAAATCGCGAGATTCTAATCAACTACTAGAACACCAACTGATTATAGTCCAACGTTAATAGAACATTGTCTACATTCAGCCCATTGTTGGTGTAATGAGTTTAAAGTGCTTCACAAGGAAGTTTAGGCACCAGTTCATTATTTCCACACCATGCCACATATAGAACTCCTAACGCAGAGAAAAATCATGCAGAACACAGAGTATATAGAATAGCGTTCATGCAGATTTTTTCCCTAATCCTGGTCGCTTTAAAAGTCATATTCATCATTGTTTATGAACAATGAGCCATAAAAATCCTAATTAAAGATGTAATTACACTGAATAAATTCTTAGCTGAAAATGAATTATAGATTTGTTGGAGGCACAGTTAATATATCAATGGGATAAACCACCACAGTCTTCATCCATCATTTTAAGATAGAGTCTGCAAAGCAGCTAATATGGCTTTAACTCCTTCTTGGTTAAACTTAATGGAGATGGGGATATTGTGTCTATTCTAAGCTTGTTCTATGTGTTAAGTGCATTTAAGACCTTGAAAAATAATATAGAGAGTCCATATACATCTCAACCACACAAATTGCTTATAGTCAATGCTTAAAATGCACTGGGTGAAATAAATCAATGGACTTCTTGCCATACTGATACAAGAGAACCTGTAAAAGGCTCAGGGAAGTAGAATACAGTAAAACGTCAAAGCTTTTACACAGTACCTACAAAAATATATGGGGCCCTGCTCTACCTCCGTATGCCTCAACCTTCCGAGCCCCTCAAGCACCATATTATAGAAATTGCCTACATAACAAGAGGTACCATATAGCCGGACACAGTTCCTATTGCTCTAGAGCAGAGAGCCATAAGGACTCCATATATCTCTGTATAAACCCTGTGCAGATGGCTTTACCGTGTGCATGAGGCCTAATTATGGGTGCAGTTTTTGTTGAGGATCATCAACCACCATCAATAAATTGCCGAGTTGACTGCTGCCCTTGACATCAGAATTGCTGCTGACTTTATTGATGTCTAAGTTCATTAGCTTAAGGATCTACTCCCTAGAAGATGAAATCATGACTGATCTATGAACTGGCAATAAACTCAAATTATTCAAATGATTATACTATGCAAACACCCTATACATACAGCTCCAGGATTTGCTATTTGCCCATAGTTTATGTAGTATTCAGTTAGGACTATCATTTTGTGTTTACCAGTAATAATCTCTGCGTCATGTCACACAGAAGCAGCGATGGACGGCAATAAATATAAGACACTTGACTTCGCTTGGTGTTGATACCGATTTGTGGCTGCCAGTAGTACGGATGGAAAATCCTTCCTCTGACAAAACTGGAAACTTACATGGGCTGGACTGTCCTAGTTGTTTCCTATTTGTGAAGTTGGGCAATTGGGCAGTACCTGTCCACTCTTGATATGAACATGAAAGTTTACAGGTACAGATAGTTCTCTTTCATGTATGCTTATATGACAATAGATAGCACTTACCAGGTCCTATACAGAAACCAGCAATGATTCCAATCACAAAAATCACACTAGCATAGCGCATCCAGGCGATCCGTGCCTGGAAGAGGACATGGAAGACACATCAATTTTTTGCTTAGTTTTTCATACTTATCAGCCTATTTGTTACATTAAAATAATAATAAAATAACTAAAAAAACACCACATTAGAGGCATTGTACAGGATTGGTACCAAGTTGGATGGCACTATCAATCAAGCTGGGGCAGGGTGGAAGTAGGGTGCAGGTAGCAAGACTGGAGATGTTATGGTCCCTCCTCTATGACTGAATACTAGTCATGGTGTGTGTCATTCAAAGCTAGTTTTAGGTCTATAAGGCAGAGGAGAATAGCCTTTAGAATGCGGAATGCTGTTCTCCTTACCTTTAGGTCCTGGGACCAATCAGTGAAACGCCTGGGATCTGAAAAGTTATTTTTAGTTATAAAATCTTCTCTAGTCTACAGGTTCAATTGGTTACATGGAAACATGATGAATTGGTATCCATCCTTTAACCTTCTTAGTGACCACCGATATGACTTTTATAATGGTTTTAGTTATGGTTAGGTTGTTGCATCATCCTAGTGGAAGTGATGCATAGGTTTCCTACTATTGGGGTAGTAGGTGCTCCTGTTCTATTGGTAGGGATCATTTGCTCTGGAAATGAAAAGTTTTACGGCAGCCATCTCCCTTTACTTGCTTCCCATTCTATTAACACCTATTATTAACTTTTGCTTTCTTATTCAAAACACATCAAGACCCTGACCACCTCCTGCCATCTCCACCTTAAAAAAAAAAAATCCTGAATCTGCTCTTTTCTCAACTCAGACTCAACAAAACAGCTGGTACATGCTTTCATTATCTCCTGCTTGGACTACTGAAACCTTCTGGCCTTCCATTTAACACTCTAGCTCTCCTCCAGTCTACCCTCAACACTGCTGCCCGACTAATCCACCTCCACCCTCTTTCTGCCTCCCTTCTCTGCCAAGCCTTTACTGGCAGCCCATTGCCCAGCAAATCCACATTAAAATTGTTGACCATGACATACAAGGCTATGCACAACCTGTCCGCTCCATAGATCTCTGACTTACTATCCCCTTACCGCACCCTCTGATCCTCCAATGACCTCTCCCCTTGTCTGCATCTCATACAACCTCCTCCAAGACTTTGCCCCACCCTGACACATCTGGCTCTCACCCATCATCAAGACCAGTCTGAAAACCCACCTCTTTAGACTAGGCTAAAAACTACAATAACTCTGCACCACACTTTGAGTAGCTGTTCCCTCACCTTCTGTGTCCCTCTCCTTGTAGATTGTAAGCCCTCGCAGCAGGGTCCTCACTTACTATGTACCAGCCTGTTATTCAGTTTATTTATGTAGTTTTTACTTGAATTTATGTTAAGTTCTGTAGGTTAGCCCTTATAATTTGTACAGTGCTCTGGAATCAAGAAAGCTTTACAGACAAATAATACCACCACCAACATCTTACCCCCGGATCACACGCTTCGGACTTTTGTGCTCCCTAAAATATACTCCACCCCATGACATTGGCCTGCTTAATAAGTAATTGCCACATGACCAATCTATATGAGAGGAAATATCCTAAGATCATCCCTATTACTTTACAACCAATGCCCTGCCAGATGCCATCCCGTTGTATAAGATGCTCACAGATGTTTAATACACAGGGTTTTTTTTTTAAAGGGTGGAATGCACTTTTTCTACACTTCTTACACAGATTGAGACCTTGGAAAAAGACAATGGGAGCCAAATTACAGGCCACAAAAGAGAAACATAAAACCTTGTCCTTACTGGAGCTCCTTTAACTAAATGAAGTAGTCATTTCTACCAATTCAGCAATAAACCTTGATGGACCATAGCCAGGGCTCTTCTAAAGGCGGTACTACATGGCACGATAAACAGTCTCCATCCTTACAGGAGACCCAGTCGTGGCAATTGGCAATCTGCCCCTAATTCAAGGCTCAGGACTTGGTTGTCTTATCTGTAGCATTAGAAGACTGTGACCCCCTACTTACAAAGCTAGAATTGCTGGATGCTCCACAGTCAACTAAACATCTCATTCCACAGCTCAGGGCATACACCAAATACACTAAATACACCAAAGGATGATCCAGGTCTTTGCCAGAAATTTCTCCCAACTTCAAAATTTAATGTATCTCTGAAATACTGTTAACAAAGGCTTTGTGTATACCCCACAAGACAGAAGATAACTAACTTGGCCATCACTGGCAGAGAATGAAACACTTCAACTGGTGTACTACATACAGTACATATTATACACAGACATGAATTAAATCAAATATAAGAAATTATTTTACTGTGGCCAATACTAAATATTAATAAATTAAACTATATACAGTACATTAAACCAGTGTCTTGCATCATAGTCTCTTCCCGGTCATTACTTACCTGAAATACAAGTGCTACAGTAATTCCAGCACAACAGAACCCCATAAAACTGAATCCACCAATGATAAGAGGCCGTCTTCCCAACTTCTCCACTGTGAAACACTGAAAATACAGGAAACATGTTGGCGTTTAAATATAAATTTTTAAAAAATGTGCTATTTCTAACCCTTTAAAGAACCTTAAAACATGACCTTGGTTATTAGCCAAACCTGTAGACTGCACTAGAGAAAGATGGTTCTATAGTACAGTTAGAAGACCACCCCAAATTTAATTAAAAGTGGTCTTCTAGCCAGGTTATATTCCTAAAGGAACTGTCCACTGTGCATAATGTATGGTGGACTAAAACTCTGTCAAACAAAATCTGGTCCATATCAGGGGTTGTTCCTCTTATAGAGGTTTCAGTGTAGTAGTTTACTTCCTTCTGAATCCAAGAGTATAGGGAATCTCCTTAGTGCATAGAGTCTCATAAGTCATGTAGTGTTCCATTGGAAAGGAAAAAAATAGTATGCAAAGGAGCTTTCTTCCAAAAGAAAGGATCCTTTGAACATCACTGGGGATTATATGTTTCCAGCCTCTTTATGGGTTAAACATTGAAGGGATGCAACTGAAGTAAAAAACAGTGGCTTAGCTAACATAGATGCAGACCACACCACTGCTATGGGGCCCACAGGCCCCTGGCCCTTTAACAAATAAATGCTACGTTGTTCTGACTCTAATTGGCTTACTGCTCTAAAAGAAAAAGGGTTGTCCCCTTTCCATGTAACATTTAAAACACATATGGATATCAGAGAGGGGGTTCAATGGTCGGTATCTCTCACTAGTAGAAAATTTGTAGAGCCCACGAAAAAGAGTACAATGTACCTTCCCCCAAACTGACATTTGTGATGAGGACAAATGATAGAAGGAGAGTATCCCCCTAAGCAAGACCAGTGCTCAGTTACAGCAAACACTGGGCCATATAATATAGCCCTAAATGGTTTGCCTGATGAAAACCCCTCTGTTCTAAATAGACCAACCTGATGACCCATTCCCATCAGAGTTGACTCTACACACCAATGTTTTTCAATAGAGTAAATACTGAAAGAGTCAATGACTACTTTACTGACAGTTGACAAAGTAAATTTAATTGTGACAGGTTTTCAAATCTTTCAAATAATTTTATTACTACTACTACTATTATCGTTTTGCTTGTTTTAATTGATTTTCAATGCAAAATACAATACGAATGTAATTAAGTTCGGATCTATATTATATCAGCCATATTTCTCATCTTACTGCCCTAGAAAAGACAAAAGCTAAAAAAACAGGACACAGATTACGTACAAAGAAGAAAATAAATTACATCCCAAATTCCATCTTCTAAATTGATCAAAAGATATTGGAGACTACAAAAAAAAAAAACAACACATAACAAAAGTCTCTTTTCAGAGCTGCATTAGCTTCAACTTTCCTTCTCCCCGCTGGAAAATGAGAGGAAGGAAAAAATAAATAAATAAATAGAAAGCTTTGAGCAAAACCAGCAAAAAATATTGACAGCAGAACAAATGCTTGTAATTTTATAACCAATCTCCCAGTGTCCATCGGGTGCCATTTCTGTCTCCACTCAGGACCAATCAGACTTACAGAGCTATGAGTCTGCCTGAGTGAATGTGAGCTGGTTACTGCAAACCCATTCCTCCTGCACCTCTTCAAACACTTTTATTACTGCTCAATAGTAGATGGCAAGGGCGAGGACCATTTAGCGGGTCAGAGTAGCGCTGAATAAAGAGGGGGGATTTGAGAAAGATAGAAAGGGGTAAATGAGCAGAAAGGTTTGGGGAGGGGGGATTCTGGTTCTCCCGTCTACGCTGAGATGCTTTTATTAAAGGAAGGCCGTGCAGTGAGATTTTGCTCCTGGGAGCTGATGGCTCACATTAGTCTCTCTAATTGTCAAAAATCTAATTTAGTGTTATGTAGCACAGGCCAGCCCTGGGTTAAAAATATGGAACGTGTGCTCGGTTATAAATTTGATCTCCGCTGAGGTAACTCTCAGATAAGGAGACTATAAATGGTTGGGAACGAGAGGCTGATGGGGGCAGGTCGAGGACAGGATCAAAAGGGGACAAGACGGAGACATGAAAGTAATCAGCTTGTTAGGTGGCCATTTTTCTTTGTGTTTATAGGGAAGAACAATCGTCAACACCCTTTCCAAGTCTCCGTTGTTGTTTTTTTTTAGTCACACTTGAATTTTTAATATTGAGGAGGTGAAATAAAACCATCATATGTTGTAGCAAGGATATTAAGACCATTGATGTATAATGCCGATAATAAATTCAGGTTTGCACTGATTCTACGAGCTCTGAGTAGTGATGGTTAAACATAGTTCTAGGAAACGTATACACTGTGGAGCAACAAGAGCTTCCAATATATGAGGTATATTGTGGCTTTTTCTGTATACATAGCATTAAAGTTTCTGGGCTCCAATGATAAATCTGTAACAGGGCCCACGGTCTGCTATGAGTAAGGTCGAAAGACCGAAACGCGTCACCTTCTGTCGCGGAGTTTGTTATTTTGCATGTAAATATTTATTTAAGACCGAATTTTGGGCATATCCCAGGATTGCTGGCTTTTATCCTATCCTAGGGCCCACAGAATCCTATGGTATTAATAATGAATAAAGGATAAATGGAGGCACTCACCAGCAGTGTATTCAGACCATCCGGCTTTTATTGCTGTGCGCAGGGGGAGCGGGGGAGACAAGGTGGGTGACTGCAGTTTCGTGGCTTAGTGCCGCTTTGACGAACCCCCAAAGCGGCACTAAGCCGCGAAACTGCGGTCACCCACCTTGTCTCCCCCGCTCCCCCTGCGCACAGCAATAAAAGCCGGATGGTCTGAATACACTGCTGGTGAGTGCCTCCTTTTATCCTTTATTCATTGTTCATACAGCATGTTTATTTCAGATTGAGCACCACAACATACCGGACCCAGCCTGAGATAGTGCCATCTAGTGGAGAGCCAGGCAGTGCCATCACTTTTTTCTTTCTTGTTGGATTGTTCCTATGGTATTAATGATACTGGTGTCTTATGTGTCAGAGAGGCATTAGGCTATAGGCTGCTGCAGCCACAAGTAATGGCTAGATTGTTGGACTTTAAGTCTACTTGATGTAGTTGTGGTCTGCATAGTTACATGTAGATATCATCATTATTATGATCTTGGAAGCTTTGCATCTATGTGTACAGGTAGGCTATATAAATTACTAAGCTGCACTATATGTATTGCAGATAAAAGGGATTATCCAGAAAAACATGGCTTTCTTCAAGAAATGGCACCTCTCCTGTCCTCATGTTGGGTTATTGGGCATATTCTGTGACCTTTGAAGAGGTGAGGTTTATCTATTGAAATCTCTGTCTACTGGTGTCTAGAGATGATCGAACAGCGCTGATGTTCAGGTTCGTTCAAACCCGAACAATCGGCTTTTGACTCCCACTGCCTTCCCGTTCTGTGGGAAAGGTGGAGACAGCCCGAGCACTGCCTGAAAAACAGGGATATAGCCTAGGTAATAGGCTGTATCCCTGTTTTCCAGGCGGTTCTCGGGCTGTCTCCACCTTCCCCATGGAACAAGAAGGCATCAGAAGTCAAATGCCGATGGTTCGGGTTCGAATGAGCGTGAACATCGGCACTGTTCGATCATCTCTACTGGTGTCAACTTTCACTGTAATGATGCACAAATCACTTTCCAGCAGACTCTTCCTTATCATCACAGACAGCACTAGAAGTTTCATCTTAGTATTAAGCCTAATGGTGAGAATAAAAACTGCAAGATTTAGGGGATTATTTGAAAATATAGATAGTAAAATAAAATAAATCTTGAAAATATATTAACATATTTTTACATTGAGTTGATGTTAAAAATTATTATTTCCTGATGACACATTCTCTGTATTGTTTCTTAAAACGGAAACTAACCTGCTGATATGTTCCTTTAGCACATGGGGCGCTGAAGATAAAGGTAAGCTTCTTAAATTCATCCTCAGAGCTGTTTCAGTCATATAAGCAGTTTAATCCATATGCTAATTAGGCATTTTTGTGCACTGTAGGCGGGACTTCTGCCCCCCAGTGCACTGATCTGCCCCTCGGACGAGATTATTTCTCTTTATGGGTGCATTCACAAACAGCGAGTTTGCAGCAGATTTCACTATGTGAGTTTTGCAGCAAAACCGCTGTGATACCTGGTAATATTACATCTTTGGCCCTGCATTCTCACAGTGTACTTTTATTCTGTTGCTAGAATGTAGTGAAAGCCATATTTAACTTATTAGCTGCTGGTAAAAATAATAAGCAGCCAACGATTAGCTGCCCGCTCTCTAGATTTAGTCTCCGGGTCCCTGCTCACTGACGGCCCGCTCAGCCAATCACTGAGCAGTCCTGCTGAAGCCAGTAATTCGCTGAGCAGGTCATCAGTGAGCCGGGACCCGGAGACTGAAGCAGGAGTGCAATGAGGGAAGGACTACATTCTCGTAACGGAATGAAAATGCGCCGCAAGATTGCAGGACTATAATGTTACCGAGTAAAAATCTGCTGTAAACTCGTTATGTGTGAATGCACCCTAAATAAATAAATTATTTCCCTTTAAAGCAATCATTTTTAAATTGAATTTTGAGGTGATACCTACCCCAACCAAACCTGCAATGATCTCAATAGCGCCTGTACCCACAGTTGTGTATGGTATCTCCGCCAAAGGGACGCCAGCATTCTCAAATATGGAGTTAGTATAGAACCAAATCTGCAAAAAGTGATTACATAAATTAAAAGAATATGCAAAAAAAAGAACAGATGAACACTGTATGTGTAATATTATTCAAGGGTAAGTGATGCAAAAATAATGCAATACAATGCACACACTCACTTTGTGGGGTTGTACTGTAGGCACAACACTAATAAAGGCATATATTTGGCAGGACTGCTGCTCTCCACCTCCTGATTTCTCATTGTAGAGCTTGGTAGTAATTAGGACCCAGAAACAGGTAGATGAAAGAGGGCGGATTTGAAGACGTGAATACCCCTGGACAGGGCAGTGACCGGCTTCCCCAATTGGAGGAAGATGGACCAGGAAGAAGATTGTAGAGTGATTGTAAATCTTCTTTTGGAGCAACGTGTTAGGTGGGCAACACTGCTCCCTTCATCAGGCTTCATCAGATGCCCGATGAAGGGAACAGTGTCGCCCCCAAAACACGTTGCCTCAATAAAGATTTACAATTGCTCTTTAATTTTCTTCCAAGTCTACTTTCTTCCAAATTAGGATGCATTTCTGAAAATCCAGAGTCTTCCTTCTACCCGGTTCTGGTTCCACATTAACTAAAAGGATATTTCCAACTCAGACATTTATAGAATATTTCTAATGCTCACATGCCAATTTTAAGCTCTTTCTGTGGTGGATATGGGTCAGCATAGACATTCTACCTTGTACTTGAATACATAGCCCCATATGCAGTACAATGCAATGTAAACTATATTTGGCATATTCCTCCTATAACACCAACATTTTCTAGGGTAGGCCTAGATGAGCAAGCCTTTACTACCTAAATTCATTAATAAGCCTTGGGTGTCCATGACCCTGTTGCTTGTTCTAACCCATTGGTACCAACCACTGGATTTCAGGATCTTATAGAGCCTAGAACTACTAGCAATATGTACATGCCTTGCTACTAATATTGATAACTTTGGAGATACTGATATATTCTAGGTCTGTATTACTAGTCTTACTAAGAATGTTAAGGCACTGCTATGGAAGATACAATTATATAATGGTATCTTATAGAAACTTAGAAGATTGTCAGCAGAAAAAGACCACTGGGTCCATCTAGTCTGCCCTTTTATTATTTGCCTTCTTATTATCCTAGGATAGTTATACGTTTATCCCAGACAGGTTTAAATTTAGTTATTGTAGATTTACCTACTACATCTGCTAGAAGTTTGTTCCAAGCATCTACTACTCTTTCAATAAAGTAATAGTTTCTAACATTGCTTCTGATCTTTTCCCCAATTATATAATGTTATCAAACAAGAAAACCCATTATAAAACAAACAGAACGATGGCTTTGCACCAGGAGCCAAATATTATGTGGCCCAAATTCATGCTTAACCGCGATCATTTTCTAAGGCCACATTCTACCTCTAACATGCAATATGGAGGACTTACTGCGTCAATTCCCGACAGCTGCATACCCATATTTATCACAATAACGGATAAAGTCTGCCAGAACAAGGTGCGGTCCAGGAGGAGCTCACACACAGAAACCGTCTCCACAGAGGTTAGAGAATGCTGCTCTTCATGCATTTCCTCAATAACATCTTGGACATCAAACTCTCCACGGAAACAACGAAGAGCTGGAAAAAGCAAAAAGAATTAGTAGGAAGTGACTATTTTTGTTCCTGGGCCAAAAAGACTTATGCACATGTTCAGTATTTGTTTCATGTTTGTAGATTCCTCCCGCTACCCACCCGTACAATTCACTAAAAATTACAGACTGGGCATACAGTATATGGAGCATCTGTATTTCCGTAAATTTTTTAGAAACACTATCTTTCAACATGTGACTAAGGACTCATCCTTATTTTTTCCAGAAATACGGATACCAAGAGTTTACAATCCGTAGAAAATAGCGGATTACCATTGATTTTCACGATCGCAAAAATAAAAATCAGGGTCCATACGAGGACATGCCCTTTTTTTCAGGAGTGGTTTGCGTACTCGAGTACGGAAATACAGATCAATAGATTACAGGATGTGTGAATAAGGCCTTACAGTAGTGCATTACAGAAAATATTTCTTACTCCTGACTATAGGACTTCTCTTATGCTGCACCTTTTGCAGCTCACTGCCCCAGACCCTTAGCCTTGCTCTTAACCTTCCTCAAAATGAACCCATTCATTTCTATGTCCTTTTTCATTTTTTAATTGAACAGCTTGGTATAGGTTATACATCGAGATGAGCGAACCTGGAGCATGCTCGAGTCCATCCGAACCCGAACATTCGGTATTTGATTAGCGGTGGCTGCTGAAGTTGGATAAAGCCCTAAGGCTATGTGGAAAACATGGATATAGTCATTGGCTGTATCCATGTTTTCCAGACAACCTTAGAACTTTATCCAAGTTCAGCATCCCCCGCTAATCAAATGCCGATCGTTCGGGTTCGGATCGACTCGAACCCGAACCCGGTTCGCTTATCTCTAGTTATACACAGTAGAACTGGCACAGATTCTGGATATCTATTTAGCCTTAGTAATAGTATTCTACTAAGTTGACCACATACTGCTATTACTATGTAATTTGGTCCCATCTCTGAATATTACTAGACAAAAACTAGCTATATTGCAATTGGTCTCAGTGGTCATGCCTTAAAGCAATTCTGTGGAATTGTTCTTTAATCACAATAAAAAGCTTCTAGGGACACTTAAAGCTGCCCAATCGGCACCATGATTATGTAGTCTCAGTGACCTGTACTGCAGCTTCTTCAATGCAGTGCCGGAGTGCCCTGGAGGCTGGGTGTTACGACTGGGGGCTGTACACAACATAGAAGGGCACTAGTATTAAACATGACACATACTACTTACAGGTTGGGGCTACAGCTTTTCCATTTGGGTTTAGGAAATTTAAGTTTCACCTTGGGGACTAGATACCCAATACCGCCGACACCATTTTCTAAGTAATATAGCCATTCACAACTTTGCCAAATGTGACTAGTAAAATCTTTTTAATCATGATGTATTTATATAGGCAAGTAGCAGTTATGTTCCTCAAGTAGCGTCAGCCTTTAAGTAGGTATATCTGAGAAAAATAGCATGGTTCTATATCTACAACCTTATTAACCACAATAAAAAATTGTCTGTTTACCATCTGTACCAAAAATAAAAACTGGCAGTCCTACCAGCGGTGAAGCTAAAAGCACCTGGGGCCCTGACAGATGGTAGACTTTATAGCTGTGAATTCTTACGGGAGTGCTATACAGCGATATCATGGCACAGTGCTCCCAATTTAGAAACTGCAAAATAGCCCAATCTGGAGCTTCCATGATTGCAAAGAGGAGAGAATAAAGCTGACGAACACACAGAGCTCATAGGGAGACCCTCAGAATACCAGTGAAGTCATTAACAGATTCCCAATGATGGACTTTCTAATTTCTGGTCAATTTTAGTCATTGTCCTACAAAACCGTTAAATATTCCTTAATTTCACTTTTAATGTTTTCACCGTAAATTTTTTCTTTCATCCTCTTACATCCTTGTCACCTTCCTACAAAAAACAAGCCCTCATTGGTTATATTTGTTAATATACATCATCTAAATGTACCATCCACTGTATTGCGAAAAGTTAGAAATATTGTGGAGTGGAATGAGAAAAAAAAAAATTCCACCATTGTTTTTCTGGTTTTAGTTTATGGAGCATAATAGAGATGAGTGATCCTCAAGCATGCTCAAATTCATCCTAACCCTAACTCTCGGCATTTAATAACCTGTGGCTGAAAAAGTTTGATGCATCCCTAAGGCTGCTTGGAAAACACGGATACAGCCTAGGGCTACATCCATGTTTCCCAGGACTCTCTAGGGCTGCATCCAACTTCTTTAGCCATTGGTAATCAAATGCCGTGATATTTGGAAGAACTCAAGCATGCTCAAGGTTCGCTCATCTCTAGTGCTTACTATATGGCAAAAACAACATAATTTTACTTTGCAGGTCATAGGAGTACAGTGACATACAATTTATATAGTTTTTGTTATTATTTACTACTCTAAAGAAAAAAAAAAAAGAACTAAAGTACATGAAAATGGATAGGCGGAATCACAGTTTCCTCGGCAGTTGCTTTGCGAGTAGTAATACAAGTATAAAAGTCTCTGAATAAGCTTTTAGTTATTGTTAGTGTTGAACATACATAGCCTTAATGTTGCTAGTGGAGATATGTACAGTCCAACTAAGGTAAACTTTGCTTTACTATGTTTAGAGTCCTTGAACAACTATATATTTCCTATATGTCTTATCCAAAAAAAAGCCTGATTGTCACATAACCATATGCACAATATACTCTATAGTGCAGTGAGCCCCATAATATACCCAGACCTCTCTTAGGTGTAAATAGCAAGTGGAACAGAATTTTGAATTTTTTTTTTTAGCATACAAGCCTTGATGGAAGCTTATAACTAGGAACTGGAAACTAACCTGCAAGACCCCTCCATGTAATTACAGCTGTCTGAGAGAAGGTCATGTGACCAAACTTCCACACATCCTTGAAATATGACAGGACAATCTTAACTCTTGCACATTCATAATGCTTCTGTGTATGCAATACTAGAAGTGTATAGCAGTGTGACAATGTATTGTATGTTAAGGCAAAGTGTATACAAGTTAACTCATGATACCCATACATAGATTTAGACACTGGGACACAGTTTCCTCAACCACACTACAACTTTATACTTTTAGTAGCTGGTACCAGAATACTGCAAATAAACAATCCATGGAAAGGTGTAATAGTAAAAAGTACAGCCATTTGTTTTCTTTACTAGTACAAGCCCCTTTAACCCTTAGAGGGCCGGGCCAATTTCAAATTTTGCGCTTTGGTTTTTCCTCCTTGTGCTTAACCCCTTCGGGACCAGGCTAATTTTCGTTTTTGCGTTTTCGTTTTTTCCTCCTTGTGCTTAAAAGGCCATAGCACTTGCATTTTTACACCTACAGACCCACATGAGCCCTTATTTTTTGCGTCACTAATTTTACTTTGCAATGACAGGCAGAATTTTTGCATAAAGTACACTGCGAAACCAGAAAAAAAATTATATGCGCAGTGAAATTGAAAAAAAAAAAAAACACAATTCTTTTTCTTTGGGGGGGGGGGGGGGGGGATTGTGTTTTTACGCCGTGTGTCCTATGGAAAAACTGACATGTTTTATATGTTCCTCAAGTCGTTACGATTAAAACGATATGTAACATGTATAACTTTTCTTTTATCTGATGGCCGGTAAAAAAATTCAAACCATTGTTAACAAATATACGTTCCATAAAATCGCTCCATTCCCATACTTATAGCGCTTTTATCCTTTGGTCTCTGGGGCTGTGTGAGGTGTAAATATTTGCGCCATGATGTGTTCTTTCTATCGGTACCTTGATTGCGCATATGCGACTTTTTGATCGCTTTTTATTACATTTTTTCTAGATTTCATGCGACCAAAAATGCGCAATTTTGCACTTTGGGATATTTTTGCGCTTACGCCATTCACCGTGTGAGATCAGGAATGGGATTAATTAATATTTCGGGCGATTACACACGCGGCGATACCAAACATGTTTATTTCTTTATTTACTTTTATTTATAACCTGGGAAAAGGGGGGTGATTCAGGCTTTTATTAGGGGAGGGGGCTTTTTATTGACAACAACACTTTTTTTTTTTTTTTTTTTACACATATACTAGAAGCCCCCCTGGGGGGACTTCTAGTATATACACTTTGATCTCTCATTGAGATCTTTGCTGTATAGTTATACAGCAAAGATCAATGAGATCGGCACTCGTTTGCTTTCGGCTGCATCCCGGAGGAGCGATCTCCCCCACTAGACACCAGGGAACGGCTGAATCCGGTAATCGGAGGCAGCTGTCATCTTTAACAGCTGCCTCCGATTATCTAATTAGCGGGCACGCCGATCGGACCATGCCCACTAATAGCCGCGATCCTGGGCTACATGAGGCACTAGGGATCGCGGCGGTTCAGAGCGGGGTCGCCGCGCGGCCCCGCTCTGAACGCCCGCACCCGCACAAGGACGTACAGTTACATCCTCGTGCGGGAAAGGGTTAAAATGCCATAGCAGTTGCATTTTTTCACCTAGAAACCCACATGAGCCCTTATTTTTTGCGCCACTAATTGTACTTTGCAATGACAGGCTGAATTTGTTCATAAAGTACACTGCAAAACCAGAAAAAATTTAATATGTGGTGAAATTGAAAAAAAAACAAACAACACATTTCTTTTATTTGGGGGGTATTTGCTTTTACGCTGTTCGCCCTGGGGTAAAACTGAACACCCGTAGACGATCCAGGACGTACCTGTACGCCCAGGGTCGTCTAGGGGTTAATGTAGCCACACATGGCACAATTTTAAGGTTGTGAGATATCTCCTCTTTCTTGGATCCTTTTGGCCAAATACATCACGTCTTAGGGGCCTATTACATCTGACAGATTTTTTGCAGCCAAAGCCAGAAACAGACTATAAACAGAGAACAGGTCATAAAGGAAAGACTGAAATTTCTCCTATTTTCAAATCCATATCTGGCTTTGGTTTCAAAAATCTGTCAGAAAATCTGGTGTAATAGGGGCCCTAGTTTTGTTCTGGTCCAGTAATGTGTTTCCCTCAGCTGTAATCATTTCTTGAAGGGGAACTATCAGCAGTTTCGCGCAAATGAACCCACTGATATCCCCCAGCAGCTGCGTACCTGGTCTTCCTGGTGCCGGGCTTGTCTTTTTTCTTCCATGGCCCCCCACAGCACCCCTTTCGGGCTGTCCACCGTGTTCTTCAGTGATGCCTATACATGCATATTCATATATGCTAGCCGGTCATACAGGCATGTGTAAGAGTCACCGAAGGAGGCAGTGGGTGGGCCAAGGGGTGCTCTGGGGGGCCAAGAAATGCCTCCGGTGCTCCTAACTAGCTTATTTGCATATTTGGTTTGGATTAAACTTCGTCAAAACAGTGGGACCTAGAAAAAAGACAAGACCGGCACCAGGAAGCTCAGGTACGCAGCTGCTGAGGGATATCAGCAGGTTCATTCGCACAAACCTGCTAAAAGTTTCCTTTTAACACCTGAAACAGATAGATCTTCTTTTCTATGTCACTCAAGAATTAAAGTTTTACCATTTATAAGAGCAGAAAAAGTGAACATTTCTGTAATTATATGACAATAATAAAAAATTTCTAGAAGGGCTAGCTAACCATTAGCGGTGGAAGCAGGAGAGCACTAAACCCCTCCCCTTTCTTTTGTCTCGTAGTTTCCGACCGGTGATTGTGAGTCATTTTAATAGCCAACAGTGTTGTCTCAATAGCAAATGATCATTGCTTTGTGTGTGCCGGGTAATTCAACAAACAGACAGAAAGAAGAGTGAGAGTGAAGAGATTCACAGGTATCTTCTTTAACCTGGGGGGAAGCAATGAATGTGACAGACAAGACTACAAGTGGTATCATCCATTTATCTTCCTAAGAGCAGGAAATCGGCATCAGCAATTCTAAAGGAATGGAAAAGGACAAGCCGTCCAGTGTGGAGGGGAAATTTGCAGAGATAGTTTTGCATGTTCAGAGTAAAATATACTATGTGCATATGGGGCTCATACTACCCAACCTGTCACTCACTGAACTGGTCAGGGCAGAAGGTGATCAGATAGTACACTATCTAAACGTGAGTATGAGTATTCTTCACTCTTCAACACTTCTAACTCATCCTGGCAGAGTACACCACTACCTGGACAAAGCCCCTAAGACGCATCCCTACAACTACTTATAACTACCTGTCACCTGCACCTGCTCTCAGAGTTATTACTGCAACTGTATTGTATTGCACTGAAGTTCTTCCAGTAAAGAAAGTTACCCTGGTTAAGTCACTGGTCTCTGTCCTTTTTGTCGCACCTGCGCCTACACCAACACTTGGGCTATCCTGTCAAGTTTGTCCGGCGGTGGGTTCCAACACCACTTCCGGCCACTGTGACAAGTGCCCAAGCAACCCAACACCCAACTAGCTGCCACAACACTACATAGCTAGAACCAGTACATGGCACTAATAAAAACAAAGCCACTCATTGCTGTTAAGAGTGAGCAAACATATTCAATTTTTATTGATATTTTACCAAAACCCTCAATTTTAGGGTTTCTAGTTTAGAACATTAATTATTAATCATTTATTATTTATTATTATTACTCACCAGCTATTGTAGCATGAACATTGCTCTTGTCGATAAGCAAGTAGCGAGGACTTTCCGGGAAAAAAGGTAACATAGAGACTTGAATAAAAGTGGGAATCACAACCAGGGAAAGAAACAGAGGCCAGGACTCATCCTGACAAAATAAAGCAGATATAAAAGCAATGAGAATGGTGTGAATGTATTACCATAGTCATGTATACTATACTGTAGCACAAAAATCATCAGTAAGATATAAACCAATCACTCTAGTAGTAAACAGTGTGTGACACATAAAATTCCACAGTCTTGGGCTAACGTTCTACAATGGAAACCAAGCCCCATACTCCTCCCCATACTGATCCCTATACACAGTACTGACCTGACCCAGTAGCTCCGGAAGGCCAAGCACCTGGGCGGTAAACACTCCAAGGCAAATGAAAATACTTGGCATTAAGCCTAAGAAGCCTCGTAAATTCTTTGGAGAAATTTCTCCCAAATACATAGGCACCACACTGAGGGATATACCTAAAGAAAAATCCACACACTGAGTAAGATGAATAGACTATTGTGCAATATGGCAAAAACTGTACAAAAACATAACAGTAAATACATAGTCTAATAAAGAACAGGGTGCAGTGTAGCTATAAAATACAAACGGGAAATTGGAAGCTTTTGTAAACTGTTAAAAAAAATTTTAATAGAAAAAAACACATAAAATAGGGTTGAATGCTTTTAAAAACTATTTTTTTTGTTACACTGACAACCAAAAAGCACCACAACAATTTGTCAATTTGTGAAATTTCTACCTTCCTAGATCCACTTACAACTGTGAGCAGTATTATTCGGAAATTAAGGTATCAGGGACGATAATCAATTGTGGCAAAATTGAGATGCTATAAAGTTACAGAAGGAGGTTGCCCTGTGTTAAAGTGTAGAGTGCCGTGCTGAGCAGCTGCATGCAGGTCTTACATCATCAAGCATCAAATGAAAAGGTGGATGGTTGGGCATGGTTGGTTAAGTTTGAGGTGAAAGAACTTGAATGGCAGCACAGAACCCCAAATACCTTTGTAATGAACTGGAATAGAAACTGCAAGTCAAGCAGTCTCATCCTTAAAAACATAGAAAACATAAGACTGTCAGCAGAAAAAGACCACTAGTCTTCCCTTTTAGTACTTCACTTCTTAGGATAGATACATGTTTATCCCAGGCAGGTTTTAATGCAGTTATTGTAGAACTAACCTCAGATTATGGTCCCTTGTTCTTGTGTTCAGTTTTTTTTTTTCTTTTATTAAAAACCCCCTCCTGAACCCCTGCTTCCTTCTTAAAAACCTCCCTTCTGAACCTTAAATGTATCGATCATGTCCCCCCTTTCCTTTCTTTCCTATAGGCCAGACCTCGGCCACATCCGGCCCGCTAACTTGCTCCAACCGTCTCGTGTCAGAGTGTCTGTGCTGCTGAATCAATGATAAATGATACCGCAGCATGTATTAGTCTGGCCCTCGAAAACCATTCCAATTTCTCAAGTGGCCCCATGGGAAAATAATTGCCCAACCCTGCTCTAGACTATACAGATTTAGATCCTTAACGCTTTCCTGGTTTTATGCTTCAGACCATCCACCATTTTTTTTTTTCTTACCTTTGGACCTGTTCTATTTTATTAAAAATACAATTTGAAAAAAAGACGATTTAAAAGCAAATACAATGTATTCAAGTTGAAAATATGATAAAATACTGTTAATGTCTTTGTCAATATGCTCAAGTAATATATTTCTCTCCATTTACCTGAGTGAATACCGGTGATAAACCGTCCAATAATTACCATTTCAGGGGACCCTAATATACGACTGGATCCCATCAAAGTACCAGCTATGAAAACCAGCGGGGAGCTTTTTATTATCGTTCCTTTTCTGTAAAACAAATAAAACGTATAGGTACTTGGGGGGGAAAGTATAGACAAATTGCTTTACTGTACTGAGCAAGGTGGAAACCTGGGAAACAGCAACTTTCCTTCAAAAGCCGCATCACCCCTGTCCCCAGATTTTGTGTGCTATTGCAACTATTCACTCCCAACCCCCGCCGGCTTCCGTAGCGCAGATCCCTGATCGCCACCGGCAGAGAATTCTCCCTCTGTAGAGGGAAAGTTCTCTGTCTGGAGGCCTATAGATGCTGCGGTCGTCCTGACCGCAGTATCTGTAAGGTTAACTTTCAGCATCGGAGCGCGGCTCCAGTGCTGAGAGTTGCGGCAGGTCTCTAGCTATCACCGATAGCCGGGACCGGCAATTGATGACACAGGAGCAGCTCCTGCACCTGTGTCATCCTGGAACGTAAATTAACATCATTGCAGCATCGGGCATAGGCTGCAGCGACATTAATTAACAGTGCGGCGGCAGAAAGGGGGTTAAAAACCCACCCAGACAAGAAAGGTGCTGTTTCTGGAAAAAAGTCACAATGTTTTTCTATTCCTGGAAAAACCCTGTAATTTAGGTGTACACCTTAGTTTGTATTAAAAGGGGTATGATGACACAGGACGGATATGCTATTTTTACGAAAATCAATATAATTTTACATAATCTGCATCCAAAATAGAATTTTGCCATGTTTAGAAATAATTTTGTAGACAGCCATTAATATATGAAAAAAAAAAATATATATTTATAAAACTTGTCACAATGTGTGGATGTGTGTGTTAGGCTAATTAACATCTAAACATGGATGGGTAAATGTGAAGCAAGAACTGTACTACCCTTTAGAATAAGAAACACTACAATTGTAAAACTAGTATGATCTGACATAGGCATATAACATGAGCCTGATATTTTTGTAAATTTAACCACACCCCAAAATGAATACACTAAACAATAAGTATGTGTTCACATACGTTGCAGATTCATTGCAGTTCTGCCATGTTTTCACTGAAATGATGCAGTACTGCAAGGAAACTGCATTGGGTGAACACACCTAAAGGGTCCATTCTAGACATGAGCGAATCAGCGCTTCTCCGCTCCCTGCTACTCCACCCCAGGTGCCGGGGAAAAGCTGGATCCAATCCTGGGAAACTGGAAGAAGTTTCCCAGGATTGGATGCAGTTTTCCCCGGCATCCTGAGAGGAGTGGCAGTGAGCGGAGAAGCGCTGAAAGGCCGGTGGCATGATGAGCGAAGATAAGACAAAGTACTTCGCTTCATTTAGATGAGCGATTCGCTCATCTCTAGTCCATTCACATGTACAGGATCTGCAGCAGATTTGATGGAGTGTTTCATCATTCAGTTACATTGATATCTGCAGCATGAAATCCATTGATTTAAAGGGTTTTTGAGGAGGGGGACATACAACTAAATAGGTCTGCAAATTGAATGCTTACTATTCCTTATTAAAAGAGGCCGTTTATTTACCATAACGGGACCGATACACCTTACTCAAGAGTCAACTGACTTTGGCGGGATCAGTAACTGTCTTAGAGCTTACCACTCCATTCCTCAGCATCAGCGCTGATCCCCACTCCAGCCCAGTGTCCGCCACAATAGAAATAAATGATGAATGGATACAGTGATTCTTCAGGGAAATGCTTCCAATTTATTTTGCAAGTAAAACCACAGTGTTACAGTGCATCGTTATCCTCAAACAAACGGCAACATGTTTCAGGTGCCTGTATAGGTAACTGAAACACATTGGGCTTTGTCTGAGGATTACTATGCACTGTAACACTGTGGTGGTTTTTCTTGCAAAATAAATTGGAAGAATATCCCTCCCAAGAAAAACAAGCCATCACCAGTGAAATAAGCCGCCACCAGTGCTGCCTCGCAGCCACTAACCCCTCCTCTCTCTATAGAGAGCTTATAAACATTCAGCCATGCTGGACGTTCATGTGTATGGGAAGCTCCAGAAATGAAGCTCATGGTCCAAGAAATGTTTGGTGAAAGTGTATGGCTACCTTACGTGAGCGATCCCCATTGAGTGACATAGAGCACTTCTGGCACTGGTTCCTGACTATGGTAGCACTTTTTCTGCATATGGTAAAGGGCCATTTCCATCAATACACTTATTTCCTTAGCTCCTGATGATGTTAAAATATTTTTTTTTACATTGCATAGGATGGAAAATCCATATCTGACAGTAATATGAATATACCCCCCCCATACAAAGCCAGCTGATAAAGCAGTATAAACTGTTATTATCTACAAGTGCAACCTCTTGCCATTAGCAGAAACCATTATGTAAATGAAGAGGCCTGGGTTAATAGTGTGAGAAAGTGGTTAATCTGGAATGGAAGATAGCAGGCAGCCTCGAATGAGGTTTGAAGTAAACTATATTCTGCTCCGGTAGTCACAATATGTTCCCATCATATACATAGCAGTGCTATGCATTTTGAGGAAGTTTGCTATCCCATGGATATTAATTGGTTATGTGTAATCAGTCCTGTGCGGGGAAACAGCAAACCACTAATAAATCCTATGGAGAGAGAGGCTAGATGTGCTTTCTTTATTCAGTTAACCCTTCTGTGCTCAGCTAAGGGGAAAGATACTGTATATGCCTAGAGATCTATATCTTCACATAGAACATGCATCACCTTGATGACATAGAACATCAAAGAATATCAGTCCTCAAAGTATTACACTAACTAAGAACAGATTTAAAAATGGCCACTATAGGGCGTATCATAAAATATTACTTTTCACCTGTGTTTGACACCCTATATTGGTGATTTTTCCGTTAATCTCAATATTGAAGAATTCGAGGTTGGAGGTGAGCTGCACCTATCTGGTAAAAAAATTAATGTATGAGAGAGTATTCACACAGAGCCTGCTGAAAGTATTCTTCAACCAGGAGCCTTGTGTGGGAATGCTGCTATTTCTTCTTTCTAAAGAGATCCTAGCCATGTCTGGCTAGAGCAAAGCGTTGACGGTCTGTGGTGAAAGACGGGACTAACCTCTAAAGGATTCTATGAGTAACTGATGTACCAAACGTGTCAGTAGCTAAGCTAAGTGCAAAGGCCGAGTTTTCTACTGCAAGTTGCTAGTGTGTCCCTTGAGGGTCTCCTGGACAATATCTCTCCCACTAGGTTGGCCTGAACTCCCTGATAGTGTGTCATTCTGTGCCCACACAGTAGCGTAGGCGGATGTATTCTTCCCTCAGATTCAGGACTTTTTCCTCCCATTCTCAGCTGAACCACTTTATCTGAATAGGCCCCAGTCTGTGGCACCAGGATCCCAACTTACCCTTGCTGTACAACTAAAAGACTTTCTCAACTAACTCAAAGTTTCACAAGTGTATTTCAGCACTTCAAACAGCTATTGTCTTCTAAAGATTGCTCAAGTCCTTATCGTTATTTTGTGTATTCTATATTTGTCTTAACGTGTGAGAACACCACAAGTATTACCTCCTACAAGAGTGACTGCAGCTTTAAGCAAGAGCCTATTGTATTCCAGAGACTGTGATATCCTGTACTGTCCTTCAAAGCGATACAGTAAACTATTCTTTTGGTTAAGTCTTCTCTCCCGCTGAACACCTGAAGCCATGCAACTCTCACTAATCTACACAACTGCAACAACTTCAACTCCATGTATTGTGCGGGTGCCGAGGCAGTGCATCCTGGGGTGGCCATCTTGTCCTACTCATGGCTCACCATGACAAGTGCCCGTGTGGTGCTTCCAACCTTAGCCCCCACTGCCACCACTGCCACCACACCACATCATATAATGCTCTTTGGTAAGTTTAACACATTGTATATGCTTTGCTCATCTTGATAAACCATGTAAATATGTTGCCGGATACTAATTTACCACGGAGTGCAGTCACTGGCTATCGTGTTAACCATCAGATCAAAACATGGCTTGTAAAGTGTGATGCCTAGAAATGACTCTTCTATTCATTTAGCCTAATGCCCACATCATACATTTGGAAGAACAGATCAGCCCTGAGCCAAAAGTAAACTGAGACCAAATCCTCAATAGCTTTGAGAAAACATTATGGAAGGAGAAGAGTGGGGGTGTGGGAATCTTACCGTCCAAATCTGGAGACCAGAACACCAACCAGCAGAGACCCCAGCATTCCCCCGAGCGCAAATACAGACACCGTCAAGGCGTATAAGATGGTTAATGGACTTGATTCAAGTGACTCTCCATATCTCTGGATCCAGGTGGCATTGTAAAATGCTTTAATGTGCTGGAAAGTAATGAATCAGCTAAAGTTAATGTCTGAAAATCTAATGAATCCCCAAATTGCTTAGAATTAACCAAAGTAAAACATAAATTAATTAAAACAAGAATAATTAATAAATCAGATTGCTATAGGTAATAAATAGTACTAATTTGGATCTGCTAAATCATAGTTCTTTATGACATGTATAAAACACATGACAGTAAGCTATGTCCGAGGAAGGCATATGATCAGAGAACGGCTTATATCCTGATTGGCCGTAATGTCAATTCCTTTACATTCTGCACCGTTGAGTTCAAGCACATGACTTTGTAGCTCTAAGGTCACAGAGTCCCCACCCGCTACCTATAACAACTCCTTATTTTGTGGAATGAGTATCATGCCTTAAGGCAATGCACAAACTCAAACGACTGATTAAGAATCCCCTTTCCCTGGAATCTTATATACATTAGAGTGAATGTCTGCCATTGTGTAGTCTTTGCCAATTAATCATATTAGGTCTACAATACTGTCACCATAATATATCTTTACACCAGCCCGTGGTCTATTCCTATAATACAGATATCCAAAGGTTTTATCATCCGGCTCTATCACTATATGTGGGCTTTGGAGCTCGGTATCAGCAACTTGGAGCTCTAACCACTATAAAGCGGAGGACGCTCTCTTTGATGTTCATCATCAAGATTAATTTAAAAAAAAAACAATGGATTCTAAGTGCAGGCAGCCCCTAATTCCTCCACCTCTAAACCTTCAGATCTGGAGCTACATTCGGATTAAAAAAAAAAGAAATATTTGGTCAAATGGAAGCAGCCATGGAATAAACCTAAAGCGTACGTCCACATGTAGCAGATATGCTGCATTCTTTAAGCATGTGTGTGTATATATATATATATATATATATATATATATATATATATATATATATATATATATATATATATATATATCACATACACACACACACACACACACACACACACACACACACACACATTAGAGATGAGCGAACCTGGAGCATGCTCGAGTCGATCCGAACCCTAGCGTTCGGCATTTGATTAGGGGGGGGCTGCTGAAGTTGGATAAAGCCCTAAGGCTATGTGGAAATCATGGATATAGTCATTGGCTGTATCTATGTTTTCCAGACAACCTTAGAGCTTTATCCAAGTTCAGCAGCCCCCGCTAATCAAATACCGAACGTTCGGGTTCGGATCGACTCGAACCTGAACCCGGTTCGCTCATCTCTAATACACATATATATATATATATATACACACACACACACACACAATAAAACGTATTGATGATTTCGACTCTCCCATTAAAGTCAATAGAGAAAAACGATATCTAATCCACAGCGCAGGTCAGGTGAAGCCCAGATTCCAGCGTTATTTTGTAGCACAGCACGAGTTTTATTAAAATCTCATTGACATCATTGGTATTGTAATACACTGGATTTGTCACCGTGCAAGTCTTCTGTAGAAAATTAGCAACTTATCTGATCCATGTGAAAGCCCCCTTGGGCTATATTCACACATAGTATTTCAGTCAGTCTTTTGTTCAGTCTTTTTTCAAACAAAATCAGGAGTGAGTTGAAAACACAGATCTGTTCATTATAATTTTGCCCTTTCAGTCCCACTCCTGATTTTGGTTGAAAAAAAGACTGACCAAAAGACTGAGGGAAATACTATGTGTGAACATAGCCGTAGAGTGTTTTCACATTTAAATGCGTCAAAATCATGCAGCCATCTCTTATCCAATAGCTGCACAATGTTCCCAGGATTATCTGCAACATTACATATTGAGGTTTTCCAAAACTCCACTGATAGTGTTGGTGGAGATAGGAATCAAGCGTGATGGAATTTTCCTGCCCTTTGTTTTTGTTTTTCCCCTTTGTTTTCCGAGAGATAAGTCACTTCCAGAGCTTTCAAGCTCTCTGGCAGCAGTTTACCCCTCCTCTTCAAAAAGAAAACAAGGGGCATTCAACAGTGCCGAACATTGATGTAAATGGAGAAGACGGAAGGAAGCGATAACTCTTTGGCCAACGGTAATTAAAGGTAATTTAACCCCTTAAGGACAGAGCCTGAAATGGCCTTAAGGACAGAGACAACTTTTATGAATATGACCAGTGTCACTTTATTCATTAATAACTTCGGGATGCTTTCACCTATCCAGCCGATTCTGAGATTGTTTTCTCGTGACATATTGTACTTTACATTTCTGGTAAAATGGAGTCGATACTTATAACAAATCTTTATGAAAAACACCAAAATAACGTGAAAAATTGTGAAAAAATGCATTTTTCCAACTTTGAAACCTTTCTGCTTATACAGAAAATGGTTATGCCCCATAAATTATATATTAAATAGCATTAGCAACATGTCTACTTTATGTTGGTAGCTTTTATTAAACTATATTTCATTTTTTTAGACAATAGAAAGCTTAAAACATTAGCAGCAATTTTCCAAATTTTCAGTAAAATTTCAAAATCAGATATTTTTAGGGACCTGTTAAGGTTTAAAGTGTATTTGAGGGGACTGTATGTTAGAAAGCCCCACAAAGCACCCATTTCAGAAACTGCACCCCCCAAACTCTGCAAAAGCACATCCAGAAAGTTTTTTTTAACCCTTTAGGGGAGTCACAGAAATAAAAGCCAAGTGTGTAAGAAATTTGAAAATTTTTATTTTCTGTGCAGAGATTTTATTGTAATCCAATATCTTTCATAATGATAAACCTATTAGCAGAGAAATGCACCCCAATATTGATTGCCCCGTTTCTGCAGTTTATAGAAATACCCCATATGTGGCCCTATTGCGCTATTTGACACAACCACAAGCCTCAGATATAAAGGAGCGCCTAGTAAATTTCAACGCCTCCGTTATATTTGGTCATTTTTGACTGTACCACTTCAGGTTGGCAGAGGCTCTGGGGTGCCAAAACCTAAAAAACACCCCTAAAGGGACACCATTTAGAAATCTGCACCCCTCAAGGAATGTAACAAGGGGTGCGGTGAGCATCTGGACCCCACAGGTGCTTCACAGATTTTCAGAACAATGTGGTGTAAAAAAGGAAAAATTCTATTTTTTACACTAAAATGTTGTTCTAGCCTTCATTTTTCATTTTTACAAGGGGATAAAAGAAAAAAAAAAACACCAAACGTGTAGCGCAGTTTCTCCTGAGTACAGAAATACCCCACATGTGGACCCAATGGGGTCACTTGTGGGGGGGTTCAACTGTCTTGGCCTTTTGAATGCAACATGGCCCCTCGAAATTTATTCCAGCCAAATCCAGCCTCCAAAAGCCAAATGGCGCTCCTTCCTTTTGGAGGCTTACCCTGCACCCGCATGGCGCTTTATGTCCACATGTGGGGTATTTCCGTACTCAGGTGAAATTGCTCTACACATTTAGTGTTTTTTTTTATCTTTTAACCCCTTGTGAAAATGAAAAAATCAAGACAAGATCAATAATTTAGTGTAAAAATTAAACATTTTTTACACTATATGTTAGTCTAGCCTTGATTTTTTTCTTCCTTTTCCACAAGGGGTTAAAAAAGAAAGTGAACACAAAACGTGTAGGGTAATTTCCCCTGAGTACGAAAATACCCCACATGTGGGCATAATGTGCCATATGGGCACAGGGCAAGCCACCAAAGGGACAGAGCGCCATTTAGAGGCTGGAATGGAGGATGGAGGCCATGTCGCAATTAAAAAGCTCCTGTGCTGCCAGGACAGTAGAAACCCCCCACAAGTGACCCCATTATGGAAACTACACCCCATAAGGAATCCAACAAGGGGGTACAGTGAGCATATGGACCCCACTGGTGACGGGCACATATGTGGAACATGTACCGTGAAAATAAAAAATAATTTTTTTTCATTTTCACGCCACAAATATGCCTGTCACCAGGGGGCCATATCCCCACTGCCCCCCTCATTAGATTCCTTAAGGGGTGTAGTTTCCAGAATGGGGTCACTTGTGGGGGGTTTCTACTGTCCTGGCCGCACAAAGGCTTTGTAATTGCATCATGGCATCCTCTAATGGGAATGGCGACCATACCTATTTAGCTGGGGAAAAGGGACAATTCTAATTTATTTGGGGGTATTAGGCCAATTATTAGTTTATAAGGTTGAAAATGACAGGTGTCCATCAAATTCAACCTGTGTTGATCCAGAGGAAGGCAAAAAAAAAACCCTCGTAAGGCAGACGACAGTAGCCTCATCACAGGGGAAAAATTCCTTCCCGACTCCATAATGGCGATCAGAATAATCCCCGGATCAACGTGACCCCTGAAATAGGAATAAGGGACAGAATTTAGAAAATGTAGATCTCCAATGACGTGTGGTACGCCTTAAAGCGATCCAGTATGCAGAGGACGAGGGGGATCAGGACAGGTGTCACACTGGAAAATGGTGTCCTTCCTGATCCCCCTGTTACGCCACACTCTGCACTTCTTCTGGGGTCTCCTGTTTTCCAGTGTGGGGGACGTCACCTGGAAAATGTTGTCCTGGTGCGATACGGGGTCCTTCATATCCAGAAGCGCTGGGTCCGCTCCATGGCTGCTAAATATTAGGGCCCTATTACTGCTTCTGATATTTTCGGATCGTGCCGCAAGCTACAGTAGCTCGGGCAGCGAGGGACCAGAAGAGGGGGTGCTGGTATAAAAGTTATCCCCGTACAGGTGGTGGTAACCTTTATCCAGCAGTGGGAAGATCAGTTCCCGGACGATCTTCCCACTAACTTTGAGGATGGGGGGGCATCTGGGGGCTGGATTCAGGTGTCCCTTCCTTCATACACTCTAAGGGTACCTGCACACTGCGGAATGGCGAAGGATAACCCTTTGTGCATTCCGCAGCTGGCACCCACCGGCGGACTGATGGAGGCGCGCGTCTCCTCTCGTGTCACACTCCATTCTATGCACGGGCGAATTCCGCCCTCTGTCCAAAGAATAAACGTGTTCATTCTTTGGACGGACAACGGAATCCGCCCGTGCATAGAATGGAATCTATGACACGGGCGGAGACGCGCGCCTCCATCAGTCCGCCGGTGGGTACCAGCTGCGGTATGCACAAAGGGTTATCCTTCGCCATTCCGCAGTGTGCACGTACCCTAAATCTGTAAGTGTACCCTGAGGTACGCTCACAGAGTTTGTAGAATTTCACGCCATACCGTCATCTCTTATTGGGACGGTACTGGCGGAAAAGACGTGTCTGGGGGGCAGCGTACGCTACGCTATCCCCAGACACGTCACTGGATGATGAGGATGAATGGATGAAAGAAGGATCACCCCATTCATCCTCACGGGCTGTTTCGGTGTCGGAGGCAATAATAGCGTATGCGTCCGACACTGAAAACACCCTGGGGGCCATCTTTATACGGGGATTGGTATATGGGGTATGTAAATGTGTAATGTAGTGTAGTGTAAAACTTTATTCCATGTAGTGTGGTGTAGTGTAGTGTTTTTAACGTGTTTTTTTGATAGTAAGAAAAAATATCCCTACGCCAAGAAAGGAGCTGCTGATAAATGCCGCACTTATGTGCGGCACTTATCAGCAGACAGTGGGGGTAGGATATAGGGGGGAAAAAACGCCCCTACGCCAAAATGGAGGAGTTGCTAATCAGCGGCGCACTTACGTGCGATGCTGATCAGCACTCAGCGGCGTTAGGGCGCAAAAAAATAAAAAAAAATTTAGGAAAAAAAAAATAAAAAAAAAATTTCTTTTTAACCCAAAGCAACTGATCAGTGAATGATATTCACTGATCAGCCGCTAGGGGGCAGTAGAGCGACGCTGCCGGAGATTGCCGAGACCCGCCGAACCCGAGGACGCGTTTCCGAAGATTTCCGACGCTGGACGACCGAACCCGGAAGTGAAGCGAAGACGGCGTGGACCGCAGATCTTCGCTCCAGACGCCCAGATCAGGTGAGTATGGTACACCTGCATCACACACACCTGTTCTGCACCCCTCAGCTACCTAGCTGAGGGGTGCAGAACCCGGCAAAACTGTGTTTTTACAGTATGATCGCCGTGATGGGCCGGCCGGTACTGGCCGGCCTATCACGGCGATCGTGGGGGTGGCATCGGCGCCATCTTTGGTGGGGACACTAATGGCGATTGGTGCTATCTCGGACTGGTGCTATCTTGGTGCTGACCCGGAAAGCTGAATTTAGCTGCTATATGCTGATCTGTATTGATCAGCATATAGCAGCGATCGTTGGCACGGGAGGGGTTAATCACCCCCCGTGCCAACGAGCAGAGATGGCCTGCTATACATTATAGCAGGCCATCTTCCCCGACCGCTGTGTGTGAACACACAGCGATCGGGGAAACATCGGGCGTAAGTATACGCCTGTTTGCGTAAAGCCCACCCTGCTGGGGCGTATACTTACGCCCCATGTCGTTAAGGGGTTATTAAACTTCTTCCAAAGGGCCCATTTCCATCACATTTTAGAGCCACGTCCAAGGAATACAGTGGGAGAACAGCAAAAAGGTATTCTGACATCCATCCTGAATGTATTGTTTTTGGCCCACTACATTTTGAGTCCACCCAAAATAAGTTGGGAAATAGGCCAAAAGCATTCCATAGTGCGTTATGTTGGATCTTCAATGGGCCACTAAGATCTCCAATGGGTTCACTGTGGTTAACGTGGGAAAAACCACTTTGCCTTGGACCTACGTCCTAATTTTTTTCTGTGAATGGAACCTTACAAACATTAGATGAGTGTACATTGGTTGGTTTAGTGTATATATTCTTACCTCTGATGGAGAATTGACAACTGCTAGATTGTAGCCATAAAGCATAGATGACCCGAATGACGACAGCAGGGAGACGGCCAACAAAGGGAAGGTCAGGTGCTAGAAAATATACAATAGTAATAAATAAAAGTGAAAAGATACAAAAATAAACAACATTATCAGGGTAGAGAGGAGCTTCACTGTGTTTGAATACATTTTATAACAGAGGATATAAATAACACTGGTCTCTGGAGGGCTGGGGCAAACCCATCACAATGGGCCTCCTATCCACAATCCCTAAAATTTAACATGATATTATCTAATCATTTGGCCCATAACACCTTATGTTTTTATGTTTGTTCACACATATATATGGCTATGTAAAAAAAAAAAAAAAAAAACGAGCAAAGAAGGGAACCATCCATGTTCTATCCCTATGTGAGGACCCAATTCAGTTCCTCCTATACCTGATAGACTCATGGCCTTTGTCTACCATTATGTCAGGCACCTAGTTATTTAAAGAGCATACAGAAAAAAAAAAAAGAAAACATTTTTTTGCTCACATATATATGTTTTTTGTTGAAAATTTTGGATTTACTTAATTTATATTCATGAGACCCGTCTTATGTTCACGATGTTCTGGTGAAGGATAGATTTCTTATATAATTCAATAAAAGAATGACGGGTCTATTGGAATAGATTATCCCTGCTCCGGCTCTGGCAATACAATTGTCTGGATTAATATATATCTCTCTGTACAACTCTAAACATGCAGCTGTTTTTTTTTTTTTGTTTTTTTTTACCATCAGATACACTGAACTTATCCATAGGGCTTGATTCATATCCATAGGGCTTGATTCAAACAACATATGCTGAAAAGGTATCCCTATTCTCCATTAGACGGCTTAGAATATATCATCAATCCCATTGGGATAGTGCAGATTATGCTGCTCCATATACAGTAAGAAAACGTTCAGCAATGGGGCAACTAAACATTAAATGCTAGAATAAAGTGTGAACTAAGCCTTAGGATTTGTAGCAGGACTTCATTGTGGATTCCTGCAACAAATTACAGTGTAATGCATGTGAATGAGGTGTACAAAACCCTAACCCTATGCCTTCTTGGGTCCTCTTAGACAGGCAGACCCTTGCCGAAAAGTAATGCCAGTCTAGCCAATCAGTGCTCAAGGGGGTAGAATTTTTTTTTTTTTTTTTTTTTTAAATCAACTGGTGTCAGAAAGTAATAGATTTGTAAATTACTTTTATTTAAAAATCTCAAGTCTTACAGTACTTTTCAGCTGCTGTATGTCCTGCAGGAAGTGGTGTATTCTTTTTAGTCTGATACAGTGCTCTCTGCTGCAACCTCTGTCCATATTAAGAACTGCCCAGAGCAGAAGCAAATCCCCATAGAAAACCTCTCCTGCTCTGGACAGTTTCTATCACAGATAGGTGGCAGCAGAGAGCATTGCGTCAGACTAAAAATACACCACTTCCTGCAGCACTTACAGAAGCTGATAAGTACTGTTAGACTTTAGATTTTTCTACTTAAAGTAAAAAAAAGACCATATATTTTTACATCTGATAATAATATCACATCCTATGATCCCTTCAGCTGATCACCTGCCATGTAAGAAAACCATGACATAGTCCCAGCCATGTGAATGAAGCCATTTCACAGTACCTTGCAGATGCATCACACATATTCTTCTCCCTCACACAGGATCTCTGTTCTATAATGTACATCATGGCCTATACCAGTCTGCTGCCAGCTGTGCCTACCATGAATTAGGCAAGTCACTGCTCCAAATATTTGTAGCCGATTAAAAAAACTGTCTTTTTGGAACAATATAAATGCTGGCTTATGGACTGATCTATGTTTACAGCTCCATCTTGGTCTACAACATTGCATTTTTCGCCAACAATAGAAAAAAAGACTGAAGTAGCGGAAGTTGAAAAGAATCTTGATCAGATGCGTTCCCTTGTCTTCAGTCAGCAGTTTATAGCTTACAGGGTATGGACACTCTTCAAAGCATTTTATTCTTGCTCTGTAATTATTATATAAAACATTTGGCTCGTTTCCTCTTCTACCGCCCCCTTTTTTCACATATATAACTGTCTGCTGTCTGAGGGTATGTGCACACTAGGGAATTCTCACAAATAATTTGCTGCGCATTCTGCCACTAGTGCCTGTGGGCTCCCACTATACTCTCTGGCTGCCCTATACACTCTATTCTATGGTCAGGCAGATTTCACTGTCCTTCCATAGAATGGACTTGTCCATTCTTTGGGCGGACATCGGAATCTGCCTGACCATAGAATGGAGTCTATGGGACGGCTAGAGAGTGATGCGGGAGCCCACAGGCACTAGTGGCAGAATGCGCAGCAATTTATTTGTGAGAATTCCTTAGTGTGCACATACCCTTACAGTGAACTCCCATGAGAGGAGCAGCCTGACAGATCTATCTCCAGCCCTTATATCACCTCTCTTAAAGGGAATCTGTCAGCTCCCGGGCCCTACCTAAGGTGCTGACCGTGTGCTGTAGCTGGCAGTCCCTTTGTGAGCATGGTACATTTTGGTAATTTGTCCATGGAGTGGATTGTGCGTAATCTCATGTCGCCTACTGTAATGAAGAGTCAAAGAGGAATTGTTTATGCCACACTCTGGCACACCTCACTACTCCTTCCTCCTCACCCTTCTTCATGAATAGTCTCTGCTCCCCGGTCTCCTGCTCACTCAGCTGTCAGCCAATGTCTCTGATTGCAGATCAGTCCTCTGTAGACAGGTTATGTCTAAAAGAAACACTCAGTGAGGGTATGTGCGCACTGAGGAAATTTCACAGAAAATCTGTTGCGGAATTTGCCTCTCGCGGACTGCGGAGCAGGCCGCGAGGGCGAATTGCACAAAGGATTTTCCGTCAGTGTGCACATACCCTTAGGGCTAGAGCACAATTGGAATTGAAGAGAAATACGCTCTGCTTGCAATTTCTCCCATAAAATATGAACAGAGCAATGTCCCATTGTGTTTAATGAGATTTCCGCTTTGTTGTTCACACTGCAGAATTTCCGAGCAGAATTTTCTGTCGCAGATCCGCTTTCCACACCAAGAAGTAACATGTCCCTTCTATGGCCCCGTTTACACTGAGCAAACATGGCAGAATTCCGCGGTTGAACTCTCCACCGCGCTCAGTGTCCTGCTGTGAGTGAATAAGAGGGCGTGCGCACGCACGCCCTCTCATTCACTCACAGCAGGACACTGAGCAGTGGGATTCCGCGGCAGAACTCTCTGACGTGTTTGCTTAATGTGAACAGGGCCTTTGGGCAGATTCTGCTGAAGGAATCTCATAGAAGTCATATAATTCTGCTTGCATTCCGCTCAAATTCTGCTCCTATTCTGCCAGAGCAAAATAGAGGAGGAATTTTCAAGCGGAAATCTTTCCTCTTCAATTCCTTGTCTATTTCTCAGTGTGCATGAGCCCATATAGTTGAATGGCTGAGCCCAAATGTGTTGGAGCTGTTGTCCAGGGGTAACTTACCTGTCTAGAGACCTGCCAGCAGTTTATTCTTTGATTCAAATCCCTGTTGAAATTGAGTGGATTGCGGCCATTTAATGGCAAATAATTCCCGTTATTTTAAAACAACGGCCATTGTTTTGAAATAATGGCTCTTATAGAGGTGCTCAAAGAACTCTCTAATGGAAAACCCCCAGGCCCTGAAGGCCTCCCGTACTCATACTATAAGACCTTCTCTGCTGAATTATCTCCGTACCTCCTACCACTATATAATTCATTCCTTTCTCGTTCCCCAATCCCGCAACAAATGCTTGATTCTTACATCACTGTAGTGCCCAAGCTCAACAAGGACCACACAGACTGTGCAAGTTACCATCCTATTTCATTACTAAATTCAGACCTGAAAATTTTCACTAAAGTGCTGGCGGTTCGTCTTGGGGCGCTTCTCCCGAAACTTATTGATAAGGACCAGGTGGGTTTTGTCCTGAATCGTCAGTCGGGGGACAATACACGGAGGACCATAGAACTGATCGAAGTTCTCAACAAAACCAGATCTGGTGGGCTTCTGCTGAGCCTCGACGCAGAGAAGGCCTTTGATAGGCTGGGTTGGCCTTTTTTGATGGCCACACTGAAGGCTTTTGGCTTTTCGGGGCCTTTCCTCTCCGTAATATCCTCCCTGTATTCTCTCCCGACTGCAGAGGTACGTCTCCCACATGCAATGTCCCCCCGAATACATATACATAACGGGACCAGACAGGGGTGCCCTTTATCGCCCCTGCTGTTTATCCTTTGTATAGAGCCACTAGCAGCGCGTATAAGACTCAGCCCTGATATCAAGGGAATACTAGTCCATGAGAGGGAATTCAAATTATTCTCCTGACCTTGCGCGATCCCCAGCTTTCTCTTCCCAACCTGCATAGAATCTTGGATGAATACGGGAGGCTATCGGGCTACCAAATTAATAAGACAAAGACAGAAGCCCTCCCTATCAACCTCCCACTCTCCCTGACGGAGACATTAAAAACAACCTTTCCCTACAAGTGGAACGATAATTCACTTAGATACCTAGAAACTAACATCACTCCGACATTTTCTACCCTGTTTAAGGCTAACTTCCCACCGCTCCTCCAGGAAGTGACTGCGCTCTTATCTAAATGGGACCCTCTTCCACTGTCCCTTTTGGGGAGAGTGGCGGCCGTAAAAATGTCCATTCTCCCAAAGCTCCTATACCTGTATGAAACCCTCCCGATCCCAATCTCTAAAAGGTTCTTGACCTCCTTCCAGAAGGTGCTCCTGAAATTCATTTGGAGGACTGGGCGCCATCGAATCTCAACCCAGATCATGACAGCGAAAACAATCCATGGAGGACTGGGTGTCCCAGATGTCCATAGCTATCACCCAGCGTGGACGTCTCTATGGGCGTACACGAAATGGACTCAAATCGAAAAGTTGTGGCTGGCGCCCATTCACCCAAGTGTTTTGATATGGAACCTGCCTCTAGATATCCCGGAAAAAGATATGTTGGGCCCCATGAGACTGACTAGATGATTGTGGTTGGAGGCCAAGGACAAATTTGCCTTAGTGTCTCGGTTCTCTCCCCTGACCACCTTCATATATACCCCGGCTATTCCTGGTAGTATGGTAGCAGAGACAATAGACCCGTGGATTCGCGCAAAAGTCTTCCACTACGCTGATATTACAGACCCTTTAAGGCGGACTATCCTGCCATTTGCTAAACTTCAAGATAGATATGGCCTACCCCATAGAGCCCGCCGCTTTTATGACGACATATGTCAATACGCCGCTACACTACGTGGAGATAGACCTTTCTCCAAGCCCACCTCCTTTGAATGGCTATGCAAGCTAAATACATCCACCAGTGGTCTCATTACCAGTATTAGTAGCTTGCTAGCTTCCCCGCCTGATGACCCCTCCCAAGGTTGGAGTTACATGTCTAAGTGGGAGACGTATTTGGGACGAAGCATTCCCTACACCTTTTGGCAAATTATATGGTCCCAAGCAGCAAAGGCCTCAGTGTGTGGGAGTTACAAGGAGAACAAATACAAAATTCTAATGCATTGGTACCACACACCGGACCTATTGCACCGCTTGTTCCCAACTGCGTCACCCATATGCTGGAGGTGTTCCCGGGCGCATGGAACACTGATCCACATATTCTGGGAATGGCCAATACTACAGCAATACTGGGGGGTGGTCAGGGATTTGATACATACGGTCCTACGCAAACTACTCCCGTTGGACATACTTGCTCAATGTCCCACCCAAATAGATGAAAAAGCCAGAGGCTAGGCTCCTCTTACATATCCTCACAGCGGCCAAATGTGCAATACCGGCGATGTGGAAGAGCACTCAGGCTCCATCCCGAGATATGCTTATTCAGAGAATCAAAGAGGTCAGGCGGATGGAATACTTAACAGCACTGAATGAGAATAGGGTGGAAAAGTTTGAGAAAGTTTGGGAGCCATGGGACGCTACTCTGGGCGCCGTGGCCTCTTCCTAGTGTTCTTACCCTTTTCCCCCCCCCATCTGTTAGTTTGATTGTCTGTCTGTATGTTTGTTTGTTAGTCAGTTGGGTTTGGTTGTTTTTCTTTGTGTGTGTTTTCTTGTTTTACTATATAGTTGAAATCCTAAATGCAGAGGATTGTTGGGCTTTGTCACTCTGGTGAACAAGCGACCCCGTATACAGAACCAGGCGACAGGGAGCAACATGTGATTGATCATTACACTTCATGGTTCGTCTGTGGCTATATTGCCATCTATGCATAGAGCTGTTCATCTAACGAAACTATGTGATGTCTGAGTGCCTGTACAATACTCTGATGCCAATGACTATTGTCTTGTATATTTGGAAATTGTTTTGAAAAATAAACAGTTATAAAAAAAAAAAGAAAGAAATAATGGCTCTTATTTACCATTAAATGATGGCCATCCACTCAATTTCAACAGTGTATGAACATAGCCTGTGTTTTCAATCCACCCCTGGTTTTGGCTGCAAAATACTGACCAAACTACTGAGCAAAAATACTGAGTATGAACATAATTTTGAAAATGATACAATAATGGAAAAAGAAAATTATATATATTTTATTTTTTTCTCACACACACCTATATTTAATTTCTATCAGGGCATTTGAACCAAAGAATGAACTGCTGGCAGGTCTCTAGACAGGAGAGTTACCCCTAGACCACAGCTCCAACCCATTTGGGCTTAGGGATTCAACTATATCTGAGTGTTTCTTTCAGACAAACTGCCTAAAGAGGACTGATCTGCAATCAGAGACACTGGCTGACAGCTGAGCGAGCAGGAGGCCGGGCAGCATTGATTATTCATGAAGAAGAGGGAGGAGGATGGAGTGGTGAGGTGTGCCAGAGTGTGGAACAAACAATTACTCTTTGACACTTCATTACGGTAGGATTGTGCATAATCCACTGCATGGAAAAATTACCAAAAGGTACCATGCTCACTAGGGCACTGCCAGCACCTTAGGTAGGGCCCTATTATGCAGCAATTATCTGCTGAATCAGGCCAATTCAGACAGATATTGCTCCATGTAATAAAGGCAATGGTCAACCTTCCATCGGCTAATTGTTGTCTTTTAGTTTTGAATTTTCAGCCACACATTGCTATGTGCAATAGCTGATGTGCTTTCATGGTATATTTACCTGTTTACATTCCCCCAGTGTCTTCTAGCTTGTTTCTGTGATTCCCAGTTCACCACAGAAACCTCCGGACCAGTCTCTGATGTGACAGGCCGCTCAGCCAATCACTTGCCAGAGCGCTAATCCGCATGTCACTTCTGGACGGGGACAGAAGTGTGAGCTGCAGATGTGGTGACTGGGGAATCCCACAGACACCAGGGGAACAGGTAAGTACATATTTATTATTTTACACCATTAAAGCAAACGCTGCGTAGACTTTGCTATCAATGTCCATGCAACCATCTCATAACAGGGATTCATAACAATCTGGCGTTACGTAAATGAAAATCACTGTGTAATTCATGTTCTAATATTAAATACCCAATTTATCTAGCGTTCCTCTTCCTCACCGTTCAATGCTGTCAATGAATAAGAACATTCTTGTGTACCTAGCCCTGCTCTCTGCTGAGAAAGGTTGTGTCCAGTCTAGAAAAATGCTCTGTGAGCTAAATACATCAGCAGCCACCACACTAGTTATCTCTTCTAATTCTAGTTACCAGGATACTAGGTACTAGGTACTGTATACACAGGTCTGCTGTTTTGAATGCTGACAAGAGGTTTTATACTTGAAAGCGACTCTGTACCCACAATCTGACACTCCCCCCCAAACCGCTTGTACCTTAAGATTGCGGCTTTTAATCCAAGATCTGTCCTGGGGTCTGTTCGGCAGGTGATGCAGTAATTGTCCTAAAAGACAACTTTTAAACTTGCAGCCCTGTGCCCAACGGGAGTATCTGTGCCCTAACGTTGCACCAACCCTCCGTCCCTCCTCCCTACCCTCCTCACCATTAGGAATGCTCCAGGCAGATTGCCTCCTATTCATCAGCTGTGTGAATACTGGACATAGGCTGGATCATTAAGCACCTGTGCAGTGTTCAGACAGGAGAAAATGTTCCAGTGGCATTCCTAATGATGAAGAGGGTGGGGAGGAGGGACGGAGGGGTGGTGTAAAGTTAGGGCACAGATACTCCTGTTGGGCACAGGCTGCAAGTTTAAAAGTTGTTTTTTAGGACAATAACTGCATCACCTGCCGAACGGACACCAGGACAGATCTTGGATTAAAAGCAGCTATCTGAAGGTAAAAGCGGTTTGGGGGTCAGATTGTGGGAACAGAGTCACTTGAAATACCAAGTATATTAGAGAATTGTAGCGATAAAGATGAAACAGGAAAATGCTGGTAAGTTTTTGGCCAGAAAGTTACTTATTGGGAGGTGGGGAGTATTCTCCTTCCCCATCACATGCATGGTATTAAGGAAATACATGATGTACTGTGGCACTGACAATATCCACATGCTGCAAGTAATTGCTTTAGAAACTTCATCTGGAGATTAGGGAAGGATTACAGTGAACTGGTTGTGGCTTTCAGCTGCATTCACACATCACTGCCTCCTGTAACATTTATTCGATAATTGCCACATACAGACTGGATACACAGAGGGGACGGCTTTGTTGCTATGGGCTGACTCTTGGCTGATAGACATTACTGATACTATTGGGTTGTGTTCAGACTGAGCTGTGCTGCAGAGAGTAGATCATGGTAAATGTTCTATAAAAAGCACAATAATGATACTATGTGCCCTATACTTGTCTGCATCCTCCGTGCAGCAAGACTGTCACAAAGCGCTATAACAAGCCAACATAGTTATCAGTGCAAAGGTGGGTGACATTTTACAAATCTTAGTCCTAATTTTGGAGGCAATAGTGAATTATGTTTAAAGGGGTAGTCCAAGGAAACTAACTTTTGCCCTATCTATAGGATAGGGGAAAAATAGGAGATTGTGGGGAGTCTGACCTCTGTACCCCCAACGATCTCTGTATCGGGCCCCCGACTTCTGTATTATGAATAGAGCTGTGGGTACAGCACCTGACCTGCGGCTCTATTCATTCCTATAGAGAGACGGAAAGAGACAACCTGTGGCCCTCCAGCTGTTGCAAAACTAATTCCCATCATGATAGAAATTTTTAAGTTTTACGATACACGGAAGGCCACAATATGCTCTATATGTATCACAATATGCATCCAATTTCATACAGAAAATTAAAAAAAAAAAAATTTGTGGTATTTTCCATAGGATTCCATACACACAGAGGTATCCGCAGATACTGTAAAATCTCCATCACATAGCTGGAATGAAATATGCATTGGGTTTACACAAGGAAAACGCCACCATTTCTAAAGCAGCCAAAACTGTCAAAATTGGCACATGGCGTTTTGTCTGGGTCAAAAACGCTGCAGCCAGATATTAGCAGAGGGCAAAAATATAAAGCAACCCCCACAGGACATACGCAATACTCACACCGTGTAAGTTCCAGTCACAAGATTGAATCAGAATAGGGCTTGTGCACAGAACTCATGGTCATATTCATAGCTACCCGATCTTCTGACGGTAGTACCAACGGCACACAGATTGGGTGTAATGAGTGAACCCTTTTAATATTTTGGCTGCGTCACACATAATGGGGGAGATTTATCAAACATGGTGTAAAGTGAGACTCTCTCAGTTGCCCCTAGCAACCAATCAGATTCCACCTTTCATTTTCCAAAGAGTCTGTGAGGAATGAAAGGTGGAATCTGATTGGTTGCTAGGGGCAACTGAGCCAGTTTCACTTTGCACCATGTTTGATAAATCTCCCCCAATATTTTTACTGGAAACTAGGAGTGGAACCAACATAGAGAAAAACTATAAGGCTGCCCCAGACGCAGCTTTTTTTTTTGGCCTAAAAAAAAAAAAAAAAAGCCAGAAAAACTGCCAAAAATTCTATTGGTGTTTTTTTCTGCTGCTTTTGACTTTAGGTGTGATTGGCCTTATTTTAATTTTTTTTTTTGCCTTTGCCGCTTTTCAGATGAACAGAAGAAATTCCATTTAACTCAATAGAAGAGAAAAACCACAGTTTGCAGAAAAACATGCCAAACCCTCACTATGCTTTATTTAAAAAAAAAAGGCAGAGAGGAGAGAAAAATGCCACAGGAAAAAAAAAACTTCAAGAAAGCATGGCATTTCATAAAATTCCATTGACTCCCGTCTACGGCATATTTTTGCCCTGCAAAAAAAGTTTAGCCAGTTTGAAACCAGTCTACTGTTTTTTCCGTGTTTTGGATCCACTCCTGGTTTTGGCAAAAATCCTGACCAAAATGTTATGGGGGAGACTTATCAAGCAGTAGGAATGCTTCGTGCCCATAGCAACCAATCACAGCTCATCTCTTACATTCTCATGTGCCCTTGTAAAATGAAAGCTGAGCTGTGATTGGTTGCTATGGACAAGAAAGTACATTACTACTGTAGGATGCTTGATAGGTCTCCCCCTATGCGGGAACTCAGCGGTCCTTGTGTATTTGGGCAATGAATCTCAGAAGAAAACACAGTTCCCTCTGTATCAGTAACAGAATATTCCTCCAGCCATATCTGTGGCTTTTCCAGCCACAACTTTTTCAAACCACATGTAAACATATCCATAGAGATCATATATAGCAATGGTTAGCGACAGGCGGAGAAGTCTGAACAGCTAGAGAGCTCAGATTGGGGTTAAGCATCTCCCTAGGTTAGAGCTATATGACCACAATTATCAGGCTGAGACCATGTTCACACACAGTAAAGACTGCTCTTTTGTTTAGCACAAATTTTATAATATATATATATATATATATATATATATATATATATATATATATACACACACACACACATATATACAGTGGTGCCTTGGATTACGAGCATAATTCGTTCTGGGACCGCGCTTGTAATCCAAATCTACTCTTAAACCAAAGCAAATTTTCCCATAAGAAATCCTAGAAATGCAGACAATTGGTTCCACACCCCAAAAATAATGATTTATTATTCTGAATAACATGTAAAACAGATGAAACAAACATTCAGAAACAGCAGAATATGTGATATTATAAGTTACTGTACAGTAATGGAGAGGATGGGAAACACAAGGGCGGACAGAGACTGCAGGGAGCATGAAGGAATGAGCAGGGCATATGTGGGCACATACATGCAGCGCTTTCTGTCCGGGGAGAGAGGGGTTACAGCTATGGAGAGATTACCTCCACAGTCCTGTCCCCTGATGCAAGCCCCAGCCTGAAGTGGATCTGCTATGATTTGGAAGGTGAGAGAGACTTCCTGGGTCAGAGTACAGTGCTGTAGACCCCGTTATGCAGACCATGCCCCTCCCCCACCCGCGCTCCCACCCAGTACAGGGAGATCTTTGCTCCAAAGCAATGCTCTTAAACCAAGTCACAATTTTGAAAAACTTAGAGCTCTTAAACCAAAACGCTCTTAAACCAAGGTACCACTGTGTATATATATATATATATATATATATACATACATACATACATACATACACACACACATTATATATATATATATATATATATATATATATATTTTTTTTTTTTTTTTCAAAATAAAAACCGCCACAAAACTGGTAAAATTTAAAAGCGAGATTTTTTTTCCCCCCCTCCACAAAATAGTATAAGATTGCACATTGCAAAATGAGCCAGCTACAAAAAAAAAAGGACTAGAAAAGCAGCATGTAAACATAGTCTCATAGGTTGGTTTCGTGCAGGCGTAATATAGACGCACATTACAGCCAATCATGGGTCATCAGATACATGGTCGGGCCAGAACTTGTAACATCGTGCACTATGAAATCACGATACAATTTCAGTAAGTCTATGGGAAATTTTCAGGATTTTTTGCAGAACAATAAATCATATACAACACACAAACCCTGGAAAAATAAGCAGTAACATAAAACCACCATTCCCAGCATCCTCATCCTACAGCAGTGTGCATACATAGAAGCAGCCTGGAAAGTGCAATACATTCGTAGTAATAATAATAATAATAGGCCCATTCACACGTCTAATCTCAGCAGCATTAGGACGACTTACCCCGGCTATATGCTTTGCACTGAAGGCTTTCTTGTGGTTATCCATTGAAAACGATGAACTCGTTCACTTGCAAATTAATTTGAAAAATCTTATATTGAACTTTAATAATTCCCAAAATTTAAAAAAAATTTTGATGTTTTTTTATGTATAAGTGCTGGTAAGTGCGGCTGCCCGTAGAGTGGCATTCACCTCCTCTTTAATAACCAGTCTTCATCAGACTGGAAAGCTGTGGGGAAAGGCAGGACTCACATGATTTGGCTTTTTTTAAGGAGGAAATGGGAATCAATTTGTCAAACTGAAGTTTTTTTTCTCTCTGCCTGAAAACTGGAGGCTGCACAGTGTGATGCTGGGGGTGTCACATGTGAGGGTGTCTGATGTGCGTTACTCCACGCTGGGATCAGCTCTCATAGTAAAACATGGTCTAAGATAAGGAAACTGATTGTGAAGCTTAAGACCTCCAGATCTGTCAGCTGACGTAAGGAAACATCAGGAGTTGGCAGAACATGAGTGAGTAGAGAGATGTTATCCAACACTGGCTGGAGGTGAACTCACTGACTAAACTGAATGAAGATGAATTAATAGGGCAAATCTTTTATAGGGACTTCTAAGCTGTCAGTTAAAGGGAGTAACCAAAGTATTCTTGATGGAAAAACTAAATGGAAAAAAAACAACTTTAAATCATCTCTTTGGCCTGGTTCACACCACATCCATCCTGTCCGTCATTCTGTTAAAGTTGTGTTAAAGGGGTTATCCAGCGCTAGAAAAACATAGCCAATTTCCTCCAAAGACAGCACCACTCTTGTCTCCAGTTTGGCTGTAGGTTTTGTAAGTCAGTTCCATTGAAGAGAATGGAGCTTAATTGCAAACGACACCTGAACTGGAGACAGGAGTGGGGCTGTCTCCAGAGGAAAGTGGCCATGTTTTTGTAGCGTTGGATAACCCCTTTAAGCTACGGATTGGCCAGTCACTTCACATTTACCCATTGTGATTAGTGTTGGAGGCTAAACTCTTCGGGTTCAGCCACCTTCTCTGAATGCTCTGCATTTGACTCTAGGCGGCTGCAGAAGTAGTACCTACCAGAAAGCCGTATTTTCCTTCTATATTTAGTTCCTTAAAGAAGACTGTATGTTTCATTATTGTTCGGACTTTTCAGTTTAGCTCCAAAGGATTACAATCAGTGTCGAGCAGAGAAGATGAACTGTTCAGTTAGGCAGCTTTCTCCAAACCCAAACGCTCGGCATGTGGTTCCCCATGGCTGCAGTGGTTAGACACTGCCCTAGGGAGTCCTGGAAAACATGGATACAGCCTATGGCCCATGACTGTATCCATGTTTTCCAGGACTCCTTAAAGTGAGTGTACCACCAAGGCCCAGGCTGAAGCACTGGAGGCGGCAGACCCACCCTTAGTGGGAGGAAACCCCCGCCCCACTATGAAAGGGTTCCATTGATTCTAATAGAGTCATGTCATGGAGGGGCTGAGGTTTCTTCCCACTAAGGGTGGGTCGGGCCGCCTCCAGTGCTTCAGCCTGGGCCTGGTGGTACAGTCACTTTAAGGCAATGTCTAACCACTGCAGCCATGGGGAGTCACATGCCGAGCGCTTGGGTTTGGAGAACGTTGCCAAACCAAACAGTTCAGCTTAAGTCCAAACAATAATGACACATACAATCTTCTAAATATAGAAGGAAAATACGTCTTTCTGGTAGGTACTACTGTATTTAGCGCACTAATAAGTCGGGAGTCCTGCACGCAGCTTCTAGCAGTGTTTGATGTGTGATCCACTCCTCATGTTGGCATTTTTTTCACAGATCTTCTGTGTTCTTTTTTTCCATTCTGGTGTTTGTGGTTGCATTTTTTCAGTAGATTTTTTGTTTTAATCATTTTGAGGATTTCTGTTCAGTATGTAACGCCTCAAAAAGCCTCAACACACATTTATGAATGTTTTTCTTTTTTTAAACAGAAAATAAGCCTGTTTCACCAAAGTATATTAAGATTTAAAACCTGAGCTGTAAAAAAGTAAAAAAAACAAACAAAAAAACTAAGCCCAGAGTGCTGCTTTAGAGGTGCATTCACACAGGAATTTATGAGCCATCCTCTTTATACATGTTAACAGCATTGTTTCTACTTACACAGATCCTACTAAAATAAATGGGAATACTGCAGTAATTCCTGTAATACGTATCCGGGAGAGAAGGGGGTCGGCACCACCGTTATAGCAGCATAATAAATGAGCAATCAGCAAAAAACTGAACAGGCTCCTAGGGTGCTGCACCCATGGAGATAAGGCAGTCTATAATAGTGCAAAGAACGAGACATATGGCACTCACCCAAAAGTAGTGGGGTCTTCTGTCTATTCGTGGACACGAAGTGTAGGCAAGGAAGGGGGAAGATGGCAAGTAAGCACGTCTAGAAAGACCATGTTAACCTAGAGAGGCAACGATTAAACCATTGCCTCTCTAGACATGCCCGCTTGCCATCTTCCCCCTTCCTTGCCTGCACTTTGTGTCCACAAATAAACAGAAGACCCCACTACTTTTGGGTGAGTGCCATACGTCTCGTTCTTTGCACTATTAATTCCTGTAATACATTGGTGTGTGTGAATACTGCATGCTGTGTAAAGCCCATATTGATTGGATTCCATATGTATGAAAGTATTCATCTTCATGTGAACAGCACCCAAAAAGAAAGTACATAGAAGCTGTACTACGGAGCCATGCTCAACCCTGTACATGAGCACTTAAAGGGGTATACCCATCTGGGACACTTTGGCTGGTTTCACTCTGCCTTAAATTTTTGCCCCCCCCCCCCCCTTTCCCAAGAAAAAAAACACCATGGAGGTTTTTTATTTGCAAATACACCAGCGGACAGATGTTGTAAGTCAATGGAATATTTAGAAATGCCATACATACTTGTGTTTTTTCTGTGGCGTTTTTCTCTCCTCTCACTTTTGGGTCTCTGGCAGTTTTGTCTAAAATGCAGCATGCTGAGGGTGTGGCGTTCTTTTTTTGGCAAACTGTGATGTTTTTCTTCCAAAGAGTTCAATGGAATTTCTTCTCTTGTCTTTTGTCTTTATTTCTCTACTTTACAGGCTTAGTAGTAGAAGCTGCATGACAGACGGCATCCATTACTAAGTCAGGCTTACTGTTAGCCAGTAAAATAGCTAACACTAGCCCCCCCCCCCCTCCCATTATTTCCCCATTGCCCACTGCCACAGGGGAACTGGAAGAGAGTACTAGTAGTCTCAAAGCATCAAACAATGACACTCCTGGACTGAATGGTGGCAAGCTGGTATTATTAGGCTGGGGAGGGCCAAAATAAATGGACTCTTGGGTGCCAGACTAACAGCAGCCATCTGTACAGATGCTGCATACTGTAAGGAGCAGAGCACCTGTCAAAATGATGCGTGTTCTGCTCCTGCTTTTTTCTTGGTGTTTCTCCTTTTTGTTTATCAGATATCGGTATCCTGAGCACTAAGTCGGATTCAGTGGACTACATCAATGACTAGTGGAAATGAGGCTGCTGCTGTTTTTTTTTTTTAACCTGGCTGACTCTGCAACTTTCTTGCAAAAACAGCGCCACCCCTGTCCTCAGGTTATGTGAGTAATTACAGTTTAACTCCATTCACTTAAATTGAACTGAGCTGCATAAAGCTCAGAACTTTTATAAAAAACAATGAAACGGAAAATAGACTTTGAGAGTTTCTAAAATTGGTGAAATAGAGCCAAGCAAATACACTTTTAGTATGAATATGCTTGAAATTACAAAAATAAACTAAAGAATGAAAATTTAAACATATTAAAATATTAAAGAGGTAATACAGAAAAAAATTCTTCCAAATCAACTTGTGTCAGAAAGTTATATAGTTTGTAATTTACTTCTAAGTCTTCCAGTACTTATTAGCTGCTGTATGTCTTGCAGAAAGTGGTTTATTCTTTCCAACCTGACACGATGCTCCCTGCTGCCACCTCTGTCCAAAGCAGTAGCAAATCCCCATAGAAAACCTCTCCTGCTCTGGACAGTTCCTGTCAGGGACAGAGGTGGCAGCAGAGAGCACGGTGGCAGACTATAAAGAATACACCACTTCCTGCAGGACATACAGCTGTTATACTGTAAGACTTGATTTTTACATTTACAAATCTATATAAGTTTGACACCATTGGATTTGAAAGAAAACATTTTTAGTTGGAGTACCCCTTAAATGGTATTAGGGTTTCTAGGAGATGATCTATATGGTACTTTTACTAAGTGTTTCAACACTGCTATATTAAAACAAAAAGCACCAGATCAGATTGCACCAGAGCTTAAAGCTGAGCTGTGATTGGTTGCTGTGGGCAGGTGACACCAGTCTCTATTTTGCCCCCCCCCCCTTTGATAAATCGGTGGTGGTGGTGGTGGTGGTTTCATACTCACCATCTGACATCTTCTTCACCATACCTGGCACACTGAGCTTTATGTGTGTCGGGCTCTGGCTCCTGCAACTTTCGCTGGGCCAGTCAGTGGCTGAGGTGGGACACCACATCTTCACAGGATTTGTCATAAGCGTCCACTAGATGCAGGTCCCACCTCTATAATAAAGATTATACTAGTCTTTATTTTCCAGCCATCGGGGGTCAAATGCCGAAAACTCAGGCTAACACCAATCTGAATTTAATGTTCACTCATCTCTAGCGGCCATACACCTTCAATAACAACAAGACTATAACTGGAGGATTTTACTCCAATAATTTCCTTAAAGGGATTGGCCACTTTATAGTAAAATAGTTCAGTGGAGAGTATTAGTAAGTATATATATACTGACAGCAGCTCCCTGTGTACCTCATAGAGCTAAAGTCAGACTCCCCTCCTCCAGGATGTACTGCCCTGCTCTGTGGTGATTCTGTCCATAAGATGTCTGACATGGAGGAGCATGTGACCAGGCCCCACCCCCCAGTGTCCACCACTGAGCCTGTATATGTCTATGGAGGACACCGGGGTCGGAGCTGATCACACGCTCCTCCATGTCGGCCATCTTATGGACAGAAACACCGCAGGGCAGCCCAGCCTGGAGAAGGGGGGTCTGATTTTAGCTCTATGAGGTACACAGGGAGCTGCTGTTAGTATATCCAGGGAATACACTTACCAATACTGACTTACTGTACGCTGAGCAATTTTACTATAAAAGTGGCCAACCCCTTTAAGTCTGGATTCAAAATACTTATCTTAACATATTTGAAATATTCTCCGCTATAACCAACCTGTCTAGAGTAGGTATAACTCTGTATATGATGCTAAAAGTAATATACAGAGTACTCCATAGTACAGAGCCATTGGATGAGCCCTAAGTCACCAGGGACCCTACAATCTACATAAAACCACCCATATAAAGGGCTTAAACTTCCCAACCGCTTTCATTTATTTATTTGTGAAGCGCGTGGATCTTTAGTGAAAGTGTTAGACATCTGTGTGCATTTCAGGAATAACGTCGTATGGTTCTTACAGTAAATGAAGAACAATAAAGATAAAGCGCTGTATTCCGGATGCATACAGCAGCCTTGAGAAGAGTTGGATGGGGAGCAGTATCAGGTAATTACACAACATACAAGCATGTCATGACTCCGACTGCTGCAATTACGTTTATACTTTTCACTGTTTCAAGGCCGATCTTCGGGGATTCATCGAGAATTCAAAGTTAAGTACCTGTCGTCTACTTTCTTCCATTGCAAGCAGTAGAGAGCAGACATCATGTACAGACACCTGTCATGGGGTAGCATCACCAACAAATGCGACTGGAACTGTGCTTTATCCACACAACTTTAACCCTTTAATGACTGGAAGTACTTTAAAGCTTATTGTAGAGAACATTATTTTTTAAGGATTAAATTTAATTTAGTGCCTTTACCAGAACTGCACCGGTGCTTTTTTGTTTTCCATATATTATATTTATTTATTTATTTATTTATTTTAAAGACGACCCCCACCCCAAGTCAGGAGAAATTTTTTAATTTTACTCATCCTTAACGTTACATTTTGCTTAGCTTGACTGAATTCTTGCATTTGTTAGGATACGTGCACACTGCTTAAAACAGACGGAAACTCTGTCGCTTAATCCGTCGCTCGCGGACTGCAGCGGGCGCGCGTCTGTCCGCCCGTGTCATAGACTTCATTCTATGCACGGGCGAATTCCTTCTTCCGTCCAAAGAATGATCAAGTTCATTCTTTGGACGGAGAAAGGAATCCGCCGGCGCATAGAATGGAGTCTGTGACACGGACGGAGACGTGCGCCGCAGTCCGCGAGCGGGCCCAAGAGACGGATTATGCGAGTGAGTTTTCATCTGTTTTAAGCAGTGTGCACATACCCTTAGAGAGAAATTGTGTTTAGTGTTACCCATGTACTAATAAAAAAAAAAAAAAGCATTTTAGTTGTGCCTGGACTTTGACATTTATATATATTCATAATGGGTTAATCTATGAAATCCTACAAAAATGTAGCTTGTCCAAAGCAAACAAATTAGGGCATGTGATCAGACAGCTTAAGAGTATCATTGACCCTAAGCTGCTCAAAAATGCGTGCAGTGTGTACCAGGCATAGAGCCACCCACGGTTCTATGGGAGGTACTACTTTTTTTTTTAACTCATTTTTAACTGGTAACTAGGAAAAACAGTGATAACGTGACAAATTTGTAAGTGAAAACATATGATAGCACAAACATAAAAACACTTCTATGGTCTCTGCGACAACTGGATGCCCAACTTGGCTGCAGGATTCCTTGTGTGGCTGTTATACTACAGCATGTCCATCATATATAAAAAGCAGAATGACCTGTAGCCGCACCCATGAACTTGATCACTTGGCCATTGAATCCTGCTGCCTAGAGAAGATGGATGCATCATTAGGGTTGCCTGGAAAACTTGGATACAGCCCTAGGAGACATATGACTGTATCTCTGTTTTCCAGGTAGTCCTAGGGATGAATTCATTGTTTCCAAGCAGCAGGATTAAACAGCTGAGCGATCAGGTTTGAGTGAACTTATCGTATGTTCAAATCCTGTACGACTTCTGAGTTTGTGTTCCTAAAGGGGTTATCCTGGTGTGTTGCTGTCATATAAAAAAAAACAAACAAACATGTTGTGCTTACACTCCCCCGATGTCCTGATGCAGTCACCAGTGTCCCTCACTGTCTGTAGCCACTGTTAAGACCCTATTCCATGGAACAAACATGTTGAAAGACAAACAACTCATACAGCAACGATCTACTGCCGTTGCTCCGCCGAATAGGAGTGGTGGCAGCAGATCGCTGCTGTATGCTATGAGCTGCCCGGACGTTCTAGCGATCACCCGGGCTGCCCCCCCCCCCCCTGCACTCACTGCTGCGCAGAATTGCGGCGGCAGCAAGCGAGGAGCAAACAAGCGCTGATAGCGCTCGTTTGCTCCTCTATGTTGGCCCGTGGAATAGGGCCTTTACTTCAGAGAAGAGTTTGTCTCGGGAGTGACAGCCAGCTCATCCAATCATTTGCCAAGTGATTGGCTGAGCAGGCTGTCACTCCTGAGACAAACACGTTTCGGAAGTAATGGCGGCTACAGACAGTGGGGGACACCGAAAATAGCATCAGGACACCAGGGGAGCATGGATAGGAAAACATAACATGTTTGTTATGTTTTCTTATTATGGCAAGCCCCGGCGAATAATCCCTTTAAAAACAACTGCTGGACCTAAAGGAACCTCCTTAGGCCGTATTCACATGTGGAAGGTCTGTAGCAAAGTCCTGTCTCCCCTTCCCCCACCCGCACAGGCAGCATCTCTAATATGATGCTGAGAGCGGGGGAACTGTATGGATATGCTGCCTGTGCAGAGGGGAGACCTATATTACAGGCCTTCCATGTCCATGTGAAACACGGATTGTGTGAATGCGGCCTTAGACTAAGTATACAACATGGCCACATACTGTCACCATTGAGATGTACAGGTGCTTATCGCCCAATTGTATAGAAAAAGCCAGGAACCCACTACCCTCACTCCAGTCAAAGCTGAGTGAGCATTGTCTCTTGAAACCGAACTTACTGTAGTTTCAATCTCTAGTGGTCACAATGAGACAACCTCGGAGTGTGCAGAAAGATTCCTAGAGAAAAATTTTACCTGCCCCAATTTTTCCCCTACATAAAATGCTGCATAAAACACAACCGAATAATGAAGCAGACAATTAAAGTAGTTTGTTTTATTAGCATATGTAAATTTCCAGTTGAACAGTGGAAAAATACCATGATCCTATCACAAGTGAACAGAGGTACAACACATCACATGAACAATCACAGTTTTCAAATTTTTTTTTTGTTTCCAAAAAGTTTGGGACTGTAGAGAAATTAACCAACCTATCACCTAATAGTTTTTTTTATTTATTTATTTTGTGTAAAATCTCAAAATATGATCAGAAAGGCTTTCATGAGTAAGGCAACAACTGTTAATAGTGCTACGGGAAGACTATGGGTAAACTAAAGACTCTTGGACAAAGAGGTCATACTATGAAAGCAGATATAGTATCACATTTGCCAAATATGATTTTTTTTCTATTATACTAGATAAAATCTATATCTGCGACTTATAGTATGGCTGGGATTTAAAATGGGGATTGTGATATGTCAGCAACAATTAAACTATGACACATAGAAATAAAAAAGTAACATGCATTTCCATAGACTACTTGCATAAAAATAGAACTTTAGACCTTGTAGCCGAGGAGAACCCTTTTGCACGTTATTTATGAAAGTACACAATTGAAAAAGAGTAAGTATCATAAAAACTTTAATAGGCAACATAGTCCATGAACACTGGATCAAAAATAAGAAAGAAAAAAAAAAAGAGAGAAAGAAAATGGGATGTGGTATCCATCATAGCTCATTTTAACTTTTTTTGTAAACCCTCCATCACAAAATACTTTCGAGATAGAATTGGTAATAGATGGTAGTCAAGAAAACCTGGCTTTCTCGAAGAAAACTTGGTATAGAAACACATGACAAAAGAATCACATCCAATATTCAACAAATACAACTGTGAATACAATTGTTCAGTATTATAGTGCTTATTGTGGCACACATCGGATTACCCTATCAACACCAAACTCATCAAGGTTATCAAGTATATCACCATGCATTGGTACAAGGCATACATCACAGCAACAAACATATCTATTGTTTTTTGTTGTCCATAATTTCAAAAATTTTATAGATTTTTTCTTTATTTTTTAATTTATTATTTTTTTTTAATTAGTTACAATGTACATCATAAGTAGGCAAACATTGTATGGGCCCAAACAATGTATTAAAGTTAAACGTGTTAAAATGTCTTCACAAAATAGAACAAATGTAATTCAAAGATCTTCTTGCAGTTAAATATTTTATCATTGGTTTAGCTGCACGTCAGGAATAATTTTATCATGTTGTATTGATTTTTTTTCCCCCTACATAAATTTGGTATTTTTTATTAAACTAGAAATTGCTGCATATGAACAATTTCATACAATAATTTAACACTTTACTCTTTCAATGCAGAAACTCCCAACCCCCATGGTCAATCATTAATTCACATCAGACGCTTTTTACTATTTCAGTAGGTCAAGACGATGGTTGTCACGACGTCTGGCAGTGTGAAACCAATACGATTCAGTTATGCTTTAACTAAACAGTTATCTTTAGGAGGACAATGACGCTTCTCTCCATCATTATATAGGGTCGTGGTTTTACATGTAACACTTAATGCTCACTTTTTCTTTGGCAGTAAAATAATCAGGTGATAATAAAGTCAAAAACTTTTGGCACAAGAAGAAAAAAAAATTCATTTTTTTTTCATTGTATAATCTGCAGATTTCCATCATGATCCCACATGATACCTTGCATTTTATTTCTCTGTGATACGTGAAAAGCCTGAAAATACTTTTCTACAATATACAATAAAATGCATTACAACACAAAGTATGGATTTTCCTTCCAAATGTATTTTTTATATATATATATTTTTGTTAGTGTTCGAATCGACGAAGAATGAAAAAAAGAAAGAAATATATATCTAGGGAAGTAATTAAAAAAATGCAGACAATACTCTGGTAAGACACTTAGCCTCATCACGGATGGTCATCTTTCATTTTTATCACTAGGATAAGAGGTGAGATTGAAGATTACAAAGGCTATCAATGTTTTTTTACCCAATGCTGGTGATGTACGCTTCTACTGAATTCACTATAATTAAAGCATGCCTGGGGTGAAATAACGCTCTTACAAATGAAACTCTACGTTCCACTGTTTAGTTGTGGAAAATGTTTGGAGAATCTGGGGAATAGAACAAGATCAAGAATCGAGCATAACATCACCGAAGGAAATAAACTTCAACTTTCCCAATTCATCTCCCTTCTCCTCAGTACACTGCCTCCGCGAGATGGGTCGAAGGATAATTTGAAAGCTCTATTTTTCCTACTTCAGCCCTGCAGTTGTCAGAAAATAATAGCGAAAACTGATAAAGTTCTACAAGATTAGCCATAACCACAACCCGACCTGTTGTACCGCACATACTATTGCGATTAGCTTTATTTCACATGTCAATAATCATCCTAGAATTCATATTTCTGAACAAGGAACATTTCCTAATTTTCTGTACTTTTTAAAGTGATACCTCATTTTTACGTACAAAGCATTGTCAGAAAAGCCATCTATATGCAATGCACATTGTTCAGAAGACACACAAGGTATATACCTTAATTCATAGCTTGTGTAGTTAGATAAGCCGACAATTTTTTACTATATATAGTATACAGAGTTCAGAAAAGACTTTTAGCAAAATATCATTAGATTTTTTTTTCCTCAAAAAGGGCCGGAATTCAATGCTCGTTTGATAAAATAAAAAAAATACTTAAAAGACAATTGTTCTATATTTTATTGTTTTCTTGCACTGAACTTTTTTTTTTTTTTAATTTATTCTGCAAACTGCACATTTTGTTAAATTTTACTTATTTATAACAAGCACCCGATAAGGGATATTTCCATCCCCAATACTTGCATGTTATTAACTTGTTAAAATGGAAATTTATTGGACATTAAAAATAAAATACATTGTCTTACCTTAACTGCAATAGATAGGTAAAACATGTAAGTAGCAATAAATCATAGTTAATAAGACTGATGGAAAAGTCACATATCTGGATGTTTGTTTGTTTTTTCCCCCCATGTTTTAGAATTTATTTTCTCTACAATTTTGTGTAATTTTTTTTCTTCTAATTAATACTAAGTACTAAAATACTACATGAAAATGCAATTTTACCTGAAATACGCTTTTTTTCCTGTTCATTATGGTTTTTAATTATTAGTAGGGGGTCAATTAAACTTTATAAAAAGAGTAAATTTATTTTGAGCATTTTAAGGGAATTCTAAACAAAATAAGAAGCTAAACACTGTTGCGGCTGTCCTTCATGTGGCCAAGGGTGCGTGCCTGGTAGCCTAGCCAGCTCCCTCAGCTGTGTCTTTGAGATACACTATCACCAAAATAACCTTATATGCACATAAACATATAGGCTGGGTTCACACTATGTATATTTGAGGCTGTATTTGGTCCTCATAGCAACCAAAACAAGGAGTGGATTGAAAACACAGAAAGGATCTGTTCACATAATGTTGTAATTGAGTGGATGGCCGCCATATAACGGTAAATAACTTCCATTATTTCAATACAACAGCCGTTGTTTTAAAATAACAGCACATATTTGCCATTAAATGACGGCCATCCACTCAATTACAACATTATGTGAACAGATCCTTTCTGTGTTTTCAATCCACTCCTTGTTTTGGTTGCTATACAGCCTCAAATATACGTAGTGTGAACCCAGCCATATACTGTAGTTAAAGGGGTATTCCACTCAAACATAACTCTTCATATGTTGCTGCCTATGGGTAGACTAAGAATTAATTCCATTCTTGTTATTATCCTTTTAGTCTTTTTGTGTCTTCAGCAGTAAGCAGAAGCTCAGAACTGGTGGTAGGAGACTGAAAAGATAACAACATATTAAAATTATTAATTGAAAAAAAGTTGTTTCCACCCCCTAAAAACATCTAAGGATGGTAGCATATCATATTTTTTAAAAAAACACACCTTACTGATTTCTGGTACTCCTGTTCTGATGATTCCCAGGTCCCACAGGTCTTTGTATTTCCTGGTCCCTCTTGACACTGACTTGACCACTGCAGCCCATCATCGGCTGCACTGTGTCCAGGGACTGTCAGCAGAATTCACATCTGTGTTCAAAGGGACCAGGAAGAAGAAACTGTTGGAGGATCCAGGAAGCATTGGAACACAAGCAGTGAGGAGTTGATAAAGTGTAAATTCTTTTATTTTTTTTCTAACATTTTGAGCGGTTTTGAAGAAAAATTAAGAAGCCAGGCAACTCCTTAAAACCAAAGCCTAAAAAAACTAGTGCAAGTGATAAGAGGGTTATTCTTAACAACCAGATAACACCATGTGCGTTTGAAAAAATTAAGGGGTTGTTCAGTTTTATAACACTGATGGCCTATCCGGGGATACACCAGCACCTATACACAATGAATGGTGTAAGATAGTCGCACAGTTTACTGAACATGAGCCGAGGTGCAGTAACAACTCCCCCCACCACAAAGTAGATGGGGCACGTCTTTCGGCGCTGTTCGGCTCACTCTAACAGTTGGTCAGCAGGGAGTATAAGTGTTGGAACCCCACCAATAATAATAATGCTTTTATTTATATACTGCACACAGTTTCCGCAGCACTTTACACAGTTTTGCCAATTATTGCTCCCTGTCCCCAATACGGACTCACAATCTAAATCTACCTATCTGTATGTTTTGGATGTGGGAGGAAACCGGAGTACCCACGCAAACACAGAGAGAACATACAAACTCTTTGCAGATGGGAACTCTTTGCCCTTGGTGGAATTTGAACCCAGCGCTGCAAGGCTACAGTGCTAACCACTGAGTCACCGTGCTGCCCACCAATGAGACATTTATGGCCAGATAATAGGTCATCAATGTTATAAGCCTGAAAACCCCTTTTAAACATAATAAAAATTTTAAACATTTATATCCATGCAACACTTGTGTCCTAAAATCCTGGTAAGAGTGGCTAGTGTTATAATACAGGTTTTCAGATCATATTAACCTAACCTCGATTGTTTTCCATGAAAAGAGAAAAGAAGAAAAGAAAAACAACCTTATAACTGTAGTAAAAAAAAAACTGAATATGTTGGGTTGTTTGGTGACTTTCTTTTTTGCCTTAGTAAACTATAATAGGTATTTTACATGGACTATGGTATAACCACTAGTGATGAACAAAGTTACCTAACATTTGGGTTTGTCCAAACATGAATGCCTGGCATTGTCCTGGTGGTGGTGAAGTTGGATGCAGTCCTGGAAAACATGGATACAGTCTATGGCCATGTTTACACTACGTATTTTTACAATAAACAACGGCTGTTACTGCAAGTTGCAACAATGGCCGTTGTTTATTGACAGTGGCTGATTACATTGCAGCCTATGAAACCATGGCCGTAGTGTATACATGCTGTATACAATACGGCTGGGGTTCTCTGCGGCTGCACAAAATAACTGACAGGTCTTTTTTGTGCGTCTGCTATTCATTGAACAGCAGCTATTCAAGAAGCCTGTGCACACAATGTAAAGTATGCTTTCCGGTCGTACTTTACATTGTGCTCTATGGCTATTTGGAGTGTGGGCACACCCGAATATGCCTGCATTCCAATTGAAATGAAGTGATGTTCAGTGAACATCGGCCATTGTTTGACACGTCAAACAACGGCCGATGTTCTTGCCAAGTGTGAACATCGCCTATGGCTGTATTCATATTTTCAAGGACTCCCTGGGACTGCATCCAAATTCTCCTACCGGCGGAGTCAAATGTCACGCATTCAGGTTTGGACGAACCTAAACATTCGGTAACTTTGCTCATCACAAAACACCATGTGTCCCAGGTACAATATACTATGTTGGAAGTAGGTAAAATGAACTAAGCAGCATACGTCATGTACCATGAATATGTGGGTATTAAGGTCATTGAGTGAATACTGCATAATAATAACAATACATTTCCAATGATTCTCTAACCAGGATGCATCAGTCACTATATACCGTGACTGCGATTAGTAAAAATGACTGGTCTTCAGTCTGACAGATTCTTAAAGAGTCCACAAACATAAATATAGGGGTCACATAATTGGTTAAAACTGCAAAAGAAAAGACACAGACAAGATCTGACTGTTTAGTCATTGCTGATACTAAGGAGTTACTTTGGTCTATCCTTTAAACCAGTCACAAATAGATGGATAACTGTGCGGTCTGCAGTGTTAATCTAGAATAGCCAGGTGAAAAGTGGCAATATGGCATTCCAGATTTTCGCCCTTCTTTATACCTGCCACAAGTATGAATAAAGTAAAAAAAACACAATGTAATAGATCTTATTAGGCTAAATCAGGGGTAGGGAACCTTGGCTCTCCAGCTGTTGCAAAACTACAACTCCTATCAGTCCTGGACAGCCAGAGCTAAAGCTTTAGCTGTCCAGGCATGATGGGAGTTGTAGCTTTCCAACAACTGGAGAGCCAAGGTTCCCTACCTCTGGGCTAAATTAGTACTGTACTCACAAGGCTGTTGTCCTCCCCTCGCACTTCACACATTTGTACATCAGTAAGAGAATATGGTTAACAGCAGAGTGAGTATGGGCCTTACATTGACCATACAAGCCTATGGGGGGGGGGGGGGGGGGGGGAGGAGATGAGTGAGCAGGAAGTGCAGAGAAGCAGACACAGAGGATACAGGCCTACTAGCCAGTGAAATAGCTGTAATCATAGGCCAGACTGCTCAGTACTGGTCTGAAAACATTTGTAGGCTTACTACAGTGAGGTAGGATAGCAGGATTCCGTTTTTAGGGTATAGAGGAGCCAGCACAGAGGCTGGTCTGCATCCACACTGTAGTGGACTGTAGCTAGGGAAAACAGACACAGAGATGGAGTTTGCAGGGTGGTAACCAGAAGGGAAAATGCCATATACTAGCAGAAACAGTGCTGCTCCTCATGTACACCCATAGGATTTTTTTGCACACATAGGGGGACATTTATCAAAATGCGCACCCAGTGGTATGCCACGGAAAAGGCGGGAGAAGGCGTGGCCTCCTGCCACGTCTCATTTATCAAGGTTTACCCGTGGAAATAGTTAAACCAGGCAAAAATGTACACCTCCTCTGGAGCAGGTGTGAATGTCTGTGCAGTATCTGTGCCAAGCACAGGTCCCGACTAGTTGACCAGGACACGTGCGTATAAGTACGCCAGTCTTAATAAATGTCCCCTATAATGTGAAATATTTTTCATAGTGATTTTATATGACTCTAAATTAAATAAAAAAGGGTTTGTTGTTTGTGAACACTCCAGGCAAAAATACAGTTTGTTATGACCATTATCATGCTTAGGTGGAGGTTGTTTGAGTATAGGGATCATGCTCCACCCCATCAGGCACAAAATATATTCAGTTTTACCTGAAGTGTTCCTTTAAAGACTTAAAGGGGCATTCAGCTCAAACAAAACTTTTTATATGTTGCTGCCCATGGTGAGACTAAATCGGCATTCTTACGTCCACAAATTAGCGGACATTACTGAATGTAATAGATTTGTTCCCCGCCCGGTATGATGTGTCAATATCATTCCGGCAGCAGGGAAACTCTTTGAATCGCCGCAGCACTGTAGTGACAGAGCCACAGCATTTGACAGAGTTTCCCCGCTGCCGGCGTGATTTTGACACATCATACCGGGTGGGGAACAAATCTATTACATTCCTTCCCCATCCGTGTTAATACCCCCTAACGATTCATTCCATACTTGTTATCTGTTCAGTCTCCTTCCCCCCCCCCCGTTCTGATCCTGCTGCTCTGTACTGAAGACATAGAAATCTGTGTCTGAGCTATTTTCTCCATCTCTGCTCTGAACTTCCTTTCCCCCTCCATTTCAAAACAGCACATGTAAACAAGTCCTTGGCAGGCTTAATCTGCAACTTTGCTGTGCTGGGAGGGTTAATCTAAGGTCAAGTTTCTAATAAACTCACTGTGATTAACCTTCCTGGCATTACAGAGTTGCAGATACAGCCTGCCAGGAACTTGTTTACATGAGCTGTCTCGGAAGGGAGGGTGGAAAAGGGGGAGACAGAATGAACAGCTCACACACAGATTTTTTTGTCTTCAGCATAAAGCAGCAAGGTCAGAACTGGTAGAAGGGGGCTGAATAGATAACAACAAGTATGGAATTAATGGTTATGGGGAGCAACATGTTTAAGTTATGTTACAGAGGAATACCCCTTTAAGACTTGCAAGTGTTACTTGAAGTGGAAAGTAGCTGTAAATTCATTATATATCTAGTACATGAATGGTCACGGCAGACAGATATGACATGACAAATAATATTTTAAGGTGGTCAACTTCTTAAAGGATAAAGTCGTGAGAACATATTGTAACAGACTTAACGGCACAAGTAAAAAAAAAAATGTAATACAAAAATAACAAATCACTTTAAATTGATGCTCCCTAAATGATAGAATATCTAATCCATGGATTTTGATTCTACATTTTAATAGCCCATACAGAACTTAACATGATATGTTACAGTACAGAGGGGAAACAAATACACAAGTAAACACTGAAGAATGGGGGGGGGGAATTATAATAATTAAAAAAAAAAGGTGAGCGAATGGGGGGAGGGGCATTAAAAAGAAAACGTCCATGCTTACAGGGTAAAACATACATTTTTATTTCACTGGGGGTCTTGAGTCTTTTGAAAGAAATCTGATTCCGATTTTCAATGTCATTTGCATAAGTTCTAGAAATTTCCAAACTGAACCACACTTGAAAGCAGCGTGAGCGTGGGACGCAGTCAAGATTGTTCTTTTCGCTTACGGCAAAACAACAGATATTGTGGTGAGACATTTAAATATATTTAAAGAATCTGTGACTTGTCCATTTCCTACACTTAAAAGATACCCCTGCTCAGTGATACAGGAGAGTGCCAGCCTTTAGCCACATACTAACCAGCAGGCCCTTGTACCAATGACAGAAGGGAGGATAAAAAGAACTAAAAGGACAATGATAATCTTCATATAGCAGCACTCCAGCAGTCCGCTGTGCAGGATGGCCCGGGCTGCTTCCAGCTGTCACACCAGGTCATTGTTTCAAGGTGTGTCAAGACATACAGGTCTTATTCATCAAATACTGGTCAAGTACATTGTTAATATTCCCGGCATTCACAGGTGATTCAATTATTATATCTTCCAAACAAGTCCTGCAGCAAAAACATACAAAATATCATGAGATGAAACAACACAACATAAAAAGGGGTACTCCGGACAGATACACACAAAAAGTTGCGTACTCCGGACAGATACACAATTTTTCCAAAGTATGGCGTAAGTTTATTGAAAAACAACTGTCGCAATCAGAGAGAAATAATTTAATCACCCAGTTTCGTTACTCTGATTGGTATATTAGAGAGAATCTTAAGAGGAACACTGGGGATTCTGGAAATTTCTTAGTGGGAGGAGGCGATTGGCTGGTACAATTGGGCTATCAGGCCTCATTTCATACGATACTTCTCTAACCCCTTAAGGACTGGGCCAATTTTGTTTTTTGCATTTTCGTTTTTACCTCCTTGTGTTTAAAAGGTCATAGCACTTGCATTTTTCACCTAGAAACACACATGAGCCCTTACTTTTTGCGCCACTAATTGTACTTTGCAATGACAGGCTGAATTTTTTCATAAAGTACACTGCGAAACCAGGAAAAAATTCAATGTGTGGTGAAATTGAAAAAAAAATGCATTTTGTTTATTTGGGGGGTATTTGTTTTTACGCCATTTGCCCTGGGGTAAAACTGACTTGTTATATATGTCTGTCAAGTCGATTAAAACGATATGTAACATGTATAACTTTTCTTGTGTGTGATGGCTTGTAAAAAATCCAAACCATTGTTAACAAATATATGTTCCTTAAAATCGCTCCATTCCCAGGCTTATAACGCTTTTATCCTTGGGTCTATGGGGCTGTTTTTGCGCCATGATGTGTTTTCTATCGGTACCCTGATTGCGCATATGCGACTTTTTGCGATCTCCGTTACTAGACACCATGGAACGGCTGCATCATGTAATCGGAGCGTGCTTCATAGCAGGTGGGGGCAGGCTGCAGTCATTAACTCCTTAAACGCTGCGATCGCGGCACGGCCGCGGCGGTTAAGTGTAAGTGACGGGAGGAGGTCCCCTGTCACTTACCAATCGGGACCCCCGCATCTGCTCACTGTGAGTGCACAGGCAGGTTCAATGAGCAGATATCCTATCACACTTCTCAATGCTATGCCTATGGCATAGCATTGATCAGTGTAGTAAATGAAAGTAATGAATATACAAGTCCCCCAAGGGACTTAAAATGTGTAAAAAAAATTATATAAATAAAACATATAAAAATAAACATAATATACTGTAGCGTGCGTAATTGTCCGATCTACTAAAATATAACAAGCGTCATTGCGAACGGTGAACGGCGTAAACGAAAAGAGGGAAAAAAGTGCGCGGATTACCGATTTTATGTTACAATATATATTAAAAAAAATTGATAAAAAGTGATCAAAACAAATATGGTATTAATAAAAAACTAGAGATCACGGAAAAAATGACACCCCATACAGCCCCATAGGTGAAAAAATAAAACCGTTATAAGTGTCACAATAGGCCCATTTTATGAATAATTAATTGCCAAAAAAAAGGATTTCATTAAAAAATATATATAACATTAGAGAATCTGTGTAAACCTGCATATGGTTGTGTTCGGACTGACCTATAGAATAATAGTATCATGTCGCTGTTACCATATAGTGCATTACGTAGACACAGGAACCCCCCAAAAGTTACCATATTGCATTCTTTTTTACGATTTCACCTATTTAAATCTTCATAAATAATGTTTTTGGGGTTCCATAATACATGTTATGGTAAAATGAATTACGCCATTACAAAGTACAACTATTCCTGAAAAAAACAAGCCCTTACATGGCCCTGTAGATAGAAAACTTAAAGTGCTGGAGCTCTTAGAAGGGGAGGAGGGAAAAACGAAAAGTGCAAAGATCAAAATTTGCGTGGTCCACTGGGTCATTTTGGGCAAAGAGTTTGTATGTTCTTTCTGTGTTTGCGTGGGTTTCCTCCGGGTACTCCGGTTTCCTCCCACACCAAAAAACAGATAGGTAAAGCGCTGCGGAATCTGTGTGCTCTATACAAATAAATAAATTTCACTACTGTTTTATTATTATATATATAAAAATTCATAGGCAAGATTCTGAGAAAAATGTATGTACAGGATTTATAAGATTAATTTATAATTTCTCTTTTCTGATGTACATCTGATGTTAACTGAATAAAATCAGAATAAAAATCTTCTTCCAGCATTATCACTATACATGGTCAGTTATAATCTTATGTTACATTAGAAATAACAGATGGTGTAAGAAACTAGTCTAGAACTACAGTGGACAACTAAAAATCTGAATTGAAAAAACAGCTCTCTATGGGGGTGGTCTTGCCAAAGAAAATGGGTACTATGCATACTATATTATGGACTGAAACTTGTGATAGTCTGGTGTATAAGGGAGCTGTAGCTGGTACAGTACTTTGCTAACAGCCTCTATTACTGCACCTATTATAGTCCAGAGCTGCATTCACAATTCTGCAGACATCTGACCTGAAATCTTCCACCATCTCCCTCCCTGGCTCCTTGATCAGCTCTGCATTTCTGAGACCTAACATTAAGTTCTTTATACCTGCAAAGTTCTTGAGGAATTTGTAGCATCTACATTACCGCACATAACATGGGTGAGTAACCCATGATCTGTATTCAGTTGCTTGCGGAAAGCGGCTGTCCATGCCTAAACTCTTTCTCTGATGTGAGAGCTGTATTGTATAGAGTTTGGAAATGTCAGTGAACTCAAGTAAGAAAGCAAAATTTAAACACAATGGGAACCATTTATCAAACTAAATGGGTCAGAAAAGTGGCATAATGTGGGTTAAAAAAATGAAGTGGTGTGTGCCAGGGAGACACTTGTGCCATTTTTAATCTAGGTCAACCACGGACAACAAAGGGGAGGGTCTATTATTGACTAGCACCCTTTTTTGGTGCAAAATACAGCCATATAATGGGAAAAAAAGAAAAAGGAGGAGACAGTCTGAGGTCACCCATAGAGATGAACGAATTTACGGTAGAAATGAAGCAAAGCGCTACGTTCCTATTGGTGATCCTATTACGTTCTGCTCATCAGGATGCAGCCTTTAGAAGTCTGCTCCGCTCCCTGCCGCTCCTCCCTGGACGCTGGGAAAAGCTGGATTTAGTGCGGGGAAATAGACCCGTAGCTACAGACAGCACTACAGATGTGCATCCGCAGCTTTCCACGGCCCCAGGACCTGTAACATCTATGGGTGTGTGAATGGGGCAACAACAACAAAAGGGTCTTTAATCTGTCCACAATTACAGGCAGAAAATATGGAGATACGAATGTACCCTAAGGGTCCATTTATACAGAAAGAATATCTGACAGATTATCTGCCAAAGATTTGAAGCCAAAGCCAGAAACAGACTATAAAAAGAGATCAGGTCATAAAGGAAAGCCTGAGATTTCTCCTCTTTTCAAATCCATTCCTGGCTTTGGCTTCAAATCTTTGGCAGATAATCTGTCAGATCTTTCTGTGTAAATGGACCCTTAGGTTACAAACCCGCTTGCCGGATCTGCAGCGAGTCTCCTTGCTGCGTTTTTGCAGTGAGACTCGCTGCAGATCCCAGCCCTATACTTTCAATAGCAGAGAAACTCGCAGCAGGGATGTACATCCCTGCTGCGATTTTGTCTGCAGCCCGCCCCATTAACCCCCCGGCCGCCGGACATTATACATTACCGGGTCCCCGTTCCTGCTTGCTCCGGGGCTCCCGGTGTCTTCACGGCCCGCCCGGCCAATCAGTGCGCTGCGGCGGGGCAGCGCACTGATTGGCCGGGCGGAACGTGTCGGGAGCCGCCGAAGCAAGCAGGAGCGGGGACCTGGTAATGTATATCCTGCCCGCCCCCCTGCAGCCAAGATCGCCCCGCAGCCCCCGGCCGCACGATCGCCCCCAGCAAGCAGGAACGGGGACCCGGTAATGTATAATGTCCGGCGGCCGGGGGGTTAATGGGGCGGGCTGCAGACAAAATCGCAGCAGGGACGTACATCCCTGCTACGAGTTTCTCTGCCATTGAAAGTATAGGGCCAGGATCTGCAGCGAGTCTCGCTGCAAAAAACGCAGCAAGGAGACTCGCTGCAGATCCGGCAAGTGGGTTTGTAACCTAAAGGTGCGTTTACACGTAACGATTATCTTGCGAATTTGCGCGATAACGATCGAATTCGAACAATAATCGTACGTGTAAACGCAGTGAACGATCAAACAACGAACGATACATCGTGCATTTTGATCTTTCAACATGTTATCAAATCGTCGCAATCGTTCGCAAAAAAATCGCAAATTGTTCTGTGTGAACAGTCGTTCGCCGATTTAACCAATGTGTGAGATAGGCTTAAGCGTTCGCAAAACGATCGCAAAACGAATTTTCCGTACGATATATCGTACCGTATAAACGCTAATCGTTATGAAAAAAAAATTGTTACTCCGACATCGTTAATCGTACGATCAGGCCAATTATCGTTTCGTGTAAACGCACCATAAGGCTAAGGCCTTATTCACACGTCCCGTAAAGCTGTCCGAAATTGCGGATCCTGAATCACAGTTCAACTTAGAGCACATTGAGTTATATTGGGCATATTGGGCAGCCCGTTTTAAATTTTGATCCATAATCCGTTTCGTAACAACAACAAAAAAAACAAGACATGTTCTAGTACGGATTGTGATTGTGGTGCGAATTACCAATAGTCTATGGGATCCATATTTTTTTACATCCGTGATGTCCGTAAAAGACATTTATAAAATGTGAGCAAGCTAATACTGTTCACAATTTACGGAAACAGAAACGGATACAATTACGGATAGCGGGAGGTTTTGTGGCCCAGAAAAATCACTGAAAGTGTGAATAAGAGCCTAAGAGCCAATATCCCATTCAAAAAGTTAATATTCTGTCCTCATCTGCTAATTGTCAAGTCAAAACATAAAAGTTCAGGTATGACTGTGGCTAATACCACTAACCTACTTTTCTTCCTACATGTTTTACAGGGTCCTCATGGAAACTCATGGTCACATGTCATTTCCCTGACAGGTCTCTGGTTACAGTAATATACATTGGGAAGAGGGTCAGAACAGTGACTGAAGCACATTACTCAGTTATATTACTTTGGAAATGGTTTGAATCACTGTACAAAAAGGTTTGCACCGGAGTTGTCCTTTAAAAACCGAAAAGTGGGTGTGTTGTGGGCATGCCCCTTTAACCCTGTCATTACTGGCATATGTATTAAACAAGCAGTCATTTATTTGAAGGGATTGCATTCTAAAATTCAGCCATATCTAGTATAGCGGGGATGGGTGGTTTTAGTAAAAACCTGCCAGGTTTACTAAGGGCAATCAGAAAAATTAATAAATCTCTCCATTTGGGAAACTAAAACCATGAGGCGTAGGATTCTTGAAAACCACACAGGAAATATTGGCCAATAAATTCAACCACATTCCTAGTTTTGCTTAGAAGAGAGCGATGGTCATATAAGCAAAGGAAAAATAAAATTATAGAACATATCTTGACAACATGACGTCTGCTGGGTCTTACCTGTGCAATTGTGAGGTACTATTTAGTGTCATTTATCTGGAGATATAAGTGTATGTTCTAGAAGGTGAACGGCTGGACTCCGCATGTGCAGCCGGGTCATTTAGAAAATCCCAAATGAGAATAGTGTCATCGTGAGAACTGCTGACTATCTGGAACTCGTCAAACTGGAGACGGAAAACTCTTCCTGAATGTTCCTGACAAAAATGAGAATTAAGGTTCACAGCATTATACATGAAGGTGACAACGACATTCCATTACTCCAAAAATATCTCTTCCATTTATTTATGACTAATGTCATAGAAATACCAGTAATGTATGCTTGGTGGTCGGCCTAGGACCATCTGTTTCGGTAACCCTTTTACCAAACTGGATTGCAGACTCCAGCTCTTAAGGCCCCCACAGACCCCTCTCTACAGCTGGCCACATCCAAACAGAGATGTCAGTGGAGAAAAGGGTCAGGTTAGCTAGATTTCTGCCTCCTGACTCTTGTTCAGGAAACGGATAAGCTGGCGCCATTGCATTCTGTCACATAGAGGTTCATGGCCAAACCTTGATGTGTATGGGGTAGTTAGAAGAGATACATGTTATAACAGTTTTTGAAAGTGTATGGCCATCCTTAGGCTATGTTCCCATTTAGGGAACATATCTGGTAAAGAACATGATCTTTATTAGCGGCCATCTATTTAACAAGATGGCCCAATTTCCCTGATAAATTCCTGAAGTGGGAACATAGCCTTAAAGGGGTTGTCCAGTGAATTTTTTTTTTCTTTCAAATCAACTCGTGTCAGAAAGTTATATGGATTTGTAATTTACTTCTATTTAAAAAGCTACAGTCTTCCCATACTTATCAGCTGCTGTATGTCCGACAGGAAATGTTGTTTTATTTACATTCAGAAACAGTGCTCTCTGCTGACATCTCTGTCCATGACAGGAATTGTCCAGAGCAGTAGTAAATCCTCATGCTGCTTAGGACAGGAAGGAAGGAAGGAAGAAAGGAAGGAAGGAGGGAGGGACGGAAGGAAGGAAGGAATGAGGGAGAAACGGAAGGAAGGAGGGACGGAAGGAAGGAAGTAGGGAAGGAAGGAGGGAGGAAGGAAAGGAAGGAAAGGAAAGAAAGAAAGGAAGGAAAGGAAGGAAGGAAAGGAAAGGAAAGGAAAGGAAGGAAGGAAGGAAGGAAGGAAGGAAAGGAAAGGAAGGAAGGAAGGAAGGAAGGGAAAGGAAAGGAAAGAAGGAAGGAAAGGAAAGAAGGAAGGAAAGGAAGGAAGGAAGGAAGGGAGTGAGGGAGGAAGGGAGGAAGGGAAGGAAGGAAGAAGGAAGGAAGGAAGGAAGGAAGGAAGGAAAGGAAAGGAAAGGAAAGGAAAGGAAAGGAAAGAAGGAAGGAAGGAAGGAAGGAAGGAAGGAAAGGAAGGAAAGGGAAGGAAGGAAGGAAGGGAGTGAGGGAGGAAGGGAGGGAGGGAGGGAGGAAGGGAAGGAAGGGAGGGAGGGAGGGAGGAAGGGAAAGGAAGGAAAGAAGGAAGGAAGGAAGGAAGGAAGGAAAGGAAGGAAGGAAGGGAAGGAAGGAAAGGAAGGAAGAAAGGAAGGAAGGAAGGAAAGGAAGGAAGGAAGGAAGGGAGGGAGGGAAGGAGCGAAGGAAGGAGGGAAGGAGCGAAGGAAGGAGGGAAGGAAGGAAGGAAGGAAAGAAGGAAGGGAGGGAGCGAGGGAAGGAAGGAGGGAAGGAGCGGAGGGAGGGAGGAAGGGAGGAAGGGAGGGAGGAAGGGGGGGAGGGAGGAAGGAAGGAAGGAAGGAAGGAAGGAAGGGAGGGAGGAAGGGAAGGAAGGAAGGGAGGGAGGGAGGGAAGGAAGGGAGGGAGGGAGGGAGGAAGGAAGGAAGGAAGGGAGGGAGGAAGGAAGGAAGGAAGGAAGGAAGGAAGGAAGGAAGGAAAGGATAGATAGAGTAGCTGATAAGTATGGGAAGACCCGAGATTTTAAATAGAAGTAAATTACAAATCTATATAAACTTTCTGACACCAGTTGATTTGGAAAAAAAAAAATCACTAGACAACCCCTTTAAGGTAGCCATACACCCTCAATAGCAGATGAACATTTGTTTGGCCCACAGCTAGCACACACGTTACACCCCCCCCCCCCCCCCCCTATACAAGGGAATGTTTGGCTTGTCAGAACATTCATGCGCTCTAAATGAGGAAAGGAAGATAAGCCGCTGCCAGAAAACAAGAGTTGGGCAATGGAAATCCAATTTGTGTGAGTTTATGGGGGCCTTACAGAGTTACCTGCATTTAGAAAAACTTGCATGCCATGTCAAAACTTTTGATTGGTTGGTGTATCAGCGCAAAGAACCCCCACTGCCAGGAGAAACGCAGTCACCAGCTCAGCCCTCAATTTGTCTCATTGCAGAGATCTATGTCTAGAGTTTGTGGGGGTCTCTGCACTGAAACTCCAACCAAATCAAAACGTTTGACATGACAGCATGACATCAAAAGTTTTTTTTTTTAGAACAGCGATGCTCTAAGTTGGCAGGCTCTACACTGATACATCTATGTACTTTTTTCCATAAACCATGCCACTCTTGATTGTGGGATATGTCTAAAACAACAACAGCTACCCCTATTCACACAGACTAAGCTGCAATACCAGACCCAACCATTACCAAGAGTAGCACTATTTCTGAGAGAACAAAAAGAAAAGAAAACAAACCCTTTTTTTCTAATCCTTACAAAACCGACACAATTATCAAACCAATCATAAAAATGTTGCTAGAATAATAATAGGGCACGTTAGCCATGGGATGCAAACGATGTGATTTCTGTAAAGCATTTATTACAGCCAAAGAGCGTTTATACCCCTCATCTCCAGACACCTGCATTCTATATAATAATCTTGTCATTACATTTATTTATAGGAAAACAGATCCTAGAACGCGTCGTCTGGCATTGTTATATAATGTTAAAACGTCTAACTACCCAGTGATCGTCAGACCACGGGCTATAAAAATGAGTCATAACATTATCATGCCGGATCAAGCAGACGTTGCCACGTCTTATAAACTTCAAAGTGAAGACAAATGAGCCTGCGATCACCAGCCATGAACTATGAACCTTCTCCTACTGCTTGCAATTTGAAGAGAAGCTATAGGAGGCTATTCCATTCCTGGTACTCAGCCAAGATTAATTTTGGACGGCCATAATGGCAGCACTCTAAATTCTGATCTCCTGTGGTCACAACCATACACAAACCACAGCGCCCATCCTTTTAAGTGTGTTTCTATTAAACAGGCCACAGCGAAATTTTGCCAAGAGGGAAAATAATGGCTCCTGGATGAGGCGGCAATTACACAGATCTTATTTCACATCAGCTTCAGTAACAAATCGAGAGGCTGCTGCTTAATACCACTTGCTCAAAATGAAAAGCAAGCCTTTTGGCGGTCTGTTCTCTGATGCTATGTATCACTAGGCCGCTGTTCTGTACAATACAAAGTATACGTCACAGCCCTTAACATGGGAAAGTACATGGTCATCAAAGATTCAGATGTTTGCAAATCTCTAGATTATTTCCATTCCAATTTGGACTAGCCGACCAGCTAATGCAGAGGTAGGGAACCTTGGCTCTCCAGCTGTTGCAAAACTACAACACCCATCATGCCTGGACAGCCAAAGCTAAAGCTTTGGCTGTCCAGACTTGAGTTGTAGTTTTGCAACAGCTGGAGAGCCAAGGTTCCCTACCCCTAAGCTAATGTGTATGGAGGCTCCTGGAAACTCCTGATGCCAGATATCATGGGGAAAAGTATCTGGCAGCTGGACTTCAATATAGCAATCCTGCAATCCTTTAATTCTCAGATGAGCTAAGCAGATGCGAGAAGTGTCTGACAGCGGCTTTTCCCACTTTGTAACACACTGGCTCAGCCAAGCTTGAGCATGCATGTGTATGCACAAGCCCTATTCTAACTTAATAGGGCTTGAACACAGAACTGGCCGACACCTGTATGTAGACGTTTCAAAGGCTGCATTGTGGCAGGTACGCTTTAAAGCGACTCTGTACCCAAAATCTGACCACCCAAAACCGCTTGTATCTTCGGATATCTGCTTTTAATCCAAGATCTGTCCTGCGGTCTGTTTGGCAGGTGATGCAGTTATTGTCCTAAAAAACAACTTTTAAACTGGCAGCCCCGTGCCCTATGGGAGTGGCCTAGATTATGTATGCATTAGGCTGGCACACCCCCTCCATCCCTCCTCCCCGCCCCCCTCCTCATCATTAGGAATGCTCCAGGCAGATTGTCTCCTATTCGTCAGCTGTGTCAGCCTGGCACATGGGCTGGATTGTTAAGACACCTGTGCAATTGTTCAGCATGGAGAAAATGTTCCAGTGGCATTCCTAATGATGAAGAGGGTGGGGAGGAGGGGCGGTGCAAAGTTAGGGCACAGATACTACCATAGGGCACGGGGCTGGCAGTTTAAAAGTTGTTTTTTAGCGCAATAACTGCATCACCTACCGAACGGACCCCGGGACAGATTTTCCGAAGGTACAAGCGGTTTGGGGGGGGGGGGGGGGATCAGATTGTGGGTACAGAGTTGCTTTAAGTTAAAGGACTAATCCCAAGATAAAAAGTTATGTTGGGAGATGGATAACTAATTGGTGGGGTCTGACCACTGGAGCCCTCGGACAAGGTAAAAGGGACCCATAGTTAATAGATCTGAGTGTGCAGACTTGGCCACTGCACATTTGCTGTTTAAAGCCCCTACTACACGGGGCGAGGAGAGGGAGCAAGCAATCGCCGACCTTTCAGGTCAGCACTGGCTTGCTATTCAATCCCCGCTCGCTGCCTGTGCTATTGCACGTGCCAACAGCAAGCGGGTGAGAGTCGGGAGGGGGGGGGCACCTGGGAGATCCCTAGATTGCAAAAATGACCCACTGAGTTAGTCAGTGACTGCAGAGATGGCCAACCCCAGTCACTGACTTTTTTGAGCCGCGTTGTGACGTCGCAGTACCAGGAGAATGGCAGGGGACTGTGAGCAGTGGTACTGCGTTGTGGGGGTACAGGGATAGGTAAGTATACTTTGATTGGTATGGTCTCACCACCTCTGTGATTTTTTACATTATGCCTGGAGTTCTCTGCGGTGAGATGGCTGACCACGTGTGTAATGACGTCAGTATCCACCACATGTGCATATGATTAATACCAATGACCAAACATAGTACTCATGAGGTAAGCATATGTGAACATACATTTATATCAGACACATATAGGATCATATCAGTGTCAGATGTAAATGTTAGAGATGAGCGCACCTCCACCTTGAGTCCAATCATTTGCCGTTTGAATACTGGTGGCTGAAGAAGTTGGGTGCTAGGGAGTCCTGAAAACATGGATACAGCCTATGGCCGTATCCATGATTTCCCAGACTTCCTAGGGGTGCATCCAACTTCTTTAGCCACCGATATTTAAATGCCGAACAATCAGAATCATGCATGCTCATGGTGCGCTCATCTCATCATGGTTTACATATGCTTTTCTGTAGAGTTAGGAGTACTATGTTTGTTATTGGTATTAATCATACGCACATGTGGTGGATACGGACATCATTACACACACATTTTTCCTGCACCTTCAGCTGCTTACTCTTGGAGAGGTTATCCTCCAGTAGAAGGCATTCAAGTGATTTGTTGAAGTTTGTGCACAGTGTTGAAGTAAGGATCCATGTGAATCGAGTAGGACATCCTGAACAGTAAGCTGGCCATTTACCTTACAAGCTATATATCCTGCTAAGAGCTCAAGTTTAGAGGAGGCTGTGCTGAGCAGCAGCAAGCATGCCTTCTCCCTCCCCACACTTTAGCTTCCAGTGCTTAGCCCTGTACACCAATCAATCAGCGCAGAGAGGGGTGGGGAAGGAGGTAAGCGTGCTACAGCAAGGAGGGTGGGAGGGCTGTGATGGAGGGCTAATGGAAAACATTGCATTCTGGAAATTTAGTAAAAGGACATGGAAGAGGATTACAAACACATAAAACAAATGGATCTTGGCGATTTCAGAGCTGGGGAACACAGGTAAGCAACGCTAAGCAATGTTCTGTAACATTTTCATTTTTTTTTTTTAAACTAATGTCAGAATACCCCTTTAATTTCTGAACTGTGAAAATTCAGACATTATTTCTACAGCATAAAACACCATAATAATAATAAAAAAACCATAAATAATAAATTGGCTAAAAAAAAAAAATCCATACTAGAAATACATAGAATATTGTACTTTGAAATAATGTTTTTGCCACCAACATCGGTACATTAGAATGTTAATCTCACAATATTCCCTGGTGAGTTTTAATGTAATAATTTGTAATCCTAAGAGATCCCTCCCATTAAATAACAAGACTTGTGTTATTCCACTATGTTTTAATGCCTTAATGCTTGTGAGCGGCCGACGCCACAAATCTCTGTATACTTACCACAAGTGTCCGCAGACAAAGTGTCCCTGCGGGAGCGCGCGGATCTAACGCAGCCACAAGGTCCCATACTTTAATTTTCCTGCAAGCCAAAGAGTAAGTTATAGATCGCTAACAATAGGAAGAGACAATACAATAAAACGAGAACTGTTCTCAACAAATTAAATGTTGAAATAGGGAATAAGCTCATATGGTATAAAGCGATACATGTAGGTTAATGCACAATGTTTACAATTACTTTATTACATGCCTGAAGGACATTATAGGGGTCATCTTCACAAAACGGCAATGACAAGTGACTGTCCATAGAGAGGTTTAATTCAGTCACTGCATAAAGTGGTGAGTTCAGTATAGTGGAATGGTGTACAGCAGCATTTCTTTAAGGGCACTGCCGTCTCCTAGGCCTATAATAGAGACACCATTCAAATTTAGTGATTTTCAATGGTTGCTCAACAGTTCAGGCACTACGCAGGTCTTCATATGTTAGGTTAGGCCTGCCTTTACAAGAATGTATGCAGTTTATGTAAAAGATTGTTATGCCCCCACTATGCTTTCTTGGCCTTACAAAATGGGTGAAAAAGATTGAAGCTGACTTTTCTTTAAAGGGAAACTATCAGCAGGTTAGAAGCATCTAAGCTGCTATGTCCCTATAGCACATGGGGCTCTGGGGATGAGGGTAAGTTCTTTACCTTGATGTCATTTTCGGGAACTTTGTAGTTTATAATATTAAAATTAATATTTAAATTAGGCAGTTTGGTGCACTGGAGGCGGGACTACCAACCAGTGCATCAATCTGTCCTGGCCAACCTGTCCTGTCTAATGAGTACTGGGGGGGGGGGGGACGTGCTCATCACTGCACAGAGCTGGATAAATATTCATTAGAAGGGGCAGGCTGTGGCCCAGTGCACCAAACTACCTCATCTACATATCAAATAAACAACAAAACTCCCAAAAACTGTGGCAGGGACGAAGAAAATTTAAGAAAATTACCATCATCCTCAGTGCCCCCTGTGCTATAGGGACATATCAGCAGGTTAGATCCTTCTAATTTGCTGATAGTTTCCCTTTAAGGGTAAATTCACATGGGCGGATCCGCCGGGAGCCTCACGCACGAAATCCACAGCTAATCCGCAATACACGTATTAATAATAATAAGAATAATATGTGTATTGCAGATTAGCTACGGATTTCGTGTGTGAGACTCCCGGCGGATCATCCCCTCCCGTGTGAATTTACCCTAAAGACTTAAAATACTGACCAAAAAATTATAGGGGAGATTTATCAAACATGGTGTAAAGTGAAACTGGCTCAGTTGCCCCTAGCAACCAATCAGATTCCACCCCTCATTTTCCAAAGAGTCTGTGAGGAATGAAATGTGGAATCTGATTGGTTGCTAGGGGCAACTGAGCCAGTTTCACTTTACACCATGTTTGATAAATCTCCCCCTATGTGTGTATGCACAAAAGTTCAAATAGGCTATATAGATCTCTATGGTAAAAAAAAAAAAAAAAAAAAAAAAGTTGTTTCTCCCTTTTTTGTAAACAAAACGGCAGCTTTACTCCCCAAAAATTAGCAAGACAAATGTGTGAGAACATAGTTTAAACAGGATCTGTCACATTCCAAACTGCTGACATTGTTAGATGTTAGACAGATTAACCAGGAATCGGGGACAGATGGATTGGAGCCTTCCTGCAGAATCAGACTACACTGGTTATATTTGTAGTCTGTAACCATGGAGACACAAAGTCTTGTAAGTAGACAGACCAGTTTTGCCAAAACTATGGAAACCTGATTTAGTTTTCATTTTCGATGCGCTGAAACAATATACAAATATTGTCTACAATATTTCTGGCCCCCTGTATGCTAAGGTTTCTTATCCCACATACCCTTCACAATGTGTCAGTAATCTTTGGATCAAAGATGCTTCTGTAAACTATGTTACACAAATAAGGCAATGAAAAAGAAAAAAAACAAAAAACAAATGCACCATGCACCCCAACTTTACATTGACCCTCAGGCTACCCATCTGGTTTTGATGTTAAATCTCAGATTCAGCCAGTGTCAAGTCTACTATTACATAGCTTCTTATACAACATAGAGCAGATATAGTTTTAAGTGATATGATGACCTCTAAGGAAGTGACTCACTTCCTGGGCTTACTACGTAGCTCTCCATGTTCTCGAACGTGTGCACAAAGGCACTATTGTCTATCATGCAGGAGCATGAAACAAGCCATGACGTTTACTTAGTCATGTGATGAAACATGAGCGAGCGCTGCTGTCATCTCACTGATGCCCATTAGAGCCGGGCCTTATAATGAAGCCCCGTGGTGAACAAATCAGGAGTAGATTTTGATAAATGCTCCGACTAATGAAACATGCCTCAGCTTTGTTACAACCCAATGAAAAATAAGAAAATTTTTCCACGCATTTCTAAGATTAACCAAGACTAATGGCAGGAGAACAGGTGATGTTAATTAATGGAGCGTTTAATGGCATCTGAAAGACACAAAGCATTCCTTGTATCTTAATTCGTATAGATTGAATCTTTTACCTACAGCGTCTTCTCTGCATAATTGTGATTATGAACACAATCAGTTTATCTTCGTTATTAAACAACCATTACGCTAAAGTAAAAATACAGAACAAGCCAAAAGACAAAAAAAAAAAAAAAAACACTTTGCAAAAGGATACATGCATGTCAGTGGGTTTTAAAGGTGAACAGGGGCTTCCAGTGACAACAGGAAAAGGCCACCATGACAGCTCCCATGAGGGTTGTGACTAAAGGGCTCCACAACCATGCATTGCAAATATGTTCAGTTATGCAGTGCCCTAGGCCGAATGGACATGCAGGAGTCTTGGAAAGTAGGAAGATAATCTAGATATGAGCTCTAATAAAACGCATGCTGACTGCCACCAAACAAGGACAAGGACATAAGTTTTAAAGGAATAGTACATCTGTACTGCAAATTAAAGAGGGCAAAAGGAGAAAAATAGAGCAGAGCCTCATCCCGTTAAGCCATGCCCCTTGTTAAACCACACCCCTTTAAGCCATGCCCCTTGTTAAACCACACCCCTTTAAGCCATGTCCCTTGTTAAACCACACCCCTTTAAGCCATGCCCCTTGTTAAACCACACCCCTTTAAGCCATGTCCCTTGTTAAACCACACCCCCTTAAGCCATGCCCCTTGTTAAACCACACCCCTTTGAATATCCCTCCTTTGTAGTAAATTATCACTCTTGGTTCTGCAAGATTTTTTGCTTGAGGAACATGTATAAATTTTGTCAGAGTAACAAAAAAATGTGGGTAACTATCCTTATGTTTACATCTTTCTTTATTAAAGGGGTTGTCCGGGTTAATTACATAAATTTTTATGCTGCCGAGGCTGCGGGGGATATGACAGTGATGTACACTTGCCTGCCCTGCTCCGTCGCTCTGCAGGCTGTTCAGCATAGACAGATAAATTTCTGGTGGGAGCGGCATGTCAGCGGGTGTTGTGGAAATGCTGACAGTGGCAGAGAACGGGCGGCCTGGGAACTGGCAGGTGCAGTGGAGTGGGATGGGCAAGTATACATCACTGTCATGTTAACTGCAGCCCCGACAGCATAGCAATTCATGTGATTAATGAGGACAACCCCTTCAAGAAAGGGGTAAACATAAGATAAAGTTATCCACAACTGAGAGTCATAGTTTACTATAAAGGTGGGACTTTCCAGGGGGTGTGGTTTAACAAGGGGCATTGCTTAAAGGGGTGTGGTTTAACAAGGGGCATGGCTTAACAAAGGGGTGTGGTTTAACAAGGGGCATGGCTCTATTTGTCTCCTTTTGCAGAAAGAGCAGTGGCGGACATGTCCTGCTGCTGTCAGTTATCTCACAGCCAATCAGGATTGTGACAAGAAAAGCAAGTAATATGGTTGACCACCTCGGACATATACAGTAACATTGTACAGTGCTTTCTTGGTCTTCAGCCTAAGTTAGATTAAAGCAAATAATGAAAGAAGGAATTGCAGGTATTTATTTTTTGTATGTGTATGTTTGATGTGCACCTTTAAAGCTGACTTTTAATCAGCTAAACAGGGGTACAAATAAGCCCATGGCTAGAGAGGGCTTCTCATTATCATTCCAGGATATCTTTGCTTCATAGTCTTCTAGGTCTTTTTGTAACATACTAACAAAAATTGCAATCCTAACCCTAAGGAAACCTATTGCATTTTTTTTTTCATTCTAATTTTTGTATATTTTGTCCCTTGAATGGATGTTTAAACAAAATATACAAAAAATATAATGAAAAAAGGCAAAAGGTTTCTGCAAGACACAGTAGAACTCCAGCGTTATGCCGGCAATGTGTCTAACAGAAATCCATTGCGATATTGAGTACCAGTAAAGTCTATGGCACTCTGTTCTCACAGCGATTTTTTTTTCCACTGCAAGAAGATAGTGACATAAGCTTGTAAAACCTAAGATGCTGTGCTGCTGCTATAGTGAAAAACAATAAAGCATCAATACTTACCTATCCATATTCCTCCCCTTGCCCACCAGAGATGGCGCTGGAGGGCATTGGGAGAAGTGTGGACAAGTAAGTATGGCAGCTTTATTATTTTTTACTATAGCAACAGCACAGCATCTTAGGTTTTACATGGATTTCTCACTAAATTCTTGCAGTGGAATGAAAATCCGCTTCCAGTTCCTCAAAAAATACTACTTTACCCTTTACTCAGTGTGAATATACCCTGGCAGCCATATCAATGAACATTGTTACTGCCACATTGTTAGTTTACTTCTATTACAAAATCTCAAGTCTTCCAGTATTTATCAGCTGCTGTATGTCCTGCAGGAAGTGAAGTATTCTTTTCTAGTCTGACACAGTGCTCTCTGCTGCCCCCTTTGTCCATGTCAGGAGCTGTCCAGAGCACTAGCAAATCTCCATAGAAAAGCTCACCTGCTCTCCAGACTCAAAAGGATACACAACTTCCTGTAGGACATACGGCAGCTGCTAAGTAGTGGAAGACTTGAGATTTTTTTTAATAGAAGTAAATTATAAATCTGTGGCACTTTCTGGCACCAGTTAATCTGAAAGAATTTTTTTGCGGAACTACCCTAATAAGTGGAGATCTCAAGGAGGTTTAATCTCTGTAAGTAAAACAAACATGGCAGCCAGACTGCAGCTACAGCTCTACCTTCTGAACCCCCAAACTGCTAGACAAGAGAAAGGAAAAAGGACAGACGAACCCATCATATGCTCCGCTGACTATCCTCTTGTTGTCAAAGCGAATACATCGTACCAGTTCTTCATGTCCTTCCAAAACTCGTAAACAAGCTCCACATTCTATGTCCCACAACCTGAAATGACCGGAGACTCTGTTACACAACACATCTCTCTTTCAGAAACTTTATAATGTAAACGTATAACAGCTTTCATTTAATACATCATTTACACAGTAAAGGAGTTCATAAATACATTGCATTACACATCTCAGTTTCCTGCATTATAGCCCAGAGCAGCATTCACAATTCTGCTGGTCACACTTTTGGCAATCTTGTTAACGGAGACACTCTTATCATGGCAGAGGGACAGTTACCCTAGTATTTCCTACATCACATTACTGCACATTCTCTTGTTCAATTATTTCTCAGAATACAGGTCCTGCAAAGACACTGACTCGCGTCTGGAGATTTCAGCTCTGAAGTATAGTGAATGCAGTTCTAGATGTTAAAGGGGAATTTTGTAAGGCTTTCAAATTAAAGGGGTATCATTAAAGTTATTGACTTTAATACAATGGTGCCTTGGTATGAGCATAATTTGTTCTGGGACTGTGCTTGTAATCCAAATCCACTCTTAAACCAAACCAAAGTTTCCCATAAGAAATCACTGATATGCAGACAATTGGTTCCACCCCCAAAAATAATGATTTTTTATTCTGAATAACATGTAGAACAGATGAAACAATGAGAAACAGCTGAATATGTGATATTATAAGTTCCTGTACAATACAGCAATCAGCATGTGGTGTATAATGTATACTATGTGCGTAAACCTGAACAGCAGCAGTTTGTACTGTAGATACAGGATGGAACTGCAGATCTCCATAATGCAGTAGCATAGTACAACATGCTAGAATAGGGAAGCAGGGCTGCTGTCAGAGGTCTGTGTGTCTGCAATGAGAAAGGGGTTTGTATTTAGCATGGACCAGTCAGGAAGTCAGAATCACAGAGCTGTGCAGGAGGACAGAGACAGAAACTTTTCTATACAGCAGTGTGTATAGCAGAGTGTGAGTGCGGGCACATTATAGCAGCAGTGTGTATAGCCGAGTGTGAGAGCAGGCACATAATAGCAGGAATGGAGAGGATGGCAAACACAATGACTGACAGAGACTGCAGGGAGCATGAAGGAATAAGCAGGACAAATATGGGCACATACATGCAGCGCTCTCTGTCTGGGAAGAGAGGTGTTACAGCTGTGAAGAGATTAAAATGGATCTGCTATGATTTGGAAGGTGAGGTAGACTTCCTGGGTCAGAGAACAGTGCTTTAGATCACCCTCTACAGGCCATGCCCCTCCCCCACTCGCCCTCCAATCCTGTACAGGGAACTCTTAAACCAAGTTACAATTTTGAAAAACTGTGAGCTCTTCTTGCAATACGCTCTTAATCCAAGTTACTCTTAAACCAAGGTACCACTGTATATCCTTTAATATAGCCTACCATTAATCTACATAAAAAGCTAAGTAACACTGTAAATACTTTTAATTACCCATCACTACACCTTGCCAATCAACCGATTGATGGGGTAGAGCGCTTGGGTAAGAACCCCTATAAATAAGGTCTCAATCTAATACCACTGCATAAAAACTAAGTAACAGTGTAAGCACATTGCATTACTCATCTTGTTCCAGCAGTAGACACAGAGGATAGGGGATCCCCATTCTACATTATATGGGTCCCTTGTTCTCCAACAGCCAAGAGTGCATCTCCACTAGAGATCAATTGAATTAATTAGCTCACTCCCTTATGTATAATCTATTAGACATTGGGAAGTGGCTTATAAAGTGGCAGTGCCTCTTTTATCTACTAAACCTAGGACCAGAACAATAGAGGGCGAATATAGCAGACACCTCAGTCAGTTGTAGCTTTAGTTCTTTATAAGTATAGCCAAGAGTAAAGGAGGGAGCAGTTTGTGTGCATCCATAGGGTGTCCGCAATGCACGGACCTGTTCAATAGAGAACCGTGATCTGTGCCACAACTGAGGGTCTATACTGGGAATTGACCTTTTTTTTTGTGTCACGGATCACGGTCCCATAACCCATAACACATATGGAACATGTGAACGGGGCCATTTAATTAAATGGGTTTTTAGTGCTCTCCATAATTGGGGGTCGTAATTACAGGCGCCCTGTGGAACGTGTAAAAAATGGTTTGTTTTGTCCTTTTTTTTCTCAGTCTCCTCGTGCGTGGTTAGGGCGGGAGGGTGGGTTGGTATTAGGTGGGTTCTTATATTGTGTACTATTTTGTTGTTATGGATATTTAATGATGTTTTTCTTATGTGGTATTAACCTTTTGAAAAATTAAAAGTTTAAAAAAAAAAAAAAAAATTAAAAATAAAATTAAATGGGTTTGTAGTGCTTTCCATAATTGGGGGTCCGCAATTACAGGCACCCTGTGGAACGTGTGAATGCAGCCTTAGAACTGTACTTAGCTCTCTTCAGCAGTATACAACATACATATTGTATACATATACAATGAACGAGTTGCTGCTCTGTTCAAAACAAGGGTGTCGGGCCCCATTCTAAAATTCACATGGGGTTCCAAATACAGCAAAAACACTTATCTCCTATTCTGAGGATATAGGATAAAATACATTAACTTGGAATCCCACTTTATATATTACACATGGCCTTAGATACTTTAGCATAAATCACACACCACCAGCAATGAACAGAGGGCAGTGCACACAATATGGCCGCTCATTCTCCCACCAATATATCTGCCATTACACTATAAAGAATTACTTCCCTCGTATTAGTCTTCTAAAGCAGTGGGCTGAAGGAAAACAACTCCCATCGTGCATTCCAGCGTGGCTAAACATTTCCAATCGTTAATCAACAGAAAGACCTCATTGGGTTTTATGCATCTCCTGTAATCCTGAGAGCTCCTCGGTAAGCCGTCCGTGCACTCTGCAGAAATACGCGCTCCCATAAAAATGGCTGTTTATTTGAAGCCGTTATAACGTGGTTTATTTCTATAATGTTATTTAGGGCTGGATATCCATACAGAATTTCCCATTCATCATGGAGCACAATCAACTGCCTGGCTGTTCATTATTGACTGTGTAGTTTCTCTTCGCTTAGATATTGAGTATGAAATAACAGCTCCCTCTAGAAATGGATTGGCTGCTTCCCAGTAAAGACTCAAAACTTTTTGCCTGCTGTGTTATTAATAATTGGATATAACTCCCACTGGTGACAAAAGCAGGATGTAAAATCTTTATTCCACAGCAACATGGAATGGAAAGACCCGGAAAGAAGTAAAAAGAGCTAGAAGAGATACAAGGTGTCCTCTACAGTGCTGTCTGGCAGAGCGAAAGGAGAAGATCGAGAGAGTCTCTATTTTTGGATACTTCAGTTCCATCACACAGCCCAAAAATATTCACAGGTGAGTATTAGAGATAAGTGCAGCATGCTCAGGTCTGTCCGAACCCAGAAGTCTTGACATTTGATTACCAGTACTTGAATGCAGTCCTAGGGCTGCCTGGAAAACATGGATACAGCCTATGGCAGGACTCCCTAGGGCTGCATCCAATGGTAATCAAACGGCAAAACTTCAGTAGGGATGCACTGGTGCGCAGCCCTGGGGGAGTCCCTCAGGGATTTGACAGGCCAGAGATAAGGGGTTTAGCCTGGGGGACGGCTAAGTGGGGGTGATTGGTTAAGGAGGTGGAGTAGTATGGGGTGGGGGGACAGGTCCCAAATAATACTTTTTGGGCCAAGAGACACTAGTTCGCCAGGAATTTATATGTGGGGTTGTGGCCCCAATGGAAGGAGGTTTGGTGGTTATTACACAGGTATTTAGTTTATGTGTGGGTGACATAAGATTGGAAAAGCTCCCAGGGTTTTTAGGTTTCGAGGACTGCCCCATCAATTACATCTTCGATGTTGGAAGGGTTATAATGTTATATGGATGTTATAACAGGATGTTATTTTATTAATAAATGGCTGCTGTGGTCATTAAAATCCAAAAGGTGGTGTCTGTGTTTTCTTGGGTTGGAACTTTGAGTGGGTGGAAGAATGGGGCAGACTGGCACAGTTGGTTTCTTTTGTTTGACTGGGGACTGGGACCAGCAGTAGAATTTAGAAAGAAAGCTGCCTATAGAGGTAAGATGTAGGGCTGCAATTTCAATCATTTCTGACAACTTAAAGAAAAACCTTAGGTGTGTTCAATATGTATTGCTACTTTTCTTAAATAAATACAAGACACAATTTGTTTAATGGTATACTAACCTGCCCAATATCCAAGCTACTGTCACTCCAAAAGAAAAAAAATCATGGGATTAGGCACTGTTGGAACAATAGCGGTAGGGGGATTGGGCAGGGAAGTATCTTTTTTTAAAGGACAACTCCAGCGAAATTTTTTTTTAGCTTATTTAACACACATTACAAAGTTATATAACTTTGTAATGTGGTTAAATACCCGGTTTTTTTTTTTGGGGGGGGGGGGGGGTCCCGCCGGAGTTGTCCTTTAAGCCATCTTAAGCCCCCTTTAAAAGATGTCTTTATTGATGGACAAACCCTTTAATATAGCTATAATTTGCAGTAAGGATCGGGTTAGTATGATGTAGCCTCAGGATGCTGTTCCTGTAATGCAGATTAACCCTAAAAATACTGGTACATGAAATAAATCTAACACACAGAGACATGTAACAGTTAAAGTTTACCCCATACAGATAGTACTAGCATATGGTTACCTGATGGTATTATCAGAAGAGCCGCTGACCACTAGTCTATCCCGATACTGTAGGCAAGCAATGCCACGTTTGTGACCATTTAAGGTGCGTACGAATTCACACGTACTCGTGTTCCAAACCTGGTTAGAAGACACAAGGAAATATAATTCAATAAATCCATAATACTACAATTTTAGAACACCACATAGGGCTTTTTATTTTTTCATATAAAGATAGCTGGCAGTCACTTCTGCTGTACATTTTCATCTGCATCTCTGGGTTATGGGCACTTGGTATCTGTCCCCCAATACAGCGGTCCCTCAACATACAATATTGGTTCCAGGTTCCAGGACAACCATTGTATGTTGAAACCAAAACTCTATGGAAAACTGATAAATCCCCCAAAATGAGAAATAAAAGGAAAATTTAAAGGAAAATAAGCAGTTAACTAATATGGATACAGCAAATCCTTACATACAACAGTCAGAAAGAGTAACCAGAGACTCTACATTTCTTTCTATGTAGAGGACTGGTGCCCAAAAGGAGCACAGGACATGTAGTATCACACTGTACTGTAGAGAGGAGATACTAGACACACACAGCAGTACAGGACATGTGGTATCACACTGTACTGTAGGGAGGAGATACTAGGCACACACAGCAGTACAGGACATGTAGTATCACACTGTACTGTAGAGAGGAGATACTAGACACACACAGCAGTACAGGACATGTGGTATCACACTTGTACTGTAGAGAGGAGATACTAGACACACACAGCAGTACAGGACATGTGGTATCACACTGTACTGTAGAGAGGAGATAATAGACACACACAGCAGTACAGGACATGTAGTATCACACTATATTGTAGAGAGGAGATACTAGACACACACACACACACACACACACACACACAGCAGAACAGGACATTTAGTATCACACTGTACTGTAGAGAGGAGGTACCAGACACACAGCAGTACAGGACATGTAGTATCACACTGTACTGTAGAGGGAAGATACTAGACACACACAGCAGTACAGGACATGTGGTATCACACTTGTACTGTAGAGAGGAGATACTAGACACACAGAAGTACAGGACATGTGGTATCACACTTGTACTGTAGAGAGGATATACTAGACACACACAGCAGTACAGGACATGTGGTATCACACTGTACTGTAGGGAGGAGATACTAGGCACACACAGCAGTACAGGACATGTAGTATCACACTGTGCTGTAGGGAGGAGATACTAGACACACATAGCAGTACAGGACATGTAGTATCACAATGTATTGTAGAGAGGAGATACTAGACACACACAGCAGTACAGGACATGTAGTATCACACTGTGCTGTAGCTGTAGGGAGGAGATACTAGACACACATAGCAGTACAGGACATGTAGTATCACAATGTATTGTAGAGAGGAGATGCTAGACACACACAGCAGTACAGGACATGTTGTATTGAACTGTACTGTAGAGAGGAGATACCAGACAGCCAACCAGTGCATGCACTTCACTAATACTGGGATTTTACCAGTAATATGGCCACTTTTATTGGTCGATCAGCTAGTTTGTTTTACATGGATTGGACTGTCCGTAGCATTGTATGTTGAGTCTGGTCTCAAGTTAAGATGGCCCAAAAAGGAACATTGTATGTTGAAAATATTGTAACCTGAGGCCATTGTAAGTTGAGGGATCACTGTATCTTGTAGAACTCATTTAGTTTATTAGATGTGCTCTTAAAACGGTGATATTTACTAAATAAAATGGTTGGAACCCTACTGTATTACTAGGTGTTGGTGATACAGTAGACCCTTTGTGGCCAGGTAGGTTCCCTTCAAGGGTTGCTGAGAAATATGGTAGTTGTCGTAACCTCATCCTCAGTGTAGGTTCATTTTCCAGTATTAGTATGTTAAATAGGTGAATCAGTGCACTGGGGATGGTACTACAGCCCTTCGTACACTGATCTAACCCACACTGAATGCTCAGGCAGCGCTCTGCAGTGACACCACTCTGGCTGCTCATCTCTGCAGTGCTGGATGAATACTCATAACAAGGTGGAATCAGTGCATCAAGGGCTATAGTACCACCCCTGGAGCACTAAACCAACCTAACAAAATACATCAATGGAGGAATTCAGGAAAACAGCACTGAGGATTGAGATAAGATAACAACTTTCTTCCTCAGCATCTCCTAAACAAAGAGTTAATTTTCTACTATTAATTTCCTTTAAAAGTAAGTCAGATTTAAAAACAAAAGCATACTCACCTGCCCTCCTGATGACCAGATTCCCATTGCTAACCAATGCATCCTGAAATATGTTGTCTGCAGGAACTGTCCATTGGCTGAGCGGCAAGCTTCTCCAGGGACAACATTTACAGGAGGCAGCAGTGTGTGTCGTAATGGACACTGCAGGGGATTTTTTTTTTTTAAGTACCCTGACTCACTTGTAAAAAATGTTTCTGAGCCTGGAATAACCCTCATTCAGTGGGCATTGCAGGAGCTGGGCTACCAATGTTGGCCGAATGTGCACTTGACAGACAGCTATTCCTCCTGATTTTCCCATACATATGCACACTCAGCTCAGCATAGCATGCATGCATTTTCATTAGGGATATAAACCCAAATCCAGGCATCTCTGGACTCTTATCTTTCTTTATCTTACAAGAGCTCAAAAGGCTTGGGCACTGTAATTCAACATGCCCAATTCTTCTCTCCCCCAACCAAATCTTTTGAGATCATCAGACAAGTGGAAAATTAGCAGCTTAAGACAACCTTTCTTTTACATGTATGAGGAGGGGCTTTATTTATAATAGCTATTATTGTTAATTGTAATGGTGACCAAGATGAGGATAGTCAAAGAATATCTATCTTTTGAAGATTGCTTGTTTCCGTTAATTGGTTTTTGTATGGAATATTTTTGTATCTATTATTTTTGAACAAAGAACTTACCTTTATAGTTCTGTCCCCAGATGCAGAGACTATGTACTTATCATCAAAGTCCACCACATTTACAGCAGCTCTGTGTCCTACAAGGACCCTCCGTAATGTGATATCAGTGGCGGAGGCCATATCCCACACTGCGATGGAGCGATCTTTGGAGCAGGTGACCATCATGCCGTTATTGAAGCGTAAATGCAGCACGGCCTCGCAGTGGTGTATCAGCGTATTCAGCATCTCTCCCATGTTAACGTCCCAAACCCTGCAATGAAACCAGTCACATGAGATTGGAGAGAAAATAAAAAGCCGGCTCAGAACACTTTAATATTTCATGTTATGAAGCGAAGTAGCAGACAGCACAAATCTCCAGTTTATCAATTTTTCTCCAAATCTGCAGTTAAAACTCTGATACACAAGAATGGATAAAGATTGATTCTGTAACCCTATGAAAAGCAGCAGACATAATATATTAGGGGAAAATTACATGGATATTGGGACAATTTTTTGAAATGTGAAGAAAAACTGATTATTCACCGCGCAGCTTATTGCTTTTGTGTCACTTATTTAAAATTTAGTAGAAAGACGCATTTCACATTCAAGGAGAAAGCTGATTATTATGGGACTAATGCTAGTTATGCTGACTAGACATTTCTCAACAATCACAGCAGAGAATGCAATGAAAATAGAGTGCGTGGATTATATTACAGCTTTCCCAGGGTAAACCATACTGCATGAAAACAATAATCTCCCCCCCACATGCTAATGTGTAAAAAAAAAAAAAGAAAAGTGATGCCAGCAATAGGCCTAAGGAAGGACTATGGAGATCGTGTACATGGATTATTTTCAACCCTTCAGTTACGAAAAAAAAAATAAAAACATGTGTGTATTATATATATATATATATATATATATATATATATATATATATATATATATATATATATATAATTTTTTTTAAAATAGTTACTGACCCTTTAAATAATTTTTTTTCTTGTTAAATCAAGTGGCTGAATTTTACCATTCCCTCTCTAAAAAATCATCTTTAATACAAAAAAATAAATAAAAATGATTGTATTCTGTTGTATCACCAAGACGAGCACTTTTCATCAGCGCTACGAAGGTATATGATCATAGAAGAGCCAGGTCTATGAGCTAATAATAAACAGTAATAATATATTACTGAGATGTCCATTTATCTGAAATGGGTTTTGCCACCATATACATTTATCCGCTAGTCACAGAAAGGCTGATAAATGTCTGATCTGACCCTTGGGACCCTCTATGATCCTGTGTAGACTTGACCATTGCTCTATTTATTGCCTATATGAGTGCGGGAAGATGGCTGAGCACTATCTTCAACACTCCTATAGACAGTAAATAGAGACGCTGAGTGTGAGCACTGCCACTCGATTCAGAGTCCGTTCTCAAGATCAAAGGGGGTCCAAGGGCTAGACCCCCTCTAATCATGTATTCCCTATCTTTAGAATAGGGGATGAAAGTCTATGGTGGTAAAATCCCTTTAATAACCACTAGGTAATGCTACATTATCCCGGTAGAGGCTGCTGCAGGGTAAATGCCTTGCTTGCTTACCCCAAAAATAAGTATTAAACCTTAGAGATTTCTGAAGCTGAACCAAGAGCAATAAAGTAATTGGGGTGAGCTGCAATACCAGATACAACCTAAGGACAAGAGAGGCGCTGTCTCTTTCTTCTCTCCTAAACACATCCCTTTTTATTAAATCATAAAAACACAAAGTGCCAGTGTCGATGGCAGCCATTCATCTATTTTACAATAGAATTTTTGTAAGACCTTTCTAACTTTTCTCTAAACAAAAGTTGATGAAGGCAAAAAAAAAAAAAAAAAAAAGCAACAACAAAGTACACAATGTTCTGGTATTTACCCAAAACTTCTACGTGGTAACATTTGAAGGCAGAATAAAAGGTCAACTAGAAAGAAATACAAACAATTTATCTTTTCATTGTGGCCTTTTTTTTTTTTTAACTGAAAAATGAACAGGACAATCTCCTTCACACCTGGCCTTCTCCTGCAGTCTAAGGAACATTGTAAAGGTGGGACATTTAAAGTGATCCAGTCTACGACTCTGTTCACATTATGTTTGAGGTTTCCTTTAGCGGTTTATGCAGGAGAGAATTGCTTGATGTATAACTCTGACACTTTATGGGATGTGTCTGTAAAAGAAGCATAGGCAACTACGCTTTGAGGCTATGTTCACACTACGTAAATTTGCGGGGTGGAACATAGCATCGTACATCGTACAACACACATCGTATACGCTCCGGCCGGTTCCCATGCGGCACCGCAAACAACTGACAGGTCCATTATTTGCAGACAGAATTCAATGAATTCCGTCCGCAGAAGGAACTGGCAGTTCACACAGTGAAGCGAGCGGCTCCGGCCGCTTGCTTCACTGTGGGCTATGGGAAGCTCTGATGCGGGCGCGTGCTGATGCGCCCGCATCAGAGCTCCACGGAGGAAAGATCAGTGACCCGGCTGGTCTCATCCATAGTGTGAACATAGCCTTATACAGTGAAAAAAAAAAGCATGCAGTTTTCTTTACTGCTGTAACTTTACACTTAGGGTCTATTTACACATCCGCAATTCTGTCCGCAATCCTAGACAGAAAACAGGGTCAATGTATTTCAATGGCCCCATTCACACATTCGTAGTTGTGTACAGGGCAGTGATCTGTACGACAAAAAAAAAAAAAAAACACGGACTGAAATTTGTCCATGGACATACCAATAGAACCCTGTTGGATCCGCAAATAGTGACTAGCGTATTATTAAGTACCCTTATTCATTTTTGCAGACCAGCAAAAATTACGTATGCGATACGGATGGAATTTTGCAGATTGTGGAGGAAAAACTGAACTTAAATTTGCGGAGAGTAAAATATAATGAAATGTGAATAGACCCTTAAAAGGGTACCTGTCCCTATGCTCATCTACAGAATTTAGAGCAGAGAAACAGCTGACGATGGACGTTTGGGTTGCTGAGAAAACGTCTCATGCTCGGCAAGTTCCATGCACAAGTCCTATTCTAATCACAGATACGCAGATAAACCCATCAACACTGAATCTTCAAACCAGCCTTAACAAGACTTGGACATCTGTACACCAGTCTTAAGGTGGCCATACACCTTCAATAACTGGCAGCAAATTGATCATCTAGCCATCGATTACATCTCCTGTCCTTCTAATACACAGGAACGTTCAGCACAGCCAATCAATCAATCCTGTGTTCTATATGGGGACGGGAGGGTTCAGCAGCAATAAGAGAGCTCTGGCTGTGGCTTACCTCTCCAAGGGGGCGTTCACACATCTGCAGAATCCTGGCAGTGCACAAACGGTGTTCTTTAGACCTCAGAGCTCTCAGAATCATGATTAATTATGTTAAACTGTTTGAAATTTAGTTCCTGCTGCGTGGCTGTGTCAGTACACTAGTGCAAATTCTTAAACAGTTTAGGAGCTCTTGACAACATATTTAATCACAATGCTGAGAGTTCCCAGGTGTGGTCCGAAGAATACCATCAATGCACGGACAAAATTCTATGGATGTGTGAATGCCCCCATGGAACAAGGAACATGGAAGGAGTGATTTTCCATCTTGCCCGACCCCTATCTCCACTGACATCTGTTGGTGGACAGTTGGGAGAGTGCCATAAACCTTATACTGACGGCTGAGCCCAATGCGAGCTGTGGGTATGGCCGACAAAGGTATATAGGGTACAGGGATCATTACATGTAGACAACACTTAACTAAATCTTGGTCTTATTACATTCCCTCCAAATCTAAAGAGCCTCTAATAAAGTAACGTAACGTGGGAGAAATGGCAACAAATAACGCATCATGGCAGAACAACCAATGTTATTCATCTGTGATTATGGATAGAGATGAGCGAACCTGGAGCATGCTCGAGTCCATCCGAACCCGAACTTTCGGCATTTGATTAGCAGTGGCTGCTAAAGTTGGATAATGCCCTAAGGCTATGTGGAAAACATGGATACAGCCAATGACTATATCCATGTTTTCCAGACAACCATAGAGCTTTATCCAAGTTCAGCAGCCCTCACTAATCAAATGCAGAAAGTTCGGGTTCGGATGGACCCAAACCCGGTTCACTCATCTCTAATTATGGATATATAAAGGTTACTGCATTGGACCCATCCCATTTAAACTGCGGGTAGATTTTACCTTTAAGTTTAGAAGGATCCCCTAGTTCTAAGGTATTAGTGTTCCTTTAAAAACTCCCTGAAGAAGTAGAGAGGCCTCCTCTCCATACGTTTATTGTAGCCATTAACATTAAAAGTCTCACGCTGCATCTTCACTAAACCAACAGCTACAAACTACAGGGAGACTCACAATGCCTCTTCCACATTACTGCTTTTTATTACAAGGGCTCTCATCTCCTTAAAATGATTGTAAAAGGCTAAGGAGAAGAACGTAAAAAGACTAATTACGGAGAGAGCCCCACGCTGCCCAAGGGAAGGGCAGACAATACTTCAAGCATAAATCAATTATTCCAAAGTGAACGTTTATATTCAGTAAGAGGAACCTCTGGAACAAATGGAACTCATATTAAGCATTGTTTTGTCTGGATGTGGGCATACGTTACGATGTATAAACTGCATGTAAGGAATAAGAGTCTTTATGGTGCATTGGAGACATATTAGTGATCACTCACAGAACATTGTATTACTGTTATCATTTATTTATACAGTGCTAGCATATTCCACAGTACTGTACAATGAGGGTAATCATTCACATCAGTTCCTGTCCCTGTGGAGCTTACAATCTATTTTCCTTTCCACAGGGCCAGTTTCAAAGGAGCAAATAAATCTATTAGTTTGTTCTTGGCCTCTGATGGGAAGATGAAGTGTCTAATGAAATCACCGACATCAGAAGAACACATAAAACCTGTGCAGATGGTGTCCTGGATACAAGCAAATGGAAGGTCCCAGCTAGGCAAATCTACAGTAAGGTTCACCAATCCCAAATCTATTGAGTTGGCCGTCATTTCACTGACTCTTGTAAAAGTCCTACAGTATTCTTGCGTTTTGGATCCCTGGAGAAATCTAGAAATATACTTTGGACTGTCTCTATCCAGACTTCAGGGAACTGGAACACTTGGAAAGCAGAAACTCAAGACAAAAGAATCGCTGGCCACTTCCTTAGATTCGGGTTTCCTATAGCTAAACTCTAGTCCCAGCAATTTAGAAGCAATCTGAGACATAGGGTATGATGCCCACCTGCAGGCATTTGTGTTCAAGAACTTGCTGGGCTTCAAAATGGAATGGAACTTGCTGGAGTGGAGTGACTTCTTCCATTAACAATTATCAAAACTAATATCTATCTACCTCAATAACATTTTTGGAAAGCCCACTGGACTCTTAAGCTCAGAGTATGCAGGCATTTAAATTAGAATAATACAAGTTAGACTATTTCCCCCATATAAAGGGAACCTGCCAGAAACAGGGACAGGCTTCCTTATCACAATGAACTATAAGTTACTAAAACTTTTTAGATCACTAGGTTCCCAAAATTGCCAAGCCTACCAGTAGATGGATCTCTGTGTGCTTCTGCTTTCTAGAATTACCGTCGCTCGCTGCGGGAAGAAGCCTTCGGAGAGTTTGGACTTAGTGAAACCAAATCTATCTTTGATTTAAGTAACTGAAAAATTAGCTAGTTTGCTAGTATGTTGTTCTAAGGGTATCTTCATTTATAAGCTTTGTTGTATGTCTTATAGAAAATCTGATTTGCCCATTTTATTATCTATATTATAAAATAATCCTAAAACCTTACAAAACCCATTTTGGTCAGTAGGGCTAATACATAACTCGACATAAGGAAAACTTGTTTTCTATTAAAAGTACATTAAAAGTTACATAGATGTGTCTATATAATGTATTACCATATCTGTATGGTCCTGCCACACTGGTAGCAGATAGAAATCCAGGAAGTGAAGAAAATGACCACAGTGCCAATTCACATTGTCTCCTACTGCTCTCCCACCTTAGGAGATTCCATGCCTCTGTCTCACATTGTGTGTGTTTGCTGAGCACAGGCTGATGATGCAGCCAGGTGGCAGGGCGTGATGTCACAGGAGCCCTGGCTGGATCCCCCAATCCCCTGAGGGATTCACCATCTCTGACCAGCCAGAAGAAGCTGCTGCACGGATTTTACCGATTGTGCAAAAGTCTGCAGTGAAATTCGGGCTTTGTTCACACATGTTGGAGTTTCATTGCAGTACTGCAGCGTATTTACAAAAATGATGCAGTAACAAGTAAATGAAGCTAAACTGCAGAGAGGATCAGAGCCGGAACTGCCAATCCTGGACAAAAACGAGGCATAAACAGTATATCCAGGTAGAGAATACAGTGTGCTGTGTCGTGTTTCAGGTAGAGAATACAGCGTTCTGCGTGGTGTTACAGGTAGAGAATACAGTCCTGTGTGGTGTTTCAGGTAGAGAATACAGTGTGCTGTGTGGTGTTCCAGGTAGAGAATACAGTGTGCTGTGTCGTGTTACAGGTAGAGAATACAGTGTGCTGTGTGGTGTTACAGGTAGAGAATACAGTGTGCTGTGTGGTGTTACAGGTAGAGAATACAGCATGCTGTGTGGTGTTACAGGTAGAGAATACAGTGCGCTGTGTGGTGTTACAGGTAGAGAATACAGTGCTGTGTGGTGTTACAGGTAGAGAATACAGCGTACTGTGTGGTGTTACAGGTAGAGAATACAGCGTGCTGTGTGGTGTTACAGGTAGAGAATATAGCGTGCTGTGTGGTGTTACAGGTAGAGAATACAGTGCGCTGTGTGGTGTTACAGGTAGAGAATACAGCGTGCTGTGTGGTGTTACAGGTAGAGAATACAGCATGCTGTGTGGTGTTACAGGTAGAGAATACAGTGCGCTGTGTGGTGTTACAGGTAGAGAATACAGTGCTGTGTGGTGTTACAGGTAGAGAATACAGCGTACTGTGTGGTGTTACAGGTAGAGAATACAGCGTGCTGTGTGGTGTTACAGGTAGAGAATATAGCGTGCTGTGTGGTGTTACAGGTAGAGAATACAGCGCGCTGTGTGGTGTTACAGGTAGAGAATACAGCATGCTGTGTGGTGTTACAGGTAGAGAATACAGTGTGATGTGTGATGTTACAGGTAGAGAATACAGTGTGCTGTGTGGTGTTACAGGTAGAGAATACAGTGTGCTGTGTGGTGTTACAGGTAGAGAATACAGTGTGCTGTGTGGCGCTAGAGGTAGAGAATACAGTGTGCTGTGTGGTGTTACAGGTAGAGAATACAGTGTGCTGTGTGGTGTTACAGGTAGAGAATACAGTGTGCTGTGTGGCGCTAGAGGTAGAGAATACAGTGTGCTGTGTGGTGTTACAGGTAGAGAATACAGTGTGATGTGTGATGTTACAGGTAGAGAATACAGTGTGCTGTGTGGTGTTACAGGTAGAGAATACAGTGTGATGTGTGATGTTACAGGTAGAGAATACAGTGTGCTGTGTGGTGTTACAGGTAGAGAATACAGTGTGCTGTGTGGTGTTACAGGTAGAGAATACAGTGTGCTGTGTGGCGCTAGAGGTAGAGAATACAGTGTGCTGTGTGGTGTTACAGGTAGAGAATACAGTGTGCTGTGTGGTGTTACAGGTAGAGAATACAGTGTGCTGTGTGGCGCTAGAGGTAGAGAATACAGTGTGCTGTGTGGTGTTACAGGTAGAGAATACAGTGTGATGTGTGATGTTACAGGTAGAGAATACAGTGTGCTGTGTGGTGTTACAGGTAGAGAATACAGTGTGATGTGTGATGTTACAGGTAGAGAATACAGTGTGCTGTGTGGTGTTACAGGTAGAGAATACAGTGTGCTGTGTGGTGTTACAGGTAGAGAATACAGTGTGCTGTGTGGCGCTAGAGGTAGAGAATACAGTGTGCTGTGTGGTGTTACAGGTAGTAACTGTGTGCTATGTGGGTGGGACCACAATGAAATGATAAAGTACTGCAAATAATTCAGTAACACAATGAAACTGCAATGTGTGAACACAGCCTAGATGTTCTGCAACAGCTTTGGGTGGGGAATGGGCAGGGTTGAGGACTGTGATGAACAGCTGAGGGAAAGCATTACATTCTGGAACCTGTAGTACGGTGTAGAACTGCACAACCAGGAAGTACAGCCACACAATACAGAAATTGACATGATTACTTTTATCACATGTCCACATAATAAAGGAGATGAATCCTTATTCTAGTATAGTTGGAAGAAACACGCAAATCCTTACCCCTCCTAGTGGCCAAATCTGCATACAGTAATGCCGGAATATAGTATAGTTACAGCATAAAATGAACAGTCACTTATTCCATTTTATAGCAGTTCTGGGCTTATAAACCTTCAGCAATGCAATATATAGAAACCATAGCTTTATGAACGTATATGGGAGGTCCTCATCCAAGATAGATAGCAAGGGAAGGTGGTTAGCAGCCATTATAACAGGAAGTACCAGATGAGATTAGCGCACTACAGCAGCAAATTATTATAAGGAGTGGAGAGCCGTGAATAGTGGCGAGAAAGTCCTTCTGTGTTATTATACACAATTCACGGCATGAGTCTTAGTGACATAATATATCTAATAACATACCTGACAGTGGAGTCAGATGAGCCCGTAATAATAACGCGCTCATCATACTGAAGACACAGAACAGACCCTGTATGTCCCGTCAGCACTCGTTTACACTCCAATGTGTTCTTATCCCAAATCTAGGAGATTAAAATAGGCAAAATCAGGGTTCAGGTAGGTACAATAATCCTAAATTATAAAGAACACGACTGATTCAAACGCACCAAACAAAGGAGCAGCCCCTTGCCTTGAAGAAAGTTCTGCTCACAAGTGAAGCAGTCATTGATTTTATACACCTAGCAGGAGTAAGCAGTTTTGGCGAGATATATGATGATAGATGAACCTGGCTATCTTACATGTAACTCATCATAAAACAACAACTAATTCTTGATGGGGCTTCGTCGAATAACATTGTCCTGAGATACAAGCACAAACCATCATGAATGCATATAAAGGTCATAGACATTTTAAATCTCTGTTCATTCTGCGCTTAGGAGTCCAAGAGGTGGGCCGATTCAGTGACTGACAGCTAGGTAAGGCTGCATGCCTGCTTATCCAAAAAAAAACGTAGTAGAAAAGACCCGGCACTCACAAAGTAGATCTGCTAATTTATTATGGTGCAATGGGCATCAGGTACAATAAAGACACATTTTCGGCCAAGCATGGCCTTCATCAGCTTAGGTAGTCCTTATTGTACCTGATGCCTATTGCACCATAATAAATTAGCAGATCTATTTGATGAGTGCCAGATCTTCCATACTACGTTTTCTCATACTTACCACCTCTTGCACCACCGCTGTCGGAAGTGCTGTCCTCTCCACAGCCATCTGCTTATCCACAATAAGCAGATGTAAATGTATAAAAATCTAGTTACACCAAATCTTTTCTAACAAAACCATACATAAATCTGATCTGCTCTATAACATAATACTGACAGATTAGTCAGTATGTCTCTAAGTAGGATGAGACAGCCGACATTCGTTTGTGTGGCCTGGCTCTGTAAATGAGAACTGATCGCACGGATTGCCGCTCAACAGCTGGAGCGCATCGGACAATGTAAAAGGGCCCATAGTTACAACTCACTTTTTTCCATTAAAACTGTTAAAAACAATTCACCTTTATCGTGTTATCTCTCAGTCCGCTCACTATCTTCTGGTCGTCATACTGTAAACAATAGACTCCTTTGCTTGTCTCGCTCCGACAGTGAATTCTTTGTAAGCTATGTCGGCCACACCGCCAATTAGATTCTATTGTCTACAATAAAAATAAACATAAACAATAAAAAAATACAGATGTAACATAAGAACAAGGTCCAAAAAACAAAAGCGATCTGCTTATTAACACATACATTATACTAATCGGTTAGTTAGCCGTGTTCTAATTGGTTAGTCTTACATCATAAAACAATATGGTTGTGTTCTTCCTATTACCTTATACGTCTCAATCAACTCATTGCCTTGTATACGCACTCCTGATATTCCATGGGATGACTAATACCTTTGGTTTTGAAGCCAGAAACCAACTAAGAGCTTGGATGAGTCTTCCGAGCTATTGTTCTTTGGACTGCAATACAGCATTGTGTTAGCAGGGCTTACCTCAATGTCTTGGATAATTTTAGGATAAAGTGCTCTGTAGAAGGAATTTGGAGGCGTCTTTCCATCAGGCGGCTTGTTTTTAAATAGATACTGACCCCTAAAATGACAAGAAAAATAAGTTTTCACAGTGACAAAGAAAGAATAGACATGATATAGGATCCGTCCCTATTGGTCGGATGCTGTATAACCGAGAAAGCGATGCAGCTGGTCTCCAGTGCGATGCCAGGTGCCAAACTACACTGGAGCCCAATGTTCACACACAGCGCACTGCTCAGAGATGCTGTAAACACTAAAAACTTGCTTTAATCTTTTATAGTAATGAATAGCAACAGCTGCCCAGGGAAGATTTCCCCTTACAGGCCTTTGGCAACGTCCTGAATATCAGCCTTCACAGGAAATATTTAGGAAGGAGTTTTTACTTCCTTTGAATTTTTTTTTTTTACTACATTGATTTCTATTGAGTTATGGTACGTTTACACGGAGCGATTATTGTTCAAATTTTCACAATAACGATCGCATTTGAGCGATAATTGACTCGTGTAAACACAGTGGACGATCAAGCGACGTTCATTGTGATCTTTCAACGTGTTCTCAAATCGTCGTTGGTCGTTCGCTAAAAATTCGCAGATCGCTTAGTGTAAACAGTCTTTCACAGATGTACCCTACGTGTGAGATGGGCTTACGCGATCTTAAAAACGATCGCAATAACGGCTTTTCGAACAAATTTTCTAACGACTTATTCGTCTAAACGCTGATCGTTATATAAAAACCAAATAGTTGCTTTAAAATCGTTAAACGATCGATTGGGCAATTATCGCTTCATGTGAACGGACCATAAGGTTATTATGATCCATAGACGCATTGAAAAAGCTGTATAAGGGCTTCTTTATTGCAAGACAACTTGTTGTTAATAGTGACAAGATTTTGATGTAGACAGACATTAATATTATTAATGTCATTAATATGCCTATCCTTATCCAATTTGGGAATACAAATAATTTATTGTTTTAAAGGGGTTATCCAGCACTACAAAAATATGGCCACTTTTTCCCCTCTCTTGTCTCCAGTTCAGGTGTGGTTTGCAATTAAAGGGAACCTGTCACCCCCCGTGCCGGGGTGACAGGCTCCCGACCCCCCGTTAGAGACCCCTATACTTACCTCATCCCGCCGGGTCCCGCTTCTGGATTCGGTCGGGTCCCGGAGATCTCAGCCGCTGCAGCCCGGCGCGCGCGCTGACAGATGAGTCCAACGCTCATAGAGAATGACAGAGCGCTGGACTCTCCTGTCATTCTCTATGGGTGTTGGACTCAACTCTCAGCGCGCGCGCCAGGCTGCAGCGGCTGAGATCTCCGGGACCCGACCGAATCCAGAAGTGGGACCCGGCGGGATGAGGTAAGTATAGGGGTCTCTAACGGGGGGTCGGGAACCTGTCACCCCGGTACGGGGGGTGACAGGTTCCCTTTAAGCTCCGCTTACTTCAATGGAACTGAGTTTTAAACCTCATCTGATCTGGAGACAAGAGAGGGGGAAAAGTGGACATGTTTTTGTAGTGCTGGATAACCCCTTTTAACTCATTTGATGCTACCTATCGTGGAATCTAAGAGGTTACCAGGTTATAAGCAGGGTGGGGGAGAGGAAGGACAGAAATAAGAAATAATATCCCACTTATTTGTTTTCATAATATTGGCAACTTCTGCTTCTCATAAGCATGCTGGACGGAGTCATGGACACCTTGTTTCAGAGGAAGGTGTAGGTCCCAGAGGTGGGGTCAGTTAATCAGATATTTTTGGGATATTGGGATAAATAAAAAATATGTCATAAGTAAAATTTATAAATTCCCTTTATAGGGAATGTATAATCAGAAAATGATAGAATACAGGCAATCCTGTTCTCTTGCAGTTTTCATTGTGACCACTAAACCTAATCCTGAGACTTCCTGTACTGTTCAGATCACTTGTCAGCAGTGTCTTCCTTATCATCATTGATATAAGTACAGTGAAAGGTGACACTGGTATATCATCATCCACACTCGGGGGTCAGCCTCCCCATCCCAGGTCACAGAGCATGCCCTTAAAACGTTCCCATTCTAATGACCAATCTATTGTGTGTGTTCATGGGCTTGCTCTAAAGCATATCTCTAAATGCTGTTAAAAACAGCTCAGGTAAGATGGCTTTCCCAATAAATCATAAAAACTGAAATAAAACTATAAAACAGATAAAAAAAAAAATGTTTTTTACTCTAACAAGTAAAAAAAAAAATCTGGGTGATCAATTCTTTTTTTAAAATGAATGTCAGCTACAATTCATGTTCCAAACTGCTGACACTGTTAAATAGCTGTTAGGTTAAGGAGATTGTACCCTTTTGTATAACTGTCTAGGCTTCCAGAACACTAATTCCGCCTGCCTCAGTGTCTCTATGTGATGGCTTATGCATCTCCGCTTCCGTCGCTCTCTGCTCAAAGAATTGACATGTCAATTCTTTGAGCGGGTAGCGGTGGGAGCAGAGGCGCATGAGCCCTCCCATAGAGACACTGAGGCAGGCAGGATCCAACAGCAGGGGTCTATGCCCTGGAATCCCATCTGTTTTGCTCAGTGTGAACATACCCTAAAGGTGGCTAAAGGTACCTAAGTATTAATTAAAGTTTCACTATCATCATAGACATACAGTATGTCAGAGTTTTGATCATTTGGGGTCTGAGTGTTCAGACCCATACTGATTGGAGGAACGAGCCGGGAGAAGACTGCTCTAAGCGCATTCTCCCTCCTCTATGTCACGTGATCTGTCGGGCTCATAATGTACGGTGTAAGTCTATGGAGCTCGACTGATTGCACAGACGCAGAGCGGGGAAGCAGACTGTGCTGCAGCGTGATCCTCTCCCCGCTCGTTCTAGCAATCAGTCAGGGACTGAAGACTCAGACCTGGACCGATCAAAACTTTTGACATATCTCTATGACATTAAATGTAATGGATTCAGCAGCATTCGATTGGAGTAGAAGTCTTCAATAGAACTTTATTGCATATTCCACAAACGTATATAACCTATGTAATGATTAACATAACAATGACATAAAAAAGTATATATCTTTATTGTATAACAAAATATCAGAAAATTCTTATAATAAAATACCATACAATACAATATACATCACTGGGACTAACACAGACACACAGAAAGAAGAACAGGGACACCCAGCTGGTTGTGAGGGCTTAGTATCAAATATTGGCAATTAAAAGTGCCAAAAAAAATAATAATATTATTTTATAATAAAATATATATATATATATATATATATATATATATATATACACACACACACACACACACACACACACACACAGGTAAATATATATTATATTACACACACACACACACACACACACACACACACACACACACACAAAGGGTATGGGCCAAAGTGTATGCTTTCTTTATCTATTATTCTTATTATATGATGAACTGGTCAGAAACTTTGTCACCAAGATAAAGACATAAAATAAAAGCTACATGACTATAAGCAGCATCTAGCTGTAAAGCAAGGCTGCACTTTTGTCCTGAACAAACACCATATTAGTCCTGATTCCCTTGCAGCTAGTAATTTACGCCTGCCTTACAACTAGAAATACAGTTATATCTCGACAGATATCTAGCTGCCGCACAGATTGAAGATATGCTGCTGCTGATATAGTAAACTCATTTTACATAATCTCTTTACCCATATTAAAAGAACTAAATCTGTGACCCAAAGCCCTGATGATGAATAGGGTACATGTGTACAGAGTTTCTGCCATTACTTCCGCCAATATTAAACAAAAAATACAATATTCATTACAAAGTGAGGGAGTTTACATGGATTACTGCTCGCTGCTGAATTACTCTGTATAATTAGGACATCCCAATTCAGATTTAGTAAAACCATGTCTACCCTCAGAATTAGCTGATACTTTCTGAGGTATCATTATCATTTTTTTTGTCTATAAAATTTAAATATTTGTGCTACAAAAAACGCTCCCTCTTCCCAGGCTAAAAACAAGTCTATAAATCGATTGATTTTGGTTTGCAAAATGTCAACTAGTTAAAAAAATAGTTGCCTCTAGGGAAAGTACCCTTGTTGCTGCAAACTCCTGGCTATTGCCCATTGGGGAATGTACACACTAATTCACATTTCAACTAATATAGTTATACTTGTAGGACTGATCAAGTTTAAAGGGGTATTCCACGCAAACATAATTTTTTTTACATGTTGCTGCCCATGCGAGACAAAAAATTTATCTATTAGCTATTCAGTCTCCTTCCCCCAGTTCTCAGCTGATGCTTTCTGCTGAAGACACAAATCTTTGTAAGCTTTTCTCTCCTTTTTCTCTTCTCTGTCTCAGAAGGGAGGGGGAGGACATGGGAGGGGAGACAGAGTTGACAAGGAAGTGAGGGTTTTCAGCAGCTTCAGGGTGTAAGATCTGCAGCAGATAAATGACCCAATTCATGTAACAGAAACCTATTAAGGGTACGTTCACACCTACCGGATCCGCAGCGGATTTGACGGATTTGACGGTTAGTAGCGAAATCCACTGCAGATCCAGTACGGTGAATTTGAATGGGTCCCATACACGCAGCAGATCTGACCCGGCCCCTTTAACCCCCGCACCGCCGGCCGAAAGCCTGCCTGTCCGCAGCGCAGCAGCCCCATATCGCTCGCACCACCGGCTGACCCGAGCATACATTACCAGCTCAGCGCTGCGGCTGTGTGAAGCTCCCGGCTCTCCTCGCCCCTATTCAGCCAATCAGTGCAAGACAGCCCTGATTGGCTGAAGAGGAGCGAGGGGAGCCGGCGGCGCGGGCGGATAGGGGGCCGGGGCTGTGGGCAGGCAGGCTTTCAGCCCGCGGGAGGGGGGGGCGGTTTGGGGGGGGGTTAAAGGGGCCCGGGTCCCATACACGTAGCGGATCTGCTGCGTGTATGGGACCCATTCAAATTCACAGTACTGGATCTGCAGCGGATTACGCTGCTAACTCGCAGCGTCAAATCCGCTGCGGATCCGGTAGGTGTGAACATACCCTTAGGGTATAAACCCACACACCGTATAAGCAGCGTATTTACTGCTGCGATACGCAGCAAATACGCAGCAAACACGCAGCAGATTATATCTAAATAACTGAACACAGCATCAAATCTGTACCAACAAATCTGCTGCGTATTTGCTGCGTATCTGCTGTGTATACGGTGTGTGGGTTTGTACCCTAAAGCTTGAAATCTATTACAAACAAGCTTAGATTATGGGTAGGGATTGAACATGGTTAAATTTTCCTTAACCGGAATTCCCCTTTAATGACTAGAGTTGTGAAACCCAGCTCTGTTCAGACATCACACAGAATCATGAAGGGACCTACAGACATTTTTAAATGGCCATGGACATGGTCTTTTCAGGAAACACATCATCCATTAACATTAGAAGGGAGTTTAAATAAACTGTATAACGACTTTATGCGTTCCATATTTTACGTTCCTTTTCCTGAAGTGGCTCTCGCTTGAAAAATAGGGAACATTATTGAGTTAGAAACTCACAAAAGATGGCTTAATGCAAATTTTCTCATTCATATTTACAGAGGCTATTCTAAAAAGCTGACTGCTTTGTGGTTCCAGGAGACAGGTAATAGGGCTCGGTGGGCTCATAGAACAGAGAAGAAACAGTTTAACTCTGGCAGATTCAGGAACACTTATTCTCTGTTCTAAAAAGAACATGTTAATACTCCTCGAGGACATTAATATTCTGAGGGAATGCATTTATAAAGGTAAAATATGGGATATGGTAACTAGCAGTACAAAGGATACACAGGACCATCTCATCTGTTACGTGCAAACGTTGTTCCATGTGCACACCGCTGCATTTCTACAGAGGAACGTGGCATGGAAAGACATGGGGTTACTTGGGCTGATCTTGTGGACTGAATCATTGGAAAAGTTCCATGTGTAGTAATAAAGGGGTCATCCGGGGGTGCGTGTATTTTTAGGTAGACAGTGTTAATATAAAGATAAAAAAAAAAGAGTTACTACCCTCCAGGTTTAACACTCACTGGGTCCTCACCTTTTTATAAAGTCAAATTGTATACCTCGGGGCAACCCCTTGACCCTCTCCTGACCTGGCAAATTTCAATCTTTCCCTCATGTTTTCTGATTTCTTACTTTCTAAGGCCCCTTTCACACCTCAGTAATCCTGTCTGTAATTGCGGACCCGCCACTATGTATTTGTATCACTGTGTATTTTTCACTTTTCATGCCATTTTTTGATTTTTTGTGACTAAAAATCATAAATTTGGGCTTTTTTTTCCTTTTCCTTTTACAGTGTTGAGTATTAGCTTCTATGCATATCCATGTGTTTTCATGGAGGCAGACAAGGTGATCCTGTATCAGATTTTTACATCCAGTGGCTTAATGCTTACCATCCTCTCCTCTCTGCCAGTCCTCTCCACAAGGAGTCTGTTCGGACCATTCTTTCGATAAGTTTTTTCCATAACATACCATCTGATGTGACTCGGTACCACTCTTTACATACTAGTTCTGCAGAGCACAACGACCGGGCATCCAAGTAGGACAAGATATTTTCTGCTATGTGATCCAGGCCACGAGCTGCAAGTACAAGGGGACGACATGAAATATAAGCAGACCATCACACACAGAGCAGATATTTCATGATAAGAATACTATGGAGGTCTGAGGTCAACTACTCAGATAGGTTTACAGCTTATCTATATTTTTTGCACATTGCCTGCTCAGTGTCTCTATACAGATAGAAAAAAAATTTCACTTATACAATTTTAAAAAAATCTTTCCTGATAAGTGTATTTTCCAGGGAGCAAAAGCGGCGGAATTCCGTGGCCTGCCTCAATGTCACCGTTTTTTTATGGGAGAGCTCGCATGCCTCCGCTCCTGCCGCACTCTGCGCAAAGAATTGACACGCCAATTCTTTGAGCAGAGAGTGAAGGAAGCGGAGGCACGCAGGCCCTTCCATAGAAACACTGTGTGACACTGAGACAGGCGGGATTCCGCGGTGGAGAGATCTGCCGCTTTTGAGCTGATGACATAAAACGTTACAAAAATGACCATTTTTGGCATGATGGGTAAGGTTTGCCAGAGTGAATATACTCTTTGTGGGCAGTCCTTTGTTCCGGTTGGTAGATATGGTCTCCGCTATGATGTCCATATATCTTGCTTATTATCCTAGGATCTACAACCTAATAAGATAACAGTCAGTGATTCTTAATGTCAAAATTATTGAGCTACTCAAAGCCTATTATGTAAACTAGTGGAACATTCAAAGGGCTTTCTTAAATACTTTTACTGATGGTCTTATCCTCAGGATCGGTGGTGTCCAACACCCTATAACCTTGCAGATCAGCTGTTTTCCCAAGCGATGCCCACATATACAAAGAATAGAGTGGGGAGGAGACAACACTGTACACTTTGTAGTGGCCGTGCTGTGTAACTGCAGCTCAGCTCCCATTTCATTCAATGCAGTAACCCAACATGGCCATTACACAGTGTACTGAGCAGTCTGCTTCTTCTATATGGGCTCGCTACAGACTAGAAAAGAGGCAGGGGTGACAGAGCAGATATTAAGAAATAAAAAAGTAGGCAACAAGGTTTCCCTGATCCGTCATCACTATATTAAGAAAAGGAAAATATTGGTCTGAATAGAATAACAAATTTTATTAGCAATGAAGTTTTTTTTTCACTGCTTTTTCATCCAAGAAAATATCTTCTAAATGTATAGTTCAGACAGATACCAAGATCCTTAACTATCCAGACGTCCATCTGATGAGAATGCTCTTGGTACGCTACACTTAAGACCCGTCCTGCCTTACAGGATGATTAAACCCAATTTTATCTTCATCAATATACAAAAAGTGGCATTAAAAACAGCGGAGAAGCTTAAGAGGCTGATTAATGCCTTTGCCTCTGTAATAGCGGATTTATATCTGCATACAGTAAGGGCGGTTTATATACTCTTTAGAATAGACAGTCATAGCTATTAAAATTCTTAACCACCCACTCAAGCCTAATCTTCACGGCCAAACCTCCAAGGAACAGACGTCTATAAACCAAGATTGTTGCACTCATAACCTCTTCCTGCGTCTTCTCGGAGAAAAGGGAGCGGGAGATGAAATAAATAAGATCTGTCGGGAGGTTATTTCTGTACATGTCACATTTTAGTAGCATGATCAGTATATTATGAGTTTCCTTAGAAAGGAGGTAGAAGCAGCTACGATAAAACTTCCCTTCTCCTCCCTGTGCTGGGTTGTTAACTATTCGCATACAACACATGCGGCTGGGGGTCACATGTAGAAGCAGGCACAGTCCATCAGGTGACTCTCATAATGGTCGTGGAATCCCATGCAAACTTCTCAGTGAATCAATTTCAACTCTTCAAATTGGAAACTCACTCAAACAAATTATTCTGCTACGGCCATGCTTGAATTTTTTTTTTTATGCTTGTAAGTTCTGCTGTATATAAACTAATTCCAAGTTATCAGTCTTAATGCATGAAAAGATGCAATGTTAGGCTGGGTTCACACTGTGTTTTTTTGCAATCCGTTCAACGTATCCGTTTCTAATTGGTTACTTTTAACGGACAAAAAAAACAAACAAACATAGTCAACACTACTTTTGTGTCTGTTTAAAAAAAAACGCATCAGTTTCTATCCGCTTTTTTTATAATGGAAGTCAATGGAAAAACGGATCCAAACAGATGACACACAACTGCATCTGTTCCCCCCCCCCCCATAAAAAGTATACGATGAACAGATTACAAAACGCAGTGTAAACCCAGCCTTATTTGTATTTAACAGTGTATACATCTAAATTATTGGATGCTAAGAGTCATGAGTGTGTGTGTGTGTGTGTGTGTGTGAGACTTACGTAGGTATAGTATGTAACTTATGTAGGTATAGTATGTAAGAGATACTAAATATTCATACCCATTGTAATATCAAGACTGTAATGATCAGCACTTGACATCCACGCTGTATTTCTGCTATGTGTGGCTGTATCCTATATACTATCTATCTAAAAAGCTATAGTGGCACAGTAAATAAAAACCTGCTATATATTAGAATTTTAGTGTGAACATCCCAGTACACCCAGGTTAAGCGTTTAGACGTCATTCAGATTGGAGCATTTCTCTTCCCGACAGCAGAACCTCTTGAATAACACTGCTTGTTTCAATTAATCAACTACATCATAAAACATATGATTGACACGGCTGCATCCCAAGAGGTTCTGGGCAGCTGAAAAGCTTTATTGCATCTGTTTTTGTAGCGGACAAGTGGCCTTCCCCAGGGGCTTAAATCATTAAATCTCACCAGCCCGGAGGGACAACTGGCCCCCAGCCACCCAACCCAGCTGACATCCGACTGTGCATATAAACGCCATTAAAACTTAATATCTCAGTGTGAGACTCTGAATCTGTGAGGACAGGCCTGCTTTGGTTTAACCATCTGCTGGCCAGAAACAAAGCCATTGCTTTACATGTGTTGGTACATTTGACAGAGGCAAAGGAAATTTACGTAATTTAATCAGCTGTAGTAAAAGCAGGCGCCATGTGATCGGAGTGACCTTTTACTTGCCATAAAAACCTAGTGGAAATATGGCTGTTAGCAGTTAATCGGATATTATACCTTGACTACTAGTCACCAATAATAAGGGAGACTGGGAAGAAAAGATGGGTAAGAGCCATTCCATTCTGTACAGAGGAGAAAATCCATATAGTGGCCATGTCCATGATAGATTGGGATAGAAATTGCAGCATCACTATATTGGGGAATCCCCGCCAAAAAAACACCCAGGTAAAATACAATGGGGCAGAATTACTATTGCAAATGCACCAGAATTTTGGCGCAATCTAAGCAAGGAAACAAACAAAAAAAACACATATTGCATATAATGTGATGTAGATACGGTATATTCTAATATTACGCATCCATACACATCAGAGAGATGTCTCATATGTATGAGGTGTAATAGACACAGAGGGAGGGCACCACAGACAATAATGAAAAAGAGAGGGGTGCTACAGTACTAAATATGAAGCTATAAATGTCAAAGAAAGAGAAAGTACTGAAACAGCACACCCAATGCAGTATATCAAAGAATCAAATTTATTAAAGTACAGAACAAACAATAAAAACATTTAAAAACAGATACATTTAGTGCATGCCATGATAAGTAACACTAAAGTTCTATGTCCACTAAACCGCAGCCAGTAGACTGCCCAACTCCCACAGTAAAGGAGAAGAAAAAGGATAATCAATTGCTGTATGTAGAGTGCAGACAGTGCAGAATAAGGTTCATAAATGCATAATGAACTGCCACCTTCCCCTATAAACAGACAGGCTGAAGTACAGACAAATGCCAGCCCCACTCCAGAGGGGACTAAAAATATATACAACCTGTACCGCAGCCAATGCCGAGTGGACAAGAGAGAGGAATGCCCAACGCTGACGAAGTCGCATTGTCGGCATTGGCTGCGGTACAGGTTGTATATATTTTTAGTCCCCTCTGGAGTGGGGCTGGCATTTGTTTGTACTTCAGCCTGTCTGTTTATAGGGGAAGGTGGCAGTTCATTATGCATTTATGAACCTTATTCTGCACTGTCTGCACTTTGCCTCTACATACAGCAATTGATTATCCTTTTTCTTCTCCTTTACTGTGGGAGTTGGGCAGTCTACTGGCTGCGGTTTAGTGGACATAGAACTTTAGTGTTACTTATCATGGCATGCACTAAATGTATCTGTTTTTAAATGTTTTTATTGTTTGTTCTGTACTTTAATAAATTTGATTCTTTGATATACTGCATTGGGTGTGCTGTTTCAGTACTTTCTCTTTCTTTGACATTTATAGCTTCATATGTATGAGGGACTTTCATCTGCCTCAACCGATGATGCTAGTGGAGAGGAGGATTGGACATGTTGAATTTTAGCCGTTCAATCCTTTTTTGTTCTAAGGGAGATAAGCTGCCACCAGATTTATGTGGCAGAAGCTTACCCCTCTTCTCTATATAGAACAAATAAACATTCTCCTGAGCTGAGTATCAACATGTATAAGAGGATCCGGAGCAATAGCTGACAACTATAAAAATTGTATGGACATTTCAAAGATTAACTGTAGTCAACCCCCCAAAAATGAGATGCTACTATCATGAAATAGCTTAGCTGGGGTCCTTATGTCATTATTTTGGGCCCCGCACTGAATGCTCCAGCTGCTACTTCAAAGTCGGAGAGCCAGCCAGATCATCAGCCAATCATTGACTGAAGGCGGACTCATCTCAGCACTGACAACCAATCACCGCCATCAGGGGGAGTGTGGTAGGTGAAAATAGGCTGTTTATTATTTTCTATACAACACCTGCACTATTTAAAAAATATAAATTGCCCAGAATACCCCTTTAGGGCCCTATTACACTGAATCAGCCTGACTATCGCTCCATGTAATAGAGACAGCAATCAGCTGATGACAACCATTATCAGCTAATCATGTCTTTTGGTCCTAACCTAAAATCATTGGCCTCTGACTATTACACATAGCGATGTGTAGCCGAAAATATTAAACTGTATATAAACTTCCCTGCAGTTCCTGGTCTTGTGCCCTCTGCTCCCTTCCCGGAGCCACCGCTGTAGCTTTAGAGCGGGTCTCTGAACTGACAGGCCGCTCAGCCAAACACTGGCCTTGGGGTCCAGTCTCAGCCAGTGATCAGCTGAGCGACTTGTCAGTTCAGAGACCCGCTCTAAAGCTACAGCGGCGGCTCCAGGAAGCGAGCAGAAAGTAGAACAACACTAGGACTGTGGAGAGGTAATGTATAAAGTATAAAGGTGATATCCAGCGAAAATCTTTTAAATCAACTTGTTTTAGAAAGTTATATACATAGTTATTATATATAGTTATAATGATTATAATTTGCAAATCCTCCCATACTTATCCGCTGCTGAATGTCCTGCAGGAAATGTTTTATTTTCAGTCTGACACAGTGCTCTCTGCTGACATCTCTGGCCGAGACAGGAACTGTCCAGAGCAGGAGAGGTTTTCTATGGGAACTTGCTGCTGCTCTGGACAGAGGTGTCAGCAGAGAGCACTGTGCCAAACTTAAAAGAAAACAACTAGAGATGAGCGAACCTCGAGCATGCTGGAGTCCATCCGAAACCGAACGTTTGGCATTTGACTAGCGGTGGCTGCTGAACTTGGATAAAGCCCTAAGGCTATGTGAAAAACATGGATATAGTCATTGGCTGTATCCATGTTTTCTAGACAACCTTAGAGCTTTATCCAAGTTCAGCAGCCCCAGCTAGTCAAATACCGAACGTTCGGGTTCGCTCATCTCTAAAAACAACATTTCTAGCAAGACATACAGCAGCTGATAAGTATGGGAGGATTTGAGAATTTTAAATAGAAGTAAATTACAAATCTATATAACTTTCTGAAACCTGTTGATTCGACAGAAAAATATTTTAGCTGGATAACCCCTTTAAAGGGATAATCCGGGCTAGGGGTATTTTTAGTGTATGGCCAGGGAGGGGGTGGATATAGACGCCGCTGTCCACTTACCTGCCCTGTTCCAGCGCCAGGTCCCGGATTGCGCCGCCCCGTTTTTCCGCTGCCACTACATGGTCTGAGATGCGGCTTAAGACGTGGTGACTCAAGGCAGCTCAGCCATTCAGCGGCCGAGGCGGGACCCGGCGCTGGATTCGGGGAGGTAAGTGGACGGTGGCGTCTATATCCACCCCCTCCCCGGCCATACACTAAAAACCCCCCTAGCCCGGAGTAAACCTTTAAGGGCAAGAGCTGTATGGATATCGCTAATGTGTAATAAGCTCTATCAGATCGGCGCTTGCTTACAGGAGGCATCGTGCCCTTAATCTACCTTGGTGCACACAAACCAGATAATATAACCCTCTACAAACCAGTATTGGCCTACTGTGCTGGCCAAGTGGCCTTGTATCCAGGGCCGTTTTAATACATGGGTGGGCCCAGTGCACAGCCCTCAAGAGTGCCCCCCCCCCCAACCCAACCCAGCGTTATCAGAATCGGAGCTCCACACACAGTATAATGCCCTGAAAATGACCCAACACTGTATTAAGAGCCCCAATACATACGGTAGTTACCTTATAACTAGAGATGAGCGAACCTGGAGCATGCTCGAGTCGATCCGAACCCGAACTTTCGGCATATGATTAGCGGTGGCTGCTGAAGTTGGATAAAGCCCTAAGGCTATGTGGAAAACATGGATATAGTCATTGGCTGTATCCATGTTTTCCAGACAACCTTAGAGCTTTATCCAACTTCAGCAGCCCCAGCTAATCAAATGCCGAAAGTTCGGGTTCGGATCGACTCGAACCCGGTTCGCTCATCTCTACCTATAACCTTATAAAGATATCATCAATGATACCATTACATAATACCACCAGACCATGACCACTATCACTACAGACCGTAAAAGAGAGTGCAGTTACATCCAGTGACTCACAGGAGGAGTCTTCTCTGATCAGAGTCTTTCACCTTTTCTTTGGCTCCATCCAGCGCGGGCCACCATGAAGTCTCCCCCGGCTGTGAATCTTCTCGCCAGAATCTGCCAGAGAAACATTTTAGGCTCCAAAACATACAGTAACAAGGTCCCCTATACCCCTATACAGTAGTTACCCCCCTATGTACCCCTATATAGTAGTTACCCCCCTCTGTGCCCCTATTTAGTAGTTACACCCCTCTGTGCTCCCACTTATTAGGTATGCTCTGTGCCCCAATATAGTAGTAAGGTCCCTATATAATAAAGGCACCTCTGTGCAGCCCCAATGTTAGTATAGACCCGTGTGCTGCCCCCAGTAGTATAGATCCCCTGTGTGCTGCCCCCAGTAGTATAGATCCCCTGTGTGCTGCGCCCAGTAGTATAGAAAGCTGTGTACTGCCCCCAGTAGTATATAGACCCCTGTGTGCTGCCCCCAGTACTATAGACCACTAGGTGCTGCCCCCAGTAGTATATAGACCCCTTGAGTGCTGCCCCTAGTACTTTAGACCACTAGGTGCTGCCCACAGTAGTATATAGCCCCCTCTGTGCTCCCCCAGTTATATATCCCCCAGTAGTATATATCCCCCCCTGTGCACCCCCTAGTAGTATATATATATCCCCTGTGCTCCCCCCAGTAGTATATACTTCCCCTGTGCACCCCCAGTAGTATATATATCCCCTGTGCGCCCCCAGTATGCTTTCCCAATTATATATACCCCCTGTGCACCCCCCCAGTTATATATATATATATATATATATATATATATATCCCCTGTGCGCCCCCAGTAGTATATAGCCCCTCTCTGCGCGCCCCCAGTTATACATATCCCCTGTGCACCCCCCAGTACTATATAGCCCCCCCTCTGCACTCCCCCAGTTATATAAACGCCCCCTGTGCACCCCCCCAGTTATATATACCCCCCATGCACCTCCCCAGTAGTATATAGCCCCCCTGTGCACTCCCTAAGTTCTAAATACCCCGATGCACCCCCCGTAGTATATAGCCCCCCTTGTGCGCTTACCGAGTTATATATACCCCTGTGCCACTCCCTAGTTATATACAGTATACCCCCTATGTGCTCCCAGTTATATATATACCCCGTGTGCCCCCCCCAATTATATATACCCCCCTGAGCGTGCCACCCCCCCCCCAGTAGTATATAGGGCACCCCTAGTAGTATAGACCCCCACTGTGTGCTGCCCCCGTTATATAGCCCCCCTTTGTGCTCCCCCTCCCTGGCCTCCCATATAGCAAATAACAAAAAAACAAACGCGTATACTGACCTGGGTTCGCGCGTTCCTCTTCTCTTCACCTCATCCTGGTGGCCGCAGGCAGTGCTTTGCCTGCGGTCACAAGAGGCCGCCGTCCCCTCTCGCGATGCCGGCGCTGAGTGACGTCACTCAGCGCCGATACCACTGCGGGAGAGCGGCTTCTTGTGCCCGCAGGTAAAGCACTGCCTGCGGCCACAAGGATGACTGGCAGGAAGGAGCCAATGGCTCCCGACCTGTCAGTGACGCTGCTGCTGCCCGTACCTATGAGCGCTCGTTACGCTCATAACTAACCCATCCCGATGGCACCCCCCTGGCAGGCTGGTGGCCGGAGCCCTGTGCGACCGCACTGGTCGCACAGAGCAAAGGCCGGCCCTGCTCAGAGTGGGCCCCTTTAACCAGTGGGCCCGCTGCACGTGCACCATGTGCCCTCTGGTTAAAGCGGCCCTTCTTGTATCCTTGTGTTTGCTGGTTAGCAGTCCCTACAACAAGTCCTGCACATGGAGATAGAATCTATCACTCATGCTCAGCCATGACTGGATGCCTGGCCAATCCGGTATAAACATCATAGGACCATGGGAATTTGGGTGATGAAATATTCTGCAACACAGACTTTGGAAAGTAAGCTGTATATGAGAACTAGTATAAATTTAACAAAGGAAGGCAATGATCTAAAAACAGAATTGTGGAACTACGCCTTTAAATAATAGGTAATGTTATACTAACAGATTCCCTGTAAGTTTTATAAGCAGATGGGAGAATGTCATCAATCTAACTGGCGGAGTGATTTACCTGGAAGTGCAGTGATAAAATCCCTTTGCAGCATTGGCTTAAGGTAGGTATTAATATGTCCATGTTGGTAGTGGCACATTCGAGAGATCAGGTGCTCAACAAACTCCACCTGATCGCACTCCGACCACTGCTCAAAGTACTTGACACAAAGCTCTTTTTCTTTCTCGTAGTTTGCGGACAGCTTCCTCTGCTTGGGCACAATCATGCTGGAAGTGCCATTGGCAAGTTTAGTCTGCGGAAAAAGAAATAAATATCAAAAATAAATAATTAAAGTAAAATAAAAGCAATCGTACATGACACACAACTCGGGCACACATAAATCCAGGAAATACATCTGTTACACAACAGGAGAAAAAAAGATTCAGACGTATAAATTGGCTGACAGGGAGTATCCATTTGCCTCTGTCAGCCAGAAAACAGCCGAACATCCTTGCAAGGAACTAGGAAAGGACATTACCACCCATGCTGGAAGTGCACATAAAATACCAGAGACTGTTAAATGTGAACCCAGAGTGACACTTTAATGTACTCAAATGAATTTCATGTTCTTCCACAGAGAAGCTTGCAAACAATTTAGTACAGGGCTATGAATGTGTTTCGGTGGGAGGCTGGTACGCATGAAGACAAAAGGTCAGGATGGAGCAAAAACAACGCATGGGTCCCAAAACTTGGCTGTTTTTATAGTTACCTACTGAAGCTAGCAAGATAACAGCCACATCCAGATAGAGCAGGAATGTGTTTCTTAGTTAACTATTTCAGGTCCTCTTAGGTAAAAAAAAAAAAAAAAAATGAAAAGACCGTTGAGCGATAGGAATCACACTTAGGATATGTTCCCAAGCTGGTTTTTAGCCATTTGACATCTTTTAGAGGCCAAATAATGGCAACTATTTGATAATGACGGTAATATTTGTATAATAACAGACGTTATTATTAAGTAGAGGTTATTTGGCCTCTAAAAGACATCCGTCAAATGGCCAAAATAAGAGAGAGTTCTTCATCCCACTAGTCAGCAGGTAAATGGATATATGGGTATATATAAACCAATGGCTACATAGGGCTAGTCATAATTCGGGAATATTTTTTTTACTGCAATAGACCTCTCCATTGGTAAGATATAAGCTTTTAGGATAATATGATGTTTAAGTGGCCATGGGGTGTTCTGCAGCATGGCAAGTGCCCAAACAGGGAGCACATGTCCTCTTAATCACTGCCCCCCATGCCAGCTTGCCCCCATTCACCCTGTTTGACTGACAGTCACTTAATAGACAGGCATGGGATGGACATACCTGGTCTATCCTCTGCTTGGCAATGCCCCATGGGCAAAAAAGCTTATATCTCAAAGATGAAGAGGACAAATTGAAATAAAACAGATCTACTGAACTACTGAATAAGAGCTACTGAAGACTCAGCTGCTGGTATAATGTAATTATGGTCAACAAAATCTCCTAAAATATCTTTCAAATCCCTTAGAACATCCATATTTATTGGGGGTCTTGAATAAAAATAACTACAAATAAGAATTTCTGTATGCATCATAAAGAAGTTGCACATAACGTTTAGGTAGATTAGTGTACATTAACAACCTTACTTATCCAATCATAGTGATACCGTGTTTTCTAGAAAATAATAGTAAAAGAGAACAAAGACAGTGCTCCATGTGCAGGTCCAGATGCAATGGGATGTATAGAATTCCAGTGGCGGAGTGCCCCGGGTCCCCTCTCACCTGACTTATGCTGCGTTTACATGGAACGATTATTGTGCGAATTCGCACGATAACGATCGAATTCAAACAATAATCGTACGTGTAAACGCAGCGAACGATCAAACGACGAGCGAGAAATCGTTCATTTTGATCTTTTAACAAGTTCTCAAATTGTCGTTGATCGCAGATCGTTCCGTGTGAACAGTCGTTCGACGATTTAACCAATGTGTGAGATAGGCTTAAAGCGAAACGAATTTTCGTGCGATATACCATACCGTCGTTATGAACAAAAAAACGTCACTCAGACATCGTTAATCGTACGATCGGGCGAATTATCGTTCCGTGTAAACGTAGCATAAGTTGTGCAAGATCGAGGCACAACTCTCCATGTGTATACTTAAGGGAACCTTCCGGCAAACCCACGCCAGGGCCGTAACAAGATGCTGTCCACTCCCAAAACCAGCAGGATGAACAGGCGCAGCTACTCCCAACCGATAAAGTATAAAAAACTTTATTAAAATAATAAAAACATATATAAAAGGCTCAGCATTACGCGTTTCTTGACCGGACTTGCCTCTTCCTCAGATGCTATACATGTTTTTATTATTTTAATAAAGTAGTTTTTTATACTTCATCTGTTGGGAGTAGCTGCACCTGTTCATCTAGCTGGTATTGGGAGAGGAGGACTGCATCTCCCTCAAAATAAGACATTTGCTCTCAAACATGCGCTAGGTCTTATTTTCAGGGGATGTCTTATTTTTCCATGAATAAGAATTCACAAAAGAAATATGAGTAGTGCTCAATCAGAAGTTTGCTATGGGGCCCAGCCATTTCTAGTTACACCCCTGTTCAGGGGGCTGCCTTATTAAGCTATCCTGTAAATCCTCCACTATGCCTTATTTTCATGGAAAAGAGGGTATTGCGCAGATCAATTCCATAAGAAATCTATGAACATCATCACATATTTTGTATGGAAAGAACTAGAAGGTCCAAAGAAAACATGAATGGGAGGAAAATGTGTAAACAGTATACAGAAGGATGTAGTGGCACATGACACATGCTCTAGCAATGGGTGAAAGTCACAGTACAAAGACTCATACAGTATGTTATGACAAAATAAAACTTCAGGCATGTCTCTATGATGCATGACATTTTTTTATATGAAAACTTTATTTAAAAATTTTAAATATGGCTATTGGGTGCCATATATAAACACATCGGGGGAGATTTATCAAAAATGGTGTAAAGTGAAACTGGCTCAGTTGCCCCTAGCAACCAATCAGATTCCCCCTTTCATTTTGCAAAGAATCTGAAGAATGAAAGGTGGAATCTGATTGGTTGCTAGCGGCAACTGAGCCAGTTTCACTTTACACCATGTTTGATAAATCTCCCTCATCATCTTTTCACCCCAATCCCATATTTTAAAAAATAAATAAAAATTGCTCAAAACAACTAATATTGACTTCTGTCTTTGCCAGTAGTGTACCAGTTTGACAGGTAAAAAGATGCCATAATGTATTATTTGTTCGCTGAGAGGAGTAGGCACCATTTAACTGGTAAAGCAGGTCAGTGAGTTCGATGGCTGTGGGAAATGCTTCAGAGAGTTTTAGTGATGATACCAATCTAGGATGTTAATGACAGTAGTGTTAGAGAATAGATTTTACGATCTAACTTTCAATTACAGATACAGTAGCTGGTGCAGCAAATTAAAGCTTACAGTATACACACACCGTGTAGACACTAATCACAATATGAGTAATAGCTTCTCTGAGATGGCTCCAAAAATACCTTAGAAGTATTTATGCCTTATCCGGTCTTCAAAAGTTTAAAACCAAAGTGGTTCCTGATGGCAGAAAAGGTGCGTATTGTTCTAGTACGATGAGGCATATCATCTGCATTATCTAGGGCACTTTTATGCATGGTTGCTCTACTTTCCGAGCCAGCAGTAGGTTCCACTAATGTCTTCCACAGGGAGACCAGAAATGTGCTGGCTTAAGAGCCTGCCCAAGAGAATCATCTGGTCAATAAAACATCTATCTTGGTACTCTTCGTCTACTAAAAAAGTCGATCCTGCTATACTGGGTCACCTGGAATTACCACAAAACATATGTGTAAAACCAGTAGGGTGTTCAACCTGATTTATTCTTCTGGACCTCCGAGTGTTACATGCTTAACATAGTAAGGGTTCAAGGCAAACTAGAGCCCATTCTTTTTCTAAGCATACCCATTGCCTAAGGTGACTTTTCAGGATAAGCGGTCGTGTGGGTGTACATGAGGAGTAGCACTATAGGTGGCCATCATATATTGGTATATGGCAATTTTCAACTATTTTCCCCTCTGCAGAATCCATGTAATTTTCAGTTGTCCCATAGATAGTGGGAGCTTCATAAAGTCACCCACAAAGAAGAGGTCATTCTACTCTACTATGTCTCTATACACACCCTAAAAAGAAGCAGCAACATGCAACTGTCCTATCCTGTGACTCAAGCTCTGGGTGAGAACTTTTAGTTACAATAAGCTTCTGTCTAGTCTTTTTGCAGTCTCTGTGAACATAGAAACAAAGAAAAAAAAGCAGCGCTCCATAGCACAGGTCAAAAGGCAGAGTAGGTGTGAGCACAACAATAGAGGCTCTCACCTGTGGAGGTTGTGCAAAGGGAGGCACAACACTCAAAACAGCTTGCATAAGAACCGCAGCCTCTCCCCACGTAGATCCGACCAGGATCGTATGCGATACAAACAAAACACCTCCTCTCCGTGTAGGGGAGTTTTTGGGGCGCAGGTCCAAGGAATATACAGTGATAGGGAAAATATTTTATTTTAAAATTCCATAAAAAAGCGACAACGCGTTTCCAAACCGGACTGGTTTCTTTTTCAAGTGTCAATCATGATAAAAATAGGTTCAGGTCTTATAAAGCGATCAACGATTTCTCGTTCGGTCGTTAATCGTTAACTGCATTTCAACCAAACGATTATTGTTTAGATTTGAACGATTTAACAATAATCTGAACGATAATCGTCCGGTAAAATAGGGCCCTTACCCTCCCTCCCATCACCCTCCATGCCTCTCCCGTCTTACTTCGCTTATATGGGCAGCATACAACCTTATCTCCCCTCGCCACATTGATTCATGCAAAGTTTGCTAAAATTAAGATGACCCCTTGAAGCCCCTATTACACGGGCAATGGAGAGGAGCAAACTAGCACTGTCATCGCTCGCTTGCTCCTCGTTCCCCTATTACATGCGTCGGCAGTGAGCGGGTAAGAGTCAGGGGGCGCAGGGAGCTGCCCGGGTGATCGTTGGATTGTCTGGGCAGCACATAGAAGATAGCAACATGTTGAAAGACAATGATAGACAACACCGTTCATGTCGGCTGATCGTTGCCTTTTATTACACGAGGCGATTATCGGCCAAATACAGACGATAATCGTTTCTATAATAGGGCCTTAAGTGCAGATCTTAAAGGGAATCTCTCGGATGCAAGCTACTGATCGGATACACTTTACCTTTCATACATCTGTGTTCCTAGAACAAAAACTAAAAGAGGCTTTACCAAGCGCCTGAAGTGTAGCAAGCTGTAGTATCTCCATGCTCCCCACTCCAATACCTGACCCTGATTGGGACTCAGCTTCCAGGTGTCAATCACAAAGGGAGGGAAGGGACTGGGGACATTTCAGCTTGTAGCTTTTCAGGAGCTTGGAAAAGTCTCTGACTCTCTTTAACAGAGAATGAAGCACCATGCATACGCCCTTGCCATTTTTTTTATTTATTTCCAGACCCATAGGGTTCTATAAGACATGCACACTCTTCATTTTTTTTCCTGAAGGGTGACCATTTCAATAAATAGGGACAGAAAATATTGAATCAGCCCTATTTTTGTCTAGAATTCTGGCATGGATGACCCCATAAAAGTCTATGGGTGCATCCGGAATTCTGGACAGCCTTGGGATAAGCATTTAGAAACTCGCCGGAATTCCAGATGCATTGCTAGACCCCCAGGCATGAGCTTCAGGGCAAGTGCCGGGCCCTATGCTTCAGGGAGGGCCCACTCAGGAACTGGGTGGTGATATGGAGTGCATACAGTTAAATGTGGCCCTGTGTTGGACAGAGCAAGGAGCCATTGGCTCCCCATTCTGTCAATCACTCTTGTGGTAAGAGGCATTATTATACCTCTGGCTACAAGAGGTCGCTCTCTCCCGCAGCATTACGGCACACTAATGATGTCACTCATGATGTCACGCACAGAGCGGGAAGGGAGAGGAGAAGAGAAGCCAGAAGTTATCAAGATGCAGTAAGCAAGTTTTTATTCTTTTTTTTTTTTCTTTTTCTTCTTCTTAGATTTTGTTGTCAGGAAACACTGATGATTTTATGAAAATTCCTGATCAGTATTCCCTGACCATTAAACTGACAAGGATGTGTGCACGAGGCCTAAAAGTATTTTTCTACATTCAAGAAGCACAGACAGATATATGAAAGGTGCCATGTGTCTCCTTGAACTAACAGCCTTCAGTGTCAGCGATTTGGAACATGAATTACAGCTAAGAGGATCTTTTTAGGCGAAATCAAACTAAATGTTTTGTTCTGCTTTATGTTTAATCTCCAATTGAAATATTTTTTCTGTGTGAAAGGTAAAAAAAAAAAAGGTGTCGAAACAAATGTCTGACGTACAATATTTTAACCTCTTTCCACATCAGTCAGTACATCTACGTCCTGATGGGGGGGGACCCAGCTCTGAACCGCCACGATCCTGGGTGCTATCTGTAACTCGGGACCGTGGCTATTAGCGGGCACGGTCCAATCGCCGCACCCGCTAATTATACATTAGTATAATACAAAAGTACAAAGATTAAAGAATATCGTAACAAAAAATCCCCTCCTCTAATAAAAGTCACCCCCATTTCCCATTTTATAAATAAAAATAAACAAACATATTTTCTATCGCCGCATGCATAATCATCCACACTATTAAATTATCACACTCTTGATCTTGCATGGTAAATGGTGTAATCGCAAAAACCCGCCAAAGTGCAAAATTGTGCATTTTTTGTCACATCAAATCCAGAAAAATGTTAATAAAAAGTAATAAAAAGGTTGCATATACACAATCAAAGAACCGATCATGGTGCAAAAATTGACACCTCACAACCCCATAGACCAATGGATAAAAGCGTTATAAGGCTGGAAATAGAGCAATTTTAAACACATTTAGGTTTTAATTTTTTTAAAGCAGTCAGATTGCATATTGTTGTAATCGTACTGATCTGAGGAACATATATCACATGTCAGTTTTACTATAGAACGAATGGCGTAAACACAACCCCCCCCCCCCCAAAATGAAAACAATTTCTTTTTTTTTTTCCAATTTCCCTGCACATATAATTTTTTTCTGGCTTCACAGCATACTTTATGGAAAAATTAAGTCCCTCACTGTAAAGTACAATTAGTGGCGCAAAAAGTAAGGGCTCATTTGGGTCTGTAGGTAAAGAAAATGCAAGCGCTATGACCATTTAAATACGAGGAGGAAAAAGCAAAAACAAAAATTAGCCTGATCCTGAAGGGGTTAAAGTTTTTCTCAGGGTCTATGGTTAAACATGTTCCATCCAAATAACACGGATTTGTGAAAAGCTGGTACTAGTACATCCAGATATTTCCTCAAAAGAACAACCTTGAGGTGTCTTACCGCCAAACAGTGCGAATACATGAAGTAACGCGGCATGGCGAAACATAGGATGGATGGTAAATATTTACACTATTGCTACTAAGGACACACAGAAGGTCTAGAAGGGCAACTGTCTCCAGGCTCTGCTCCATTATGTATATGGATAACCTACGGTGTCATGAGAGTACTACGGGCATGGGATAATCACCTACTATTCTATAGGTTATTATGTCACAGATAATGATGTATATTCATCACTGTGCTCATTTTATGCTGCGTACAAGAAAAAAATAGAACATTGAGGTTGATGATAAAACAGTCAATGTCAAAATGGTGACCATACTGGATAGCAATAAATGGATAAACCAGCCCTTAAGATAGCCAATACTATTTAGGACATATATACGTCACATCTCTGGCCTTAAAAAGTTATTCTGCATTCTGCAGGCTACATCTAATCTATTTCATAACACACAAGCCCAGCAGATTACGATTTTGTGTCTTGTGAATAAAAACTATATTGGCGTACCACTGACCAAAGATAGTCCCCAGCAGAATATGTTCTGTCTGCTGACGTTTATGGTCACTCCATTGGTTTACAGTATTCTGACGTATACCTGTAGTGGAGGTCAGAAACGTGATGGACTGGTGATGGAACCAATACATCTACAGAAGATAATATACCCATGCAGATCACCAGAAAGGTGCAGCTATGCTTGCGAGCACACTTGTATGTTTGTGTCAGTAGCACTAGGACTATGGTTCCGTGGGGATGAAGGATCCTGGGTCAGGATAACAACGTCTCAGGCCATCTTCACATGGCCATATTGGTTTTGGGGTCAGCAAAGCCCCAGAGTTCTACATACTTTTTTTGATTGTAGGCTCTCTCTTTTCCACGGCTTCAAAGGGGTCCTGGTTCTCCAGGTGATGGTAGAGAGTTCTACAGGCAATATGCTATGGGAAATAACACTATAGAAATAAGCACTTCTCCAAAAATCTCTAGAATCGCCTATTTGCGGCTACCCTGTAAGCCAAGATCAGAAACATAAAAGAATATTGAATGGTAATAATAGCCAAACCACACAACCATCTTTTTTTTTTTTTTTTTGAGGGTGGTTTAAAGTCGATGGACTACCTTGCTTGTTGCCCGGCGTCACATTTTCTGTAAAATTGGCCCTGAGGCCTATGTAAATCCTATAGGTAGACTGCATTTTCTATGGTTGTATGTAAATGTAGAAAAGCCATACTATCATGTAAAATATTCATTTATATGAGTTCAAATTTAGAATACACAATATTCTGTTCGCTCACCTCTAGTGACATTTATCGTTTTAAACAGTTCTTGTGGCCCGTGTGATGATGAGGTGTGGGAATCAGACTGTCCTATTTACATGTACGCATGTAGAACACATCTGGTTTTAATCATTTTGCTTATGGCACAACCCCTTTAAGGCTTGGTTCACACTGTTGTTTTTTTAAATTAACACCTTTATAATGAGATGATGAGAAGTTTGATTATTTCATGGTTTTTATTTATGATAATCAGTGTCCATTGATTAGTTTATTGGGTGGGCCTGACCACTTTAAGTGCCCCCAACCTTCCAGACGTCCCTTATTCCAGCCTCATGCTTAATGTGGGGGGGCAGGGCCTGATATAATAGAGGGTTGAGGTTGGGATTGGTGCCGCCTTTATTTATCACATTTTAACACCACAGAATTTTGCTGATCACATTTAGAATTTCACATCAATAAATGGTACCAGTTTCCACCCAGTTCCTTTACTATAATAAACCATCTCTTTAGACTACAGATGTTGAACTCAGGCCCTCCAGCAGTTACAAAACTACAATTCTCATCATGCCTGGACATCCAAAGCTAAAGTTTTGGCTGTCCAGGCATGATGGGAATTGTAGTTTTGCAACAGCTGTAGGACCAGAGTTTGCCACTACTGCTTTAGACCATTACATGTCAATCTAGTAACAACATAACAGAAGTGTCCATGAAACCTCCTTCTTCATTACCTGTTGACCTTCACGTCTTCCTACTTCCCACCACCTTTCTGCATGGCGTCACAAATATCATCGGTCGTGGTGTATCAGCATTCAATAAACCTACTGCTACGTGAAGTGACTAACAATAACGTGGTTTCCTTCCAACAATCCAATTTCCGACTCTACATAGAGACGCCACAGATGCCATGTGTTCTGGGGCATTACCCATCTCTCTGGAAGGGAATAGGTTGTGCCAGGCCTGGTACAGTGAAAGGGGAAACATCATAATGTTTAATTATAAGAAATTATTGAGATCCGCACAAACATCAGCCGGGTACCTCCGCACTGCAGAGAGCTCTAAACTTGTTACCGTTAATGGTCTAAATTTCACTGTGCTAATCATTTCAGGACATAAGCCTTTCTTGATAACCTAATGAATTATTCTAACATCCTTCAGCAGAAAAAAACCCTCCATGACAGCACTAATTACAAGACGTTTTCCCAGTGGTTATGTAAAATATGACAGAGCAGCAGTACCGGGAATTGGAGAAAACTGCTTCTAATTTCCACAGAGAAACTGACAAACACCTCTCTTTCATCTCTCCGAGCTCTCAAGTAAGATTTAACTTTCTCATTTAGTTAATTACCGTATGAGGCTCATCATTCCCAGGATCAGAGCGGCACGGAGCCTTTATCGTGTTAACTTGTGAACTTGATAGATGGCTGCTGCTAAAACTTAATAACTTCACCCCCCGGCAAATTGTAAGATAAATATAATAGAAGGAACTGACAGTAAAATCCTGCCAGAAATCAGCAATGTGTTTATGTTTTTTTTTGTAGACGGCAAAAAAAAACCAAAAAAATGACAGAGCTGATTACTGGCGGCCTGTCACCTAGATTTAATGGACTCCAGGCGATTGGTTTCTGGCTGACTCCAAAAACTTAAGTTTCTTTTCTCAAAAAGTTGTTAAACTGAAGGCAAGCCCATGAAAAGTCACAATGACAACCGGTGATTGAGTTATTATAAGCTACGTTATGGCTCAGTACAACCTCTGAAGCTATAATAGGGCACCCAAAGGCAACTAGAGGGGCTGTACTCTATCTTTGTATACCTATACAGAGATATACCTATAATTATATAAGGCAGGCCGATATTACTGATGACCGAGATCGTTTACTGTCTCTCTTTGTTTATTTTTGTCTCTTTTTTGTCATTAAAGCTACCGGTTGTAGCTTTTTAGGGTATATCCACAAGCCATATTCTGGGATATTTAGTTTTCGCACTCCTAGGAAATGGTTATTCCAAGCCTAATGGTCTTAGACGTTTATATGCATAGTCTATGCATGGAATTCTCCAATTGTTAAGTTAAGTGCCTACTGATTGTACGATTTCTACTTTCCTTTCTAAGTTGTTCTTTTATCAGTGTCTTATGTGTAAAAAGTGGGGAAACTTCGGTTTTTCCCCAAAAACTTTTAATAAAAATTATCTGATTTTAAAAAAATAATTATATAAGGCAATACATTTATTTGGAAAAATATTCCCATAATACACAGTCACATAGATGACTATACCCCATGGACTGCCACAGAGTCTCTTGCCGATTGCTAAGATGTGTACACGAGACCTGATACTAGCACAATAACTGTCAGTCGGGTCGCAGCTTGTTTTCTGACTTCTAGTTTGCAAAATAATAGGCATCTGCCAATAAAAGTAAATCTTATAGTAATACAAAAAAGCTGTATGCAAACAAAGGGAACAGGTGACCATACAGTATGTAACAGCCACCAAAGCTTAGAGAGATGGGTGACCCAGACTTGCCCATATAAGACAGCTGCTGGCCCAAGACTTTCTTTCCAGCCTCTCATAATTATACATGCTTATATTATCTGAGGGTAATAAAAAATCCCACATTTTTAATCATCAGTATCAGATACCTGCACGATGGTACATGGGGCAGTATGGCTTGATCAATTCATACACAAAATTCTTATGTGTTTTTTATTTAGCCTAGGGGCACTAGTATCAGCCATAGGTGTGAGGTGCAGCGCTCTTTTTCTTCCCTGAACCGCATTTTGTTTCTCTCTTTTCTCCGTGTTTTGCACTTCTCCTGGTGAGACCCACATGACTGCAATTAGCAGGAGACACCTGAGTGCTCCTGTCTTTTCCCATTCTGTCTGCGGCAGCTATGGTGAGCGCAATACCTCATCCAGACTTGTGCTGTTTGGGGGCGACCTTCTCCGCCGGCGGTGCTGGCCGGGTTCTGGTGTGGTGTTTTTGGGTCTGGTCCTGTGGCATGGGTGTCGCAGGGCCGTTCCATGGCCTCCCTTCCCTGACTGTGCACGCCTGCGGGGTTGGTGGCCACTGACTGGCACGGTGTGGACTTCGTGTAGGGACCCATGTGTATCAGATACCGGCACGAGGTACATGGGGCAGTATGGCTTGATCAATTCATACACAAAATTCTTATGTGTTTTTTATTTAGCCTAGGGGCACTAGTGTCAGCCATAGGTGTGAGGTGCAGTGCTCTTTTTCTTCCCTCAACCACATTTTTAATCATATTCTTCTATGGTATTTTTTGCATAAGTTTGGGTTGACACTGTGGGGCAGGCATGTGCCACGTGGCCGGGCAAAAATGCTAATTTATAAGAAACACATAAAATCCTATGTTCTGTACTTGCCTTGAAACAGGTGAACTTCACTGAGTTTTGTTGCACTGCACACTACTGTCTCCCAGCCACAAGGTGTGAACCCAGCTTGATGTTATTAAGGCAGCCCTTCCAACGCTGAACACCCAAGCATAGACAGTGCCTAAGGCTATGTTCACATGAGGCGTTTTTTCTTTTAGTGTTAATTATGCATTTTCGTCACAATTTTGATGCTATTTTGCCATGAACTGCACAACCGCTGTAAAATAAAACTATTTTAGACACATTTATTTAAGGAATCATGGCAAAAATAAATATATTTTACCGTAATTGCATCATTCGAGGCAATAGCGCTAAAAATTGTAATAAAAATGCATAATAATGGTAAAAAAACATATACATAGTGAAGCCAATAAACAAGTAAAATTAGCATGGTTTACTTTGATCTGGCATAGTTACCACCAGGTGTAGTACAGCACTTTATGTTGCTTCTATTATGCTGTGTTTACACCAGGGATGTGGAGTCGGAGTTGTGGAGTCGGAGTCGGAGCTAGCTTTGGCTGGAGTTGAAGTTTGAGTCGGAAAACAATGTTCCGACTCCAGCTTTAAAAAAAAACGTAGAATTTTGATATGAATTTTACAAATTTTGCTCATGAATATATATTATGAGCAACATTCTAATAGGACACTGGCCCTATTACATAAGGGGGCTCATGGAAAAGTTGTCGGTCACTATTTGGCAGTTTGTTTCTGAGCTGGGGGGGGGGGGGGATCTGTGCTGTTCTCTTCCTGGATGCTGGATGACTGTATATGAGCAGCAGTGTAATATGAAGATATCCTTTGTAACATAGAGGAGGAGAAGACATAAGTAGTGTAGCAGTAACCCCTGTCCTCAATGTGGTGTTTTCTCTCTGGGAGAATGTTGTGTGTTTCTTCAGTGTTCTATGGCTGCAGCTGTGTGTGTGTGCGCGCTATGACTACAGCAGGCTGTGTGTGTGCTATGGCTGCAGCAGGCTGTGTGTGTGTGTGCTATGGCTGCAGCAGGCTTTGTGTATGTGTGCTATGGCCGCAGCAGGCCGTGTGTATGTGAGCTATGGCCACAGCAGGCTGTGTGTGTGTGTGTGTGTGTGTGTGTGTGTGTGTGTGTGTGTGTGTGTGTGTGTGTGTGGTGAGCGCTATGGCTGCAGCAGGCTGTGTGTCTGTGTGCGTGCGTGCCCCCACAGTGACCTTCTATATCACTGTGTGACCTCTATATCACTACGTGTGACCCCCTGTATATCACTATGGCTGACCTCTATATCACAGGGATCTGGCATTGTTAGCAGTGTTTCTTGTATGGTGAATATTTAGTCAGAAACATAGAAGATTATCAGCAGGAAAAGATCACCTGCTCCTTCTAGTCTAGTTCTGAGTTGTTCAGGACATGGAGGCTGGAGACTAGCTGCAGCCACTGCACACACAGGAGAATCTGCTGTATATACAGTATTCCTTTATTCCCTCAGAAGTCGCCTCAGGATCATGTAGGACATTAGGGAGAAGCTGCTGAACCAGTGTGATAAATAACTCCCCTGGTATATGACTGGCCATTTATGAAGGAGCAGGGGTCAGAGTCGGTCCTGATAAAATTTAGGAGTCGGAGTCGGAGCTGTGGCTTACCGACTCCACAGCCGTGGTTTACACGGAGCGATAATTCGCCCGATCGTACGATTAACGATAACGAAAGAACAATGTTCATTTTATAACGATCAGCGTTTAGACTAAACGATATATTGTACGGAAAAAATCGTTTAAGCCTATCTTGCGCATAGGTAAAATCGGTGAACGACTGTTTACACGGAACGATCTGCAAATTTTTTGCGAACGACCAATGACGATTTGAGAACATGTTCAGAGATCAAAATGAACGATTTCTCGTTCGTCGTTTACACGTCCGATTATCGTTCGAATCCGATCGTTATCGCGCAAATTTGCACGATAATCATTCCATGTAAACGCAGCATAAGTTTAGATCATACATAGATGTGCTCTATTTGAGCCTTTTTCATTACCGGGTGGGGCATCGGGGTAAGCTCTGGATGTGTACTCAGTTATTGCAATATATACAGAATACCTCATTATACATAGAAAATTCATAATATGTTACAAGGTTCTGGTCCTCTAAAGGTTTAGCTTCCTTGCGTTTAGCAGACAGCAAGCCATATATCAAACTTATTTCAAAAAGTTATACTGATTTGTAAGTTACTTCTATTTTAAAATCTCCAGTCTTCCAGTACCTATCAGCTGCTGTATGTCATGCAGGAAATGCTGTATCCTTTACAGTTTGACAGTACTGCTGCCACCTCCGTCCATGACAGGAACTGTCCAGAGCAGAAGCAAATCCCCATAGAAAACATTTCATTCTCTGGACAGCTCCTGTCATGGACAGAGGTGGCAGCAGAGAGCACTGAGTCAGACTGGAAAGAATACACCACTTCCTGCAGGGCATACAGCAGCTGATAAGCACTGGAAGACTTCAGATTTTTAAATAGAAGTAAATTACAAAACTGTATAAACTTTTTGACTCCAGTAGATTTTCTCCAGAGTATCCCTTTAAGCTTTTGTCTGTAGATATTACTGTATATTTTTTATTTTAGCAGCACAGTGCTGGAGAAGACATGGAGACAATCCGTAATACTGAAGATTGGTTAGATTTTATTTTTTCTTAGCCCTAGGTTTTGTTCGGTTTACCGTTACTTTATGGAAATGCATTAGTTACATTTAGTTGTGTTTTTTTCTTTTCTTTTTTTTTTCTTAAATAAAGAAATACTAAAAAAGCAAGGGATGTATTTAATTTTCAACTACTTTTTGCTACCAAATAAATGTAGCAGACTGTGTCACCGGGGGCATGAAATAAACTAATAAATTGTCATAAAAATATAGAGGATGATCAATATACACGTCAATGAAAGTTAAAATATCAGCCAACATTAGAACGAGTCTGATAACACTGTGATCACCACTCATCATGTGAGTATTAGAGATCAGCGCAGCCCAAGCATGCTAGCACCCATCCAAACCCCAAGCGGCATTTGATTAATGATAGCTGGAAAAGTTGGATGCAGCCCTAGGGAGTCCTGGAAAACATGGAATCAGCCTACGGCTTTATTCATGTTTTTCCGTCAGCCTTAAGTCTGCATCCAACTTCTTCATCCACTGGTGATCAAATGCAGCACGCTCGGGGTTTGGATCATGTGTGATGGCTGAAAGCAAATTTTGTTATTGCTCAAGGTGAAAAGTTAAAGGGAGTGTGTGGATTTGTGCAAATAAAACTTAAAGGGGTTCTCTAGGAGGGGAATTTTAAAATATCGCCTAGGAAAGGGGTGCTTGAAAATAATAAAGTACACTTACCTCCCTGGCTTCTGCACCCCCTCCCCGGACCATCCCTTATCATTTAATGAGTAGAGTTGAGTACGCTCAGGTTAATCCAAACCCGAGCGTGCGCCATTTGAATACTGGTAACTGCTTAAGTTAGATGCAGCCTTAATGGGGTTATCCAGTAAAAATCTTTTCCTTTCAAATCAACTGGTTTCAGAAAGTTATATAGATATGTAATTTACTTATATTTAAAAATTTCAAGTCTTCCCATATTTATTAGCTGCTGTATGTCCTGCAGGAAATGTTTTCTTTTCAGTCTGACAGTGCTCTCTGCCGACACCTCTGTCCATGTCAGGAACTGTCCAGAGCAGAAGCAAATCCCCATAGAAAACCTCTCCTGCTCTGGGCAGTTCCTGTCTCGGACAGAGGTGACAGCAGAGAGCATTGTGTCTGACTGGGAAGAAAATAACATTTACTGCACAACATACAGCAGCTGATAAGTATGGGAAGACTGGAGATTTTTAAATAGAAGTAAATTACGAATCAGTTTAACTTTCTGAAACCAGTTGATTTGAAAGAAAAAAGATTTTCGCTGGATAACCCCTTTAAGGAGTCCTGGAAAACACTGATACAGCCTAGGAGTCCCTAGGGCTGCGTGCAACTTGCCTCAAATGATGGATGCTAAAGTCTGAGTGTGTTCGAAGTTCCCTCAACTCTAATAAGAAGTTCTGAACTAATATAAAACCAGAACATTGGTGCGTGACACTATGAACATAGGTTGCTTTCCTATAATAATACCGCTAAATGCCACTAACAACATTACTCACTGCACTCACTCACTGTCTGTAGTCTCATTTAAAGAGAACATGTAGCACCGCCCTCCTGCGACTTCATCCTACTAACAATAGCAGCACAGCTTCCTTCTATTCATAAGGATTGCATAACTTGTGACCCAGAGGGAAGCCTTATTAACTTTAACCTTCTGCGACGTGGTACCATTTAACAGACAGCTTCTACATAAGTAGTTAATTGAATTCTGTGCAGAATAGGAATGAAGTTAATTTTAACAATTCACATGAACAGAATAACGGAGCGCCAGAACAAATCACAAATGTCTAAAATAGAAAGTTACTGTAACGCAAAGATCCATTTAAAAAAAAAAAAGAAAAAATCTTATCTATAGAAATGGCAAAGTTAGAGCTTCATGGGAAAACAGTCAAAATAAGGCTGGTTTCACACTAATTTTTTTTCATCCATTTTTACACTTGTCTGCTTCTATTTTCCCATTGACCTTCATTATGGAAAAAAAAAAACTGATCAAAACGCATCCTTTTTTTTTTTCTTTAAGTGACACTGTCGCCCCCTTTTTGCATTCTGACGTCACTACACGTGTAAAAGGTAAATTTAGCAGTTTTCATACTTTATTTTATATCATACGTCATGGTGCTTGTTCCAGTAAAAAGTCATCTTTTATCATCTGCAGATTGTGCTGAGTGGGCGGGGCCTCGCAGCATTAGCGCCACTTAGCCCCACTCACAGTGCCATTGTTGGTCCACCCTTCCGTGACGTCATAGGCACATAGGCCCCGCCCTTGTCCACCATTGGAACAGGCTGGCCTAAAGGACTAGGCCCCACCCCCTCTAGATCAGCCCATACCAATGGGCGTCGAGGGGGCGGGGCATATGTGCCAATAACATCACAGAGGGGCCAGGCCAATGGTGGTGCTGTGGGCAGGGCTAAGTGGCACTGTTGCCGTGAAGCCCCACCCACTTAGCACAATTTGCAGATGATAAAAAAATCACTTTTTACTTGAACAAGCACCAAGACATATGATATAAAATAAGGTATAAAAACCGCTAAATTTACCCTTTACGTCTGTGTAGAAAAGTCAGAATACAAAAAGGGGTGACAGTGTCACTTTAAGCATAACACATAACACAAAAATAAGGTCAACCATGTTTTTGAGTATGTTAAAAAAAATGTATGCGCTTTGATCCTTTTTTGTAATGGAAGTCAATAAGAAAAAGTATCAAAATGGATGCACACATTTTTTGTAAAAAGGGCTGAAAAAAAATGATGAAAAATATGAAGTGTGAACCCAACCTAAATTCTCTATTACACGGGGCGATGTGGAGAGCAAGCGAGCGCCGAACTGTCAGGTCAGCGCTCGCTTGCTCCTCATTCCCCCAACCACTCTCAATAGCAAGGAGAAGCAGATAAAAGCCTGGGGAGCCACGGGGAGCTGCCTGGGCAATCGGCCATAGGAGATAGTAGCGGTCTGCTGCTGCAGCTCTGGAGGGAGATCATTGCCAGGCTGATCGTTGGCGTTTCAGCCTGTTGAAAGAAAATGATCCCCCTTCTGGTTCTAACTAGAGATGAGCCCGATAGTTCGGCATTTGATTAGCAGGGGCTGCTGAACTTGGATAAAGCTCTAAGGTTGTCTGGAAAACATGGATACAGCCAATGACTATATCCATGTTTTCCACATAGCCTTAGGGCTTTATCCAACTTCAGCAGCCACCGCTAATCAAATGCAGAAAGTTCAGGTTCGGATCGACTCGAGCATGCTCCAGGTTCGCTCATCTCTAGTTCTAACTAAAAATGCTGCGCCAAAATACTAACGAAAACTCTACGTAAAGCATCCCTATTTTCCAGAAGGGACCAAATGTGAATAAATTCAAATATTTAATTAAATCGACTTTTAAAGCCATAGATCCCTCTAAAAAATTAGTTTGAGTTGCGCAATCATTTTATTATTCCACACTATTGGCAGAAGAGAAAAAACAAGATCCCTAAAAAGTGTGAAATGTAATCTATGAGACAATATATGCATAAAAGGAAAGCAGACTCAAAGGCCACACAGGGCTGTCAGACAATATCGATTCCTAGGCTAGCAGTCTTGTAAGCCACATGTGTCATGCAATAAATTGTGGGACGTTGTTTTATGAAGCAAGGGGTGATTGGCAGCTCTGCCTCTAATGTGGGTCTTTGGCAGCTGTTTTCTAATCTGTGCTTGCCCCTGGAGGGACTTAACCGATGGCAATTTCTCAATAGGATGAAAACGACATACAGAAGTAAGCTTTAATGTTTAGTACTAAAAGTTACTCAGGTTTAAAAAAAAAAAAAAAAAAAAAAATTAATAAAGAAAATTGTGATGACCTAAAGCTCCTAGAATACTAAATATGGCAAGTCCTGAATATTGATGGTTTTGGTCTATGTCCCTCTGTGTTCTTGCAGAGGTCGGCGTTTTATACTCTCTGAATTCTAAATTCTCTTCAGTGCTACTCAAGTATTATTATACTTATTAAGTAGTATCATATTTCTCACTTCCCAAAAGTTCCATTTTTGGCCAGACAATCCTGTGGAACAGACTGCAAAAATTGGTGGGGTTTCTAAAAAAAAAAAAAAAAAAGATCACTGCAGGACTTAAAAGCTTTGGACTCCTTTGCAAAAAATCCTTATTAATTCCGTAATTATCTTACTGAATGCAAAAACGAAGCAGCATTTTATTATAGTCTTCACTAAAATTTACTACCATTTAGCTGCTGTTCAAAAAAAAAAAAAATGTCAAGGTGACGGCAGCAGCTCAATTACACATCAGCTCACTCAGAGAGAACAGGGGAGAGAATCCTTGGAGGACAGCTCACATAGGCTGCAGATAGGGAGAAGAGCAGATAGTTACAAGGCAGTTTTGCAGGGGAGAATCAATTAGGCTGTGTGCAAGTATTGTGGCAAATAAAGCTTGCACAGTAAACTGCAGTGAATATAGAAGCCAATGTAAGCAAGTTTTGTAATAAAGATCTGTAGAAAAGTAGTTCTTATACCATAGTACAAAACAAGTATACCAAAAGGTCTTTAAATAGACTTTAAAAGATTACATTGACAATAATACAGTGAGTTTTGGCAAGTACACTAAGTTGCCTACAAGTACTTTAAACCCCCACCCTCAGCTTACCTCTACTTCTGAACTTTGTTGAGGACTTGGAACCATCTTACATAACTATTTCTTGTCTCCTCTTGGCATAGTCTTTCCCAAACTTAGAAAGGGTCCCAATAACTAGATGACTAATAATCGGATCAGTTGTTCAAATATATTCGGCGTATACTATTACAAAACTGTACAACTATCTACCATACAATTGTATAGGAGGTAGCATAGGGAAAAAAAACCCCACCTCCACCTAATTCATCTAACCTGCTGATAGCTTCCTACTGCGTAAAAAAGCACTAAGAGACTTACCTTCATCTTCTGAGCCGTTTCCGTGCGGTTAGTAGTTTAATCCTCAGTCTGGTAATGCTTCTTGGAGCACTGCTCTGCCACCAGAGTGCCGATCCACCCTGGGCTGACCCGCCGGGACCAAGTGTTAAACTACTAACTGCATGGGAATGAGGATGAAGGTAAGATATTTACCTTCCTCCTAAGCTCTCCGTGCACAATAAGGAGGGATCAGCAGGTTAGAGTCGTCTAACCTGCTGATAGTTCCCCTTTAAAATAGTCCACTAACATGAATACGGTAAGGATTATGTGATCCCCCTAGGCAATAGTGAGTACTGGTTGTAAGAGGCATTGATATCGTTCATGACCTTGTATATATGGTTATAGCATCAACAACAACAAAAAATTGCCTGAGATTTAATATCCTGTATACAGCATACAGATTGATCTATAAGCAACAAAAATAAACACAAAAAGTAAACTGTACGACAACTCAATTACAAAAATGTTACTGTATGAAAATTCACCAGTGACATTAATTAATAAGGGCTTTTATAGCTAATTTTTGCTGCCGAACGAGAAGACATTAGCAAACAGGTCTTGGAAGAAAGTTGCTGACTCATGTCATTAACAAGTAGCATTTTGTTAAGTAATCGTTAAATGCGTTTCCCTAAATGTGATGTCCTTGAAAACAGATGTACTATAGAGAAAAGAAGCCGCTTCTCTACAAATCGCTGCAAGAAGGAATTAAAGGGGTTTGTCAATCCAAAAGGAGCAATGATTTACAGACACATGCCCACACTATGTGAAATATCCCGAGACATCTCCACCACACCGGGCGAAAAAATATCCACCAACTAAAAGGGTGGAGCAAAGGGGATAAAGAGTGCATCAAAACATGTCTCTCTGTTTTCTTAGTATGAACACGGTGTACTCCTTTACTGTAACCAGAGATTGATCAAGCTTTAGATTTTTTTCTGCCATATTTGCAAATAGTTTAGATTTTGACGGGAAATTTCCACAAACCAGGCTGCAGACCGAAAGGGCGCAATTCTGGGGGCACTCTTGGGGTTTCCCAAAGGAAAGCCTATATGCACTAATCATCTAACTTAACCCCTTAAGGAACGGGCCAATTTCCATTTTTGCGCTTTAGTTTTTTCCTCCTTTTTCTTAAAAGGTCATAGCACCTAGAGAGCCACATGAGCCCTTATTTTTTGCGCCACTAATTGTACTTTGCAATGGCAGGCTTAATTTTTGCATAAATGTGTGGTGAAATTGGGGGGAAAAAAAGGTTTTGTTTTTTTTTTCAATTTGGGGAGGTTTTGTGTTTACGCCGCTCACCCTAGGGTAAACCTGACTTGTTATGCATGTTTCTCAAGTTGTTATGATTACAATGATATGTAACGTGTGTAAGTTTTATTTGATTTGATGGGTTTTAAAAAATTAAAACCTTTTTAAAAAAATAAATTTATCCTTTGGTCTATGGGGCTGTGCGAGGTGTTATTTTTTTGCGCCATAATCTGCACTTTCTATCGGTACCTTGATTGCGCATATGTGACTTTTTGATCGCTTTTTATTACAATTTTTCTGGATTTGATGCAACCAAAAATTTTGCACTTGCGCCATTTACTGTTAGAGATCAGGAATGAAATAAATTAATAAGTAATTCGGGCGATTCGCACGTGGCAATACCAAATATGTTTATTCATTTTTATTTATAAAATGGTGTTGTTTTAAACTTTTATTAGGGGAGGGTTTTTTTTTATTAATGATAAAACATTATTTTTTTTTGCACATATACTAAAAGTCCCCCTGGGGGACTTCTAGTATGATTGCTCTGCTCTCTCATTGAGATCTATGCACTATAGATATACTGCATAGATCAAGGAGATAGGTGTTCTATTGCTCTTGGCTGCTGCAGCCGAGAGCAATAGAATGCCGAGCCGGGATCAGCGTCATTACGGCGCAGACCCCAGCCCGGTACAGATGTGGGGATCGCTCCTACACAATTGCGGTGATCCCCCCCACTAGACACCAGGGGTGTGGAAAATAAGCATTTTAAATGCAGCTGTCAACCCTGACAGCTACATTGAAAACGCTAATTAGCAGGCATGGTACGATTTCCATGCCGCAGTCCTGGCCTGCAGATAGCACCTGGGATTGCAGTGGTTCAGAGTGGGGTCGTCATGCGGCCCCCCCTGTGAACACCCTTTTACCACAAATATAAATAGGTGTAACATGATGCATTATGTGATATTAAACATATTTCTTGTGCACATGCACTTCTGAAAGTTACTAGGAGTTATACATACTAATCATCCATGTGCCTTCTGTGTTTTGCCCAGTTGCCCTATGGTTATGACCATCTTAGGGTATTCACAGAGATGGTCAGGCATGCTCAGATCAACTGCAACTGTAGGGTCACAGTTCTAAGGAACACTAAGGAAACCAGAAAGTGATTAGATGCATGGGGAAGTACAGTACAGTGGTGCAGGTTATTTTACTTAAACAGCTACTTTGCTAAAATAGCATATTTGTACTCCAGCTTTGCTTGAAGGGGTTGTTCACCCCAAATTTTTTTCTTCCAAAATCAACTGGTGCCAGAGATTTGTAATTTACTTCTATTAAAAAATATCAAGTTTTCCAGTAGTTATTAGCTGCTGCATGTCCTGCAGGAAGTGGTGTATTCTCTTCAGTCTGACACAGTGCTCTCTGCTGCCACCCCTGTGCATGTCAGGAACTGTCCAGAGCAGTAGCAAATCCTCATAGAAACCTCTCCTGCTTTCCAGACTGGAAATAATACAACTTTTGGAAGGACATACAGCAGCTGATAAGTACTGGATGAATTGAGATTTACTTAATGGAAGTAAATCACAAATCTCTGGCACTCTCATGCAACAGTTGATTCGAAAGATTTTTTTTGTCTCTCAAACACCCTAAGAGGAGGATTTATAAAGCACTTATACAACAGAAATATTCTTTGTTGGCCACAGCAACCAATCACAACTCTGCTTTATATATTCATGAGCCGCAATAAACTGAAAGCAGAGCTGTGGTTGGTTTCTATAGGCAACAGTACTAAAAGAATTTTTTTGTATGGCACTGTTGAACGCCAACATTTTACTTCTACATGTGTCCAAGAAAGGCTGAAAAAAGTAACAAAAAAAAAAAAAAATCTGTCCTGATTCCCTGCAGCTGCAACATCCTGGTGACATCTCAACACAAGCAAGCAGTCGCTCTGCCTGTCACTGGCCAGAGAGGTGCCCCACCTCAGTCACTGATGGCTACGAGGAAACTTCCCTGTGTCAAGACAGAAACCAGGAAGTGGGCAGCTGTAGGGAATGGGCGCTGTCATAGGGGCAGCAATGAGGGTCATGGCAGGTAAGTGTTGTTTATATTTTTTTATAAATAGGATCAATAGGGGAGATTCATCAAACATGGTGTAAAGTGAAACTGGCTCAGTTGCCCCTAGCAACCAATCAGATTCCACCTTTCATTCCTCACAGACTCTTTGTAAAATGAAAGGTGGAATCTGATTGGTTGCTAAGGGCAACTGAGCCAGTTTTACTTTACACCATGTTTGCTAAATCTCCCCCAATGTGTTCAAAGTTAGAAGTAAAACTATATAACTGGACAATCCCTTTAAGTGGAGTTACAAACAAGAAAATTCTATCTACATTTCTCACTAGGGGGAGCTATGGAGCTTACTGCATACAGCCTTCAATAATAAGCTGCAGGAACAGTGTGCAGTCCTAGTGGATTCAGTAAGCAGGAGTTGCATCACAAAGGTGGAGAAATAAGTAAGCAAAGAATTTTGGAAAAATTTACATTAAGAATTTTTCCTAAAATTTCTGTAATGTAGTCCTAAGACTTTTTCAATTTATAACACCTATTAGTCACCTGTTAAAGCGCAACTTTGCTCACCCACCCATAGCAAACCCTTTCTTAAAGCAACAAATCCTACATATAATTTGCAATCTCTTCTGTTCCAGATAAGGAAGAAGCAAAAACACAGAGGTAAAAGCAGTGACTTCACTTGACAGCGTTGCCGGGGCCTGAATAAAAGTTCCATACTTAAGGGAAGAAAAGCTGTCCTACCCCGATATATACAAAAACAATGTGCTAAATCTGAAGCACTTGCACAATGTTCTGTCTGAACCAACCCTTTTAATAAGCCAATTTTTATTCATCTATTAAAATGCTAATGCACTAAAGCACTCTGCCAGCATTTTTAAAGTGACGGGAGCCTTTTTGCACAATGGCTACCAGCTGGGCGAAAGCTGTTTGTATGAGGGGAACCTTTGCTAACGTGATCATTTGTTTCATTAGCGGCAGAATAAAAAATACATATATGGCTGAGAATGGCGGCGGTATAAACGTCTCCGGGATGGAGATATTACTGAGTAATGGCGAGATAGGAGCTGGCTCATTAGCATGAAGAAGGCTGCGAGATTCCGCAGACATATGTAGCCTTTTGCGACATCACAAACAGATTTCGGCTGTGCTCGTAGACAAAGCGTGTCATTCTAAACCAATGAATTTTTCTACCCCCCCCCCGCCTCCTTTTTTTTTTTCCTCTTTAGAAAAACATGAATGACAGTCGGCAGCTGTGGGCTGAGATTATTTCTTCCATCTCCTGTCTTGCTAATTAAAAGGTTGATCACAGAACAATACGGCCGTCATTAATTTCCGCCTTCTGATTGGACGGGATCCTGCCGCCCCGCCTGATCCTTTCACACTGCCGAAGTTAATGTGACAGGAGTCACAAGATGGATTGCCTGTTGCCATATTGCTCCTCGTCTCCAATCAAGAGCTATCTGTGTAAACTGATTGTTCTAATTTGCTCTCATTATTATTACAATATCAGGAGAAAATAATGTGCGCCGCTCCCTGTCAAAACCATGAGAAGGAGCCATTAGTTACAGGAAGACAAAGGCTCTTTTAATAGGGGCATGACCGCTTACTAATGTGTTCTCGGCAAACCGCACCAATATCCGCTCGTCTCCTTTTGTGTGTGTGTGTGTACATTTAAACAGAATTTATTACAATTGTAATCACAATGACAGCGGGATCTTTCTGCAACAGTATTTAACATGGAAGGAATGGGACGGAAAAGCTGAAGGCTGAAAATTAACAAGCCTCACAATCCACCATGTAAAGCGGATAGTAATACATCATTGAACACTTATAGGGACCCGCTACCTGAGACCGATGATCTGTACTAATATAGGGCGTATGGAGCTGCAGTATGTCGTCTGGGTATATATTATACACCCGTAATAGTACACTACTCCTCCAGCTTATCAATCGTATATATGATATGATTATGCACACAAGTACCAGTCCTTTGCTTCTATCTGCTCAGCAACTTATGGTATCCTAGGGGTCAAATGCTGCAATTCTGACTATTCGGTTGGGTTCAGATTTGATTTTTGGAACATTGGTTAATAAATAAAAAAATTATATACATACATATATATTTATTTATTAGGAATAAGCACTTTTTTCTCAAATTCAAATATTCTACGTCACTTAGGCTGGGTTCACACTACGTTTTTGCAATCCGTTTTTTTTTCCATCCATTTTTCATGAATGAAAAAAAACGGATGCATTTGTGTACATCCCTTTTCATCCATTCTTCCATTAAAAAAAGAAAAAAAAAAACGGATCAGTTTTTTTTAACGGACACAAAAGTAGAGTCAGCTACGTTTTTGCATACGTTAAAAAAAAAGATTTTTTTTTATAATGAAAGTCAATGGAAAAATGGATAGAAACAGATGCACACAAATGCATCAGTTTTTTGACCCAAAAAAAACGGATGAAAAAAAAACAGATTGCAAAAACGTAGTGTGAACCCAGCCTTATGTGTTGGAAATCCAGAATGAAGAAAAGCCAAAAATATTCTTTTTTTTGCTAGTGGGAAAATACCCTTAGGTGACCGCTACAAACCGATAGTGGGCCACAGCTTTTCAAAGACCCTGAATGTCATAGAATGTATATGATGCAATGTAAAGGTAGATTCCCCTCTCCGTGCACGTATATATAATATTTGATATGCTAACCATGTCATACGTATCTTTTATCGCGGACAGGGAGCAATCGTTTCGAGGTGATGACCTTTACTTTAAGGCAGCACCAGCTCAATCCCAAAAACGCATTTCCTGCTTCCTGAGTGAGGAAATAAATTTTCCTAATTTTGCTATAAAAACATATTAACAAGGCTTGGCAGCCCGGTAGTAAACACAGAATGGTCCAACGCGGGCAGAGGTTGGCTTAGAGGAGATGCCAGGATCTATAAAACTTTTCATGAGCCGTATTTCAGGTGATAAAACCCAAGACGCAATGCAAATTCTCAACGCCATAGACCCAGCTAATATTTGCCACGAATAGGATTTGATTCTGATTACATGTATTTTTTTTTTTTTTAGATTTTGTGACCTGGGGTGGGGTGGGGCGTAGGACCGGCTCGTCCCTGGCACAGAAAGGGTTCGCAGGGTACACTTTTGACAAGCGTTTTTAAATCCCTGCACTAAAAGCCTGCACTAGAAAATGTGCTGATGATGCCAATTACAAGCCCCCAGCCGAATCCTCCAGCCCCCACCATTCGGGCAGATTTATGTGGGCTCTTGCCGACGTTATTACAAGTCAGAGTTTATTGGGAAATTGTTACATTATGCGGAGTGTCTAACAAATTGCTTATGCTGCTATAATTGGATTACAACAGCCGCTTGCTCCCACCGGTAAGATTAGGCAAGTAGAGCTCCTGCCGATCTCTGAGCGTTAGCAGTAATTTTATTTGCCTTGCCTCTCTCTTTCCTAACAACATGCCTCTCTCCCTGCCAGCTGTCTGCTGAAAAGGCAAAGGCTTGTTCCTTGGCCTTAACAATGCAATTACAGCCCCGCAGATCGCACTGTTTGTGCATTAAGTACAGTGCCAAAACGAGGCAAATTGATCGTTTGACTTTTGAAGAAGCCATGTGATCTTCTCCGTGCGGGTGATCTGACATGCACCAGCGCTCGCCCCTGCCGCTCATTCTGCTTGGAGGACTCTACAACACATAATTTTTTCTAATGAACACACTAGGTAGATATAAAGAAAAAAAAAAATTAAACTACCTATATTTTAAGTGCGTTCATAAATGAGGCACCGCAGACAGCACCAGAGGATCCTATGTGATGAGAGGGATTATACTGAAAGTTTAACACAATCCGTCCCTAGTTATGGCCACATTCGTATTAGTAAATTTAGTATGTCTTCCATAGGGAGCAGTAGCAATTGCAACACCTAGAGGACAACCAAGGTTACTGCACTCACCAAATAACACCTATGCATCGTGTGAGAAAAGTGAGCACATAATGCATCTCTTGACCGACCATTCCTGATTTTAAAACTACATAATGTAGAAAATAGAAATTATATGAAGTAAGGATTTTGGGAATTATAGTTAAAGAAAAAAAACTTTTCAAGCAGTATCTGTCAAGTCCATAATGCTGCTCTGTCTGCAAATGCAATGGGTTTGATATATTCTGAAGAACTAGTTATTTAGTGATTAAAACCTTAAAGATCATTTTGGGCTTAGGAGTCCAGTGGGCGGTCCTACGAAGAAGTAGTATGATCTGTTTCCATGTTTGCATTTAGAATGTGTCATGAATGAGGTCAAAACTACACTCCCATCTTTTAAGCAATAGCCATGCGATGCAATGCGATAATCCCGGCAACATCACTCGGCTAATGAAAGGAAATGGGGCCATGATTTCATCCTTTCTCGGAATGCATTCTGAATGCAAATGAGGAAATAGAGCCTTAATAGTTTCCTTTTATCTTACTTAATTTTACATATTTAGGCTATGTTCACACGACGTAAAAGTATGGCCGTTGTTGCCATCAGCAAAAACAGCCGTACTTCGTACGGGGTGGAACACTGCCTATTCTTGTATGGGATCCCAGCCGGAGTGTATATCGTATACGCTCCGGCCAGAATCCTGTGCGGCGCCGCAAAGAACTGACATGTCAGTTTTCTGCGGCTGCAATTCAGTGAATTGCGGCCGCAGAAAGACCTGTCGGTTCACACAATGAAGTGAGTGGCTCCATCCGCTTGCTTCATTGTGTGCTATGGGAAGTTTTGATGCGGGCGCCTGCTGATGTGCCCGCATCAGAACACTGTGGCCGGAAAGATCATCTGGCCGGGACTTAAGTACCGGCCAGGATGATCTTTGAAGGGACCGGCCATTCTGTGACCCGGCCGGGTCATGGAACGGTCGGTCTCTTACATAGTGGGAACATAGCCTTAGGTTGTAACACTCATTAAAGGGGTAGTCTGAACTTGTTCAGCGCTCAAAAGCGTTTCACAGCCCCATAGAAAAAGAATAAAGTGCCAGCCACGTAGTAAGTGCTCCATTCATTGTGGGGTGATTGCATCTCCATACTTGAGATTGTGGGGGACCCAGCGGTTCCCTATGGATTGGGAATAACCAGCTCGGTTAGGAATACTCCTTTAAGGAGTACCTGTTATTAGAAATAACTTTTGACATGTTATCAGGCATATTAAAAGTTATTGATTGCAATGGGTCCCACTGCTAAAACCCACAGCAATTTGAAGATATAGCTAAGGAAGGAGTGTGGCGGCAGTGCGCTCGACTCCCGACCCACCACCTAGTTTCAACACTTTAGACATGCCTGATGACATGTCAAAAGTTATTTATAATGACAGTGACTCTTTATTTGAAACAGCTATGTTGGTGGCTTAAAAGTAGGTGAGGAACAGCCAAACTCTGATAAAAGGTGAAACGGTGAAAGGCAGAATCGGCAAGGTCTTTTTAAGGCAAAGATTTCATAGTAAACTGGGTTTCAGGGTGTGCTGTCCAAGCTCTTTTGAAGAAGCATAGAAAAATGAGCAATGCTGAGGACTGTAGACGCAGATGACTATGGTCAGGTCAGGACACCTGATGCAGCAGATTAAAGACATATTAAAGATATACATAAAGATTAAAGATATTACGTTTACATCCCTTTGACATCATAAATCAGAATTACGAGGCAACAGTGAGGGATGGTTGGGGCAACAGGGAAGCATGGTTGGGGTTCCTTGCAAGTTTGGGACTGCTTTTTACAAATGGAGTTGGGGATTTGGTCAGAATTAATGGCATCTCAATGGTGAGAAATACAAAACAACTATTAATTAGGCTTCGGTCCCACTGAGCAAAACTAGCGGAATTCCGTGGCGGAATGCTATTAGTCTCCCTCTCATAATGGGAGTCTATGGGAGGCGCGCGCCCCTGCTCTGTCCGCGCTGAAGAATGAACATGTGTTGAGCATGCATGCTCGGTCAACATAGTGCTCGATTAAGCTGCATGCGCAATTCAGCACCTCGTGGTACTCGGGTAAAGGTGGCTATGCACCTTCAAAAACTGTTCAGGCCATCAGTTATACCTTTTTGTATATTTTATTTAAACATCCCTGTAACAGAAGCAAGCAGAAACAAGAGGAACACTGGAGAACATGGACTGGTATGCATAAAGTTTTTAAAATTTTTTCTACACATTCATCAGCTGTCGGTCGAGCTATGCTATTACATGTACATAGGCGGTCGATGAAAGACAGCAATCAGCTGATGATCATTTCTTTGGCTTATCATTGGCTTTATTATGCTGAATCGGCCTGATTGGGTAGATTATCGCTTCCTGTAACAGAGTCTTAAGGAGTCCTGGAAGTGATATGGCCCCCAAAAAGCCCTTGTCCAAGCTTCATCAAGTCTCAAGATTACATAAAGACAGAAGGATTTGAGTAGCGACATCCTCAGATGATCTATGGTGGTTTGTATAAAATGTATGGAGCAACCTCCGTGTCCTTCGTGTATACAAGTACCTAAAAGAACTGAAGCTATTCTGAAGGCAAAGGGCGGTCACACCAAATACTGATATGATGTACATTTGTTTTCTGTTCCTCCACTTTGTATTTTGTTGATTGATAAAAATAAATAAAAACTATTAACCCTTCTGTGTCCGACAGCATTCTTACGTTGCATAATTTTTCCCACACTTGCCTTTCGCATAGCACAGCACTACAGTACTGTATAACTATTTGCTCAGCTCCTCCTGCTCCAGAACATGCTAACTGCAAATTGGATTGTACTCCCAGTGTGAGGGGTTCCCTTTAAAGTAAGAAAACTACTAGGCCACGCCCTTTCCCTCCACCCCCCACACCCCTCTTCACTGACATCATTTTTCGGTGGAGCGTCAACAGGCCTCCATACATTTTATACTGGTTGTGACACTAAGTCTCCAAAAACTCCTTTACGTAAAGGAGGTATGTTTTTGGGTGGATAAAAAGGTGAATTAGGCCCTACATTACCCTTAGGGGACACAGCCAGTTTTCATTTTTGCGCTTTCCTTTTTCCATCCTTGTGTATAAAAGGCCATAGCACTTGCATTTTTCCACCTAGAGACCCAGATGAGCCCTTATTTTTTGCGCCACTAATTGTACTTTGCAATGGCAAAGCCTAAAATATGCCGTGAACCAGAAAAAAAATGTGTGGTGAAATTGAAAAAAAACAAAAACATTTTTTTTTCAATACCAAACATGTTTATTTATTTATTTTTATTTACAAAATGGGAAAAGGGAGGTAATTCAAACTTTTATTAGGGGAGGGAATTTTTTTTATTGCTAAAAAAAAAAAACAATATATATTTTTTTTACACATATACTAGAAGTCCCCCTGGGGGACTTCTAGTATGACTGCTCTGATCTCTCATTGTGATTTATGCAGTATAGATATACTGCATAGATCCATGAGATCAGTTTTATTGCTCTCGGCTGCTTAGAGCAATAGAATGCCGAGGCGGGATCAGTGCCATTACAGCAAAGACCCCGGCCTGGTACAGATGCAGTGATTGCTCCTCCGCGATCCACTAAACCACCAACGATGGGGGACAGCATCAGCTGCCTCTAAATGTCTAATTAGCGGGCAAGGTGATCGGACCATGCCCGCTAATAGCTGCGCCCCCCCCCCTCTGAACTCCCCTAGTGACGCCAGGACGTACAATAATGTCCTGGTGCGTCTAGGGGTTAATCTAAATTTTTACCTGCAGCATTGTAGATAGGGTTAGATACGACTGGAGGGAGGAAGTGGTGGTTGTCGATGTGGTCGCTAATAGGATAAAGAGGTATTTAATTATAAGAAAATTATATTTGGATAATATAATATTTGGATCACCCCAATATAGGCCTTGGTGATTAAACTAATGAACTTAATTAAAGGAGAACTCCAGATAAGAAAAACTTGTCTTCTATTAAAAGTACATTAAAAGTTATATAGATGTGTCTATATTATGTATTACCATATCTGTGCGGTTCTGCCACACTGGTAGCTGATTGATATTCAGGAAGTGAAAAAAATGGCCTCTGTGCCAATTCACATTGTCTCCTGCTCCTTCTGCTATCCCCCCTTAGGAGACAAATCTTCCATGCCTCTGTCTCACATTGTGCGTGTTTGCTGAGATCAGGCTGATGATGCAGACAGGGGGCAGGGCGTGATGTCACAGGAGGCTTGGCTGGATTCCCCAATCCCCTGAATGATTCACCATCTCTGACCGGCCAGAAGCAGGTGCAGCACTAATTTTACTGATTGTGATGGGTGGGGGACTGTGATGATCAGCTGAGGGCAAGCATTGCATTCTGGGAACTGCTCAACCAGGAAGGACAGAAACACAATACAGAACAAAACCCCCCAAATAAATGGATTTTTGGTAGTGTCAAAACCGGGACAGACAGGTAAGTAATGCTATATGCTTCTGCAGAAGTTTCTTCTTTTTTTTTTTTAACCTCTACCTGGAGTTCCGCTTTAACCCTTATCACTATTTCAATAAAAAAAAAGTGCGGTACTCCATGCTGTCGAATGCAGAGGGTGGCAGGGTAGGAGCAGTGCTTCTGCTCTTCAACCCTTTTTGCTTTGCAGCATGTAAGTAAACTTTATGGCATTACATGCTTCAGCACAGAAAGGGTTAAAGCGGCTGTAGTGTCCTGCTGCTTAAAACGGCACTATCAGCAGGATTGGGCCAGTGAACCTGCTGGTATAAGCCAGCCACTATTTACCTCAGGGTTCCAGGGCTGTAAGTTATACTTCTGTGGGGTCCGGTATAGTGGCGTTTTCCGCTAATTGTTGATATGATAATTAGTGGTTTCAGAGCATTTGGGGCGTTCCCCATGCTCCTGGAGCACCGCCCTAGCCTGCCTCCTCCCGGCCCGCCCACTATGCATATTCATATATACATAGCTAGGCTGCTTATTACGGCGCATGTGTAGGAAGCAGCCCGTAACAAGCAGTCTAGCTATGGATATATGAATATGCATAGTGGGTGGGCCGGGAGGAGGCAGGGTAGGGCGGCCGAGGGGGTCATTGCTTAGCCACTGGGTGATGCATCTATGCATTTAACCATAAGGGCTCCTAATGAGCCCTTATAGTTAAATATAGCGCACTTACGGTGTCAGGAGCCACTGGCTCCCTGCCCTGACAGACACTCTTGTGGTCGCTGTCTCCTCCAAATCCCCAAAAGAGGTAAAGTCGGGGGATTATCCAGAAGCCAAGTGAGTATGTGTGTGTGTGTTATTTTATTTTATTTACAAAGAGGGTGATATCTACATAGGGGGATTGCCTACAGGAGGGGGTGTTTACCACTGGAGGGATGTTTACAGCAGGGAAAATCACCTACAGTGGTAATACAATTTACTGGGGCGCTAACTACTAGGGAACTACGGACATGGAGGTATTCTAGGTACATGGGGGATTCTACCGAGTTGACTATCAGGGGGTGGCTACCTACATAGATGCACACAGGGGCCTAACAACATGGATGCATAGAAGACCTCATATATAATATGGGGGCACAGAGGGGCCTGAATACTTCTGGGAGACACATATTAGGTGTAATTGCTTCCAGGGGTACACGGGGGGTACTCTTACTATGTGAGGCAAAACAGTTGCTGCCTGAAACACAGTTAAAATAGCATTTGAGGCACCTGCAAGAAAAAAAAAAAAAAAAAAAAAAAAAAAAAAAAAAAAAGCTGTTTATTTAGCAAAAAAATAATGTTAAAAAAAGGGGGGGGGGGGGAAGCAGCAGGTGCTGCAACTTCACTAAACTTATGTTTTGCAACAGCTTTGGGTGGTGAACTGGCAGGAGTGCTGAGAGAGGATTGGCAGGGTGAAAGGTCTGTGGTGAACTGCTGAGGGAAATGCATTCTGGATATTGCAGTACTCAGTAACTGCTAAACCATGAAGTACAACCACCAAATGCAGAACTAAGACCCACACCCCCAAAAAATGCATTTTTGGTTTCAGAACTGGGGCAGACATGTAGGTTACGCTGTATGTTTCTGCAGCATGTATTTTATTTTTTTTTTACCTGATGTTGGATTTTCCCTTTGAGCACAGATGCCCTCTATATTAACTACACCGATAACATACTTTGAAAAAGTCAGGGCATGTAAGCTCCTGCCCCAAAAACATCCACAGGACATCCATATTCAAATGCAGTCCTCCGATTTACCAAACTGTCACTTGGCTCACATCAGTTACGTTCCTATAATAAACTTGCAGGCCTGACTTTCCCCACTTTCATTGACACTCAACAGAATCCAAGATTCCTTTAAAGCGACTCTGTAACCACAATCTGCACCCCCCCCCCCCCCCCCCCCCCAAACCACTTGTACCTTCGGATAGCTGCTTTTAATCCAAGATCTGTTCTGGGGTCTGTTCGGCAGGTGATGCAGTTATTGTCCTAAAAAACAACTTTAAAAATTTGCAGCCCCTTGCCCAAGGGCCGGGGCTTGGAGTATCTGTGCCCTAAGTTTGCATCCCCCCTCCATGCCTCCTCCCCACCCTCTTCATCATTAGGAATGCCACTGGAACATTTTCTCCTGTCTAAACAATGCACAGGTGCCTTAACGATCCAGCCCACATGCCGGGCTGACACAGCTGAGGAATAGGAGACAATCTGCCTGGAGCATTCCTAATAATGAGGAGGGTGGGGAGGAGGGACAGAGAAGCTGTGCCAGCCTAATGCATACACAATCTAATCCCCGGCTGTTGGGCACGGGGCTGCAAGTTTTAAAGTTGTTTTTTAGGGCAATAACTGCATCATCTGCCGAACGGACCCCAGGACAGATCTTGGATTAAAAGCAGCTATCCGAAGGTACAAGCGGTTTTGGTGGGGGGGGGATGTCAGATTATGGGTAAAGAGTCGCTTTAAAGTGATTGTACCACCAGGCCCAGGCTGAAGCACTGGAGTCAGGCCGACCCACCCTTAGTGGGAGGAAACCCTAGCCCCTCTATAATAGGGTTCCATTGATTCTAATGGAGTCACATCATGGAGGGGCTGGGGTTTCTTCCCAGTGGGGGTGGGACAGCCCGCCTCCAGTGCTTCAGCCTGGGCCTGGTGGTACAATCACTTTAATGTGGTATTAAAAAAAAGAACAAAACTACCTTTGCAGCTCAGAACTGAAATATTCTGATAAAAAAAAAAAAATTCAGCAGGTCACATTTAACTATTTTATCAGAGTTTCCGATTTGCTATAGTATTTATTTTAATACACAAAACAAAAATGCCCAGTAAAGTGGGACTGTCCTCCCTACGTCTCCCAATCAAGGATCCATGTATTCCACTGTGTTCTAGAGTCTTAGTACCAGAGAGAAGACTCCTGCGCTATGTCTCACAAGACGGAACATCTGCATGCAGCCAGCGATGTCACCCATGCCCATACATCTAAGGAGCGCACAAGCCTAAAAAAAAAAAAGGTTTTAAAGGAAGAATCGGATTGTTTACAATATGTTTCCCCCTTTAATTGCCTGTAATAGCTGGTACAGCAAAGTGCGGCAAACGTGGAGCGGTTACACAGTTCACGCTCAGTCGTAATTCTTGAGGAAAATGTTTACTATCACTTATGAGAAAAGGACTTGGTGCTCATTAAACAGCATGGCTCTCCTCACGCCACAATCATACTGCTTCAGCATAATCTAAACTGAAATATCTGCCGTCCTGTAGATATAACTCTCCCATCTAAACAACCGCACTATTAAAATTCATTAAATAAAAGTGGATATTGGAACAGGGCAATGAATGTCGGAGCACGGGCCGCACTTCTATACGGACGGGATCATTTATTTTACAGACAAAATTACATTAAGGTATCGGAATATGGCAGAATGGCTGCGGTTAAATACAGTCTGCAAGAGTAGAAAAGATACAATGCATTCTGCCTAGTGCAGGACCATGCAGGACATGAAGGACTGTAAAACCAAGAGAGAGCCCCGTGTCATACACTGTCCCTTCCAGGCCTGCAACAATTATGATCCAGAACACCTCCTTGGAGAGCTTCTTCAAAATTAAGACCTTGGCTACACTAAGTTTTTGTATGCTAATTCTGACGCAGGTTGCACGTTTTGAATCAACATTTTGAACAGCACATATGCCCTCAAAAAATAAGGCCTTGTGAGCCATTTACCATAAGGATTCTGATGCAGGTTCCATATTTCAAGTTGACATGGATTCCGATTTGGAACCACTGCTGTGGTTCACACTACAAACAATGGCACAATTTTTTTTTTCCCAGGGTGGATTTTAAGATTGTTTATTGTTAGCCTGAAATTGTTCACCATATTACACAGAACAATAGTAGTTAGTTGCGATTACCGAACGATTAACAATTTAAGTGTCAGATCTAAATAAACGATCAACGACACACAACGATTTTTTGATGGTTGTCTGCAATTACACGGAATGATTATCTCTTCACACTTCACCTGTAGATTTCACAGTTAGAATCCACTTGGATTTTGAGTCCCATTGGTTTGAAAGTACAGGATTATTATTATTATTATTATTATTATTATTATTATTATTATTATTATTATTATTATTATTATTATTATTATCTTCGGGGGGATTTGATTTCACACTTCAATCTGAAATCTGTTTAACAGCAAAGAGAAGTGACATGACACCTCTTGGATGCAGAGTCTTACTTACTTAATTGGGTAAGCTTAGATGTGGGGGGTAACTTCTTAGAATGAAGATAACCAGTGGGCAAATCCACAGCCAAAATGCCAACTGGGGGGTCCATAGAAGATGTGCAAAGACTTTCATTTACAAAATGTCTCCTTATATGAACTGTGAGGCCCTATTCACACCATAGTTTTGCTTTGTGTCGCTAGTATATTGGTAAAAAATATATGCCAACATATACAACCGTGTAATAGCAGCAGCCCCCTGGGTTTACAGGGGTTCTTCGGGAAAAGGATTAATTTTTTTAAAATGTGTTAGGACAGTTTGAAAATAAAAAATAAGAAATACTAAGCTGCCTGATCCCACACTGCTGCCGTTTCAACAAACGCTGCTCTTAGTTTCCTGGAGATGTGTCAACGTAGAAAATACTCAGCCAATATACCATATCACGTCTCGAGGACTCTCTATAAGACTGCATCTATACTCCTTTCTATTTGGTTTCTGAGGAAAGCCAAGCAAACTGCTAGGCCAGGAATATCTGTCCCTCTGTTCTAACCATTGTTTAGGGTCTCAGCAGATAATCATGTCCATCTGACTATTAGCTGAACTGTCATATAAACTATTAACTTAGAAATCCAGAGAAAAGAGAAGTCCTGTTAAACTTAAGAAAAAAAAAAATTAGGAATGCAGAGGGGTGCGGGAATGTAAGTTCGTGCCTCAGTAGCGCCGCTCCCGGGTCTCGCTGACAGCCCCCAGCTGTCATTATCGGTTGGCATCCGGGTAGTTGATGGCCCGACTGATGGATTGCCCACTCAGCCAATCAGAGACTGCAGCGGTGTCCCACCCCAGTTACTCATTGGCTGAGCGAGCAATCCATCAGCTAGGTAAATGATGTTGCAGCTGGAGGAGCCGCAGGAGGCCAGTGGCTGTCAGCGAGTCCCGGGAGCAGTACTACAGGGCACGAGGATAGGTAAGTATACTTTGTTTATTATGTTCCCACACCCCCTGCCTTTCTGCCTTTTTAAGTTTCGCGGGACTTTTCCCCTAAAAAGAAACTGTTAGGTTACAAACCCACTTGGCGGGTCTGCAGCGAGTCTCCATGCTGCGTTTTTGCAGCGAGACTCGCTGCAGATCCCGGCCCTATACTTTTAATGGCAGACAAACACGCAGCAGGGATGTACATCCCTGCTGCGAGTTTGTCTGCAGCCCACCCCATTAACCCCCCGGCCGCCGGAGCTGATACTTCACCTGATCCCGGCTCCGGCGGTTCCCGATGTCTTCAGCAAGCCGGAGCGGGGACCAGGCGAAGTATATGCTTCAGCCAGCCGCCCGATCGCCCCCCCGCAGCCCCTGCCGCCCGATCGCCCCCCCCCCCGCAGCACCGATCGCACGCCCCACCGCAGCAACGATCGCACGCCCCCCCGCAGCACCGATCGCTTACACACCCCCCTGCAGCCCCGGCCGCTCGATCGGGGGGGGGCGTGCGATCGGTGCTGCGGGGGGGGCGTGCGATCGGTGCTGCGGGGGGGCGATCGGGCGGCCAGGGCTGCGGGGGGGGCGATCGAGGCTGCGGGGGGGCGATCGGGCGGCCGGGGCTGCGGGGGGGGGGGGGGGCGATCGGGAGGCCGGGGCTGCGGGGGGGCGATCGGGCGGCCGGGGCTGCGGGCGGCTGGCTGGAGCATATACTTCACCTGGTCCCCGCTCCGGCTTGCTGAAGACATCGGGAACCGCCGGAGCCGGGATCAGGTGAAGTATCAGCTCCGGCGGCCGGGGGGTTAATGGGGTGGGCTGCAGACAAACTCGCAGCAGGGATGTACATCCCTGCTGCGTGTTTGTCTGCCATTAAAAGTATAGGGCCGGGATCTGCAGCGAGTCTCGCTGCAAAAACGCAGCATGGAGACTCGCTGCAGACCCGCCAAGTGGGTTTGTAACCTTAGTGTGTAATCAGAGCACCGAACGCTATTTAACCCCTTCAAGACAGAGCCCATTGATACACGGATGTCCAGGTCAAATGAATGCAATGTTCTTCCCCGCCTTCTAGGAGCCATAGTGCTTTTATTTTTCCACCTACAGGGCTGGTTTGGGTGTCATGTTTTGCACCATATACTCTAGTTTTTATTAATATCTTATTGGTGTAAAAGAAAAGTTTTGATTGCTTTTTACTAAAATTTTTTCTGATATATAATTCTAAAAAAATCAGCAATCCTGGTGTTTTTCGTTTCGTTTACGTCGTTCACCGTGCGTGAACAATAATGTTATATTTTATAACATCGGACAATTCCGCACGCAACGATATATAATATGTTAATTTTTTATTATTTTTATAATGGGCAAGGAAGTATATTAAACTTTTATTGAGGGGGTTTATAAGGGTTTTTTTTTATACTTTTTAAAAACTTTTTTCATTAAACTTTAAAAAAAAAACAAAAAAAAACGCTTTTATTCACTTTAAAACATGCAATCATTAGCATAGCATAGATCAGTGTTATCGACGATCTATGCATAGAGCCTGCCTGGGAGAAGACTCTATACATAGATGGCCGATCCGACAGGATAGAGGTACGTGGCTTACCTCTGCCCGTCGGTACAAGCGATCGGGATCCGCAGGGCCCAGTCAGTCAGTTACAGGTGCTTGTCCTGTCACTACCTGAAACACAGCAATCGGTATAGATCGCAGCGTTTAAGGAGTTAATGACAGACAGCTGCGGTATCACAGCTGCCTATTATTATGCTGGGCTTCCGGGACACTTATTTGTGCAGGGCTGCTCTCACTGCAGCAGCCCCCACACACATCAAACCCCTCACAGTCAGAAATATATATGTACCTTCCTACTGCACGGTGTATGGTCAGTAGGAACGTGTGTGTATATATATATATATATATATATATATATATATATATATATATATATATATATATATATATATATATAGTGAGAGAGAGAGAGAGAGAGAGATTGCAGATGTGAAGGGGTTAATGAAAATAGTTTTGGGGGGTTGGCTGTATGTTCTCTTTAAACAAAAGTTTAGGGACGCTTATAGTAATGGTCTGGAGACACATTAAAATAAAAAATTAAGTAGATACCTTAATGTATGGAAACAAAACAAAACTAAAAATCTGCAAACATTTGCTGATCAAAATCTGACACTGGTATTATACCAACCACATTAACATTAGTGGATAGGGTACATCAGTGATAATGTAGATATACAGCACATATAGTCATAACTCAAGACTGCTATAGTAAGCCACACAACTTGGAGTCCCAAAGTCTCTAATGGGGGATCACTAACTTAGAGAAAAGTTTGCCAAACCTGCCAGTTTTGGAAGACTGTGACTATCCAATGTGTATGGTGGTGTCTCCACTTTCCCCCATGGATTGGTAACATGGCCTTTAGTTCTCCCTAGGTAGAACTTATCGTCAGAGATGTGAGACAGCAGCTTTCTCACACACACACTTGGCCAAACCAATAATGTATTTGTATGGGAAAGTTAGGAGGAATAGCTGTCAGTCAAATGCTGCTGAAGATGTATGAGCACCTTATGAAGGTGTATGATTTCCTTATGAAGGTGTATGATTTCCTTATGAAGGTGTATGAGTTCCTTATGAAGGTGTATGGGCACCTTATAAGGCTGTATGCCCACCTAATGAAGGTGTATGAGTAACTTATGAAGGTGTTTGAGTAACTTATGAAGGTGTATGGGTACCTTATGAAGGTGTATGGGTACCTTATGAAGGTGTATGCCCACCTAATGAAGGTGTATGAGTAACTTATGAAGGTGTATGGGTAAATGATGAAGGTTTATCGGTACCTTATGAAGGTGTATGGGCACCTTATGAAGGTTTATGAGTACCTTATGAAGGTGTATGGGTACCTTATGAAGGTGTATGGGTACCTTATGAAGGTGTATGAGTACGTTATGAAGGTGTATGATTTACTTATGAAGCTGTATGGGTACCTTATGAAGGTGTATGGGTACCTTATAAAGCTGTATGGGTAAATGATGAAGGTTTATGGGCACCTTATGAAGCTGTATGGGCACCTTATGAAGCTGTATGGGCACCTTATGAAGCTGTATGGGCACCTTATGAAGCTGTATGGGCACCTTATGAAGCTGTATGGGCACCTTATAAAGCTGTATGGGCACCTTATGACGCTGTATGGGCACCTTATGACGCTGTATGGGCACCTTATGAAAGTGTCTGATTTCCTTATGAAGGTGTATGGGTAAATGATGACGCTGTATGGGTACCTTATGACGCTGTATGGGCACCTTATGACGCTGTATGGGCACCTTATGACGCTGTATGGGCACCTTATGAAAGTGTCTGATTTCCTTATGAAGGTGTATGGGTAAATGATGACGCTGTATGGGTACCTTATGATGCTGTATGGGCACCTTATGACGCTGTATGGGCACCTTATAAAGCTGTATGGGCACCTTATAAAGCTGTATGGGCACCTTATAAAGCTGTATGGGCACCTTATGACGCTGTATGGGCACCTTATGACACTGTATGGGCACCTTATGACGCTGTATGGGCACCTTATGACGCTGTATGGGCACCTTATGACGCTATATGGGCACCTTATGAAAGTGTCTGATTTCCTTATGAAGGTGTATGGGTAAATGATGAAGATTTATGGGTACCTTATGATGCTGTATGGGCACCTTATGAAGCTGTATGGGCACCTTATGACGCTGTATGGGCACTTTATGAAGCTGTATGGACACCTTATGAAAGTGTCTGATTTCCTTATGAAGGTGTATGGGTAAATTATGAATATTTATGGGTACCTTATGAAGGTGTATGGGTACCTTATGAATATTTATGGGTACCTTATGAAGGTGTATGGGTACCTTATGAAGGTGTATGGGTAGCTTATGAAGGTGTATGGGTACCTTATGAAGGTGTATGGGTAGCTTATGAAGGTGTATGGGTAGCTTATGAGGGTGTACGGGCACTTTATGAAGCTGTATGGGCACCTTATGAAGGTGTATGAGTACGTTATGAAGGTGTCTGATTTCCTTATGAAGGTGTATGGGTAAATGCTGAAGGTTTATGGGTACCTTATGAAGGTGTATGAGTACATTATTAGGCTGGGTTCACACTATGTATATTTGAGGCTGTATTTGTGAGGCTGTATAGCAACCAAAACCAGGAGTGGATTGAAAACACAGAAAGGCTCTGTTCACATAATGTTGTAATTGAGTGGATGGCCGTCATTTAATGGCAAATATTTGCTGTTATTTTAAAACAACGGCTGTGGTATTGAAATAATGGCCGTTATTTACTGTTATATGGCGGCCATCCACTCAATTACAACATTGTGTGAACAGAGCCTTTCTGTGTTTTCAATCCACTCCTGGTTTTGGTTGCTATGAGGACCTGACATGAGGACCAAATACAGCCTCAAATATACATAGTGTGAACCCAGCCCCCAGGTGTATGGGAAACTTATAAGTTTTCATTGAAAAAAAGGCATAAGTACTATACTTTATTTAGACCTTGAAAGATGTCAAAAGCTGTGCAGGAAGATGCCAGAAGTGTCCAAGAAAATAAAAAAGCATTAGTAAAGACAATGACCTGTGCTAAACAGTGATGATGTCCCATCAAATATCCCAATATCCAAACCTTTATAATATATTATGCATTCACTACAGGGGCGTAACTAGAAATGGCTGGGCCCCATAGCAAACTTTTGATTGGGCCCCCCGCCCGCCCCCTCTCGATCGACCACTACGCCATCAACACACTCAGCTCTGCACAGGTCCTGTACACCATATAAATTACAGTACAGTTATATCAGGTGACTTACAGGGGACGTCTTCTCTGAGTTCTTCCCTTTTCATTTTCTTCTCCATCTCCTTCTCCGAGCCACAAATCCACAGAATGTGCCAGAAAAACATATTAGTCTTCTCACACTGGCACCATCCTCATCTCTCTATACTGCACATCTGCATTGGCCCCTTTACACCCTCATTTAGTGGGAAGGCTGACTCTATGTGATCCCATTTTATTATATGGCCCTCCTCTCTGTCGCCCCTCCTTATAAATAGCCCCCTTATCTTGCCCCCCTTATAGAAGCCCCCCCATGCTGTCCCCCTTATAGATGCCCCCCATGTTGTCCCCTAATAGATGGTCCCCTATGTTGCCCCCCCTATAGATGGCCCCTCCTATGTTGTCCTCTTATAGATGGCCCCCTCTCCCCCTATATTGTCCCTTTATAGATGTTCCCCTCTCCCCCAATGTTGTCCCTTTATAATATCCCTCTCCCCTATGTTGTGCTCCTCTCCCCTATGTTGTGCTCCTCTCCCCTATGTTGTGCTCCTCTCCCCTATGTTGTCCCCTTATAGATGGCCCCCTCTCCCCTATGTTGCCCCCCCCCCCTTATAGATGTCCCTCTCCCCCCCTTCCTTATAGATGCCCTCCTCTCCCCCCTTCCTTATAGATGCCCCCTTCTCCCTCCCTTATAGATGTCCCCCTCTCCCCCCTTCCTTATAGATGTCTCCCTCTCCCCCCCTTCCTTATAGATGCCCTCCTCTCCCCCCCTTCCTTATAGATGTCCCCCTCTTCTCCCCATCCCCCTTATAGATGCCCTCTTCTCCCCATCCCCCATATAGATGGCCCTCTCTCCCCCCTTCCTTATAGATGCCCCCTTCTCCCTCCCTTATAGATGTCCCCCTCTCCCCCCTTCCTTATAGATGTCTCCCTCTCCCCCCCTTCCTTATAGATGGCCCTCTCTCCCCCCCTTCCTTATAGATGCCCTCTCTCCCCCCTTCCTTATAGATGCCCCCTTCTCCCTCCCTTATAGATGCCCCCTCTCCCCCCTTCCTTATAGATGTCTCCCTCTCCCCCCCTTCCTTATAGATGTCTCCCTCTCCCCCCCCCTTCCTTATAGATGTCTCCCTCCCCCCCCCCTTCCTTATAGATGTCTCCCTCTCCCCCCCTTCCTTATAGATGTCCCCCTCTCCCCCCTTCCTTATAGATGTCCCCCTCTCCCCCCCTTCCTTATAAATGTCCCCCTCTCCCCCCTCCCTTATAGATGTCCCCCTCTACCCCCTTCCTTATAGATGTCCCCCTCTCCCCCCCTTCCTTATAAATGTCCCCCTCTCCCCCCTTCCTTATAGATGTCCCCCTCTCCCCCCCTTCCTTATAAATGTCCCCCTCTCCCCCCTTCCTTATAGATGTCTCCCTCTCCCCCCTTCCTTATAGATGCCCTCCTCTCCCCCCTTCCTTATAGATGCCCCCTTCTCCCTCCCTTATAGATGTCCCCCTCTCCCCCCTTCCTTATAGATGTCCCCCTCTCCCCCCTTCCTTATAGATGTCTTCCTCTCCCCCCCCTTCCTTATAGATGTCCCCCTCTCCCCCCTTCCTTATAAATGTCCCCCTCTCCCCCCTTCCTTATAGATGTCTCCCTCTCCCCCCCTTCCTTATAGATGTCTCCCTCTCCCCCCCTTCCTTGTAGATGCCCTCCTCTCCCCCCCCTTCCTTATAGATGTCCCCCTCTTCTCCCCATCCCCCTTATAGATGGCCCTCTCTCCCCCCTCCCTTATAGATGCCCTCTTCTCCCCATCCCCCTTCTCTCCCCCCCCCCCCCCCCCCCGAAAAACAGGTTTAAAAAACAAACAAACACTCACCTTACAACGCGCTCCCCCGTCGAGCCTTTTTCCTGTCAGTCCCCCTTCTGATGCGCGGCTGCCAGGGGTGTCGCGTCCTATCCCCGACAGCGCGCGTATCATAGAGCTCTCTGTGGGCTTGTGCTGCGGCCGCGACTTCCGGCACACAGAGAGCTTTATGATACGCGCGCTGCCGGGGATAGGACGCGACACCCCCGGCAGCCGCGCATCAGACGGGTGGACTGACAGGAGCGATGTCGGTCGATCACATGCTCCTCCTGGCCCAGTGACTACTTTTCCCTATGGTTGGGGAAAGGAGTCGCCGGGTCAGGAGGAGCACGGGACCCGCATCACGGGCCCCCTGATGCGGCGGGGCCCCGTAGCAGCCGCTATGGCTGCTACGGCGGTAGTTCCGCCAGTGATTCACTACATAGGCCACCAATGTTACAAAAAGGATATGATAAATAGAAAATCTATAGTATGAATTCTAGTTAAGTAATATCTCCTGGAGACGAATCCTCAGAGTTATTTCTGGATTTACTGAGGATCCAAGAATCGTCCATATTCACATGTGCAGAGTCCGTACAGGAACAGGGTAGACACAGAGCAATGTTACACAATGTGCTAGAGCCAGGCTAGCCGCAATTAAAAGGTATATATGGGAAAGAGACAAGGCCTACTTACCTTAACTACACAACTTTCTGTCTTCATGGCAGATCCAGATAAGCACACGGTTTCTTGGGTTAAGTACAATCTGGCACAGCTGTTGTAGGTCTGAAAAAAAAATATTGGGTATTATAAGTCAACTTTTAGCAAACCATGTGCCTGTCAGAACAAACAATAATAATAATTTTTATTTATATAGCGGCAACAGATTCCGAATACACATATTCCGCAACAGATTCCGCAGCACTTCACATATTTGGGGGTACATACATAGACATAAATAAGACATTACAGAGATATACATATAATTATCCATACATGAAGAGTGAGGGCCCTGCTCGCATGCATGAGCTTACAGACTATTAGGAGGGGGTGCGAGACAGAATGGCAGAGGAGCAAAGTCCTTTCTTTTTAGCATGGTCCGGCCATCTTTATAAATAAGGCAGTGCAGATAAAGGTGGGTAAACTGGTCACCAACTAATGCCTCCATACTACAGGTCTAAGTGCTTAAATGCCTGGCGTATGTATTGGGGGGGGAGGGATCAATTTAGGGAACAAATTTCATTATATACATCTATCTATCTATCTATACATACATACACACACACACACGCATAAACACCATACATACATATATAAATTATATATATATATATATATATATATATATATATATATATATATATATATATTGGTAGCCATATATCATATGGGTAAAGAATAAAATATAAAATGTCATCCTCTACTCCACATTAAACCTGCACATTTAGAGGAAAGTCATGTGAGCAACATGTCTTACAGTGGGTGCTCGGGTGTAGTCACCCACTAAGTAGATGGCTTACTATTAGCTACTGGCTGGAATACATCCAAGCGACATCTAGTAAGTACAGTGTATTAATTTACTATTTATAGGGGTCTTAACACCTTTCTAACTGCAACTGCAAATATTATTTTAATAGGACTTTAAAAGGATTTTAAATAGGATTCTCACCCGCCATTAAAGGTCATTTTTACATGAGATTTACATCCTTTGATTACCAGCCTTAGGCTATGTTCACACTACGTATATTTCCGGCCGTAGTGCGAACCGCAAATATACGCCCGTTGGAAGTATACGATTTCCGGCCGCACAATGCACACTACGTATGAGCTTACGGCCGGATCGTATGCGGCGCCGTGAAAAATGAACAAGACCATTGTTTGCGGCCAGAACTGTTCCAACTCACGGCCGTGGATTTCCATGCGGTCCCATACGGAGTACTTATTTCAGCCAAATTGAACTTTATTTTTAGATCCAAAAAGGTTCTGTGTGTTTTATTGGGCTGGGCGAAGATTTCCAAGTAAATGACCTGTTTCAGATCGCTTAGAAACAAGCTAGGGAAGCACAACTGTACTACGGGCGTATGTCCGTGGTTCACCCGCATGTTCGCAATACAGCCGCATGTCTATTTCTCCCACGGCCGTAGTTTCAGCCGCACATGTCCGGCCGCGTACGAACTACGGTCGGACATATACGTAGTGTGAACATAGCCTTAAAGTGACTCTGTACCCACAATCTGACCCCCCCCAAACCACTTCGACAGTCAGATATCTGCTTTTAATCCAAGATCTGTCCTGCGGTCCGTTCGGCAGGTGATGCAGTTATTGTTTTAAAAACAACTTTTAATCCGGCAGCGCTGTGTCTAATGGCCTGGGCTTACATTTGTATATGCATTAGGCTGGCACACCCTCTCTGTCCCTCCTCCCCACCCTCCTCAGCATTAGGAATGCTCCAGGCAGATTGCTTCCTATTCCCCACCTGTGTGTATAATGAACATGAGCTGGATCGTTAATACACCTGTGCAAAGCTTAAACTGCAGTAAATGTTCCTGGATCATTCCTAATGATGAGGAGGGTGGGGAGGAAGGACAGAGAGGTGGCGCCAGCCTAATGCATATACTAATGTAAGCCCCGGCCATTAGACACAGCGCTGGTGGATTAAAAATTGTTTTTAGGACAATAACTGCATCACCTGCCGAACGGACCCCAGGACAGATCTTGGATTAAAAGCAGCTATCCGAAGGTACAAGTTGTTTGGGGGGGGGTCAGATTGTGGGTACGGAGTCGCTTTAAAGGGCAATTCCAGTGATTTATTTTTTTTCTTTCAAATCAACTGGTGTCAGTTCTGTAATTTACGTCTATTACAAAATCTTAAATCTTCCAGTACTTATTAGCTGCTGTCTGTCCTGCAAGTCTATGTCTATGACACACAGCAGCTCATATGTACTGGAAGACTTGAAATCTTAATGGAAGTAAATTACAAATCCCCTGCACTTTCTGAAACCAGTTGATTTGAAAAAAAAAAATTCTGGAATTGTCAGGGATGTAAATCCAACAGACTCAGGCATCAATCCTGTAAAAGCGTGGCGACAATACTCTTCTTACCATACACATTCAGCTTCTCTGAAAACACATGCCAATAACATTGTATCTGGGAGACATAAGGAGATGACAGACATCATGGCTGCCACTTATGCCAGGTAGAGAATAACACTGTATAGGAAAAATTCATCTCTTCTACCTTATCCCAGAGATTGGGCTACAGCAGAAATAGAAATCTGATTGTCAGGCGGATCCACTAACTAATATGTAATGCCGATAGGAAATAGGGAAGAGATGACGCCCATGAGTTATTACCGGAATGGAGTGAAGGTGTCGGGGAATCCTGGCCGGCTGCCCACTTTCCTTGTGCTGCTGAGGTTTTGTATGAGAAGCCTTGTTATTATTATACAGGGCACATCCTGGGCGCCAAGGCCTGAGAGGGATTTACAGCTTACCTTCACTTAGCAAACAGAAGTCCCCTAACTTTATAGCTATTGGGGGAAAGTGTCTGGTTAGTAACAAATGCTCAATCCTAAGGGGGGGGGGGGACACTTAATGGTGACTCAAGTCAGTGGATAAAGTATTTTATGTACATGTACTAGAGGTATCCATTATCTATTCAACCCACTGACCATCGACTTTTAGGATAGAGGGGGGAAAAAAAGAGGCCAAAACTCAAAAGAATGAACTGAACTGATGAAAGGGGCACAGAAATAAAGGGTTTGGTGTCAGCTTCAAACCTAGAGATGTATTGTTGGATGCATTGTTAGTTTGTTTGTTTTAATATGCTATCATATGAGTATAGCTGGTGAATGAAGAGAGTCAACCACTTAAAGATGTTGTTGGGGGAGCAAAAACATTATTACCTCTTCAGCTACCGGGACTCCAGTTCCACCCTCAGCACATCTCAGAGAATTATTTTGAAGGTTGTTGCTAATTACTGAAGCACCAAAGAGCAAAAGTGGCAATGCCTTTACTGCTCCCTAGACCACCCCTTTCATGGCGGAGCTATTCTAGACCTTTAAAGGAATCTGCCAGCTCTATGTAACGCTCAAAGCTCAAGTGTGATGAAGGTTGTGCTGAGCCGCAGCATGCATGCCTCCTCCCCCCACTTCTGCCCGTCTTGACTGACTGACGTACAAGGCTTGGTTTTCTGCACTGAGCATGTCAATCATTCAACTTAGCACAGCCTCCTTGACACTTAAACTATAAACATGACATAGAACTGACAGGTTCCCCTTAATGACAGACTCTTGCTTCCTTGTCAGTGATATCTTTTATTTTTGTAGGTGTTACTTACTGGTGAATACACAGTTGCATTTTTATTATATGGATGTGCATGTACGCCATGATGCGGAAACCTGAGGGTATACACTAAGACGGAATGATCACCCTACAATCTTATTCTGGTTCCAAACCTAAATAGATGTAAAATTCTTGGCCAAGAGCTCTGATTTCTGTCATATGTCATACCCTTTCATAGACATACCTCTGACTGCCCATAGCTACCACTAGAGGGAGCTGGGCAGCAGATAGCATAATGCGTATACATAAAACAGAATGCAGAAAGTACTCAGGGCTCCCCCTAGCAGTGGCTACAGGTACTCAGAATTTTAACATTTAAAAGAAACCTGTCATTATTTTTATTACATTGGTGTATCCATAGAGGCTTCTGCCTGCCCTGCCAGCCTAGATTGATAGATCTCTCACTTTATCCAAACAGGCTGAAAAACAGGAAGAAGCCACGAGGGATGTCCCAGATGACTTGTGGTTCCGGAAGCACGAATGTGATGACAGGTTCCCTTTAAATCTATAGAAGAGAAGTTTTGACAACAGGAGACAAGGAGGATCCAATACATTAGCTGATCCATGGAGTCACGGTGATCTATGTTTCAGATCAGAAGTAGTTTGGATGAGTGTCTAAAACTTATACCCGTATGTATGCAAATTCTAACAGGATCCTTCATGCAAACCAACTTGTATTTCTGGTTTAGTGGTCCTTTAAATGAAGCTGCTAGAACTAAAGGAAACCTATTACAGTTACAGCGTCCTTGTCAGAGATTGCTTCCTCAAAGGATGGGCTCTGTCTGCAGCGCTGCAAGAGATCTGCTATGCTAACAAACACAAATACCGATTTCTTGTAATAACTTCGCCCAAGCTGACCATAATTTTGAATGCATTTTCAATTTTCGTACTGCTGCTGGGGTAAAAACATTGCTGGGCTTCATTTTATTTTTCTGTCCTTTTACAATACGTTCAATGACACAAGATTATCAAACACTGTAATGGCTAATCAATAGAGGGTTTACTTGTCACGGGAAACATATAACACACTAAAAGCAATTGATCACTTCAGTCTGAATCATTTACCAGCAGACAGAGAAAAAGACACCATAACAGCAGCAATGCAATCCCCATTTACACTGAGGCGAACCACATCATACACAATACACAGGGTATACAGCACCACACATGCCCATCACTCATAAGGATGCATGGGCTGTATAGCATGTGTACTGGGGGCTCATCAGACTTCAGCATGAATAGGATAGATAGATGATAGATAGATAGATAGATAGATAGATAGATAGATAGATAGATAGATAGATAGATAGGATAAAATGACATAACATGGACAGATAGATATTATACCATACTATACACATAGATATTATATTATACTATACACATAATATATTCCACATTTTGGGGAATTAGTTACTTTGTAGATTTTGAGCTCCACAATGTAGATCAGAAATGATAATATTTCTTTGCAAGAATGTGTCTCACACCCCAACCATAAAACCCATGCCTATATAGTTTACAACAACTATATAGTGAACAAGCCTCTGCTTTGGATCACACAGCTTTTGGCGCACCCCCTCCAGTGACGACAACATCCAATATCTATAGATGAGTAAATAATAACTGTAATTTAAAAGGGCGGACATGGCGGCTAATATAGTAAACCAAGCCCTGCGTCTGTAATTGTTTACTATAGTTACGGTTCCCTTGAAAATAATTATTCCCCCAAAAATCTAAAGGAAAATATTTTCTTGATTACATGTTTAATTAGGTGCAATACTATAAAGCCGCCTGTAGGTGGCGATATGTGATTTGTCATCTTTGGTTAGAACTGGAGCCTGAAAAGCTAAGTCTGCCTATATGAAACAGCATTATAACCAGGGGGAGGTTTCCAGGATATACAAATAAGAGTGTGTGGGCTTTATATACAAGAATAAAACTCTTTATCTTACAATTACTTTATTCATTGTGTGGATGGTCCAAGTTCCTCTTGGATTATAAAGCCAACACAATGATGTGATATGCCATGACCATAGCAGTGTATCATCCCTGTCCTGGGCTCATTCTATTATAGTTGCCTATGTCCCGGGTGATGTAACATATCCAGGATTCTCTACACCTACATCCTGATTATTATTATTACACAGAAAACGCATCAGGTATGTGAAACACACGCAGCAGAAAAAAATCCATGCAATATAATGAACTTGTTAATGATTTTATAATCCAGAGGATATTCATTATTTGCACAAAAAGGTTTAGATTAGCTAGAGTGACTGACAATATGGCTAATCCATGTATAGATATGCCAATACATCTGAGGAGGATATTGGAGTTTCCAGCCCCAGACTTCTGCTGTGAAGTCTGAATAATACCTAGCATTAAATCTGGTGAAAACAGTCTTATGTTCTAGGCAGCATGCTATCGGCGCCATCAAACACACTGCAACAGTGCCGTCCATTCCTCACATTGCCGCCCACTTCCTGAGATCTCCTCCTGTTTGTACTGTATGTCTGGTTCGGTGCCCTGGAGGCAGGCCCAGCACCCCCAGTGCACCGATATCTCCTCGCCTCAGTGACGCATCAGGCCAGGGACAGATTGGATTCTGAAGGCTATGCGTCACTGAGGCGAGGAGATATCAGAGCACTGGGGGCCTGCCTCCAGGGCACCAAACCAGACGTATGTATAAGTACAAACAGGAGGAGATCTGAGGATGGGAGGAACGGACGGCACCCTTACAATTTGTGCAGCGCTGCAGATCAGGTGATGTGGAAGACTTGATTGAGTAGTTATAGTGGTACATTCGCTTTAGGCCATGTTCACACAACCTATGTTTTGCATAAATCACGGCCGTTGTTGCAATTTGCCGTGATTTATACCAAACATACGTTGCATTGGAATTAATGGAATCTAGGCTGGAATGCATACACATAGTACATGCTCAGCCGGAATTCCAACCGGCTGCACGAAAAGTTGACATGTCAGTTTTATGCGGCCGCTATTCATTGAATAGCGGCCACACAGACATGTCAGTTCACAGAATTGATGTGCCCGCATCCCAAATCAACAGAAATGAAGATCATGTAGTACTGGCTGGGATGATCTTCTCTGACACCGGCCGGGTCACAGAACAGCCGGTCTCATACGTTGTGTGAACATGGCCCTAAGGTGCATATATAACTAAATTACCTCGCCCTGCTCTCAAGATGAGTGGAGGTCTGACCGGCGCTCCTCTGATCGGCGGATCGAGAAAGATGCAGTACTTAAGTGTCTGCTGCAGCGTCTTTAATGTTTCCCTGCAATTGTTGCACTACTTGTAGCACTACTTGAAATGAAAGATCTTCAATGGAAAAATTCATATATTCTGTTCTAGAAGGTGATGCATCTCTTACCTACCAGACATATATACCCAGGGCCGTCTGTAAAGGGAGTTGCATCAGTATGAATGGTCAGGACATATAAGCTGTCACTACTGACGGAGAAGCCACTGATGCCGAGGGCCGATGCATCCAATGCTTGAACTTTTGTTCTCATTCTTGGGACCTCTGGAAAGGCAGGTGTATGGGATGCAGCTGCCATCTATAGTATTAGGTGGGCACTGTGATATGGAAGGGAATATAGAAAGAACCTGTTACATTGAACATGTTGTTTAATTTGACAGCAAGAAGGAGGAGCCGAGCTGACTAATATATAGTTGTGAAGTAGGGCGGGGTGATTTTTTTAAAATTATTCTCAATTTAAATCTCTCTCTTCTTTTTTTTTTTGCTAATTATAAGAGTCTAGTAGTACAGGTTTAGTGGATGAGAGGTGTTGTAATAGTAGAGGTGTAGCGGATAAGGGGTGAAATAGTAGATAAGAGTAAGCAGTAGTAGTGGGAGTAGTAGCAGTAGTTGTGAGAGTAGTAGCAGCAGTGGGAGTAGTAGCAGTAGTAGTTGTGAGAGTAGTAGCAGTAGGGGGGGTTCCTCAGGACACTGCTGCTGCTCCTCCTGGAGGATCTCTTCTGTGGGGGGCAGCAGGGATATCCAGTGTTGTGTGCACACGGCTGTACATACAGCAGGTGGCGCTCTGACCTGCAGGAGAAGCAGCTGCAGCTCTGGGCCCAGTCAGACTGTGTGTTCAAGCTAAAGGCCACCAGTAACCCCCAGGCCCTGAGCTCCACTGCTCCCCCTACATTTACTCCATTTTTGGTTACTTTGGGGGGGGGGGGGGGTGGCCTCCTTCCCCCCCCCCCTCCCCCCTCCCCCCCCCCAAAAAAAAAAAAAAAAAAAAAAACTAAAACAAAACAAACAAAAACAAAACAAAACAAAACCTTTAACCTACAGCAAACATATGTGAGAAGTGGCTTATTAGTTATCAGTTAAATGACCGGGAGCTTCACAACGTTTGCTGGGAACAAATATTTTAATACTACCAATTTATGAACCTACAGAACCCATTACAGAGTAAAAAAAAAGTGCTTTGCTGACTGGCTAATAGTCCGCAAGTTTAATATATATAGGAAAAACACCAACACGTATGGCACTAAATCCTTATGTTAGGCTTTTAAACAGCTGTGTATCCTAAGGGAAAAAAGCAGCTTACGATGAATTGTGAAAATTTCTATTCCTCCTCGGACAGAATTCAACAGTTGCGTTTATGTTGTTGCTGTCCCCCCCATGGCCACTAGAGGGGGTGCTGCTAACACAAACAGGTTGACATATTATAACCATTTCTAACGGTAAAAGAAGAACTTTACAAAGCGTAATTAGACAAACAAATAAAATAAAGACGCGGACATTAACAACGTACTAAATTATGCCAGGTCCCAAGCACCAGCGCAGGATTACATAGAATAATAAGCTGTGTGAGTTATAGGAAGCCGGGCCCCGGCCTACAGAGGATAAAGGAATTATCACTGAGGAAAACTCTTGTGAAAAACAGAGAAAACACACGGCTTTAGAGCGAAAGGCAAAAGGTCAGCAGTAAAAGGTAGAAGAAGGATAATCCACAGAGTGATTCTCTATTTAATAACCCATGACATTACTCCAGCCGTTCACAAGGTGCTGAAAACATGGCAGCTGTTAGCTCCTAGGAACACACTTGGCTCTCGCCTTGTCTGCCTCTCTAACTCAATGGTCCAGCACCTTTAGAACAAACTGCAAAGTATCAATGAAGAGTTGAATTACGACTTCTAACACAAACCCCCTTGTGCGGCTTCACTGCAGGTGAGCGTCTGGACAATAGGAAAGGAAAAGCAGAAGAAAATGGCTTCCCCCCTCCAGATGGTCCTCATTAGGTTCCCTGAATAATAGGAAAAAGCCAACAAGAGGAGAGACACGGTTCGTTTTTCGCCTCTCATGCCTTCAGATGACACCGCGGGGGGTTCCAGTCAAGCAGGACTGATGGTAGGGGGGAAAAAAAAACCCTAACTACTTCAAGAAATATAACCAGAGAAGTTAGGGGGGCATCTCTGCTTTCAGAGCCCCCTCAATGGCTTTATTATGGAGGCCGACATTGTTAGGATGGTAAGTGGACACGTATACAAAAGCACAAGGAGCGCGCACACAAAAGGTTGCCATTTATACCGTTACAAATGAGGCCGAGCGAAAACGCTGACAGACCCTATTAGCAAAGAGCACTGAAACAGCAGAAAACACATTTTCCTTCAAGAAATAAATACACATTTCTAAGGTCATGGGAAACCATCTTGCGGACTGTAATGTATGTTTACCTTACCATAATTAGTCTGTACGGACGGATAGCTGGCACGTGACTTACCACCGGGTACCTGGCATACATAGGGAACGTGCTCTACTTATTCATAGTGATACATAATACGAATATATAACAACACACAGTAAACTATTATAGCAATGTACATACCGGGACATAATTCTCTTTCAAATTTAAAGCATACCTGTCGCATTTTATTATTTTTTTTAAATCAGCAGGGATTATGACCAGAAGTTGTTTTGCAATATACACATATAGCGCTTTGTTATTAAACTAACTTTTGACATGTTATAGAGACATGTCAAATGGTTTAATCGGTCTTGGTCCGAGTGTTCAGACCCGCACCGATCGGGAGAACGAGACAAGAGAAGACCGCAATAAGGCTGGGTTCACACTGCGTTTTTGCAATCCGTTCAATGTATGCGTTTTTAATTGGTTACTTTTAAACGGACAGAAAAACGTAGTCTACACTACTTGTGTCCGTTAAAAATTGCATCCGTTTTGTTCCGTTTTTTGTTTTTTTTGTAAATGGAAGTCAATGGAAAAAACAATTGCATCGGTTTTTGCATTAATTTTTTCATAAAATGTGTATGTTAAACTGATTGCAAAAACGTAGTGTGAACCCAGCCTAAGCGCTTCCACCCTCTGCTCTGTGTCACATGATCGACCTCATGTAAGTCTATGGAGCCTGACTGATTATGCTGACACAGAGCAGTGAGCCATCTCTCCCCACTTGTTCTGACTATCGGTACAGGTCTGAACAGTCAGACCCGGACCGATTATGTCTCTATGATAATAGGTACACTTTAAATTTTCTATGTTTAAATCAGCAGAAGTTAATTGCCCTTAGTTGATGTACAGGAATACAAGAGAGACCAGATATCGGCCCAGAGGGAGCACGGACCAAAGTTTGGCTGTATGTATAACGTGGATTAAAACAGAAAACGTAAAATAATTAGAGTATATTGCAAAACAGCTTGAGCTATCATGTGCTGTCCTTAGAAAGAACGTCAGGCAGGTGCAAAGTGGAGAACCCTTCCTATCTCTGCAAAACCAAGAGATTATAGGAGATTACGGCCGCATTAAGAGAGCCATAACTGAGGCTACTTAGCGGTTTACCATTACATTATGAGCTAGTGCACCTTCAAGCGCACCACTAGTTTCACTGCCAAAGAAGTTCAGATACTCTGCCATCTATGGGGGTCTGAATTTACCAAATCCTCTTTACCATGTATAGCTGTTTTCTCCTTTTATACGTAATGCCATACGGATATGCCAAAGGTACGTGTATGCCCATACTGATATGCCATAGGTATGCCCATACTGATATGCCATAGGTATGCCCATACTGATATGCCATAGGTATGCCCATACTGATATGCCATAGGTATGCCATACTGAAATGAAAACCTGCTTGGGAGGCTGATATTTGGACAGGTTGAAAAGCTGCCATATCCTTGCTCCAAATGGATATAAGGGATCGGCACAACTATATTGGTTTATCCCATTGTGTCCCCTCTTGGAGCAGGATTTCATTTTATTGTAAGATTCATAAACACCATGTTATTCCTATAGTAGGGTCCCAGAATGTGGTGTGGAAAACAGAGATTCATGCCCACCATGAGTCATAACATACTATATAAATCTTTTCCGGCGTTTAAGACGACTTTTTAACCCTGAAAAATCTTCTTAGAAGTCGGGGGTCGTCATATACGCAGAATATGGTCGCCCCATATGGTTGGGGGGGTTCAAAAATGGCCCCATCCCCACCGTATGGGGAAACCACTATAAAAAAAAACAAAACAAAAAAAAAACATTTAACTCACCTGGGCACGTTCCCGACATCGGCATTCCTCCCGTACCGCTACCGGCGCAGGCATTGTGACGTACACTACCTAAGACGGAGATCGCTGAACCTCTCCTTGGCAGCCAAGCGTCTCATCAGAGAGGCTTGGAGATGCTCAGCTGCCAGGAGAGCTTCAGGAGAATGAAAGAGGCGCCGGAAGTTCCCGAAGTCATTCTCCCGAAGCTTTACCGGCAGCCGAGCGTCTCCAAGCCTCTCCGATGAGACGCTCGGCTGCCAAGGAGAGGTTCGTCGATCTCCGTCTCAGGTAGTTTACGTCACACTGCCTGCATCGGGGATGGTACGGGAGGCGCGCCAACGCAGGGAACGGGCCCCAGTTGAGCTAAATGTTTGTTTGTTTTAATTTAGCTGCAGTTAACCCCTGCCTGACCGCAGTAGGGATGCGGTCAGGCAGGGGTTAACATTTTCCGGCGTATAAGGCGAACCCCTGACAATCTACTTAAAAGTCAGGTGTCGTCTTATACGCCCAGTCGCCTTATACGCCAGAAAATATGGTATATAAAAAAAAACTTGCCTCTACTGCTACACTGAACAAAGCCTACAGTATATCCATAGAGATTATACACAACCGTCTTCTATTTAGGAAAGTGGCGGGAAATCTGTCCCACATCCCACCCACTTTAAAAAAAAAAAAAAAAACTACTTAAAAGTGATACACGTGTTAGAGCCAGTGCTGCTGGTGCTTCATAAAGAAGACTATCCTGAGTTGAGTAGCTTGAGATGTATACAGAGGTTAGTGCCATTGAGTTTGCTCCCTTTAATGTGTTCGTTTGTATAAAAAGAAAGTGGGTTAATGAACAAACAAACATGATGAATTAAACTGGAAACAAAAAACCTAAACAAATCTCACCCACTATAAAAAAAGTGAGAGCTTCGATAGAACTGAAGGAGAAAATAAATAAGAGACGGCAATGGGAGCTGATTATATCTCAATGGTAGCAGGGGGGTGGTTAAACATCCTACACCGCCACCGCCTTTTGGTAAGCCATTAGGGTGATCAGGAGGGGGCAACATAAACAGCCGCCCTCTGACCTGCTGCTATTGACTGCCATAGTCACTGCTTCCACAATGATGGGAGGAGGTCAGCCGCTGAGGGTCTGGCCACCACAAAAGCTTTACAAAACCCTGATGGTTCCTATTGCAAGGCAGGAAAAACAGATGGCGGGGCAATAAATTTACAGACCTGTATTCATGAGCTTCCTAAACACTTAGCACTAGGACCTCTGGAGTCTATTAGGTCAATACCATTTCCATAGACATAAAGCTGATCAGAGCGTTTTTTTTTTGTTTGTTTTTTTCTTTTTGTAATTATTAACAAAACTGATAACTGATACTTAAGAGAGTGATGGGCAGGATTCACATGTAGCTTTTTAAGCCAAAACCAGGAGGGGGGTCAAAGGCAAAAAAAAAAAAAAGAAGGACATTCATCCATAGTTCTCTATATTGTTTTTTTTTTGCTGGTTTTAACTAAAAATACTGACCACAATATTCCATGTGAACTCAGACCTACAAGTACAGGTTACGTGAAGGTGTTTATAATGATAATTGGAGATAAAAGTATAAAAGACAGGTATCATCTTTTTTTCCATCCGCTCTTAGACATGGAGGTACGAAGCCTGTGGCTGCCGCACGTACCATTGCCGCCGCTCCCTGGAATTGGGGCTGGCTACTATTATAGGGGAAACCCAACCACTAGTAGCTAACAGCTCAAGGTATCCAATAAAACTAGACAAATACAATTTCTGACTCCCGATGGGGAGAAGGTGTCCCCCTAGTACTTTGGACAGGGTGCAGAGTATGCGTAACTTAGGAGCGTCAATTGGTGATGTCAATGCACCCTTAAAGTGTCTCTGTCGTTATAACTTTCTAATCTAAATCAAAAGTAGATATGATGTAAAGAAAGTTTGCAATTTACATTCATTATTTTTTTTGTCATCATGGAAAACACAGCACCTGTTTTTTGACGGTTTCCTGTTCTTTTCTTTTGAAAAAAAAAAATAAAAAATCTGAAAACAGGACGTCCTGTGTATCCCAGGCCATCTGAGCGCTCACAGAGACAAGGCAGTCATGTGACTGATGGACACATTGAGACGTGACTCTCTGTACTGGCCGGAATTCCTGTGTATAGTCTGTTTTTCACAACCAGCACAAGACATAAAATCTGCCTTCAGGAGACTGGACCTGGATTTCTGGTAAGTACTGCTTTGTTTTACAGCATGATAACAACAACAAAATAATGAATGTATATTGCAGACTTGCTTTATATCACGTCTACTGTTGACTTAGATTTTGAAAGTTATAACGACAGGTACACTTTAAAAGGGGTAATCCCATCTGGGGTAGTTTTGGCCTACCCAGTATAAGATCTTAAGAATGAAGACCTCAAAATCCAAAATCCCAGCAGAATAGAGCTGCAGGCCGTACATGTGGGCCACAGCTTCATTCACTCTCTATGGGGGTGCTGAAGAGCGCCATTCAGCTTGAAATTGAACAGAGCTGCAGCTCACAGTTTTATTCTATGGGGAGTTCGGGATCTCCAATCTTAAAGGGGTTATCCAGCGCTACACAAAAATGGCCACTTTCTTCCAGAGACAGCCCCACTCTTGTCTCCAGTTTGGGTGTAGGTTTTGTAATTCATTTCCATTGAAGTGAATGGAGCTTAATTGCAAACCGCACCTGAAATGGAGACAAAAGTTGTGTTGTCTCTGGAAGAAAATGGCAATGTTTTGTTGATTTGGATAACCCCTTTAAGATTGCAGAGGGGCCCCTGCGGTCGGAGCCCTGACAGATATGCCCTATACTGTGCAAAGCTGCCATAGATAACAATGTATAGCTAAGCTTAGTGATAACAACATTATAGGGGTGGTCTCTATTTAATAGAAATTTAACCAGCTGATCATTATGGGGTCAGGCTTCAGAAGCCCCTAGAGACCAGACATATTCTATATATGCCATCAGTTCATCCAGAGGAAGAGGGGTTCTCTACCTTGGCTTATAGAGTGAACCAAAGTATCTGGTACATAGAACGCTAAAGCTAAAGCCAATGGCCACACAATGGGGTTTTGCACATATGCTGTAGTTGCAACATAGCACATTCTCCTGGGGTTGGCAGGGGGTGGAGAGTGGACAGAGAAGTCAGGCACTGGAGAGAGCAAGGTAGGGTAGTAGCTTTTTAGATCCACGGACAATGCCTTTAACTCAGCAATAATGTTAACTACTGCTAGGAAACTGTTTAAGAGACTCGGCTCCTCAAAGATATTTCCTTTAAAGGGGTACTCCAGCCAAAATCTCTCTTTTAAAAGGTGAAGTCTGAGGATTTTGAAAATCTGGAAGCCGCAGGAGCAGGGGGGGAATTTAGTTACAAGTTCACTGCTCCTACATGCCCGCAGTGAGCAGTAGGACCGGCCGTGGCACCCCCGCTGAGCTCTGGGATCTCCAGGGTGTAAACGTCACGACCTGGCTGATGGAGTGGCCTCTCAGCGAGTCAGTGATTGAGGTGGGACACCTCTAAAGTCACTGAATGGCTAAGCGCCCAGTTCATCAACCGAGACAGGCATTTTCCCCCGAGTTGAGAGGTCATCACAACTCGGGGGGAAAATGACCCGAGGCCGGTCCCGCCACTCACCGTGGGCACGGGGAGAGGTAAGTGCCTACTTGCTATGAGATTTCCCCCTGCCCCTGCTGGCTGCTGGATTTTTAAAAATCCCCAGACTTCTCCTTTAAATCAACTGGTTTCAGAAAGTTATATAGATTTGACATTTATTTCTATTTAAAAATCTCAAGATGTTTTTTTATGTGGATTTGCTCCTGCTCTGGACAGTTCCTGTATGGGACAGAGATGTCAGTAGAGAGGACTGCGTCACACTGGAAAAAAACTGCAGGACATACAGCAGCTGATATGTACTGGAAGACTTGATATTTTTAAATAGAAGAGAATTACAAATCTATATAACTTTCTGAAATCAGCTGATTTGAAAGAAAATAAAGATTTTTGCCGGAATACCCCTTTAAGAAAACACTCTTCAAGTGCAGAATATGTAAGAATCACAATAAACATAAGTATTAGTAATAGTTAGTAATAGTCATCCCCATACTGCAGTGGAGTGTAGCTGTATATATAACACATCAAAGGAGACAAAAATATTTGCAGTATTAAACATACAAGACAAGACAATAAAAATCATTCACGTTGGAGGGGAAAAAAAAAATCTTGCAGAGTTTTTTCAATCCAAGAGATGATCCAAAAACCCAATCACTTATTTTCCAAATGAATCCAATTAGTCCCGCGTGTGACCTGCTCGCCCATCTGTATGTGCAGGCCTTAATGTGCGCTGCTCCCGCTCACTTCACTTTGAAGTATGATGCAGATAAATTTAGTTTAATTTCCAGCAGATCTGACTATCCATTTTCCAAATGAACCATCTGGATCAGCCTATTAAAATTAATTTATAACCTAACACAAAAAAACATGTTTGTTACTCTCAAACTTGCCAAAACTTATAATTGTTTTTGAGCATTGTGATCAGATGAAACACATTTTGGGACTCGCAAGTAATAACACGTAGTGATGTAGTCTGCGGGCTTACGTGGAGAAGGCGGAAATGTTCTGGGCTTAGATTTGCTAACAATACTTCAGTAGTTTGCTAGCGGTGTACATTCATTGACAAAAAAAATAACGCACCTAAATAGAAATGTCTGATTGGTGCAAAATTCAGCATGCACTTATGTAAATGATTACAGGTGTGGTCTGATTAGATTCTGGGTCTTACCACAAGTGGGCGCAAAAGTGCTTTTTGGTGTAATATTAAAAAGCTCTCAGAGGCTATTTTTGGGTAGTGTACCTCTTCATGAGAGATCACTGACTGTTAAAGGGGAACTCCAGCAATCCAATGTGTCTACGCTCCTCCTAACCCCAGATTTAAACGTTTACAACTGATGCCAGTTATACATTATGGTAACAGGAAACTACAACTCCCAGCATGCACTGCGCCTCAAAGCCAACTGCCTAGAAGACTTCTGTCTTGTAGTATCTACCAACCACTGGCTTAATCTGATTCTGCTTTGCACAGTAAACACAGTATCTGTTTTTTTTTCTGTATATCTATCTTTCTATTTATCAATAAATTAGAGAAAGAGAGGAAACAACAGTGTCTTCTTTTCCCTATACAACTCAGGAGAGGCTGTTGTTTCCCCGCCCTTGGCCAGGTGGATGGGGTTATAGATTTTACAACTTGCCTGGCAACAGAAGAGACAGATCATGTGACCTCTGTCTCAGAAGGGAGGGGGAGGACAGAAGAGTGGAGACAGAGTGGACCAGGAAGCAAGGATTTTCACCAGCGTCAGTGGGCGAGTCAGGATATGCTGCAGAAAAATGGACCAATTTATGAAATAGAAGCCTATTACAAACAAGCTTAGATTATAGGTGGGGATTGAACAGGGTAAAACCTTTCTTAACTAGAGTTCATCTTTAAGCCTGCCTCTTTGATGCACTCGAAGACATTTTTCTAAGTTCACTGTAATAATAATACTAATACTAATAATTTTATTTTTTATTTGTATAGCGCTAACAGATTCCGCAGTGCTTAAGAGGGGGGCACATCACTGGACTGAGAGAAACAGTATTATCATTTCAATTAAGTACCCACATCTAGGCCACTCTGATGAAGCTGTTGGGAGCTGTGGTTTCATAAGGGAAGGCACACACAACAGACAGATCAGCAGTACACGGGATTGATTGGTCCACCAGCACGCAAGGGCAGCTCCTTGTTCACCATTCAGACAAAGGCAGTACCCTTATTACATAACCCTGTCTATGCCTGGACCATCTCCAGGCTCTTAGTAGAAGGATACTGGGTTACAGTGTTACAGAGCCCATTACGTGTCCTGTCATTGACAGACAGCCATGTCACCTTTGTTGGTAGTGGAGTGGTGTAAAAAAAAAAAGCCTTGACTGCTTTGAGCTGGAACCATATAATTTTTAACAAAGAACCCAGCTTCTGTTTAAGATTCGACTGACTGTCTGTACAACTTCTAAACCATCTCCAGAAGCCTCAAAAAGGCAGGAGATATCCAAGAAGCCATCCTTTTGTATGTGGCGAAACTCCAAGACTAACACAAAAAGATGTCTGACAGATTATTTTACAGATTTTTTCAGCCAAAGCCAGGAATGGATTTAAAAAGAGAAGAAATCTCAGTCTTATCTTTACGACCTGTTCCCTGTTTATACTCCGTTCCTGGCTTTGGCTGAAAAAATCTGTCAGATAATCTGTCAGACATCTTTTGGTGTAATAGGGCCCTGAAACAGTGACTAGTGATCTGGATACACACATGAGTAACCAGGGTTGTGGAGACTGAGACAGTTGTGTCTGGAGTTGAAAAAATGTACTGCCTCCAGCTTTAAAAAAAATAATCTTTCAAAATTTTATAATTGAGGTTCCATAAGAATGTTATAGATTTTCCTTATCAATATATTTTATGTTCTATCAATCTAAGGACCTTATTCATTAAACCCCTCTCACACATACATTAAGTTTCCTCCATATATCAGTAATAAAGGACTGGCCCTATTACATAAGGGGGGTCGGGGAGAAGTTGTCAGTCACTACTTGGCAGTTTGTTTCTGAGCTTGAAGAGTCCATTGTGTGGGGGGAGATCTGTACTGTTCTCTTACTGGATGCTTATAAATGAGCAGCAGTGTAATCTGAAGATATCCTGTGTAGTATAGAGAAGAAGGAGGAGGAGAAGAAGTGATAAGTAGGAAGATAAGTAGTGTAGCAGTAAACTCTCTCCTCAATGTGGTGTTTTCTCTCTGAGACAAGATTGTGTGTTTTTATTTTGAGAGAGAGAAATATTAAAGGAGTATTCTGGGCAACAGTCAAAAATCTAGGGGGGACCATAATAAAGAAGTCCTATTTACCTATCCTGTGCCCCTGCAGTGCAGCATCACCACCGCTTACCATCCCCAGTCAGTCTGTGATGTCACGGCCCCACTTAGAAATGCCCGCTCAGCCAATCAGTGAGTGAGGCGGGGCACAGCTGCAGGTAGTTCCTGAGGGGTCACAATGATTCAGGAGTGCGGACGCTGACAGAGAGCTGATCAATCTGGGCCTATGTCTGACCTCTATATTACAGGTATCTGGCATTGTTAGCAGTGTTTCTTTGTGTATTGTGAATATTTAGTTAGAAACATAGACTGTCAGCCGAAAAGACCACGTGGTCCATCTAGTCTAGTTTTGAGTTCTTCAGGACTGGAAACTAGCTGCATCCACTGCACACACACACACACACACAGATGAGAATCTGCTTTACATATTTGCCTTACTCATTTAGAAGTCGCCCCAGGATCACGTAGGACACTACCAAGAAGCTGCTGAGCCAGATCTACTTTTCACTAGTATGATAAATAACTCCCTGGTGTCCGATTGGTCATTTATAAAGGAACTGGAGTCGGACTCAGGAGTCGGTCCCTGATTAAGGAGTCGGAGCTGTAGCTTACTACAGCCCTGTTGGTAACACTGGACTTGGTAGAAATCATAACAGGTGTTGTCACAGAGGCAATAGTGAAATTAGATGAGCATCTATAACTTGGCAAAGAAATATTAATAGATTAGCAGAAATACATACATAAAAGCTTCTTTTTGTACACAATAATTCTATAAGTCTTTAGATTTCCCCCACTGCCTAAATTTTAAAGTGATGGGTTGAAGAGGAAAGGTACCTTCAATAGAGGGCGCCAAAGACAATCTTCTTAATTCTGGATATGAGCTAATTTGCATATCTGTTTTCCCAGAAAGCACCATCTGATCTCCACAAATAGTAACAATACCCCCACATGCCGAGTCTCTCCCCAGAACACTGGGGATAGTAGTGACATACCTGTCTTAATGTATTCTTCTCTGGTATAATCTTTCTAGGGGGTTCATCCCGATGACAATCCTCTCTTTCTGAGGCGGTCTGCATGAAGAAAGAACAGTTAATTCCATGTGTAGCCGATGCTAGAGCAGCGCCCTACATAGTAAAAAATTATCCAGTTATAAAACAGTCAGAGGTAACAAGTGGACACAAGACAAGATGGAAGCTGTTACACAAGATGGTTTTGCTCACTTTCAGGTCACTGGGTGCCTCTTTTATGTAGGAACACAGAAAGCCGGCACACTATGGTATTGGGGTAGTTATTTCCTTGCTCAGCTTGAAAAAAACAAATAAAATGTACCAACAACAGAGACAATGGTTCAGCTATTACACATTCGCAGGATCACGCCCCACTGTTAGCAATTGTTTTACGCTGGCTAAGGATGGGACCACAGGAAGATACAATTGCCATTAACATGGACCCTTTGTTTCTCGAAGAAATAAAAAAAAAAAAAAAAGAAGGTAAAATAAAAGCGATCTACAGACTCTTAATTACATGCAACACAAATCCATCAATACTTCATAGCAAAGAAGTGGGTCCCTAGTGACTGAAAGCCCCAAGCACTCATAAAACAATACTAGGTTACTTAGATGGGCTTTCTTTGTGCTTTAACTGGTTAGTGACCATGACACTTGGCAATTTAAAGGGGCTGTCTTATTAAGCTTGTCCATATGGACATTATAGAGAAGCGTACCCCACCTGGGACCCTCTTCTATTAGTACATCTACAATATTATCACACCCGGCAAGTCTGTGTGTTGCATAGTCGGCCATACATCTGAACAACCGCCACGTAATACTACACCTCCTTTGTGGCGGCTACAACGTATGGCTAGCGGCAATTTTTACAACAATGAAGGCTGATAGCCTAGCATGTAAGAAGGTGGACCTAGAGGGAACAGCTGATCACCAGAATAGCTTCATTTCAAGAAGTTGGCACTGTGAGCCACAAAGTCTGTGCATTGCTATACTCATAGCTGCCAACCTACAGGCATTACTTATAGCTTCTGTGGCCCATGTCCCCTTTATTATACTGCTGACTAGAGATTAGCGGAACTTGGGCCAGATCGTTCGGCCACAGGCTCTATGTTTTCCAGGACTCCCTAGGGCTGCATCCAACTTCTTTAGCAACCGGTGTTTAAATGCCAAAGGATCAGACTTAAGCATGCTTGAGTTGCGCTCCTTTCTAGCTGTGACCTTTTCCCTTTTTGCCAGAAAATACAGGAGAGAATAGATCTGAAATATACTCAAGATTTGGCACACAGAAGAATCCAAAACTTAGGAACAAGTATGTAACCATTGACTATTATTAGTGAAAAGCTTAAAGGAAAAGTCCGGTGAAAATATTTATTAAGGTATTACATTGCTCCCCAAAAGTTATACAAATTACCAATATACACTTATTACAGGAAATGCTTATAAAGTGTTTTTTTCTCTGCACTTGCTACTGCATCAAGGCTTCACTTCCTGGATAAAATGGTGATGTCACTTCCTGGATAAAATGGTGATGTCACGACCCGACTCCCAGAGCTGTGTGGGCTGTGGCTGCTGCAGAGGATGATGGAAGAGGGACACTGAGGGACACAGGGCACTGGAGGGACACTGAGCATCCCCCTGCCATCATCCTCTCCAGCAGCCACAGCTCACACAGCTCTGGGAGTCGGGTTGTGACCATCACCATTTTATCCAGGAAGTGACATCACCATGTTATCCAGGAAGTGACATCACCATTTTATCCAGGAAGTGAAGCCTTAAAGCAGTAGTAAGTGCAGGGAAAAAAGCAATTTATAAGCATTCCCCGTAATAAGTGTATATTGGAGATTTGTGTAACTTTTAGGGGGCAATACAACACTTTAATTAAAAATTTTGCCGGATTTCTTCTTTAATTGAAAAATCATGGATCTGATCAACTGGAGTCACTGGTAAATGACATTTGGTCTGTTAAAAGTCTATGGCCATAACCTAGATATGACGCAATATGGATTGGAATACCTTATTCATTGTATCCTACTTTATACCCAGAGCATTGCCTTGAAGCGTTGCGTGAATGGGGCCTAACCATTTCCCCCAACTATACAATACACAGTCCCACAGGAGTGTCTCTCTTCAGTTTGGCCGACAACCTTGAGAAACTTTTGAAAGCACTTTAAGTAATTGAGTGTTGATAGTCACCTTAGGTGAGACTCGGTAGATTCCTTCCTTCTGAAAGAAAGCCATTTTGCAAACATTTTTCGAAAGGACGTCGTACTTCGTATTACACTGATTTGCACAGAAAAATCAATGCAGTTCTACATTTTAAAACCATCTCCCATTGATCTCAATTGGAGACGTGGTACCATGCAGCCCCGCTTTGAAGCTCCCACTGAAAATAATGTAAGTTTCATGATATGACCCTGGCGTGCCAAAGTTCAGTTCAGCAATGACCGAAGGGCAGCAGCTGGGCAATGTTTTGCCCATGTGTACAATGCCAGCTTCCCTACCATTTGGATTATCATAAGAAGAATCAGTACTGTCTGTTGCCCCAATACAAATTTTTGCTGTTTTTAAAGATGCAAGAGTGTATTAGGGAAGTCACTGGCTAGACAACGCCAACAATACCCATAATGCCAGCTGAGAAAGGTGAAGGTCGGTGTTTTCCGATCCTGTGATGCTAGTAAGAACTTCGATGCCACATTAGCCGCCCAAGCATCGTGTCGATATTGGCATGGCATCTGCCAGTTTATGACCACTTCTAGAAATGATGGCACTATTGCTTTTGCCACAGGCAAGTCATGGCAACGTTCCGGCTCCAAAACAAACACATTATTTATGACATATCGCCAATATGTTCTAGGCTGAAATAATCCATGTGTGTTCATTTTTAGACGACTATGGCTGCGTTCAATATGTTGCAGAGTGATGTGCCATAACATCCTGTCACTTACTGCATAATGAGGAAATAAAAGAGGCTACGTGCTCCAGTCTAAATCATGTTTTATGGTTACGACCGCTGGCTGTAGGCTGGTCCATGCTATAATTCAGCACCCATCTGTAGGTTTTTCTGTACGCCACACATTGTACGGAAAGTGTCACAGCTAACAGTGGAAATGTTTATTTAATGCAGTAGAATCTGCTGGCTGCATTTGCATCGTATTATCATCTTAAGAGAGAGACTCCTGGAATAATAAGACATGAAAAAATATTGGAATTATGAAGAACACTTATTAATAGAGTCATGCTCAAAAAGAGGATGTGGCTAAGCTGATAGGAGAGTGATGCATCATGGGAGGTAGAGGGCTTGGAATAACAATAAAAAGATCAGCGACAAGTTAATTCCACTACTACAGACCTCCTATGGTGGGCGGTATTTGTTTGCACTTGGTGTCAGTGCTGGAGTAATAGATTCATGACAAAGACACCGCTGCATCCCACTGCAGGCCTATAGGCCTCATGAACAGAGACTCAATGCTTTGAAACAGTGTCAAAAACTAGAACAAAAGATTGGCATACATGACCAAAGTGGCAATAGCAAATGACATAGAGCTGCTGGAGGTGGACTGCAATACCGATCTCCTTTATATTAATCTTGAAAGCCGTACGCAAATCTGTAAAAAGTAATATTGATGCAGTGTAATTTGTTTCACTCCTGCTCTGTTGCATCTATACACTTTGAACTGCATTACTGCAGCTGGGCCATGTGATCACTATTCAGACCACCAATAGATTACTTGCTGTATTTTGTAGACAGGTCAGTCACTCTTGTGTGGCCTACATCTTGTAATTACACCATCATTTATTAAATTGTTACTGACAGCATCTCCACTCTCCTTCCTCATCTGCAGCTGGGAGCTAATGAAAAGGTCATTTCTGCTATGTCCAGCGACACCAGGAGTGCAGTGATATAGTAGTCCATGGAATGATTTTCTGCAGAGTCATACAACACTCCTGACACTTTTTTTCAGTTGTATGCAGAAGTCTCCTGTGCACCCTATGAGATGCAGCTTCAAAATATCAAATAAAGAAGCTGAAGCTGCACCACATAGGGTTACACAGAGACTTTACAATGTGAGTTGGGGATAAATTTTCTGTTTCACCCATCAATTTAACTTAGGCAAAGAGGACGGAGTCTCTTTAATGCTGAGACAAAAGCATTATGGGAAATGTGACTGTATTAGGATTGCCATATCAGAGAGGAATAAAAGGTTCAGAATCGCAGACAACCCACAAATGGCACATCAACTAAAAAGGTGTATACCAGAGCCTCCACTATATTGGCAATATTAATAATAATTATATTAATATTCTAGAATATTCCAGATTATATAGGACCAGCACCATGACCCAAACACAAATAGTCTGTGATAATACAACACCTTTGCCTCAATGAAGACTTTATTATAAGAATGCTACCGATTCTTATGCTGTTACATAAAGTAATATAATACATGGGACAAATACATACGGGGCCTTGTAACGTTGGCAATGACAAAATGTTTGGTGCCACTGTAATCATGTTATACAAATCTAATATGTTATACAAACCTAATACCTTAATACATAAAAGTGGTCTACACCGTAAACTATGGTAGCACCTTCATTAGCGATCGGATACCTCTGCCGCCAAACACCATATTATTACCACTAAAACGCAGTTTATACATCTTAGCTTAAAAAATGGAGAAAGCAGGCAATATTTTCCCATCCTTAATTTACATCGGCATAAAAGTTTTGCTTTTTATCTATATAGCATTTTTCCCCTTTCTACGGTGTCATTTATACAACATTTAAAAACATTTAAGGAGCCAAGGAGCCGGGTTTTATGGCAGCAAGTTTATTTGCATGTATCAGAATCCTTAATCCTATTTGGAGTTGTCAGCGAGGCAGAATGCAAGCCTTGGATAGGAGAATCCCAATCTGGCTGGCAGATGGATAGGTTGGTTATAGCTACAAAACTATATTTTGCCTGAAGGCACAATTCAGTACACTGTTAAAATGATATTAAGCCTCTGTCAAGCTGAATCATTTGGATCTCCTGTATGGAAAAGGAAAGGAGGAGAAAGCAGAAACATATAAGCATTTATTATAATGCTGTGGAGGAACATGTACTCCATATACTGTGCACGGACAGACCGATAACTAGATGGATAGACACAAACACATAGATTAGACAGATAGAGATGGAAATGGTATTGATTAAATAGACAAAGGGTAGGTAGATAGATATACTATAGATTCATGGATGGATGGATGGAAAGATAGAGCAATAGGGTAGATGGACAAAGTACGAAGACAAGGTACATATACACACAACTAATACAAATAACCAACAGCTCACACACATGCACACATACATTATATAACTATACATACACACATTATATACACAAGCATACATACATTATATACACACACACACACACTATATACACGTTATATTCACATACATACACAAAAACATTATATAAATATATATATATATATATATACACACACACACACACACACACACACACTATATCCAGATGCATGCACACATTATATACATACATAATACACTCACAAACTACATACATGTACACATACATTGTATATACAAGATATATACAGATACATGCACACATTTTATAATATATATATATATATATATATATATATATATATATATATATACACATACACACACACACACTATATACAGATACATGCACAAATTACATACACACATACATTATATACACATACTAGATACATGCACACATAATATACACACTTTATACAGATACATGTCCACATGCACTATATACACACAATATATACAGATACATGCACACATTATATACACACACTATATACAGACACATGCACTATATACACACACTATATAAAGATACATGCACACATGATATACACACACTATATACAGATACACGCACACATGCATTGTATACACACATAATATATACAGATACATGCACACATAATATACACACACTGTATACAGATACATGCTCACATTATATACACACACACACAGATACATTATATACACACACTATATACAGATAGATGCACACATGCCTTGTATACACACAATATATACAGATAGATGCACACATTATACACACACACACACACACACATGCATTGTATACACACATAATATATACAGATACATGCACACATAATATACACACTGTATACAGATACATGCACACACTATATACAGACACATGCACACATGCATTATATACACACACTATATACAGGTACATGCGCACATTATACACACATACATACACCCAGGCATGAGAGAAGCAGCACCTCTGGTTTGGGAGAGGGTCTTTTATACCTCGGCTGCCGGAGCACATTGTAGATGCTAATATAATCATTCTCTCTCCTGAGACATTAGCAAATAATCAAATGAAAAAAGCGGCTCATAATTTACTGAGATCCGGGCGACTCTCTATGCAAATGTGACTTGTTATTGCGGCTGCCTCGTTAATCTATCTGAATGCCTTTGACAAACTCCTTTGATTTATTAAGTCATGACAAGTCCAATGTGTGTAGATTCTGTTAGATTGACATTATCATTAAGAGTGGGTGGACGGAGAGCACATGAATGGCGGATATTAGAGGCTGGTGCCTGCTGCACAACAGCTGAGCTGCTCCTGTGCACAAAGCCCCTGAGCGGCAGGCTCTTCCTATCCGGCCAGCCATTCATCATCTCGATGTTAATTGGCCCGGGCTTTAAGCAAATTTTCTACACGATTTAAAGGCCCGATGACACTGATTACTGACCCTCTTCCATACGGTGCCTATTGATTAACCTGACAGAGATGAGGAGCGCCGTGTGCAGGCCTCAACACAACAAAAAGGTGGGCGAAGAAATAAAGATATATTAATGTACAAGCTGTGTCATAGCATTTATCACCATTTCTCATAAAGCGTGGCGCAAATCCCAAATCTACTATAGCCACTGGCATGTGGAGCGGCCTCTGTAACTGCGTCTCTGTATACTGTATGGAGAGATGGAAGATTTAGGCCAGATTACACAGGCTATATACACAGCGGTATTTTACCAGAACAGCCAGATGTGTAATGTTACTGAATGGAGATTTATGGGCTCCTCATCCGCACGCTGCATTGCTGTCTGCTGTCATATTGCAACAAATCTATATCCAGACTGTAGTTACTGAAACTGCAACACTGTAGAAGGGAATATTCCATCGACTGCAATGGGGAAAACTGTAACAATAAAAAGCAAGCATGCATTTCCCCGTTTATATGACTACACCTCCCTGCCCCCACAAGGCCTAGGTCATTACTCTTAGGATAGAGCTCTATTATTCTTAAAGAGAAGGGCACCACTCTATACATAGGATCGTTGACTGTAGTCTAAAGGCCTATTCTGTGAGTATCTGTGCTCCCTGCTGCCACCTCTGTGCATGACAGGAACTGCCCAGAGCAGAAGCTAATCCCCATAACAAACCTCTCATGTTGTAGACAGTTCCTGACATGGACAGAGGTGGCAGCAGAGAGCAGTGTGTCAGAGAGGAAAGACTACACCACTGCAGGGCATACAGCAGCTGATAAGTACTGGAATACTTTTTTTAAACAGAATTTACACATTTTTTTATAACTTTCTGAACACCAGCTGATTTAAAAAGCAAACTACTTTTTGTCTCTGGAGTACCCCTTTAAATCAAACTCCTGAAAGTCTCTAACCCTACTACTTGTACTGTTATTTAAAAAAAAGCAATCTGTGTTTTTTTACCGCTTTTTGTTCACGCCGTTCACCGTACAATATTATTTATTTTAATAGATCAGATGATTATGCACGCTATGGTATATTATATGTTAATTAACTATTATTTTTATGTGCTTTATGTATAAAATGGGAAGGGGGGGTGATTTTCACTTTTATTGGGGGAGGGGCATTGGGGCATTTTTTTAAAACTTTTATAATTTTTTTTTTTTTTTTTTTTTATTACACTTCCCTTAGGGGACTTTTACATTATTACATTAAATTTCATACACTGATCATTGCTATGCCATAGCATAGCAGGGATCAGTGTTATCGGCGATCTTCTGATAGAGCCTGCCTGTGGCAGACTCTATAAGTAGACTAAAGACCTGACTGCACGGAGGAAGGTAAGAGACCTCCAGCAGTCAGGTCATAGGATTGGGACCCCCACGGACACGCTGTGGGGGTCCTAATCGGTGAGTTATAGCAGCGTTTCGGGGTTAATGGCGGAATTTAAGGGGTTAATGTCTAGCAGCCGCGCGATCACGACGGCCTGTCATTAACGGTGAAGGCCCCTGAGCTTGCTTCATATCGGGGCCCCCTGGCGGTGCGTACATTTAGGCCCTTTTGCGTTAAGACCCAGCCTGCGGGGGCATAAATGTATGCCCCTGGTCATTAGGGGTTAATCCTATGTAGCACTGGGGGAGCCCCACCCCTAGTGCGCCACACAGCCTTACCGGACACAGGATTGCACAGTAATGGCGCCAAGGATGAAGGTAAGAGACAGCAACGCCCTGTGCACAATAGGGGACTATCAGCAGGTTAGAGTTGTACAAAACTGTAAGAACACCCCTATAGAAGACCATGGTGCTTTTACTGCATACATGTCTATTGGACACACCTACACACTTTACGATTATCTTTCTTATTGTCTTCTCCCCTGATATTATTTTTTGGAGAAGAAAAGAGAAGAATAAAATGGGCAAAAAAAAAAAAAAAAAAAAAAAAGAGCAAAACTATCCAACAGGTCCTCAAAAGCATGAAACATTAAAAAAAAAAAAAAAAACCCTGAGAGAAAACACCACAAACAGACAACCCATGTGACCGGTAAAAACCTTTCAAAACAGTTATGTTGTGAAGAATAAACTATTAAAGGAACAATTACGGGGATTTATGTGCAGGTAATTACATAAAACGAGATTCTCTCTTTTAACGCCATAGATGTAGGCTTTCATTTTCTGAACTGTACTAAAAATGATTTGTGAGGTGTTTGCGGTTGGTTCCCGTCCTGTACCCGGCCGCTCATTATCACCAATGTTCTCTAATGTATCAAAATAGGAAAATTAATTGTTACACGCTATAAATAATCAACAAACGCTGCGTTCAGCAATGGCTCCATCTGCAGATTTGTTTCAATGAGGAATAAAAAGCTTGGTAGACGGAAGATTCTAATTACTTCTCTGTAACCATGGTCGCTAATATATAAGGTAATTGAGCTCCTTACAAAACGCTATTATTTATTTATCTGGTTACTATGACTAATAATCCAGGGTGCAAAAGTTATAAGAAACCAGCAAAAAAAAAAAAAAAACTTTACTCTCAGAAATGTGATTAATAAGATGTTCCTTAAATGACTCCACAAATATGGATCTCATTTAAAAAGAACAATTTTAATCTTTACTATTTAATATTTAAAACCTGTGTAGCCATGTTTGTTAATATAACTTACTTCCCGAGCTGGTCGGGGGGAGATTTACATTTATAACAATACAAAGAGTAGCGGCAACGGCTAAAGGAACACTTTGTATAAAGTTTGGTTACATTTTTCCATTATGTTACAAATGCTCAACAAAATATATGTATATAATGTACGTCCAACCCCCACCCCCTCCCCTGCCCCCCATCTCAAAAAGTATATCTACACTGATGAGCTATATTATCAAAACCACCATGTACGTCTCTCTCATAACACCAAAAAAGCTCTAACTTGGAAGTCAGGACTCCACAAGACCTCAGGAGGAGTCCTGTAGTATCTGGCACCAAGATCTTGGTAGCAGGCCCTATAAGCCCTGTAAGTTGTTAGGTGCGGCCTCCATGGATCAGACTTGTTTTCCAGAACATCCAAAAGATTTGGAGAAAAAGGCAACACTCCAGTTCCAGTGTGGTAGAGTCCATTATCCTGCTAAAATAAGCCATTGCCCTTAGGGAATACCATTTCCGTAAAGACCCATGGTGCCCCAGCATACTACCAGGACCCAGTGGCTTGTCTTCTTCCCATAGTGCAACCTGGTATCATCTACTCCCTAAGTAACTGGCGTACACCTGGCCATCAAGACCAGGTCCCCTTCCTTGGTCCACTTCTGATGCTTACTTATCCATTGAAGGCACCTGGGCCACAATATGTCTTCCATAACCAGAAGGGTTAGCCTTCATTTACTACATACATCAGTAAGGGTTCACTTGGCCAAATCTGCTGATTACTGCAGAACTGTCTGACTATAAAATGTGTATGGGGGCGCACCGACAAATCTCACACAGCAGGCGATCAGTAAAAAGCATCAGCATATTGGATTTCAGCATGTCCGATCATTTGTCCCCACAAATCGCTGGACATGAATGTAACCAGACGCAGTCATAAGGAATAGATGTAGCCCAACGGTTATCTAAAGTATATGTGTAGTCTAATAGTAAATTACAGCAACTAAACCGATACTGACAGAAAAGAAGTCTAAAGCCTAAGTTATCTCCATTTGCTACATAGCTGAATATAATTTACTATGCTCTGTTTGCAGCCAGTTCAGGCCGGGAGAGAGGATGGCTATGGTGTCCTTCATGGCATGACAGGCAGGACTAATCCAGAAATTATCCGTCTCCAGTAACACAAATGTATCTGTAATATCTTCAGTTCGGCATACATGTGTGTGAATGATACTAGCAGCTCCTTTATGGGGAGTAGGTTCAGTTCTCAGAGCTAATCTACAGTCTCCGTATTTCCTATTGCAAAAGAGCTGCACAAAGCAAAGCTACCCAGCAGGTATTATATGGCCCAGAGACTGGATTTATTGCCCCGCTGCTAAGTGGCACCCTATGTTTAAGCTAAAGCTCCTTGTTTGCTGTCATCGCAGCTGCAGTTGCCAAGAACAGTTAAAGTCATGGCATCAAGTTGCGGCAGACAATACGTCCTGGACATTGGCAGGAATCGCACTTTCACAGTCATTTCATTAAAATGTCAGTAATGGACCAGGGCATTTACTACCAGGGCAACCATGTTCTGTAATTGGAAAGTATCATGCATTGAAAACTAAAACCGCTCTGATGTATTTTCACACTTGTCAACATTCGACGACTATTTACAGAGACAGTGTCATTATAGGCAGGTGAACGCACAGAGGTGGATGGAGATCTAAAGACTAAAGACAAATCAACAACATATTCTATAAGAGATGAAAGCAACACAATTCATGCAAACACACCACTAAATTTTCCCTACTTTTTTTTCTGTCTAAAGCAATTATGTGGATTTATGCGTTTCCATGGTTACAGACTACAAATAAATCAAGTGTAGTCTGATCCTGCAGTCATACTTTTCTCTAGCTGATACCTACTTCTTGCTAGCCTAAATGTAGGTCCTAGTTGTAATCTGTATCAGTTCCTTGTTGTTTAGATGCTGTATACAGTATGAACACCCACTGGAATCAGGTATCCTACCATAGTTTTATATATACCTCCAGATTTTGTATAATGAACCATATCCTAAACGTAATCAGGCTCAATGGTTAACTGTCTAGCCTAAATTTAGACCATTAGGCTAAATTTAGGCTTACTAAATGCCAAAATGCAAGCCAAATTTTGAGACTTTTTGTGTATGGAAGCACATTTTAAGCCACACCCTTTCAATGAAGCCCATCTAAGAACCCCCATCTAAGAACTAGACTATTTTAGTAAATCTGGGCTTATGTGTATCCAGATAATTTTGTATCCATTCACATTCACACATCTGTGGTCCTGCCCATATCCAGCCTTTCACAACCTGTCTGCAAGGGCAATATAAGGGAACCCGACCTTAATACACATCCATAAAAACTTACGGGTGTGTATATGGGGACATAAAAGATGCGGACCCATTCATTTTCAGCTTTGAATCTTTGAATTATCTGCTGTTTGTCTAATTGGAACTTGCTTTTAAATGTATCTTTACCGGCTACACATCGTCCTGTGTAAACGGGGTTTGTGCAACCGAGAAAGATAAAGGAAAACTGACAGCACAGATGTGAAAACCTTCTCAAAAGTAAGGGGTCATCTTACAGGGCGGGTGTTGAAAGACTTTGGAACCGGACTGGAGAATCTGCGGGCGTTGCATACAGTGTGCTGGGGGGTAGGGGGGGGGGGGTGTGGGGCAAAAACATCTGCATCCCCGCCATATGTGGTGACCCTATGAAGGGCCGAGCAAGCTCTGGGGGGGGTTGAGAGATACGGTAGAGTGGCCCTGTGTCCAGAAAAGCACACCTCACCCGTCTGGCCGCCCTTGTATCCAACCGGTATTACTGTACCTCCTTCTCTGCCTCTCAGATCTCTCTGCTCTCTGATGTTTTTTATTAATTTTTATTTGGCGTATGTTGGAAGAGAGGTAGTCTTATACAGCGAGTATGTCCCAAACTCTATATAACTGGAAACGTTGGGGGTCGTCTTATATGACTAGTCGTCTTAGACGATGAAAAATATGGTCTATAATTATGCTGTCTGTGTCCAGATCACAAGCAGCAGTCTATAGTTACAAGCCATGCTGCTTGTGATCTAGCATCTGGTCCTCTAGAATGATTGACAGCTGGTGGAGGTGGAGCCTGAAGATACAGCCTGCGTAAGAACTGAAAAGCCAGATAGCTGATAAAAAGCAGTGTGGCCGTAAGTATAGCCTTCTTGTGATCTGGAAACTGACAGCACAGATATATACAAGGCTCAATTCTCGGGCCGCATAAAGGCAGTCGCTGATCGACGCTCATTTGCAGCCCCCGTGGTCGAGAAATTTCCACTTCTTAAAGGACCTTTACTGAAAGGAATCGCTCGACCCCTATTAAATGCATTGGTTTCCCCATGCTACCCTACTTGGACAATAAAGACTATACATATAATATACTAATAATGTAAACATTCCATTAGCAAACACACATCAAAAAGGAGCGAATCACAGCCCCATAAACTACTGTAGTTACAGCAAGCAATTGATTATTCCTTGGGTAAAGCGGAATAGATGATGACACCATCAATCTGCTTTTAATGCAGCGGGATAATAAGATACATTACGGAGATGCTCCTTGATGGCTCACAAGATGCTTGTGCAGATTTCTAGTGGAAAGGAAGAGAAAAAAAAAATCCTGTATAATTTAGTTAACTTTCAGAACAGAGAGGGTAGCATTTATTTAAATGCTCATTTCTTCCCCCCTAAAGTGAATGAATTTTCCTCACCAAGACATTCAGGGCAGTGACCCAGCAAATGCATTGAGAAAGTAATCTTCCATCTCAGTGCCACATCACAATTCCTGCTCAGTATTCTCGGGGAGATATTTCAATCAGCTCTATGTGTAAGTGACAGCGCAGCCCATTGCTGGGTTAATTAAACACTTGACTCTAACACCCTCCCCATCATTAAGCGGATAAGAACAGATAATTCAGCCTGCTCCTCATCTGCGGGGTACACAACACACATGTCAAAATTAAGTGAGTCCCAGCCTCCCGGGAGGACCGCCGGGAGTTAATCACTTTAAATCTTATCTGGTTTATCAATTATTCTATTGATTAAAGCAAGATGATTCCGTGCAAGTCAGTCCGCCACATGGGATGGATGTCAGCAATCACAGGACAACAAATCCGAGATGGTCCCGAGTGATTGAAACATGTAATAAGGTAATAACCTCTGATAATGGCGTGCTGCTGGATTACCCTCAATATATGTAACCATTGTGATTAGCAAAAATTAACTCGGTCATAATTCAGATTGCGTGCTGCAGTCGGCTGACATTTTACAGAGGGGGAAATATAATTTTAGGTGAAGGATATCTACTCTGAGGTTGGCATCAGTGATTTTGCTAGTTTATATGTAAATTGAGCTATTACAAAGTGTACGGTGATATATGTAATTCCTGCATGTTCACCACTGACTAATCACATAGCCGCACTTTATGGAAGGCGGCTGACAAACGCAACGGGGATGGGGATTTTTCATCCGCCTTTCAGGCATTGGGGACCTGCTGAAGCAGCCATTTTTGTGCACTAAAGGAACGGTCATAAATAGAAGGATGTGTAGTCAGGCCTGGTTTGCATAGGATAGCAATGGGAAATCCACATCACTCTTCACATAAGATTTTTTTCAATACAGACTTAAAGGGGTAATCCAGGATTAGATAAAGGGCAGCTACTTTCATGCAACAGCACCACCCCTTTCTCAGGTTGTGTGTAGTATTACAATTCAGTTCTATTCACTTCAATGGAAATGAGCTGCAAAACCCACACCAAAACTGAGGACAGGAGTGGTGCCGATTCTGGAAGAAAGCAGCCAAGTTTTTCAGAGACTCGATTGCCCTTTAAAATCCACAACAAAAACCGTAATGTAAATTTAAAATAATAATAATAATAATGAAACGTGCAAAATCTTCACACTGGAAAATGAGAGGCCAAATTTCAAAAGTGTTTGCTGAAAGGAGGGGATGGGAAAAGAAGAGCCCGCATCCTGGACACTTCCCGTACCAGCGGACAGGATTTTAAACAATGTTCTTCTTAGTAATAAATATTGCCCAAGACAAAAAGAATTGTTCCTGTCCCCTCCCCGGTCTCTGTATAGGGCTGTCTGAAGTTTTGATGGCTTGAAGCTGCCTCTGTTTAACACTGGATACCCCCAATTCAATCTTTCTTTTATTTGCAGTCCTGTCAGCAGAATACAGATTGCTACTTACGGCAGCCTGTTGTCTGTCAATTCTTGAGCAAATTTGTAACCGCACTCCTGTTCTGACTGGACATCAGGTGCTTAGTGGGAAGGGGTTCCTCAACTCCGGTCAATGCAACAGAGAGAGACCACAGCACAAGGTTTGAAGTTGCAAATAAATGTAGAGAGGGAGCAGATCTGGTGGAGAGAGGGGTTCTCAATTCCCATGAATTAACTTGCAGTCATCAAACAGTCTGCTGGGAAAGCAAGAAAGTTAAGGGACCTTCATTCATCAATTATTGTGTGTTATAGAAGGCTTAGATAAATAGGATCTGGATCTAGATGCAAGCCACCAATAGCATTGCCTGCAGACTCCATGACAGGAGATGCAGAGATTTCATCAGTGCTGAATAGAAACTTTATAAGCTAGATAATGCACAGCTCCATCTCCTACATCTTATTATTTTGTCCGTATGTTGACAGAGATTGGCCAGCCCCTTTCCCATGAGATGAGACCTGGCTGTAGCAGGAGACTAGAAAGATAAAACCCGACCCTGAACCAAGTCTCACCCCATCAGCTGTCTTTAAAGGGGTTATCCAGTGCTACAAAAACATGGCCACTTTCTTTCAGAGACCGCCCCACTCTTGTCTCTAGCTTGGGCGGGGTTTTGCTGCTCAGTTCCATTGAAGTTAATGGATCTGAATTGCAAACCGAACATGAACTGGAGACAGGAGTCGTGTTGTCTTTGAAAGAAAGTGGCCATATTTTTGTAGCACTGGATAACCCCTTTAAGATTTTAGACTGTCACAGGTTCATAAAGAAAAGCCTAACAAACAATGAGGGTAAGTTTACCTTCTGTATTTAACTCTCACCTCGATAATATCTCGAGACTATCTGACAAATCAGGACCATATCACTCCGCATATCGACTCAATGACTGTCTGCACAAATCTGACATGTTTAAAGGGAATCTGTCAGCTGCAATTCACATCCCAAACTGCTGACACTGTTAGGTCACGGAGACACCTGGTACCTTTCATACATCTGTCTGTGCTTCCAGAACTTGGAACAATGGGTTTATTCTATAGTTCAAAGAGGCCTTCCCGACCATCTGATCTGCAGCAGGCTGTAACGTACCTTCACACCCTTCCCATACATGACCCTGATTTATTGTCAACCAAGGCCGAGCCTCCAGCTGAAAACGTGTTATAACCCTCCGCACCTCAGGAAATTCTCCTTTACTCTTTGCACTGAAGAATAAAAGCCTTTTCTATTTTCTGGAAGCACAGATATATGAAAGGTACCATATGTCTCCCTATTCTAACAAGGCCAACAGTTTAAAGCCTAAATTGCAATTGCCAGATTCCCTTTAAAAATGATCGGCCACTAGTTCTATGAAGTGCAGATCTAGAAGACCGCTCATTTACAATGTGGCTTAGGCCCTGCACTGTAACACGGCTTTTAGACAGGATAAGACTAAAACAGACAGGCGCAAATAGCTAAAAATTTATTACGCTGTCGGACAGATTTACAATTTTCTGGCACAATTCGGACCTAAAAACTTGTGTGCATGCCTTGTATCATATTTATTAAGTATTTTAGACGTTTGACAAGGTGTATAGCGTCACTGGAAAGTGACATAGAATAAATGAGACTTTGCACACTAGAAATTTGAGGTAAGCGTAAGGTAACAACAGTTGGTCTAAATGTAAGGCTATATTATCTGAAGATGTGTACATGAAATACAACTATAATAATTCCCCCCCCCCCGCATAGTTACACTCACTAAGGACTTTTTAACCTCTGTTCTGACGCTATTTTTGTAGTATACAATGCAAGTACAAGTCTAACAGTATGCCAAAGTATATCACAGCGTATTTGTGCAACCGCGCGCTTTTTTATCTATGTTGTACCCAATAAAGTTTTGATACGATTTAAGGAGCTGTGGACGTCTTCCTGTTTGAATATCACAGCGTACTTGCACCAAGTCAATTGATTTTGAATTCCACAATTAAAAAAAAAAAGTTCAGGCCCTTGATCAATGGGTATGCTGTGGTGTAAGTGGGTACACCACTCAGTATGTTTTATACCTGTATACTACAAACATACTATCAGGTTTGATGTGAATGAGCGCTGAGCATTGGTATTAATAGATCTGTTCCACTGAGTGATAGATTTGGCACATCTTGCCAGATACGTAGGAAATAGCAATGAGCGCAACACGAGCATGCCTAAGTCCGATCATTCAGCATTTGAATACTGGTAGCTAAAGAAGGTGGATTCAGCCAATGGCTGTATCCATGTTTCCCAGGGCTCCCTAGGGCTGCATCCAACTTCTTCAGCCACCAGTATTCATGCCAATCAGACTTGAGTTGCGCTCATCTCTACTAGGAAACTTTTCTCTTTTTTTTGGTTGCCATAGTTTACAAAAAAAAAATATTTCACCGGGGCTTTTTTCCGATCTGGCTGGGGGAGGAGGTGGCTGAGGGCAACGATGTCCACGCACCTCCCTGGTTTCAGCTGCGGGTCCCGTATTACGGTGCTCCGGTCCCTGCTGCCCGGCCGCTTCCTGGTCTCTGACGCGGGCTCGAGACGTGACGTTTAAAGTCCGCATAGCCAGTCAGTGACAGAGGAGGGATCCTAGCTCCGTCACTGACTGGCTGAGTGGACTTGAAACGTCACGTCTCGAGTAGGGATGCACGATGCACCGAAATATCGATACTACTATCGATATTCCGGGTCAAAAAACGGTTCGGTACCAGGATTTCCTGGTATCGATACTTTATGTTAAGCTGCATAATAGCGCAGTTTAACAAAGTATAGTGCAGAGAACACGGCCGGCGGCTATGTGAGCTCCAACCTGTCATCTCCCTCTTCCCCCATCGGCACCAAATTTAAATTGCCGGCACACAGCGATTGCTTGTGCCGGCTGTGTAACTGTATACATGCCGCTGTCACACTGACAGCAGCATTCCCCCCTCCTGAGCCGCTCCATATGCAGCAGGGGTCGGCTACTGTGTGTAGCAGACCCTGGCTGCTAATGACTGCTGCTAATAACCCTTTCAATGGAAAGGTGAAGTCCACAGCTCCTTAAAATGTGAAAATCTTTATTTTGCGTCCAACATCAAAAAAAAAAAAAACTACTGAATAAAAACAAACGCCCACGCGTTGCGGAGATACACTCCTTAATCTTGGCCAAGATTAAGGAGTGTATCTCCGCAACGCGTAGGCGTTTGTTTTTATTCAGTATGTTTTGTTTTTTTTTGTTTGATGTTGGACGCAAAATAAAGATTTTCACATTTTAAGGAGCTGTGGACTTCACCTTTCCATTGGATCCTATACGAGTTACGGCTTGCAATATCTCGTTCTACACGTGCTCCTATCTACGGGACACTGGATTTGCACTGTGGACACTTTAGCGGGATGGTGAGCTGACATTTTTTCCTTTCATTGTTTGCAGACAACCCTTTCAATGCCACGATGTAATGCAATCGTGGCATTGAAAAGGATGATTGACAGGTGGCTGTGAAGTAGTAAACTTAGGAGACAGCACTTCTTGTGAAAAAACGTGATTTTTTTATTCACATCAGACGCGACGTTTCTGATGTCGCGTCTGATGTGAATAAAAAAATCACGTTTTTTCACAAGAAGTGCTGTCTCCTAAGTTTACTATTGGATTGAAGCCGAACGGAAGGGTCCTGTGCGGTGAGACGTGCACTCCATCTAAATATTCTTATCATTTTTTTCCATTTTTTCCAGTGCTGTCCCAGTTTGATTTTTAGGTGGCTGTGAAGTGTCCGATCGGCACCCCCGCAATGTGAGTACGGGGGGCTGATGGGTCACCTCACAGCCCGAGGTCCGCACTCACCCTCCTGGTGTCTCTGCTGATAAGAGTCTGGCTCCGCCAGATTCTACTAGCAGAGCACTGATACTGATCTATGCAATGCTACATTAATGATATATAGCATTACATAGCTCAGGTCATCCACAGAGCAGAGCTGGGTCGGCAGCAGGAGAGGGAGAGAGTTGGGCGATCCAGGTGAGGAGGATGGAGGAGAAGGCTGGAGGAGGGGGAGGCAGGAGATGCGGCCACTACATCTGGCAGCACAGGACTGTGAGGATCGGCAGGCCGGGCCGTCAGGACACTCCCGGGGCAGACATCAGTGCGGGTGAGGAGGGGGTCGGCCAGGCTCTGACTGGGAAGGGGGGAGGGGGCTGTAACTTGATTACCCTGCTGTTCAAATCAACAGGTGTGTGTTACATGACTACAATCCCCACCATCCCCCTGATAGCTGGTGTGTGTGTGTTACATGACTTCAACTCCCATCATCCCCCTGGTGTGTTACATGACTACAGTCCCCATCATCCCCCTGATAGCTGAAGTGTATGACATGACTACAATCTACATCATCCCGCCTGATAGCTGAAGTGTGTGTTACATGACTACAACCCCCCAGATCCCCCTGGTGTGTGTTACATGACTGCAGTCCCTATCATCCCCCTGATAGCTGGTGTGTGTGTTACATGACTTCAACTCCCATCATCCCCCTGGTGTGTGTTACATGACTACAGTCCCCATATTCCCCCTGATAGCTGGTGTGTGTGTTACATGACTTCAACTCTCATCATCCCCCTGGTGTGTGTTACATGACTACAGTCCCCATCTTCCCCTTGATAGTTGAAGTGTGTTACATGACTACAATCCCCATTGTCCCCAGATAATTGGAGTGTTATTGTCCTTACTATAAAATTACCACCTTCCTTATCACGCACAGTAAACAGAGCAAGCGCAAAAAAACACCGAGTTCAGTACCACATAAAAACATTGTACTGAATAAAACTACAGATCACAGCGCAAAAAAAAAAAAAAAAAAAAAAAAAAAGACCCCTCACACCACAGCCAGACAGTCTAAAAGATAACAAAGTGTTAGGAGTGGGAATAGTGTAATTTTTTAAAGCACATTTATTTTAAATAATGGAAACTTTATTTTTAGAGTAATAAAATTAAAGGAATGTGAATTGGTTCGTATGGACCTGACGAGGAGTGGGGGCATTTCTATTCTTCTGTTTTTGTTTAATATAATTTATTTAGTATCGAATTGGTATCGAGCATTGAAAAAAAAAAGTCGGTATTGGTATCGAACTCAAAATTCTGGTAGTGTGACTTGTCTAGAGCCCTCTTCAAAGACCAGGAAGCAACCAGGCAGCGGGGACCAAAGCGCCGCGATACAGGACCCGCCTCTGGAAGCGGGGAGGTGAGTGGACGTTGTTGCCCTCAGCCACCTCCCCGGCCAGATCGGAAAAAAGCCCCCCCCTTGCTGGAGTACCCCTTTAACTCCTTTCTAAACACTTTTTAAAACTGTTCAGCGGCATTTACAAGTATCTAAAAATATAAATATACAAGTAAAAATCTAAATATACAAGTAAAAACATGAAGACATAAACTGTGGTATTTACAGCAGGATACTGGAGCATTTTCCATAGTAAATCTCCTACCCGGTGCATGCGCCTGCTTCTATTCTGTTACAAGTTTAACTAAAAGCCGGCAGGAGTGTGACAGTGCACCCGGCGTGTATAAAGGCCAGCAGTTCTTAGAAAGTGGAGCGGCTCTTCATTAGCATGCTGTATTGTACTTTCACCACTAGAAACAATGAGGGTGCTCATCCTAATTGTATTCATCTGAAGAGGTTTGTTCTCTGCAGCTGTTTTGCGCTCGCAGTGTATTTTGTGTAATCAGCACATCATCATAAATACTTTGGCTGCATCCCTCGGGGTAGCTGTCAGTGTTTAATTTACAGAACAACCTGGCCAATGTGAATCTGAACACTACAGCAGAACCTCAAAGTTACCATACTGTCACAAAGAGCTAGGAGATTGCAGCGAAAACTACCCGTCAAAGTCGTCTTTAGACAACGCGGGGGCGGCAGCCATTAGTCACCCAGTCCAATACTCAGAAGAATAGGAACAGACGTCAACACCGATGGCGACAGGCACGCATATTAATATTGTGACCAGATCAATGCTGTCTAAGTGTGTATGTAATAAGCCTGTGACACTGACAAAGCAAAAAAAAATAAAATAAAATCACGTGATTTAAAGAAGCATTGCTGGGGGCACCATAAAACCCACAGATTGCACTTGCACAGATGCTGCATTACTAAGATCCTGTTCACATTTGCTTTTGAGTTTTCATCCTTCTGTTACATTAGATAGAACTTGCACATGACAGACAGTTCTGACGCCTGATGACTATAATTTAGGCAGTCTGTGAAAGGATTCCAATGAAGGCCCCTAATAAATGTGAACAGAGCCCTAACCCCCAAGTAAAAGGAGATATATATATCTATATATATATATATATATATATCTATATCATAAAAATCAAAGTCTGTCTGTCTGTCCTTCTGTCTGTCTGTCCTCTATAGACTTCCAAACACCTGAACCGTTTGACCCCAAATTTGGCACACAGATACATTGGGTGCCCGGGAAGGTTTTAGCGAAGGTCCCGTCCCCGCCAGATGTACAGGAGGGGAGGGGGAGGGGGAAGAGCGGCGCCCCATAGAGATGAATGGGAAAATCTCCTCACTGCAAACACAGGAGATATAATTAGCTGCAGCAGACACGGCAGTTGGAGCCTTAGCAACCAATAGGATTAGGGCTCGTTCCCACTGAGCAAAAGCCGCTGAATTTCTGCGCTGAATCAGTGCTGAAATTTCAGCCGTTTAAATAGGTGCAGAGCTAATTTCCATTGTGTTGAATGGAAATTCTGCTCTGCAGTTCACAGAGTGGAATTTCCGCACTGAACTAATCCGCTTTCCGCCAGAAGAATGAACATGTTCATTCTTCCGCTAGCGGAAGCCTATACAAATCAATGGGGCTCTGATTTTCTGTTTCAGCGCGGAATACAAGCGTATTCAGCGCGGAATACAAGCGTAATACAAGCGGAAATTACTCGCTGAATCAGCGCGGAAATGGGGAAAAGGGTGGGGGAGGAGGATTCTAGTATATGTTCTGGTATAGTCTAGTTTACTCACCAAATACTCGCTGAATTTCAGCGCTGAATGCATGCGGATTCAGCGCGGATTCCTCGAGTATTCCGCGCTGAATTTGTCAAGAGCTGATTACGAGCTGAACACTTTGCTAGCTGAATACGCAGGGATTCTGCTTACATTCTGCTTATATTCTGCTCGGAATTCAGCGTCAGTTGATTTCAGGCGGAAATATTTCCTCGCGTAATCCGCTCCTTTTGCTCTGTGTGAACGTAGCCTTACTGCTTTCATTTTCACAGGGAGCAATGGTTGCTAGGGAAGCTGCCTCACAACATCCACAGTAATAACTGGTAGACTCCCTACTCCATCTATACAGTACATGTATACAGGACCCCCTACTCCATCTATACAGTACATGTATATACACAACCCCCTACTCCAACTATACAGTACATGTATATACAGGGCCCCCTACTCCATCTATACAGTACATGTATATACAGGGCCCCCTACTCCATCTATACAGTACATGTATATACAGGACCCCCTACTCCATCTATACAGTACATGTATATACAGGACCCCCTACTCCATCTATACAGTACATGTATATACAGGACCCCCTACTCCATCTATACAGTACATGTATATACAGGACCCCCTACTCCATCTATACAGTACATGTATATACAGGACCCCCTACTCCATCTATACAGTACATGTATATACAGGACCCCCTACTCCATCTATACAGTACATGTATATACAGGACCCCCTACTCCATCTATACAGTACATATATATATACAGGACCCCCTACTCCATCTATACAGTACATGTATATACAGGACCCCCTACTCCAACTACACATTACATGTATATACAGGGCCCCCTACTCCATCCATACAGTACATGTATATTCAGGACCCCCTACTCCATCCATACAGTACATGTATATACAGGACCCCCTACTCCATCTATACAGTACATGTATATACAGGACCCCCTACTCCATCTATACAGTACATGTATATACAGGACCCCCTACTCCATCTACACAGTACATGTATATACAGGACCCCCTACTCCATCTATACAGTACATATATATATACAGGACCCCCTACTCCATCTATACAGTACATGTATATACAGGACCCCCTACTCCAACTACACATTACATGTATATACAGGGCCCCCTACTCCATCCATACAGTACATGTATATTCAGGACCCCCTACTCCATCCATACAGTACATGTATATACAGGGCACAACAGGTATACCAAACTGTGACTGGGTAACACTGCTACACCAGACCTGACCAATACCACCATACTGTGCTGGATAACACTGCCAGACCTGACCAATACCGCCATACTGTGACTGGATAACACCTCCATACCAGACCTGACCAATACCGCCATACTGTGACTGGGTAACACCGCCACACCAGACCTGACCAATACCGCCATACTGTGACTGGATAACACTGTCATACCAGACCTGACCAATACCGCCATACTGTGACTGGATAACACTGTCATATAAGACCTGACCAATACCGCCATACTGTGAATGGATAACACCGCCACACCAGACCTGACCAATACCGCTATACTGTGCTGGATAACACTGTCATACCAGACCTGACCAATACCGCCATACTGTGACTGGATAGTACTGCCATACCAGACCTGACCAATACCGCCATACTGTGCTGGATAACACTGTCATACCAGACCTGACCAATACCGCCATACTGTGACTGGATAACACTGCCATACCAGACCTGACCAATACCGGCAAACTGTGACTGGATAACACCCCCATACCAGACATGACCAATACCGACACACTGTGACTGAATAACACTGCCATACGGTTAAATACAACCCTGCAGGTATACAGGACACTACAGGGATACAGGACCCCAAAACTATACACTACAAGTGCACGGGACCTCCACAAAACTATATACTACAGGTATACAGGACCCCAAACTTTACACTACAGGTATACAGGACCCCAAAACTATATACTACAGGTATACAGGACCTCCACCATATATATATACTTCAGGTATACAGGACCTCCACCAACTATATACTACAGGTATACAGGACCGCAAACTATACACTACAGGTATACAAGACCCCAAAACTATACACTACAGGTATACAGGAACTCCACCAACTATATACTACAGGTATATAGGACCCCAAACTATACACTACAGGTATACAGGACCTCAAAACCATACACTACAGGTATACAGCACCTTCACCAACTTTATACTACAAGTATACAGGACCCCAAATATACTACAGGTATACAGGAACTCCACCAGCTATATACTACAGGTATATAGGACCCCAAACTATACACTACAGGTATACAGGACCTCCACCAACTCTATACTATAGTTATACAGGACCCTCAAACTATTTACTACAGGTATACAGGACCCCCGAACTATATACCAGAGGTATACAAGACCTCCACTAATTATACACTACAGGTATCCAGGACCCTCAAACTATAAACTACAGGTATACAAGACCTCCACCAACTATACATTACAGGTATACAGCACCAACTATATACTACAGGTATACAGGACCCCCGAACTATACAGTACAGGTATACAGGACCTTCATCAACTGTACACTGCAGGTATACAGGACCTCCCTCAACTATACACTATAGGTATACAGCCCCCCCAACTATGCACTACAGATATGCGAGACCCCTAAAAACTATACATTGTGGGTATACAGATCCCCTCCAACTATGCACTACAGGTATACACTAATTCCACTGATTAACTCAGATGAAACAATACCTTTAGCTTGGCCTCCTGGGCACCTTAGAACAAATCTAATTAACACACTGACACTTTATACCCGGGCAGCGCCGGGTACATTTTCTAGTATATATATATATATATATATTTTTTTTTTTTTTATATTATTATTATTTTTGTTTTCTGTTGCGGCTGTATTATTTTTTCCTTTTTATGACATTTTTTATGTTTAATTTTACACTTTAAGGCAAAACCAGATTTTTGGCCCACATGATCTATAGAAGCCTTGTTATAAATCTATATACAGTACCTTGTTCATATACAACAGGGCAGACAATCAATCTGCATTTTCCTCAATTTTGGAATTAATCGTGGTGTAGTGTGGTGCATCTTCACCAGCAGATACACTCTGCTAAACTATCTTTGGCACTTTGATAAATTACGGACTGTCTAGTTTCAGCTATTGCTACCCTTCTTTTAAACATAGTCGATCATTTTGGGCCAATTTACCCATAGGGGTATGTACTGTACAGGAGTTGTCTGGTGATACAAAAAGAAAAAAAAAAAAAAAAGCTTATATTCCTCACTCCCCCACTTCTGCTGTCATGGAGCCCCGATACGGTACAGTGTTCGGTATGAAATACTGTCTGCTCAACCAATGAGCTTCTGAGTTGGAATACCATCACAGCTGCCGATGAATGGCATAGGCTAATATCAGATACAGCAACTACCAAATTTACCGATCTGTGCCTGGCAAGCAAATAAAGAGGCTGCAGTGTTCACTGGGATTTAAACCCCTACAAAGTGATAACGATTGCTGTTCCAGCCGATAATAGTTTGGTGCAATAGCTCAGGTTAAAAGGCAAAAATCAGCCAATGCACGATGTCGGCGCTTCATTGTCTCTCAACATGTTTGATAAAATTGCTAACGATATCGATAGTCTGCTGGCCGTCACTCCGTGTAATGGGAGCGTTGGGCAGCAGACCTCCGCTCTCTCCTATGGGTCACCCCCATCAATCTAAAGATCATCTGGCCAGGCCCTCCCACAGCTCCCCATGGACCCCCCCCCCCCCCTCAATGTGCGTGTAAAGGCACAGACTGTAAGTAGGGAACAAAGGGGAAGCAATTGTTCCTCCTAACATTGTGCCATGTAATACGGCCCTAAGGATGGAAAATGTGAAAATGAAGTGTAAATAGATCTTAGATGACCCACCACACGCTGTAAACAAGTGCTAATTTTGTAGATCAGCGTTAATGTGCGGAGCTTATTACAAGGCTCAATAACTGTGTCAGGAGGGCTACAGGAATGATGGCTGGATGCTTCGCGCAGCCCTTTGCTGTCATCATTTGTTGGCCGCTCATCCTCCACTGAATGGGGAGATATGGGGCCGATAAATAATGATTTTTCAGCAAAGCAAAACAAAGTGATCAGCACACAATGTTGCTTGTCTGACCACTGGCCCTATAGTTTAGGGGGATATTGGCCTAGTCGGGGATAATCGCTAGATACCACAAAACCTTTAGGCTATGTTCCCACTTTAGGAATATATCTGTGAAGGCGGTTGTCTCGTAACATACTGTAGATGACTAATAATAATGATCATTATTAGCAGCCATCTATTTAACACGATGGACGCATTTGCCCAATATGTTCCCAAAGTGGGAACATAGCCTTAGCCCGTCTGATCATTGAGGAAATCCCAGTCCATGACACTAGTAAGATATCTCACTGTTTTATGTATGAAAAAAATGACTTTTTTAAATATCAGCTTTAAAAAATGCAAGTTTTTCTGGCCAAAATAGGAGCAATTCATTTAATTTTATGGCCATAAGAATAATAGCCATAGTGGTCATTAAAAATAACTTCGGACATGTCATCTGGCATGTCAAAAGTTATTGATTGCAGAGGGTCTCAATGCTAAGATATAGCCGTGGAGAGAGTGTGAAAGCTGCGAGATCCACTCCCTAGCTGTATCTCCTGATCAGCTAATTCCATCAATGTAAATCTATAGATTGGGATTGGCGTATGGCTGGAGAGTGGATTGCGCTGCTACGGCATTCTCTCCCCTGCTATAACTCCTGATTAGAATGAGTCTCAGCAGAGACAGATTTATCTGACAGATTTGTGAAGCCAAAGCCAGGAACAGACTAAACAGAGAACAGGTCATAAAGGAAAGACTGAGATTTCTCCTCTTTTCAAATTCATTCCTGGCTTTGGCTTTAATAATCTGTCAGATAAATCTCTCTGTGTAAAAACATCATAACTTATGAGATACCTGATGACAACAATTCATCCCATGTATGAGGCCACCTTAACTTGGTGGGATGGTTTGCAAATGGTATGCCAAGAGCCTCATTATTTTAATGGAGATTTCCTTTAGCAGTTGGGGGGGAAGGGGGGCTGCTTTTAGCGATTTTCATATCTGTATTGGGTTTATGTCTCACCATTAGCAGTGAGATGGGGGTATTTTTGTTTGTTTTTCTTGCATACCTGATGACACGGCAGAACCCGCCTATGGGAGAGCGCATGCTCCTCCGCAGCTGCCGCTCTCCGCTCAAAGAAGCTCTCATTCACTCATATCAGGACACCGAGCACGGCGGGATTCTGCGGTGGAGAGACCTGCCACGGAATTTGCCGTATTTGCTAAGTGTGAACATACCCTTAATGACAGCGATTCTTTAAACAACCAGTGAATTAACTGCCTGATGAATGATCATTTTGCAGCCACAGAAAAACACATATTGACCCTTATAGTTCAAATTGACCGGAAAGTCATCGTAAAGACAAAAGATCTTTCTGGGATGGTTCTGAGAACAAGTCTCCCTCAATGATCATTTATGGTTTTTAAAACACATCTGACCTCCTTCCAGTTGCCAATGCCTTATCATTGGGTGGCTAAAATGATTGTTGGTGGTTAAAGGTCACCTGACAAATTATTGTTGTAGGAGAAATTATCCATTTTCCTCAACAATTGTGTATGAGGACATTTACTATAATGGTCAGTCAAATTAGATAGGTCATAAAATTATAAAATGAGGGGTCCAACCTCCCATTCTCAATCATAGGGTTAACTTTGTGAGAACAGCCACTCAAGGAAATAAAAAAAAAATGGCTAAAGCTCATCCCATAACAGAAGGCACAAAATCTCCCTAGGATGTTAAAAAAAAAAATTAAAAGTTCTCCTCCCTCAAAAGTTATCATTTTAGTTATTTTAAATAAGCTCGAATGGTAAAAGAACAATAACATAAGTACAATAAAGCCCTGATAACTGTATTGCATTACTGTATATGGAAAAAATAATGAAGGCATTGATTCTCCCTGGAGATATGGCAATACTGCTCAGGACCATTAGAGAGCAGCACAGTACACTTGATTGGTCAGATCTGCGAGTCGGCTGCTCCCAGAGGTTTAGGCTTTTCTCATTTCCCATATACGCAGATAAACACACGGCTGATTCACATTCAATTAGTGTAGCCTGCAACCCCAGAAAAAGACTAATTCAATTAGTGCATTGTCAAAGTCTCAGCATATTCCAGCAGATGTTTCCAGATCCCAGGACCTGACTGTAGAGGAATAGTACCTGAGATGTGCATCTCACCAGACCTCCACCAGCTACAGAACACGAGGAACGTAAGAGGCTCGGCATAAGACTGCTACTTCTCATATTACCATTTCTAAACAATGGCTACTGTAGTTTCTGATGAGTCGGTGGTCTAGGTCTCGTAACTGCAGCCAATCTATGCATTTACGCACAAGTGATACAAAAGTACACTAAGGGTGCGTTCATACCTACAGGATCCGCAGCAGATTTGATGGTGCAGATTTGATGCTGTGTTCAGTTAATTAAATGAAATCTGCTGCGGATCTGGTGCGGATCCGCAGCAGAAAATCAGCTGCGGATCCGGTAAGTGTGAACGTACCCTAAAGCTATGAGCAACGACTAAAAATTAGACCCTGAAATAGATATATATTAAAGTTGACATTTCTAAAACATATATTTTCATACAAGCTATGTGTACTAGAAACAGAAGGCACAAAGAGGCCCTGAGATCTGAGCTTTGCCACATACCCCTAACAGTCTATAATAAATGAAAAGACGTTATCACCATCAAAAATATTTTAAAAAGTTGATACTTACATAACATGATCCCTCGCAGTTTCTGTTCAGTCTACCTTCCACTTGCCTGTTCTTGACCACTTGTTCCTGCTTCCAAGACGGGATGTCCAAGCAGGACCTCTCAGCCAATGACAGGCCGTAGCAGTGTCACACCTCAGTAAAAGGCTAGGTGCACAGGTCCTCTTCTTGGAAATAGAAAAAGGAGCAGGAGTTTCAGGGGACCAGGGTAGGGAAGTATTTATCCTTTTATTACTGGGCCCTCAGCAAACTATAAAAAGTTTTATGAACCTGGCCAACCTCTTTGAAAGTTTTTTCTTTTCTTGCGTTGCACTTTTTGGGGGGCTGAAAACATCTTTAATCAAATTTAGCTTAGTTTCTGTTTTACTGCATCCTAGTTTTTACATATAGCACAGGCTGCTGTGTTATTCAAGGTCAAGCTTTATCAGAAGAGCAGCTTCGTAATGCTTTAAAATGTCCTTGTCCTGAAGGGCCGCAAATCAGTGGTGAACACCATGCTGCCGGCGGGAGTTTAGGTCTCCATGGTGACAAACCTGCATGAGACCATAAAGCGTGCAACCCCTTTTCTGGTTCAACGGGGGTCACGTACATAAACGTCACATGCCATAGAGATCCAAAGTTCTGTCAACAGTGGCCCCTCATGACAAATACATTTTAAATGGATTTATAACCAGATCAAAGGTTATCTGTCAGTTTACAAGTTTATTCAGCAAGGGAGAGATGGGGCTGGAGACAGATCCGTCAGACTGCTCCTCTGATAGAACTTCAGAGAGGTGTAAGAAAATTCATAGCCTTATACTGTATATTTGTAAAGGGTATGTCCACATTGCGTATTAGACGGGCCGTTCCGTGACCCGGACAGTCCCAGAAAAGATCATCCCAGCCAGTACTGCAGTATCGGCCGGATGATCTTTTTGGCCACAGTGTTCTAATGCGGGCGCATCCGTGCACGCTGCATAAGAACTCTCCACAGCACACTATGGAGCAAGCGGCCGGAGCTGCGCGCTCCACAGTGTGCACTGACATGGTTTTCTACGGCCGCTATTCACTGAATAGCAGCTGCAGAAAACGGACATGTCAGTTGTTTGCGGCGCCGCGAGAGATCCCGGCTAGAGCGTACACTATGGGGGAGATTTATCAAAGGGTGTAAAATTTAGACTGCTGCAAACTGCCCACAGCAACCAATTACAGCTCAGCTTCCAGCTCTGGTGAAAGGAAAGAAGAGCTGTGATTGGTTGCTGTGGCCAGTTTGCACCAGTCTAAATTTTACACCCTTTCATAAATCTCCCCCTATGTGTATATGCTCTGGCCAGGATCCCATAGAAGAAAGGTAACGTATATTATCGTAATAATCATTTTATGAAAATATACGTTGCATGAACATAGCCTAATAGTATATATAATAGAATAGTATATTAATATATTATTAGTTGGGTCAGGGAGACACATGGTACCATTAAAATATTTGTCTGTGCTTTCATTCCCAAACTCTCAAAGTGCTGAATAGTGATAGGCGAACATCTAAGTGTCCAGATACCGGGAGTTGAATGCAAACTGTTTTTTGGCCACAACATGGACAGTTTTGCCATGTGCACTCATCAGGGGCGTAGCTAGGATTTTAAATTTTAAATGGGCCCCCTCCCCTACACACAACACAAAGCACTGCATATATTTGTATATATATATATATATATATATATATATATATATATATATATATACACACACACACACAAAGTATACTTTTGTAATGCTACAATAAACCTAGAACAAAAATGTAAGAAAATAAAAAGAGGCACAAAAAAACCCTCCTTTTGTGTTTCCAGCTCCTGAACAGACATATGCGTCTCCATAGTAACAGACTACAAAATAAACCCTAAGCAGTTTAAATCTGCAGTCAAAACTCTCTTTGGTCTGTTCCTACTAATCCAGCAAATATACAGAAAAAAATAGGTGACAGATGGATGGGAAATATGACTGCAAAATCAAACTATTTCTGGGACACATAGATCTGCATAAGAGCTGTAGGCACAAAACGGTAGGAGGTTTTTAATGAAATGAATCTTCCAATTTAGACGTATTGCAGCAAAAAAAAAAAAAATGGTTGCTAAGGTGGACGTACCCCTAAAGGAAAACTTAGAAAACTATTTTTTTTTCAAGCCGGAAAAAGTCTCGGTTGGCTGCCATTTTAATAACAAGCTTTTAGCAAATTGGATTAATCATATTAGATCAGAATTGTCTGGATTTCAAACAAAGAAAAAATAATGTTACACTAGGTTATAGAAGAAAAGGCAGCTTGTTAGACTAATTGTACCCACGTTCCTGTCACAATTATAAACCGAGCTATCGAAAAGAGTCATCACCTGCTGTAAGAAACCTATGACTGGCAAAATAAATATATCGGCATAGGAATAAAAAAAAGATGCCCATCACGCTTTCTGTATATACTCTCGGGCCACATTACCACACGCATGCATAAGTCTAACCACACCGCCTGCACAACCTTGTCAGGATTATCCGCAACACTGCGCGACCACAGGAGAATGCAAGAGGGGGTGGTTTCAGATGCATGTGGGAAGGTAGTTTTAAATTGATCTTAAAAGGTGAACTCCAAGGAACTCTAAGAATCCAGGGAGGGCACATAATGAAGAATCTATACTTACCCATCCAAGGGCCCCCGCAGCGCAGCATCACCAGCTCTCTGACAGCTGCCAGTCTCTTGCAGCTACTGCAACGTCAAATCCTGGCTGAGGAATACCCGCTCAGCCAGTAAGTGAGTGGCCTGTGAGTCACCCTGTTACTACCCTTTTGGAGTCGCTATATTAAAGAGGTTGTCCAGAATAAAACAATTGACGGCCTATATACATAATAGGTTATTAATAACTGATCTAGGGGTTGTAAACACCCAGCTTCTCTGCCATTCAGCTGTTCGGTGGCAGTACTGCAGTGAGAATGGTGCTGGAAGCAGTTGACTCGGTTTACTGTGTAGCAGCGGCAATAATGCCCTGCCGCCCTGGCTTCTATTGAAGTGAATAGGAACTGAGGCTGCAGTACTCTGGTGCTGCCACTATACAGAGAATAGAGTCAACTGCTTTCAGCTCCGTTCTCACTGTAGTGCCACCGGCAAACAGCTGAATGGCAGAAAAGCCGGGTGTCAGGACTTTAGGATAGGCTATCAATTGTTTTATTCTGGACAACCCCTTTAACACTCAGTAACTATGCCGGAAACTTCACAACTGCAAAGAGTAAATAAATATCTCATTAATCAACAAAAAATGTTTTGCTGCTTGTAAAGCACTATATATTATGCATATATACTGCATACCTTGCACAATAGAGACTTTAAAAGACGGGATACATTGTTGCAGCACGTTATGTTTTACGTCCAGTAAATTGCACTGAAAATAAGAGATAAAAAGTGGTGAAAGTGAAGATATTCGTGTCCTGAGCAGAATTTTGTGCTGATGATAATAGGTAGTAGTATATATATATAGTCTTCTGACTATACTGTATAAAAGTATTGCACAGGATAGTGTAAAGCGGCAGTCCATGGCCTGAAGCGGAAGAGATGTTAGGGGATGCAACAAACAATAACCCAAAGCACACAAGTAAATCAACTTAAATATAGCTGAATAACAAATTTCCTCCTCAATATTGTGCAAATATTCCCTGCAGCTACAGACATTGTTAAGTGGAGGCAACTTAGCCAAATGGCGCTCTACAGGTTAAGGCTGGGTTCACACTACGTATATTTGAGGCTGTATTTTTGAGGCTGTATAGCAACCAAAACAAGGAGTGGATTGAAAACACAGAAAGGCTATGTTCACATAATGTTGTAATTAAGTGGATGGCCGTCATTTAATGGCAAATATGTGCTGTTATTTTAAAACAACGGCTGTTGTATTGAAATAATGGAAGTTATTTACCGTTATATGGCAGCCATCCACTCAATTTCAACATTGTGTGGACAGAGCCTTTCTGTGTTTTCAATCCACTCCTGGTTTTGGTTGCTATGAGGACCTGACATGAGGACCAAATACAGCCTCAAATATACATAGTGTGAACCCAGCCTAATACTATTCTTCCTGAATTGTGGATGTTTACTCACTAAAAGACCCGAACAGTAGAGATTAGTGCAACTCCAAGATACTCAAGTCTGGTCGTTCTGCATTTGATTACAGTAGCTGAAGGAGCTGGATGCAGCCATAGGCCGTATCAGTGTTTTCCTGGACTCTCTAGAGTTGCATCCAACTTCTTCAGCCACTGGTATTCAAATGCCGAACAATCACACTTGAGCATGCCGGAGTTGCGCTCATCTCTAATGAACAGTACAACTGTTTGTCAGTCGGGCTTCATTCACAGGTCCATAATTCTGTCCACAATTACGAACAGCTTTCAGGACCCATACATTTCAATGGCCACAATTACACATCCTTAGGTGCGTATGGGGCCATGACACATGCTGGAAGAAAAAAAGGACAGGTCTTAGTAAGGACCCGCAGTAGCTGCACAGATCATTTATCAGTCTATGCACAGGTCTGTGAATTGCAGACCACTATTGATGGTCGTAACTGCGAGCTGCACTACGAGCGCATGAATGAGGCCTTATCGGAGTCCAGGCTGTATGCATATTTTCCAGGCCTTAGGGTGTGTGCACACTGAGCAATTCTCACAGAATTTTTAGCAGATTCCACAGCAAATTGCGTGCAGAATCCGCTCAAAATTCTGCCAGTAAAAATTTAACATTTCATTTTCCTATTGTGTTAAATGGGCTTCCTGCTCATTCGTTCACATGGTGGAATTTCAGTTAGGAAATATCAAATGCAGATCCGCGTTCCACCCAAAGAATTGACACGTCAATTCTTTGAGCGGATTCCACTAGAAGAATCCTATAGAAGTCTATAATGGGGCTTGCATTCTGCTTGGAATTTCCCTTACATTCTGCTTGAATTCTGCTCCTTTTCTGCCAGAGCAGAGGTAGGTTCACACTACGGAATCCAGGCAGATAACCCGCCGCGGATTCAACCGCTTGCTCCCGTTCACATCTCCGCCTGTGCCATAAACGCCATGTCAATTCTTTGGGCGGACGACAGAATCCGCCTGACCACAGAATGAAGTCTATGGCACGGGGAGAGAGATGCACTCGGGGGCGAGCGGCGGAATCAGTGTCGGGTGTGAACGCACCTTAGGAATCAAGCAGCAATCTTTCCTCTTCAATTCCTCGTGGAATCTGTGAGAATTCCTCATTGTGAATGCACCCTTAGGACTGCATCCAAGTTCTTAGGCCACCAGTAATCAAAAGCAGGACAATCGGACTTGGGCATGCTTGAGATGCGCTCGGCTCTAGTAATGACTAAAGACTACCCAAATGACTATATACAGTACTATGCAAATAGAGTTTTTACATTTCTACTGCATATAGCCACTTTAGTCCTAGAACGGATTGTAGTGTATTCATTATTTATATTATCTCAGCTATCCCAATAAATGCATTACGTGCATATTTGTGAATATATTATCAGTCTTTCTAAGGGTTATACATTTATCTCTATACACTATCACGGCTACAATGACAAATGCTGCAGTGGACGTGGATCAGGCCCGGTGTGACACAAAACTCCATGTTTTGGGCAGAAAGCTGTGCAGTTTATTCATCTGTGACAAAGCCTCCCCAATCCCAAATCTAATACACAATTCTGGGCTTCCCTTTCTAAGTGTCGACAATCCTCAAATGCATTTGTATTTCAGGTTTTCTGGGAGAACGTAGCAGGTGTTCACGCAATTAGAATAATTTGATATTTTAATCTGATGCTTTTGTTTACAGCGTATTTCTTTTTGCAGCGTCTTCCTCGGTGTGCGTTTGATAGTTTTCATTTCCATGTTACATTTGCACTTGTTTTCCACAGTCAGCATTTTCGGAAGAGACGGGATGAAAGCATCCAATGTAAATAAATTGAAAGTAATTGACCCCTACAGGAATTACTAATTTTAACAGTACTTGATAGTAGCGACTAGAAGAAAAAAAAAAAAAAAAAAAAAACACCGCTCTTACAGTTTTACATTTCTTTTGGAAATAGTTTATTAGAATAAAACACAGTAAATTATATAAAAAGTCTAAAGATCAGCAATTGTTTCATATAAAATACCAACAGACTATAAAACTGATACGCACCTACTAGCCTCGACTTGCAAGCGTCTGTAAGTCTCTTTATAGAGTCCATAGAGACTGCTAGTAATTTCTGCACATAAACATGTCACAAGGATACAAGATGCACCTAACTAGTCTATTTAATTCTTGCTAACGTCCAGAACTAGATTCCCCCATAACCACATTTATGGATTGTTTGTAATTTTGCAATGTAAGCGTCTCTGGTATTCTTGAAATAACAATTCTCACAGGTATCCTTGAGAAGAGTCTTCACCTGCGTATGTTTTACTATAAAGCTGCTATACAAGGAGTAATTATATGCATTATAAGACATGTATGTCTAGTCTAGGGTAAGCAGACTAGGTTGGGAGGATGATATTTATTAGAATTAAAGGAGAATTTGGCAGGAGTGGTCGACCATCGAATGCGTCAGGGGAGAGAAGGATGGGAAATGTTGAATTGCCTGATCCTATTGTTCTAGAAAAGCCAGCAGAGTAGCATGGCAGCAGCCTAAGGTCCCCCTCCCTTCCAGACACATGAATGTTAGAGTGTTTTTGGAGGAATAGAAGAGATCATCGTCAGTGTCCTGTTGACAGCTACCTTTTGCATACCTTAAAGGGGTAGTGCGGCGGTAAAGAATTATTCACAGAATAACACACATTACAAAGTTATACAACTTTGTAATGTATGTTATGTCTGTGAATGGCCCCCTTCCCCGTGTCCCACCACCCCCACCCGTGTACCCGGAGGTGTGGTGCGCTATACATACCTGTCACGTGCCGACACGTCTCCGATCTTCAGTCATTGAAGTCATCTTCGGACGGCCGGGCCGAATCCCTCCGACCGTCCTGAGTGCCGGCCCCCCTCTGCCGCGTCATCGGCTTCTCAGCCGCTATTGGCTGAGCATAACTGTGCTCAGCCAATCGCGGCTGAGCAGCCGGCACTCAGGACGGTCGGAGGGATTCGGCCCAGCCGTCCGAAGATGACTTCAATGACTGAAGATCGGAGACGAGTCGGCACGTGACAGGTATGTATAGCGCACCACACTTCAGGGTACACAGGTGAGGGTGGTGGGACACGGGGAAGGGAGCCATTCACAGACATAACATACATTACAAAGTTGTATAACTTTGTAATGTGTGTTATTCTGTAATTCTTTACCGCCGCACTACCCCTTTAAGGGCCATGCACATGGAAGAACCAATGCACTGAGTTTAAAAGAGAAGTCCAGCGAAACAGTGAAAATGACGGGAAGGCAGGGGGGTGCGGGAACATAATAAATAAAAGATTTTTACCTATCCCTGTGCCATGTATCACTGCTCCTGGGTCTCACTGACAGCCATTGACCTCCAGCAGCAAATCCAGCTGCAATATCACATATCGAGCTGATGGACTGCCCGCTCAGCCAATCAGTGACTGGGGCGGGACACCACTGCAGTCAATGACTGGCTGAGCAGGCAATTCATCAGCGGATGTTGGCCAAAAATTAAAGCCATGAACGGCACTACACCGCTACCTTTTCTAGTTTCACAGGACTTCTCTGTTAAAGGTTTCCATATTACAGCTCTGGAGGTTGTGTGAAGCCTTAATCAAGATGTGTACCTGAGCCCTTATCCTTCATAGTACAGCTATATGATGCATGTGTAAACTCAATAGTACTGTGATGCAGTTTCAAACATACTATGTAGAGATTTGAGTTTTATGTTCTCTGAAATATATCACTCAGATTCCTGGTTGCATTTTAATAAATTTACAAAGTTTATGTTAATATGATTTGCCAGGGGTGCACAGTCATTTGCAAAATTTGCCCATAAAAAAACATTTGTGACAAATGTTGGTATATATATTTTGTATATATTATGTACGTTAGGTGATTAGGTGCCATATATATTGGTGATCCTTCAATCAATAAGAACAAAAGCATTTTCTGTACAGTCTTTATGCCGGGAAACTTTTCTATATACAGGTAATGCGTACTGAACCTACACTAGATCATTATGTTAATAATGTCAATGATTTATTTAGTGTGAACATATTCCGCTAGTCAGGTGTCCTGCCCCCACTAATGCTTAGTGTCAAAATTCCAAATTTACCCATCAGTATGTGTATAGGGTATGTGAGAAAAGTCATGCAAATATAAGGAGAAAATACAAACTGCTGGTGTTGGCCTTGGCACTGTGCCACTAAGGATGCCTTTGCCCTAAATGGACTCACTTTAATGGCCAGAACATAGTTACCTTGTGACTACATTATTATACATTTATATCCAACGTATATCCGAGATGTGAATTACTAAAGCTTTGTGAGCCACCAGAGATGGAATATCTACACCCTAGCCTCTCGTCAGAATGGAGTCACACATGACTACCGCTCATTTCATTCTCTACAACAGCAGCGGGAGGCAACCAAGTGCTGTACTCGGCTACCTCCAACAGATATCATAGAGAGCAAACGTAGCAGCAGTGTACAAGAATAAGTGCCGTTCTGTTCTGACATTGAATCTTCTCTGTGTCCCAAGGGCTCAGCTCCGCCCCTCAAATAAGCCCCACCCCTCATGTGTTACACAGCCAAAAATGGAACCGATCAGGAGGAGACTGAACTCGACCCCCTCTGCGGGATCTCTACAAGCATAGAGGATATCTTTCATGCTAAAAGTGCGCACATTGTACCATATATTAGTGGCTACCATTTATTTCTAGGTATAGCATGCCTGTAATTTTCTTTACAATTCTCCATCCTACATTCCAAATGTGGTGCTTACAGTGTACCATACAAGTCAATGCTACTTGTGGAAGTTCACAGTCTCTTATGCTTTTCCTGTCTACTTCCTAGATTTCCCAGCAATCCATTAGGAACTTTCTTGTTGCCTAAATAAATAGAGAAAAAAATAGTCATGGTTGTTTAGGACTCTCTTAGTACAGAGCTTCTTTTCTATCTATATGACAGTCTATTAAAAAAATTAATCTGGGATTAAAGGATCCAGCAGCTCACGTCTTCAATAAGAAGCATAATAGATTTGCTCCAATCTATTCTCCAGCGGATGTGACATGAAGCAGTAAGGCCAAGAGATTATTAGGGGTCACTTTTTGTTAAGAAAGGGAAATTAAACCGCTATGATGAAGCAGGGGGTTGATGTTTTTTTGTTTGGGCCTTTCTTGGTATTGAGAAGCCACGGGGAACAGCAATCAGCCTGGAGATGTTCAGTGTGATAGAGGTCAGCACCACTGGTGGAGCGGTGCATCACAAACATGACCCGCTTTATTTCTTGATTTTTTTGTATTATTGTTTACAGGCTACTTTGCTCATGTACTGTGTGGTTCTTAGCTAAAAGATGAAATTACAGCTCGGAATGGAGCGTTCCAAGGCATACAACCAATTTGTGTTTCGATCTCAGAAAACAAAAGGCTTCTGAGCCCCTCGGGCTGCCATTCAAACCTGGAGAAGCTGACATTTTTAACAGCGAGAACCAGGGACTCTGGCAGGAGGAATGATCTAATGCATTTCTGACTTGTCAATCAAAGATCTCACCTCTTCTGTCTTGTAACTATTTGGGGACCAACCGAGTGTGTTAATAAATGGAGAGAACACAAAGTCAAATAGGCTGAGCCACCCAGGTCCGCACATCTTAATTCTGGCTTTATTTAGCTGGAAACAATTTTAATTTGACAAGTAAAACTCAGTAAAAGAGGTTTCATCGGGTAATCGGAAGCCGTGTCAATGGAGTGAGTACATTTTGTGTAAAGTCTAAACATAGGATGGGGCCCTAGCGATTCTCAGGTGGTTAACCCCTCAAAGGGCTTTTCCCAAAATCAGACCACAGATAATAAATGTTGGGACAGATCTCCAAAATCCCTAGTTTTTCCTCAATGTACGCTCACAGTGAGGACCCCAAGGATAGCTGTTGATTTTAGGAAACACTTTAGACTTTCCTTGTACAGTTTATTCATGGCCTGCACAGAATTCTATGGAAAAACAACAGAAAACAAGCCATACCTATAGCATGCTGTATACCCTGGTGGTTTTAATGTGTCTTGCAGAAACAAATTGCATTTTTTTTGTCCTAATTTTTCTATATTTCATTTAAACATCCCTTCAAGGGATGAAAAAAATAGAATGAAAAAAATAAAACCGTTTACTTTGGCAGGTGGGAGAAATAACTGGAGATTGTTCGGCCATCAGTTATTGAAGGTGTATGGTCTATTGTACTCTAGCACTACAAGGTGCTCAGTCGAGCATTGAGCAACCCGATGCTCGGTCAACACTGTAACCTTTACTGCCCCCTCAATTCCCACTTCTCCAGTGTGCCCCAGCAGATGTGCCGCCATGTATAGTGTTCACGTGATGCAGCAGCCAGTCACTGGTATCAGAGGTATTATCTGTACAAAATGTTTTTAAAGAGAATCTGTCATCACTTTCAAGCTACCTGAACCATGAATGACTGGGGTGGTCAGTAGTGGTTTCTCCCGCTTCCACCAACCTGGATTGATAGATCTCTCCCTGTATGGGTATAGGAAGAGATTTATCAGTCAATGCCGACAGGGTAGGCATGAGACATCAGGAAGAGCGCCCATGACTCGTGATTCAGGCAGCAAAAAGTAACAACTGATTCCCACTAGGAAAAAATAAGAGTAATTAAATAACAGCTGCTGTTGCAAAACAACGACAGGTATTAATGATCATTAATAACGGCCTTTGCTTTGCAACAACGGACGTTATTTGCCCTTATTTTTATCTAGCAGAAACATAGCCTAAAACCCTATTGGAACTCCTTTAAAGGGAACCTGTCACCCCCCGTGCCGGGGTGACAGGCTCTCGACCTCCCGCTAGAGCCCCCTATACTCACCTGATCCCGCCGGGTCCCGCTTCTGGATCCGGTCGGGTCACGGAGATCTCAGCCGCTGCAGCCCGGCGCGCGCGCTGAGAGATGAGTCCAACGCTCATAGAGAATAACGGAGAGTCCAGCACTCCGTCATTCTCTATGAGCGTTGGACTCCTCTCTCAGCGCGCGCGCCGGGCTTCAGCGGCTGAGATGTCCGTGACCCGACCGGATCCAGAAGCGGGCCCCGGCGGGATCAGGCGAGTATAGGGGGCTGTAGCGGGGGGTCGGGAGCCTGTCAACCCGGCACGGGGGGGTGACAGGTTCCCTTTAAGGTGAAGCTATTTAGAAGTGACTTATCCTAGAAATTTCAATTACTTTAAATTTACAAGAGGATATTCCAGAACAGTAGCAGAAATGTCTATAACAAATTGGCCACATGTAAACTTGTTACATGGGATAAAAAAAATTAAGATGTAAGAGTAATATGGAAAATCCTTATTGTTGTAGATATTACATACATGGCCTTTTACCAACCTGGCTATGAAATCAAAGGCCAGGACCAGTGGGTGCAATGATGTGACATCATCACACCTTATGTGACATTATTTTAGGCAGATGTGATGTCACTGCACCAGCCTGTACAACTGTCATGCCCTCGTGTCTCAGAGTACGGGCCTATAGTAGCAAGGTCCTGATGACATGATGTTCTACCTATACTGGTAATAACAGTATGGGTACATAGATTCCGAGGTGTCTGGTAGGCACAAAATGAGCAATAACATGGTACCATAACAAAACTCTGTAAAATAGCCATAAGAGGGGAAAAATATATACAATGAGACCTCTTTGAAAAGAACACTTAAAATTGCATCAAAGGGGTTTATCCAGGATCAGAAATAACAAGGCTGCTTTCTTTCAAAAACAGCTCCACACCCCTCCCTGGGCTGTGTGTGTGATATTACAACCCATCTCCATTCATACAATGGGACTGCGCTGAAATACCATACACAAAATGAGGACAAGAGTGGCGCCGTTTCCTTTTTTACCTTTAGCGAGTTGTCTACTATGGGGACTGTCTTCTCGAAGAAAACAGTCAGAACGTAAAACCTAAAGCGGACTAAAAATTCTTTACAAAAAAAAAACTGGTCAGATGTGAGGGTGGTCTTATCAAAGAGGTGGTCTTTTTGAGAGGTTTTAATGTGAAAAAAAAACCACTTTTCTTTACCATAGGTACAAGCTGAACGTACCCCTAAAGACTATTAAAGATATATTCAGATTCCTTCCTCTTGTACTCTCAAATCACACTTGTGACAGATGCTTCAGTTTTAGTATATTTTCGTATTATACCCAGATAGATATCGTATCAGTTTCCAGATGGCAAAACGCTGCAACCACAAGTAAAGAATGCCGGTAATTCGGTCCTAACACCCCCGGCTCACTAGGTAAGAGGTAACTGAATATTACACTTGAAAGAGATCCTAGCACGCAAGGCGTGCATTCAGTAGGGGGCAAGTATGAGATTTTTTTTATACACACACAACGTATATGCAACTGTCCTTGTATGGGAATTATTTTGACAGCTTTGTATTACTCCATCTATGTTATGTCACATATGCTCCTTAGTAAGTGTACATGTCTAGCTAGCCTACCCAAGAATGCACTCTTATAACACTGCTATTAGAGGTTGAAACTACAGTAAGTTTGGGTTCTTAAAACCCCAAATGCTTGGCATTTGACTCCTGGTAGCTGAAAAAGATGGACGCAGAGTTTCATACATCTCTAGTTACTATTGTGAGTAACCCCATCAGATCCTTCCATTTGCCTATTCTTAGTGCTTCCAAAACGTAAAAAGCCTAAGGGCAAATTCACACAGAGCAAAATCGGCATTTCAGCACTGAAAATTCTGCCCCTAAAATTCCGCTCTTCAGTTTACATCGCAAAATTTCCATGAGTAACAGTCTGCAGCGGATCCACTTTCCTCCAGAAGAACTGACATGTTCATTCTTCCCCTAGTGCAATAGTATGAAAATTAATGGGGATTTTATTTTCCAGTGTAGAATAGAAGCGGAATTTCCACGTGGAAGTGTAAAAAAAAAAAAAAAAAAAAAAAAAAATTAAAAAGACAACTTTGCAACACAGAGAGTATTCCCTGCAAATTCCATGAGAGGCAATTTTGGTTGGAACACTTTCCTTTCTGATTTCGCCCCTTCATGGTGCGTTTACACAGGCAGATTTATCTGACATATTTTGGAAGCCAAAGCCAGTAACAGACCATAAACAGGGAATGGGTCATATAGGAAAGACTGAGATTTCTTCTCTTTTCAAATCCATTCCTGGCTTTGGCTTCCAAAATCTGTCAGACAAATCTGCCTGTGTAAACGCACCATTAGCTTCGTGTGAACTGGCCCTAATATATCCCAATCCTTGACAGGTGCCAGTAGTTTTATTGTTATGGCTGATATGTAAATGCCTTGGGTACCTATGGCAAGTGACAATCTTACTGTTTGTCTGTAACCATCTTATGATTATAAAGACTACGCCAACCTGGCAGTGCCCAAAAAAGGAACCTGTTCTAATGAAGAATGCCAGTATGTAAATTGGCGGCTCCGTCTTAATGCAGAAGAAGCAGTAGCGGAGATGGTGGGTTTTACACAAGCTGTTCCAGATATGAATGTATTTTGGCAGCGTGCATTACAAACATCATTTGGGCTGTAATCTGCCTTTGTTTTCAGAATTCTCATTTGCTGGAGATGAACAACTTTTAGAAACCAAACTTGTTAGTATCAACCATATGTGCTGTACAGCAGATTATGAGATGAACCACAATAAGTCAATAGAAATCAGATTTTGTCTGTACTAATGGCTTCGGATTACAACTGCTATCGACATTACAGTAAAGTCCTCTTCAGAGACAGAAACGCAAGAGAAGATTTAGGACGTGGGTTGCCATAAAGCAGAGGTGCGCAAACTGTAGCGCGATAAATTTCATTATGTGACAATGTAACAAGTAACACAAAGCAAACAAAGGAAAAGGAGGAAAAATAAAAACATGGACAGGAAGGTGCCATACTAACAATTTACCAAAACCATACCACTAACCCTGTGGATATGTGATACCTGCAGACTGATGGGGTGTGGGACCTGCACTGATCACAAGAACAGCGGTCTCATGCATCTCACCCATCTGAATGGAGCAATGGTCGAGAGCAGAGGTAAGTAAAACTACAGTAACCTTGGACGAAACCCAGTCTAGCAGAATGGCATAGATTACCTGGCTAAATTAGTCCCAATTTCACAGCGATTCCGATGCCAAAAAAAGTCCAGAATAACCAAAGTCTCCTAGAGACTGTTTCCATCTTTTTAAGGCAAGCCAGACTAAATCAATCAATGGACAATCCATCGTGAGGTTACTAGTTTTAAGTGTCACTGTCGTTATAACTTTCCAAATCTAAATCAACAGTGTATGTGAAATGGAGCAAGTTTGAAATTTACATTCTTTTCTTTTTTTTTTTTTTGCTGTTATTATGCTGGAAAACAAAGCTGTACTTACCAAAAAATCCAGGTCCAGTCTCCTGAAGGCAGAAAAAAAAAAAAAAATAGACTAAACACAGGAATTCCGGCCAGTACAGAGTCACGGCTCAATGTGTCCATCAGTCACATGACTGCCTTGTCTCTGTGAGCGCTCAGATGGCCTGGGATACACAGGACTTCCTGTTTTCTGACTGTTTCTTGTTTTTTGGGGAAAACAGGAAGTGCCGTGTTTTTCATGATAACTAAAAAAAATAATAATAATGAATGTAAATTGCAAACTTGATTTATATCACATCTACAGTTGATTTAGATTTTTGAAGTTATAACGACAGTGACACTTTAACTAATGCTCACTGCCACTCCAATCAAAGACATATCCAAGTACAAGCTCTCTGGCAGTCACTTTGTTACCATATAGGATTCTATGTGGTACATGGTGGTACATGGTGGCCTAGTTTGGAACTTCATGTTTGCAGCATACGATGAGAGATTTCCCCGGCAAAATCGAAGAAAAGTCAAAAGCAGATCACAGTTGTACACCACTAGCAATGGGTCAATGCTGACAACTTTGCCTAAAACATCAGACCAAAATTCCATCAAAGTTGAATTCTTAATAACGATGGAAAAAAAATCTTAAGAACGTTCAGGTCTGTCCATTACCAGTGGCTGCAGACGTTAGATGCATCCCTAAGGTTGCATAGAAAACATGGACACAATCATAGGCCATGGGCTGTATCCAAGCTTTCAAGAACTTCAAAGGGCTGCATCCAACTTCTTTAGCCACCGGTAATCAATTGCCGCCCGCTTGGGCTTAAAAACACGCGCGTGTGCTCGAGATTCTATCATCTTTAATTCTTAATAATTAAAGATGAGTGAAATAAAAGGATAGGCTGTAGCCATATTTTCAAAGCAACCTTAGAGCTACACCCATTTTCTCCAGCCACCAGCAGTGAAATGCCAAGTGTTTTGCGAAATTACACTTACTATTGATTTGCTCTTCTCTATTAACAATCATTAGATGTGAAATCACATATGTCCTAGTCTCATAAGCATCCATGCTGTTAGTGTACTTTTGTACACTTTCTTCGATAAAGATAGTAGAACTGTCTAGAGTTGTTTTCTGTCTTTTACGCTATACTAGGCCATCGCACTCAAGTATTAAGTTTACGATGCTAGTCTTTGCAAGTGGATACAAAAAGGGTCCTTGAACAAGTTGATGCTAAAATATGAACCCGATTCCTCGTCCTGCATATTTCACACCACTAATCTCAGAACTTCTCCAACACTCTCTAAAGAAAGAGATTTTCAAACAAGATACTGACATGACATCCCATTTAAACCTCGCCAGTACAGTCTTTACCCCCCATCGTTCTCTATAACAATCATCACAAAACAAGATGCTCACATAGAAAAGTGGGTCCCAGAATTACATTTGGTCTTTTGTCTCTTGGTTCTCCAGCTTTAGCCATTATGACTGTTCCACATTTTTGTTTTATTTTTACTTCGAATATTCCACTATTTATTTGCTAAGTGAACAGTAGTTGATATTCGCCCTCAGATCCCTTATTAGGCGTATGCACGCTTGAAGCAATAAAAGGCCGCGTGGATGTCTCTCTGTTATGTAATGTGCGTGTTGGTTAATATGTTATGTAATATATCTTTCTTGTGCTGTAATCTTATAGAGTGCGGGGTACAAGGCTGGCCATATATAAATCAACACTCCCCGCTGGAATGTCTCCAGTCACCAGACTGGTAATGGAAAATCACCAACCTCTAAATGTATAAATTGATATGCAAACCGAAAAAAAAAAAAAAAAAACAACACAAGGAGAAGTAGTAAAACTGTCACTATTACCCTCAAGAAGAATATATTGACAGCTGAAAATCTCAGTCCTTAATGCAGCTGCGCTTGCCATTATCCCTCATCCTGCCTTATATCCAAGCTCACACACTCTATATCACAAATATAGAATATATAAGTGACTCCACTGAACGGGATACCAGGGCCAGCTGCCGGCAGCTATTTCTGTCAGTCCGACAACTCTTCCTTAGCCTCTTTCATCAGGTCCAAATGGTATAGTTCAGATTGCAGAGAGTCAGATTGGCCAAGAGTCTCCGCTTTCGCTCGTAATTTAAACATTGGAGGAATTTTATTCACGCCACGTACGAAACTTAACCGCGGTGGAGAACCATAAAAGGTTAATGACTAGATAGCTTAAAGCGTTCAAATGGACTTGTTCAATATTAACGTTGACTTGGAAGATCTGAAACTGAACACTTTGATTGGGAGCCAAACGGGAGGACAAAGAATGATCTTTGTTAAGTGACACCTGGAGAGAAGCCAAAGCAGAACGTAACTAAAGGAACGGCCAAATATCACAAGACATATCCAATCCTCTGTAGCTGTACTCCAAACAAGGACTCAGCAATGCTTATGCCATCTTGCCTCGGGTCAACCAAAAACTTTGTATTGCCAAGATAAGACTGTAGCAGATGGATTCCCCTTACATACTCATGCACTATATCCAAAAACTTTCCAACCACGGGGCTAACTAGAACCATAGCTACGGGGCTCTGAGATACGATTGGTTTGGTTGGTGTTCTTTCTATTACCTAGCACCATCTTTGTGCAGATCACCTGATATATGGCACTATTATTTACACCTTCCCTGAAGTTGTTTGCATCACCACAGTCCAGTTTACTGTTAGGACTAGCCACCATACAATTAGAGAGAAAGTCTGAACCTGCGGACAGTCTAATATGTGTGTAGGAACCTTTTATAGGCACCTTAAAGGGTTTTCGGGGCAAAACAGATTGATGATCTGTCCAGTGGATAGGTTGTAAATCACCGATTGCCCATGTACCCATTCCAGACACCCTTCTGATCAGTTGTTTGATATTCACACTACACTTGACTGTGTAGTGGTGGCGAAGCGTAGTTGCAGCTCAGATCCTATTCAAGTCAACGGCTGCTGAATTGTATTAATCGGTTCCGGCCACTACACAGTAAACTAGGCCAGGTGTTACCGACCCAGTGCACTGTGTAGTAAGGGTGCTCAACAGCTGATCAGTGTGGTTGCCAGAGCTCAGGACACGGACAATCATCAGTGATTGATGACCTATCCTGTGGATAGGAAACCAATCAGTTTTACTTAAAAAACTCCTTTCAGGGGTTATGGTTCCCTAAAAATTCTATCCACAAAGTCTCAGCAGCACAAGAATAAAATGTGGGTGCATGTCTCACCCAACCGGACCCAGGTTCGTATGGAATAAACGAAGGAGACAGCACTTCCAATGAAATTTCACTTTTTAATCACACCAGTGCAACGTTTCGGATCAATGTGTAGCCTTTCTGATTGAGAAAGGGTACACATTGAGCCGAAACGTTGCAGTGGTGTTTAAGAAGTAAAATTCCCCTGAAAGCGTGGCCTCCTTTGTTTATCCTGGTATTCCTAAAAATTTTAGTTACTGGGTTCTAACCAATTACTTTCCCTTTGACAGGAAATTTGTTGGCATGGCCAAATCAACCCTCATATAAAGGTCATGTCAAAGACCCTCATATACAAGGGCTGCCTTACATAGAAACTTTTACCCCAGCACTTAACATTCTGGATCAAAAGCACATTAGGTGACACCATGACAAATATGTAACATGCAATATTTAGACCAGTGTCGCTCAGTGATTAGTCACTTCCTTGTGTCAAGATCAAGACCAGGAGGTGCCAAGCATTAAGAACACTGACTGTCGGAAGAGCAGCAGTATGGGATCATTGTTAATGGCCAGCAGAAAGAAACACTTAATTTCTTTTCCCTATATTATGCATACTTACCATTACTATTTCTACAGTACCATCTGTTTCACTCCAGCACAGCTGCATTCATGCATTTCATTACTATAATTTGGTCATGTGATCACCAGCCTGACCCACAGAAAATTACAGCGTAAAATGTGTCAGATGAAGTAGTTAGTCCTGGATCAACAGAATTACTATAAACTACAGGATAACTCCAACGGATCCATCCTGGCAGCTCACAGACCCCTCCTCATCATGCTTTATGAGTATGCTGCTGCCAACACTATGGAATTAGGACATACTGTAGTTAAACACATGGCACAAAGGTGGTAAAAATACATAATGTTTACTGCAAATTGAAAAAATAACAGAAAAGCATGTGAAAAACGGGAGGAAAAACACATGTGAAAATACCATGAACTTAAAATTATTATAAAAAATACCTTGTCGTAGTTCAAATCCCTTTCCCATCATGACAACATTACTCGACAAAACTGCATAAAGTGTGAGCTGATACCAACCCTCTCTTGACAATATACCTGATAGCCTATGCATAGTATAAGGATGTCGCATCAAAATATATTAGTAGTAAACCCTAAAAGCAAATGTCTTCGATGAATTGCACCTAATGCAAAGGGTAAAATCTGCAGCAAGCCTATGGGTATATCTGTATTCTTTTTCATGGCCGAAACTCACCTTATATACCAATACATTTAATAAAGTGATATACTGGTTAGAGAACAGTTAACGTCAGGAACCATAAGAAGGGGTGATCCAATACCATCTTAGCTGAGTAGTAAGTAAACTAATGTGGAGGCACGCCACTAGCCGAGCCAGAGTATAATTACCATCGCTGCAACTGGACCCTTCTGCACTTCCAGCCACTTTGTTGCACATGTTGTGTAGTTTACGCACTAGGAACATGTGAGATGCTGTGAACAACCAAGCAGGGTCACCTAACACAGGGGTGGTGGCACTTATACGTCTTAACATCATGTCTGCTCAAATCCATAACAGGTGCACTCTCCAAGCATATGAGAGGGGACGCTGGCAGGTGACCAAAAGAGGGTAGCAAAACTAAGATTTAACAGGAACTTGGACAAAACGATCACTTCAGATTCCAACCACGGACTTTGCTCTATGAATGTCTTATCAAGGAAGTCACTTAGACCTGCTTATAAAAATATCACAACGACTACCGTCTGCTGGCACCGAAGAACACTAGTGCTAGAGCACAAAAAACTAAAGTATGTAAAGAGGTTTAACCCTTTGAGGACCAGGCCCAAAATGACCCAGTGGACCGCGCAAATTTTGATCTTAGTGTTTCCGTTTTTCCCTCCTCCCCTTCTAAGAGCTCTAGCACTTTCAGTTTTTTATCTACAAGGCCATGTAAGGGCTTATTTGTTACAGGAATAGTTGTACTTTGTAATGGTGTCATTCATTTTACCATAACATGTATGATGGAATCCCAAATATATTATTTATGAAGATATAAATTGGTGAAATCGCAAAAAAAGAATGCAATATGGTAACGTTTGGGGGGTTCCTGTGTCTACGTAATGCACTATATGGTAACAGCGACATGATACAATTATTCTATAGGTCAGTCCGAACACAACCATATGCAGGGTACACAGATTCTCTAATGTTATATATTTTTTTTAAATGAAATCCTTTTTTTTGGCAATTAATTATAAATAAAATGGGCCTATTGTGACGCTTATAACAGTTTTATTTTTTCACCTATGGGGCTGTATGGGGCGTCATTTTTTCCGCCATGATCTCTAGTTTTTATTAATACCATATTTGTGAAGATCGGACGTTTTGATCACTTTTTATTATTATTTTTTTTATATATAATGCAACATAAAATCGGTAATCCGAGCACTTTTTTCCCTCTTTTCGTCTACGCCGTTTACTGTTCGCAATGACGCTTGTTATATTTTAATAGATCGGAAAATTACGCACGCTACGGTATATGTTTATTTGTTTATTTATTTTTATATGTTTTATTTATATAATAGGAAAGGGGGGTGATTTCAACTTTTATTGGGGGAGGGGTTTTGGGGTAGTGTATTGGTGTTTTTAACTTTTTTTTTTTTTACACATTTGAAGTCCCTTTGGGGGACTTTTACATACACTACTTGGATTTCTACACTGATGAATGCTATGCCATAGGCACAGCATTGATCAGTGTTATCGGCGCTCTGCTCATTGAGCCTGCCTGTGCAGGCTCAGTGTAGCAGATCGCCAATCGGACCGCACGGAGGCAGGTGAGAGACCTCCGGCGGTCCGTCTTACCGATCGGGACCCCCGCAGTCACACTGCGGGGGTCCCGATCGGTAAGTGACAGGGGACTCCCCCTGTCACTTACACTTAAACGCCACGGTCGCGCCGCGATTGCGGCGTTTAAGGAGTTAATGACACGCGGCAGCGCGATCGCTGCAGCGTGTCATTACCGGTGAGGTCCCGGCTGCTGATTGCAGCCGGCCCCCACCTGCTATGAAGCGCGCTCCGCTCCGGAGCACGCTTCATAGCCGGAGAAACACCCAGGGCGTACAGTTACGCCCTAGGTCGTCTGGGGACAGACTTCCATGGCGTAACTATACGCCCTGGGTCGTCTAGGGGGTTAAAGAGGTTATCCAGCGCTACAAAAACATGGCAACTTTTCCCCCCTACTGTTTCCAGTTCAGGTGCGGTTTGCAAATTACTTCAATGGAACTGAGTTTCAAAACCCCACCCAATCTGGAGACAAGAGAGGGGAAAAGTGTTTTTGTAGAGCTGGACAACCCCTTTAACACTAACCGTGAAATGGACAGAACTGACTTAATGTGGCATGCAGCAATAACCTGGATAGAAAAATCTGCAATGGCGCCTCGGCCATTTATCGCCCCCCCCCCCCCCAAAAAAAAAAAAAAAAACTGCCATCAAGGGGATAGTGAAAATTAAAAATGAATCATAACAAAACCCTACTCTACAAACATACATGGGATCTGGACTGTTTGCAGTTCCTAACAGTCCAGATCCTCAATCCCTAACAAACATGCTTTCCATGCTCGGGATGCACTTTAACTTTGTATGCTTGTAATGTGTGGACACTTTTATATTATGTTACTTTCTACGCAATGTACTACTGCTGAAGAACATCTCTGTCACATAAAAACCATCTGCACACGTACCCAGTCTGCAAGACCGACCTGAGCCACCCATCTGCCATAACCCTTCTGCCCGCACATGGCAAGCGGAGAAAGCTCAACGTTCCTGGCAAACTAGAACTGACAAGCTCTTCGAATGCCACCGCCGAGGCCACAACTGTCATCAGTGATAGAACAACAAGTGATGGACAGTGCCCGCCACTATGTGATTAACTCTGACATGAAACAGGTTATTAGCATTACAGGGACAATACCACATAAGCCTGGAGTCTTCACATACCCTCACAGATCCACTAGGGCTTGTTATATATTTCTATTATTACCAGCACACGTAGCATCCAAAGGCTAACATAAACCCACCCTTCACATGGCAACCAAGTTGTGACAGCCATGGACGGCAGCCCAGGAATGGGAATGACTTGGAATATGGACCTACTTACACAGTGTACTAGGAAACATGCAAAGCCATGCCAGACATAGAGCTACATCTGCAGGTTACACTAACGTAGGCTTAAATATAGCAACACATGAACGACGGATAAAGTCCAGCAGACCACCATACATTCAGTTACAGTTAAGGAATAGTTGTGTTAGCCTGAAACACGTTAAAGTAACATATGGTCTATCACAGTGTTTCTTATTTCCAGTCCTTATGGCCCACCAACAGGTCATGTTTGAGGATTTCCCACACAAAGATCACCTGCGGTAATACCTGATGCACAGAGTATAATTATATCACCTGTGGAATACTAAGCAAATCCTTACAACATGACCTGTTGGTGGCCATGAGGACTGGAATAGAGAGGAACTGTTCTATTAAACCCAAAAGGCCCGCTGTGACTACACCACGGTATATGGACACACTATTATACTGATGGATACTTCAAAACACTGCCCAAATGCAGCATGAATGCTATTGTAATACCTGACAGATACATAGCAATCTTTGTAACCTTCTGTTCTCATCTTATATTTTAAGTATACAATGCAACAAAAACAAGGGAAGTGGAACATAAAGATATACTAAATTCCACAAATTTCACAAGTTATAAAGAAAACAACTAAGCACGCCTCGGATTTACAGAATAGATTTCCAGCTTCTTTGGCTCTTTAACCCCTTCACGTCAGCCATCTGTATATAGACGTTCCTTTTGCACATGCCCCGTGCAGTAGGAATGTACATATACGTTCCGGCTTTGACGGGGCTTTGTGATGAGAACGGGATCGCTGCAGGGACAGCGATCCCGCTCTTATCTGTGTACAGCACCGGAGATAATGAGGATCAGCTGCGATCCCGCAGCTGACCCTCATTAACCCCTTAGTGACCGCCAAAACGGCGGTCACTAATGGGCCGGTGCCACCGCTGTATTTCATCTCCCCCCACCGTGAATCCACGGTGGGGGGAGATGAAATATGTAAAAATCAGACCCCAGATCAGCCCCCTAGTGCCCCAGTCACTAACCCCCCCTCCCGCGGCGGCCATCGGATCCATGATGGCCGCCGCGATCACTGTGAACAGACTAATGTCTGTTCACAGTGATCAAAAAAGAAAAATGAATGAAAGCCCCATGCTCTCCGCCACCGGAGGTAGCGGAGAGCATGGGGCAGTCATCGGGACCCCCCCTGTGGGGTCCCGGTACAAGCGATCAGTGGTATATACTATATACCGCTGATCGCTTGTGCCATGTGCTGCCGGCACTTTTTATCCCCTGTCACCATGAATGATTGGTGACAGGGGATAAAAAGTGATGTCCCCCCACCCCCCAAGTCGCCCCCCACCCCCCCTGTCACCCCCGCTGTCACCCCCGTCCCCCAGTCACCCCCCCCCTTCCCCATATACTCACCTGCTCCTGGAGCTCCATCCTCCTCAGCGTCCTGGCTGGTTATGAAGTGCGCATGCGCTCCACAACCAGCCAAGCTCTGAAAATTTAAAGTGACAGAGACCAATTTGGTCTCTGTCACTGAACTATGATTACTGTGATAGAAAATATCACAGTAATCATAGTAATACAGTGAAAATGAATGTATAAAGTACAAAAAGTGACAAACATACAAAAAATAAAACACACACTTTTTATTATAGTAAAAATTGCAGTTTACTCCCAAATTACCCCTAACCCCCCCCCCCCCCAGATTACCCGTAGCCACCGCAGGTTGCCCGTAACCACCGCACGTTGCCCGTAACCACCCCAGGTTGTCCGTAATCACGTCAGATTGCACGTAACCCCCCAGATTACCCGTAACCACCGCACGTTGCCCATAACCACCGCACGTTGCCCGTAACCACCGCACGTTGCCAGTGACCCCCTCCAGATTGTCCGTAATCACCCCAGATTGCCTGTAACCACCCCAAATTACATGTAACCACCCCAGATTAGCTATAAGCACTTCACTCTATCCGTAACAATTCTAGATTGTCTGTAACCCCTCCAGGTTGCCCCTAACCACCGCAGGTTGGGCATAACCACCCCAGATTGCCCGTAATCATGCTAGATTACATGTAACCCCCCAGATTGCACGCAACCACCGCAGGTTGCCTCTGACCACCGCACGTCGCCTCTGTTTCAATAAATTTTTATTGAAGTATTTTTTCAAATTTTTAAACAGACACAAATATTGCATAAACTAGTAAAGTACAAGTACACTAGGCATATGGAAACATTGCAAGAGAATAAGCACGTATCAGTAGCTTAAAAAGTACGGCAACAGAGAAAAAGCAGGTATACAATGCAGGTTATAATTTAACTGCTATTATTCACGGGAGAAATTCTGTTATTACTGCCGGAAAGTCATGAGATGCACACGCATTGTTTAAAGTCAACAAATGAACAAACAGTCGTTAAACAGCAAAATATATAGCTTATGGAGCAGGAAAACAGACAAATGCATGAGCAAGTCAACACACACACAGAGGCTGCGTCAGCAGTCTAACATTTAACATAGAGAAGCTTGGAATTTGTAGCAGGTAAAAGCAGTAAATCCGCGTGTTCTATAGCTACATGAGCAGACACGCTATAGGGGGTAGAGGGGTATAGAGTTCGGCCTAGTAGGGACTAGTATAGTGATTAGGATAGTCCTGAGCTCACACCAAGGACCAAGCTTTCAGCAGTTGCAGTCCTTCTTCCGGGTTGTTGACAGAATGCCTGGTATTCCGATGCGTGATCAACAAGTTTGTTGAGTTGAACCATTTGTATGGAATGCACTTATCTCTAAGAGTCTTGGTTATATAGGCAAACGATTTGCGTTTCAAGAGGGTCTCCGGGGATAGGTCCGAAAATACCATAATGTTTTGATGCTCGTCCGAAATCTTTTTTCCCCTCCTCGTAGCTGCCAGAAATGCCGACTTAACATGTAGAAAGTGGACCCGGGCTATTATGTCTCGAGGTGCAGTAGGAGGAAGGTGTTGCGGTCTGGGGATTCTTCTTGCCCAATCGATAGTTAGTTCGCGAGTCGGACAGGTAGGTAGCACACATTTAAGAATTTTCTGTATGTAGGATGGAAGTTCCGTGGGGGTAACTGATTCCGGCACATTTCGGAGCTTTAGATTATTGCGCCTGCTAATATCATCCAGTGCTATTATCTTGTTTTTCAGTTGGGCAGATTCAGCCTCCAGTTTTTTGTAAGCGTCGGACAGGGGCATCTATCACCTCATCCAGCTTAGACTCCGCCAAGAGAGCCCTGTCCTCCATCGCTCTCACCGATGAAGAAAAGGATGCAAATATCCGGTCAATTCCAGTTAGGAGTGAGTCTCTCAAAGTGATAAACATGTCTTTGATAGGAGAGGAAATGAGCTGTGGGGTGCAAGACAGTAAAGAGTCAAGATCCCTATCAGAGTTTCTTTTTAAGTCAGCAAAAAGTGGAGAAAGTGAGGTATATGTGTCATCTGGTTTCAACATAGGAGACTGTGTGCCCAATAAGAATGCTGGAGTCATTGCTGGAGATAGAGGAGGATAAGAGCAGGGAATATTGTTGCTCAAAGTACTTGTGCAGCAGTTTCTGGGAAACTCCGGGGCCATAGGAGATAAATTAACAGTCCCTTTGTTATTCTGAGTGGTTGAAGATACTTGTGGCAAGAGATTAGGATCCCCTATCCAAGGCTGCATAGAATCATCGGATACAGAGACACATGCTTCAGCCGAAGGTGCTTCGTCTGTAAACAACTCGGGTAGACAGAGATCAGAGATTGAACGTGCGCCCATGTCAGCTGTCAAGGAGGAGGGAGGACAAACCGGGGAAATCGCTGTTGCAGGAGCAGGATCAAACTGCTGGGTACCTATGTCCGCTGGGTGAAGCCGTCTGGAGTTCGTGCCTGCTGTCTTATTCCTCCGGATCCTCCGCCTGGAAGCTTTGGAGGGCTGTTGGTTGTCCGCTCGGTCTAGATCGCTGAGGAGGAAGTCCAAGAGAGGATCGGCGCCATCTTGTGCTGCTGCGGCCGAGGGGAGAGAAGACTGTACCTTCCTCCGTGCAGCCGCCGAAGCCCGCTTTGAAGTTGTCCGCATGTCTGGGAGGATAATAAGTGTCCCAGTAGTCCCCCAAGGTGTAAAAGTATATGAATCCAGCTGTGAAGGCGCTTGAAAGTCGCTGTGAGAGCGGAGCTCAGAGAAACACGTCCAGACCCTTCAGATGCAGGCCACGCCCCCCCCCCCCGCACGTCGCCTCTGACCACCGCACGTCGCCTATGACCACCGCACCTTGCATCTGACCACCGCACCTTGCATCTGACCACCGCACCTTGCAGTGACCCCCTCCAGATTGCCCGTAACCACGCCAGATTACAGGTACCCACCTCAGATTACCTATTAGCACTTCAGTTTATCCGCAACCACCCCACGTTGCCCGCAACCACCCCACGTTGCCCGCAACCACCCCAGACTGCCCGCAACCACCCCAGACTGCCCGCAACCACCCCAGACTGCCCGCAACCACCCCAGACTGCCCGCAACCATCCCACATTACCTGTAATCTAATTTTTTTTATTGTATTTTAGTAACTGCGCTATTCTAATAACTGTTACTAGCTCCGGTTTTGCTCCAGCAAATTGGCGCTCCTTCCCTTCTGAGCCCTGCTGTGTGCCCATACAGTGGTTTATGCCCACATATGGGGTACCGTTGTACTCAGGAGAACCTGCGTTACAGATTTTGGGGTACTTTTTGTCTCCTGTTCCTTGTGAAATTTAGAAATTTCAAACTAAACCAACATATTATTGGAAAAATTCTAGTTTTTCATTTTTACTGGCCAATTTTGAATACTTTCCTCTAATACCTGTGGGGCCAAAATGCTCATCCTACCCCAAGATGAATTCTTTGAGGGGTGTACTTTCCGAAATGGAGTGACTTTTGGGGGGATTCTATTCTGTAGACATTACAGGGGCTCTGCAAACGCACCTGGTGCTCAGAAACTTCTTCAGAAAAATCTGCAGAGAAAATGCTAATTGACGCTCCTTCCCTTCTGAGCCCGGCTGTGTGCCCATACAGTGGTTTATGCCCACATATGGGGTACCGTTCTACTCAGAGGAGAACCTGCGTTACAGATTTTGGGGTGAATTTTCTCTCCTGTTCCTCGTGAAATTGAGAAATTTCAAACTAAAGGAACATATTATTGGAAAAATTCGAGTTTTTCATTTTTACTGTCTACTTTTGAATACTTTCCTCTTATACCGGTGGGGTCAAAATGCTCACCACACACCAAGATGAATTCTTTGAGGGGTGCACTTTCCAAAATGGGGTGACTTATGGCGAGATTTTACTCCGCTGGCACTACAGGGGCACTGCAAACCCACCTGGCGCTCAGAAACTTCTTCAGCAAAATCTGCATTGAAAAAGCTAATTGGCGCTTCTTTCCTTCTGAGCCCTGCTGTGTGCCCATACAGTGGTTTATACCGACATATGAGGTACCTTTTTACTCAGGAGAACCTGCGTTACAAATTTTGGGGTACTTTTTTTCTCTTGTTCCTCGTGAAATTGAAAAATTTCAAACTAAAGGAACATATTATTGGAAAAAATTTGAGTTTTTCATTTTTACTGTCTAATTTTGAATACTTTCCTCTAACACCTGGGGTCAAATTGCTCATCCTACCCCAAGATGAATTCTTTGAGGGGTGTACTTTCCAAAATGGGGTGACTTATGGGTTTTTTTCTCTCTGCTGACACTACAGGGGCTCTGCAAATGCACCTGGTGCTCGGAAACTTCTTCAGCAAAATCTGCAATGGAAAAGCTAATTGGCGCTCCTTCCCTTCTGAGCCCCGCTGTGTGCCCATGCAGTGGTTTACGCCCACATATGGGGTACCGTAGTACTCAAGAGAACATGTGTTACAAATTTTGGGGTGCTTTTTCTCTCATGTTCCTTTTGAAAATGAGAAACTTTAATCTAAATGTATATATTATTGGAAAATTTTAATTTTTCATTTTTTTACGGCCTAATGGTGAATACTTTCCTCCAGCCCCTGTAGGGTTAAAATGCTCATTATACCCCTAGATTAATTCGTTAAGGTGTCTAGTTTCCAAAATGGGGTCACTTATGGGGGTTTCCAGTATACAAACCTCCTAAATCAACTTAAAATAAGAACTGGTCCCTAAAAAAAATCAGTTTTGGAAACTTTCACGAAAATGTGGTAATTTGCTGATACATTTCTAACCCCCGTAACACCCTAAAAAAGTAAAATATGTTTATGAAATGAAGCCAGAATAAAGAGGACATATTGGTAATGTGACTTAGTAACTAATTTATGTAATACAACTTTCTTTTTTTTAGAAGCAGAGAATTTCAAAGTTCATAAAATGCTAATTTTTTTAATTTTTCATGATATTTTGATGTTTTTCACAAAAAACACACAAAGTAGTGACCAAATTTTGCCACTAATATAAAGTGCCATATGTGACGAAAAAACAATCTCAGAATCGCTAGCATACGTTAAAGCATCACTGAGCTATAAGCGCATAAAGTGAGACAGGTCAGATTTTGAAAAATGAGCCTGGTCTTTTAGGTGCAAATTGGCTTGGTCTTGAAGGGGTTAAAGAGGATGTACCATCAGGTACATCCTCTTTAATGTGACCCACGGAATCGAACGGCGCTGTCACGCGGAAGCCGGTGCCGCGGTCCGTTTTTTTGGAACTGCGGCCCGGTTCCCGCGTACTGCGCCGTTCTATCCACGGGTCCCGGACCGGCCTGCCCCCAGTGGGAGGGAATCCCCTCTATGACATGGCTCCATTGATTCTAAAGGAGCTGAATCATAGAGGGGAGGGAATTCCCTCCCAGTGAGGCGGCCCAGCCCGCCTCCTGTGCTTCAGCACTGGCCCAGGACCCGTGGATAAAACGGACCGCGGCACCGGCTTCCCCGATCATGGTACATCCTCTTTAAATATTCACCCACTAATATCACACATCTTAAAGAGACTCTGTACCCACATTCTGTACCCCCCCCCCCCCCAAACCGCTTGAATCGTCAGATAGCTGCTTTTAATCCAAGATCTGTCCTGTGGTCCGTTCGGCAGGGGATGAAGTTATTGTCCTGAAAAACAACTTTTAAACTTACAGCCCCGTGCCAAATTGGTGTGGCCTAGAGTGTCTGTGCATTAGGCTGGGACAACCTCTTCAACCCTCCTCCCCACCCTCCTCATCATTCGTAAGGCCCCAGGCAGGTATTCTTCTATTCCTCACTTGTCTGAACACTAACGATTCAGCCCATGTGCCGTGCTCACACAGCTGATGAATAGTAGAAAATCTGCCTGGAGCATTCCTAATGATGAGGAGGGTGGGGAGGAGGGACGGAGGGGTGGTGCAAGGTTAGGGCACAGATACTCTAGGCCATGCCAGTTTTACACAGGGTTGCAAGTTTAAAAGTTGTTTTTCAGGACAATAACTACATCACCTGCTGAACGAACCCCAGGACAGATCTTGGATTAACCCCTTAACGACAAAGGGCGTATATTTACACCTTGTTGTCGGTAAGGGCGTTCACAACGGGGCCGCGCGGCGGGTGCCGCATGTAGCCTAGGACTGCAGCTATTAGCGGGCACGGTGAGATCGCCGTGCCCGCTAATCAGATGCAGCTGTCAAAGTTGACAGCTGCATCCGATTACCGTATGTGGCCGTTCCCATGTGTCTAGTGGCGGAGATCGCCCCCCCTGGACGTTGTCCCGGAGGAGCGATCTCAGTGTCTGGTGCCGGCCGGGGTCTCCGCCAAAATGGCACTGATCTCGGCTCGCCACTCGTTTGTTTTCGGCTGCAGCAGCCGAAAGTGAAGGAGTGCCAATCTCATTGATCTATGCTGCATATCTATACAGCATAGATCTCAATGGGAGATCAGTGTACCTATACTAGAAGTCCCCCAGGGGGGCTTCTAGTATAAGTGTAAAAGTAAAAAAAAAAAAAAAAAAAAAAAATGTTTTCAATCAAAAGCCCCCTCCCCTAATAAAAGTCTGAATCACCCCTCTTTTCCCATGTAATAAACGTAAACAAATAAATAAACATGTTTGGTATCGCTGCGTGCGTAATCGCCCGAACTATTAATTTGTCACATTCCTGTTCTCGCACGTAAACGGTTGCATCAAATCGCATCAAATCCAGAAAAATTGTAATAAGAAGCGATCAAAAAGTCGCACATGTGCAATCAAGGTACCGATGGAAAGAACACATCATGGCGCAAAAAATTACACCTCATACAGCCCCATAGACCAAAGGATAAAAGCGCTATAAGCCCGGGAATAGAGAGATTTTAAGGAACATATATTTGTTAACAATGGTTTGAATTTTTTACAGGCCATCAGATAATATAAAAGTTATAAATGTTACATATTTTAATCGTAACAACTTGAGGAACATATATAACAAGTCAGTTTTACCCCAGGGCAAATGGCGTAAAAACAAATACCCCCCAAATAAACAAAATGCGTTTGTTTTTTTTCAATTTCACCATACGTTTATTTTTGTCTGGTTTTCCAGTGTGAACTTTATTCAGCCAGTCATTGTGAAGTACAAATAGTGGCGCAAAAAATAAGGGCTCATGTGGTTTTCTAGGTGGAAAAATGCAAATTGGCTCTGTCCTTAAGAGGTTAAAAGCAGCTATCCGAAGGTACATGTGGTTTGGGGGGGGGGGGGGGGGGGGACAGATTGTGGGTACAGAGTCACTTTAAATGTTTCCCCACTAAGCACATCAGGTAAGATCAGATGTGCACCACATATATAATGCAATGGAGTACAAATGTGCTGATATACAGGTAGAGTAACTTACATCATAAGGATCTTATACCCCCTCAAACTGATCAATTCCTGGTTGTCTCTTTGAACTATGGCCATACTACTTATACACTTTCACACAATCCTCCTGCTTGCATGCGCAGTGAAGACCAACTGCCTGTACGTCTGGGAACTAGCAGGAGACTGCAGCTGAACTGAGTATGTGTGACCACCTTAGTGGATGCCCTGAAGCTGTCAGCGCTTGTTTGCTCCTCTTCCCCACTTGCTGCCACCACGACTACACGCGGCGGCAGCGAGCGGGTGAGTGAGCGAGGGGCCGCAGGGGGGCTGCCCGGGTGATCGCTAGATCGTCCGGGCAGCCCATAGAGGATAGTGGTGGTCTGCTGCCGCCACTCCTATTCCACGGGGCGGCGGCAGCAGATCGCTGCTATCACAGTCGCTTTTTTTTCAACATGGTTGAAAGACAAACAACTGCAACGATCAGCCAACATGAACGATGAGGGCTGATCGTTGCCTTCTATTCCACGGGATGATTATTGGCCGAATACGCCCGATAACCATTCTGTGGAATAGGGCCTTTAGACAGTAGTGAACAATTGGACTGAGCAGGCTTTTACTTACCCCCCAGATGAGTTCCCTCAGCTGTGGGGGTGGGATCATTCAGTGGGGGCACCGGAGACCCATAGTAGGACACTGGATGAGTGCAGAGAAGTAAGCATAGGCCTTTTATTATTTTATATATACCTGCAACCATCTATATGTAGTTTCCCTAGCTCGATAACCTCTTCAATGTTACAAAATGCATTAGTTTAGACGAATATGTCTTAGTGGGAAACCCCTTTAAGACCTGCACATTATGAAACTGCTCGTGTAAACAGTGGTAAAGAAAAAGTCAGCCTGTGGCTCCAGACTACAATCCCCACCATGTCTGGCTTTGGCTGTCCAGGCATACTACGGCATCTAACGGAGCATAAAACTGAAAGAACTTCTACATGAAATCAACCACATTAGGGGCTGTACGGCAGTCCTAGATGTATATTAGGGTATGTTCACCCTATAGAAAGCTTCCACAGATAATTCACTGAGAAATCTGCTAAAAAAAAAAAAATTTAATGCTCCGAGCAGGATTTTGGTGCGAGCGATTTCTGCTGCATCCGTGTGATGCCCCAGTCATAGGCCAACAAAAGGGGGGGGGGGGGGGGGGAATCACATAAAAATCATGTAAAATTCTTTACATTAAGTCATGAAACAAACATAAATGTGGACACACTGTGGTTTAGTGAGAACGTGCTCTACTAACGCCTGGCTCATTCATTCTCAAGAATGCTGTAACCCAATTCCCTGGTTAAAGGAAATGGGGTGCAGCTGTCTTCCCTAAAAATCAAATTCCAATGAGAAATGGATTAGACAATGCAGCGTGCCCCCACAGTCCCCCATTCAGGGTCTGGCGACAGTTGTCTTACCACATGCAAAAAAACAAAAGACACACGCCTGTTATCACCTATAAAGAGGAGCTACGCCCCCCATAAAATAGTCATGCCGCCAGGGTGCTTCTCTCCATGTGCTACACAGAGGTATTTTGCAAGATAATAAAAGATCAGACCTCATACGAAATTTTTGCTTATATTCCTTAGTGCGAACATAACCCTACAGTGCATCCTCACAGTTGGAGAAGCCATGTTCACAGATGTGTTACAGATGTTCACAGATGTGGTGGTACTGTAGCATCTTCACAGAAATGATGCAGTAACAAAATTAAACTGCAACGTGTGACCACAGCTCAACGGACCGACAATTTATCGACAAGTTTTTGTCGGTCAGCCACTTGGGTGGACGCAGCCTTATCAGAACATTATCTACTTGGTCTTTATATTAATATTACACCACATCGAGAGTCACCTATTCTGAAGGACCCAGCACATCCACATCACAGGGACAAGCCTCTAACATAAAAGAGAACTGTGTAAAGCTTCATTTGTCCTCTGGTGGCGCTGTATGTTTGCACAGCAGCAGGATGCCTGTGAGGACTTCATTTGAGGAGGCCCTTATTATTCCTCTATGTAACACGTGAATTTTAAAGGAGAAGTCCGTGTCCTGCCTCGTGGTGGACACTTTAATAATACGTCTGCTGCTGAGAAACAGTGCCCACTGCTGGTGTGATGATCTGGGAGCCATCACATATGACAGCTGGTCACTTCTGGAAGTGATACCAGGGACCCTAAAAACTCAGCGATATGAGCAGGACATCCCACGGCCACAAGACAACGCTCACCCAACACACAGCAAGGCTTCACCAGGAATGTCTCTACCAGACTGCACCACTTCCTTGGCCGGCACATTTACCAGCTTCTATAATGTACAACTAGGATCTACAGGCCCAGCTTCTATGTGCATATATGCCATAGGATGCCAGGTATACAGAACCTGTATACCTCTATGCCCAACTGTATCTCATCTTGTATCTAAGCTAGAAGCAGCCAAAAAGATACTACAACCTCCTTTCCATTGAATACTTTTCCCAATAATCGTAACTCTCTGATACTGTCATCACTAACATATATCATCATTACATTTGGCTTCATTCGATTCCAATATCTGCTTTTTGACTCAATGAGTGTATGTACCCTGTGTACAATGATATCAGAAACGTTTAGGAAGGCATACACAACCCCAGTCTGTTTGTAGTGATGGGACATCCATAGCAGTGCCTACAACGGAGCAGGGAGTATTGCCTAAACCCCTGTAATGCAGCCTATACATTGTATATAGTGGCAGACAGGCTTCTTGTATAAATGAGGTCAGGCCCGCTGAATGGCTGTTGCTGGGTCAGAATAGAATATATTTCATCCACACGCTGCTCATTCACAATTAATAGCTCAGACTTGGCAGCACTAACACTTTCTATGTAAAGCACATAATAACTCCGGTCCAGCTCCTGCCCGCTGCCAGGCCATCTCCTGCGCTTAGCACATCCATTAATACTGCATCAGATGGGCTCAAAAGTAGCAGCGCCTCTAAAACACTGCAATAAAGTGGTAGGGCCGTGTATACACACACACAGACTTTTGTCTTTTATAAAGGGAAGGTCCCAGCTACACAGACAAAACACACAGCAATCAGTCATAGGGCCCTATTACACAGACAGATTATTTGCTAAAGATTTGAAGTCAAAGCCAGAAACGGACTATAAACAGAGATCAGGTCATAAAGGAAAGCCTTAGAGTTCTCATCTTTTTAAATCCATTCCTGGCTTTGGCTTTAAATCTTTCACAGATAATCTTTCTGGGTAAATGGACCCTTAGGGCCCTACTACACAGAGCGATAATTAGCTGAATCTGCCCATTTCGGACAATTATTGCTCCGTGTAATGGTGCGTTTACACGGAGTAATAAATGTGCCCGATTAACCCAATTCGAATGATTAACGATTTCAAAGTAACAATGTGTTTTTAATAACAATCAGCATTTAGACTGAACTATACAGTATATCATATGGAAAAATCGTTATTGCGATCGCTTAAGCCAATCTCACAGATAGGGTGAATCGGTGAAAGACTGTTTACACAAAGCGATCTGCTAATTTTTAGCCAAACCACGATTTGAGAACATGTTGAAAGATCAAAATGAAAAAAATCTAATTTCGCTGTGTTTACACGAGCCAATTATTGTTCCAATGCGATCGTTAACACGAAAATTCGAATGATAATCGTTCCACGTAAACGCATCATTAGGGTCTATTTACACAAAAAGCTTTCCTTTATGACCTGTTGCCTGTTTATAGTCCGTTTCTGGCTTTGGCAGATAATCTTTCTGTGTAAATGGACCCTTATGCTAAGTTTACACGAGGCGATTATTGATTGTACGATTAACGATTTCGAAGTAACGATTTTTTTTTTATAACGATCAGCGTTTAGATGGAATGATATATCGTACAGAAAATTCGTTTTGCGATCGCTTAAGCCTATCTCACACATAGGTAAAATCAGTGAACGACTGTTTACACGGAACGATCGGCGAATTTTTTGCGAACTACGATTTAGGAACATGTTAAAACGATTTTTCGATCGTTCGCAGCGTTTACACGTACGATTATAGTTCGAATTCGATCGTTATCGCGAAAATTCGCCCGATAACCGCTCCGTGTAAACGTAGCATAATGGTGCGTTTACATGGAACAATTATCTGACAGATGGAGGAACAGGGACTAGTAAGTATACATGTACTGGTAAGTTCCCGCACCTCCTTTCCTGCCTTGCTTTTCTATTTTCATGAGACTCCTCTTTTAATTGAACACCTGAATTAGGGACAAGAATGGTGCTGTTTCTGGAGCAAAGTGGCAAAAAAAATTTTATTCTGGGGATTACCCCTTTAAGGGTATAAACCCACACACCGTATATGCAGCAGATATGCAACAAATACGCAGCAGATTTGTTGGTACAGATTTCATGCTGTGTTCAGTTATTTAGATCTAATCTACTGCGAGTTTGCTGCGAGTTTGCTGCGTATCGCAGCAGTAAATACGCTGCATATACGGTGTGTGGGTTTATACCCTAAAGGTGCTGTCTACAGCAGTGCTTCTCAAACTATTTCTACTGGAGCCTTACCCAACAGACCAAGGCAATGCCTGGGCCTCACTAGACTGACTAAGAGGGTGCCTGGGCCTCACTATCTGTGGTGAAAGTCCATTTAAAAGCTGGAAATAATGCTAGGGCTACCTTGCACTCATCTCCCAAGCTCTATATACTAATAAAGCAATATAAAATCAATTAATAATGTTGCTAAAATGGAGATTTAAGAGGACTGTGCAGACCATAGTTAGTTTTGTAAAAAACGGGCTCCTTAGCTGGGCCTCACCAACAACTAGGGGGCTCCCATGAGCACTGGGATGTGGGTCCAGAGCTCTTTTATCCAAGCTTGTTTGCTCCTCATTCCCCGCCCGCTACTGGTGCTATTACATGCATCGGAAGCGAGTGGGTGAGTGTAAAGGGGGGCTGCCCGGGTGATCACTAGATCATCCGGGCAGCCCATAGCAAATAGCAGCAGTCTGCTGTGGCCGCTCCTGTTCCACAGGGAGATGGCAGCAGATCGCTGCTATCTAAGTCCTTTCAACCTGACAAACATCTGCAACAATCAGCCGACATTGTTCATGTCGGCTGATAGCTGTCTTCTATTACACAAGATGATTACTGGCCGATATCGGCCAGACACGGATGATAATCGTTTTGTGTAATAGTGCCTTTAATGTGAACATGGCCTTATCTTACAATGTCTGTCAAGATTCTTGTGCAGGGAAGTGATAAGTGTAGATTAATGTGCAGCGCTTCCGGTTTGCGGCGTACATTTTCCATACAATGTTTTTTAATTAAATCTTAGCGCTATAGCGGCAGAGAAGAAGATTGTGGAAGACACAAAGACTGACGGTTAAATGATAATAAACTAAGACAATAAAAAGACATGTAAGAAGTGATTACCGCTGCCGCTCTAAAGGAAAGAATGAATGGGAAACCGTAGCAATGGTGTAACCTTCCTATTTGTATGAGAACATATACAGTAGGTGGTCAGGACACAGGCACGTACAGACAAGGCTATAGCCAAAACCAGGACTGAATCCTCTATGTGGGTCAGTATCCTATTTTCACAGGTCCGAGATTAGAAGATGTTAGTCAGAAGAGGAACGGCCATATATATGATGCCCTAAAATTACCAAGGCCTAATGTCTCTCTATATTACACTTGTAAAGTGAAGTAGTAGTGGGTGCCACTATGCCAGTCCCACGTTGTACAACTTTTCCTGCATGGAACAGGCTGCGCGAGCCCTCCCATAGACAGCCTGTATAACACGGAGGCTGTCGGATTCCGCGGCGGAGAGTTCCTTCGCGGATTTCCACCTCTTTTATTCCATGTAAACTGGCCCTAACACGGTGTGATATTATAGTACAATACCCTACTGTTCCATCTGGTGTTAGAGAATTTATTTTCAATGTTGTTATAATGGCCAACGCCTGAACTCCAACACTGACACTATGTGAGCCACTACAGTGCGCTTGCGCGAACTTGTCTCTCCTTACTATGGCCAGAACACCGGGCGAGTCCCAGTGCGCATATACGAATCCTTCTTACAATCCCGCTGTCATGCTTCCATTGCGCCTGCGCGAAACTACCAATACAGTGCGCCTGCGCGGACATTTCCCTACTCTAATCCACGGACACCAGGCAAATCCTACTGCGCCTGCGCGAAATCTGTATTTCGGCATCAGCGTTTGGCTTCTTCAAAACCCCTGACTACGCAAGCGCAGCGCATGCGCATCATCCACGCCAACACAGTATCATTTAGTAAGTCAGTCCTTATTCATTCTTCCTCTTATTTTCCTCACAGTCATTTTAAAGTGTTTATAGTATTTGCCATTATGAGTTTTATATATTTTGTGTTTGTTTGTATTTTTTTATTACATGGGCCGGAACTGAAGAGTAACCCCGCCCCAAACTACACCTGGGCGCGCTCTGCTCTTTATCCTATGCCCATATATACTCCTGCATTGTATGTACATATATGCATTGAAAAATCTGGCTTGACAAAGAGGCATTATAGCCTTGAAACGCGTTGCCACTCCATGCAATAAAATATACCTAACGGTATACATTTGCCGCTGAGACTTATTTGCGCCATTTAGCTCCACGGCTAAGTGAACTCCCATTTTGGGTTACACTTATCCTCCTGCACCACTGATCCAGAACTTTGACGTCCTCCGACTGGTAGCCACCCGTCCTGGCGTTCCGGAGCGGCTGCATGAAGTCTTTTGTTTCCTGAGGCTACTGTAGGTGTTGTGCCCTTAGTACAACACCACCAGGTGAGTGCAATCCGCACCATAACTGCACCAAATTTTATTATACTGATTCACCCAGGGAGCGCCTATTTGTGTTTTCAGCTTTCCCTTGCCCACTATGTGAGCTGTACATCGTAGGTAATATATGGAAACACAAGGACAATGTTAGTGGGTGCACCGGTATATATAAAAACCGCTGTAAGCCACAGTCACACAGACAAAAATTGGTGTTCTCTTTCACCTTAAACCATGGTGTTTTATAATTGACAACGTTTTTGTTGACACTGGAACATGAGCCAAAAAAGAAAAAACACCAAAAGACTCCATAATAAAACATCCTGAAACTGAAGAGGTGTTACAGCTGTGTTTCTATTATGCAGATTGTATACCCTTGGGGGGGGGGATATATTAAAGAGGTATTGCAGAAAAAATTAACTTTTCCCCTATGCACAGGATAGAAAAAAAAGTAGATCATGGGGGGGGCTCTGTACCCCCTGCTGATCTCTGTATCGGTCCCTTGGCTTCTGTATTATGAGTAGGGCCGCATAGAGACACATCACCCGTGGCTCTATTTATTCCTATGGAGCCACCAGAAAGAGCAGAGCACAGCACTCTTCTGGCGCACTCGGCTCTTTCCATCGCTCCAGAGGAATGAACAGAGCCACAGGTCATGTGCCGCATCTACAGTTCTATCCATAACACAGAAGGCGGGGCCCGATATGGTGATCAGCAAGGGGTACAGAAGTGGGACCCCCGCAATCTCCTACTTTTCCCCTATCCCGATACGGTGATCGGCAGGGGGTACAGAAGTGGGACCCCCGCAATCTCCTACTTTTCCCCTATCCCGATACGGTGATCGGCGGGGGGTACAGAAGTGGGACCCCCGCAATCTCCTACTTTTCCCCTATCCCGATACGGTGATCGGCGGGGGGTACAGAAGTGGGACCCCCGCAATCTCCTACTTTTCCCCTATCCCGATACGGTGATCGGCGGGGGGTACAGAAGTGGGACCCCCGCAATCTCCTACTTTTCCCCTATCCCGATACGGTGATCGGCGGGGGGTACAGAAATGGGACCCCCGCAATCTCCTACTTTTCCCTTATCCCGATACGGTGATCGGCGGGGGGTACAGAAGTAGGACCCCCGCAATCTCCTACTTTTCCCCTATCCCGATACGGTGATCGGCGGGGGGTACAGAAATGGGACCCCCGCAATCTCCTACTTTTCCCTTATCCCGATACTGTGATCGGCGGGGGGTACAGAAGTGGGACCCCCGCAATCTCCTCCTTTTCCCCTATCCCGATATGGGGATGGGGGGGGGGGGGGGTACAGAGGTTAGACCCCCGTGATCTCCTACTTTTTGCCTATCCTGTGTATAGGGGAAAAGTTCATTTTCCTGAAATACCCCTTTAATGCTTTCACCAGAAAACAGATGTAAAAAATAAACAGCTAATTTTTGCACAATGATTGTAATTTTTTTTAACGTAAGACGTCGGGAAAGTAACACATTTATTAGCAGGTTAGCAGCTGCTCAAAAACATTTTATACACCAAGACCTACCCAAACACCATTACTACATCCCCCCTTGGTTTCTAACAGTGTGAACATGCTCTAATAGCCAAACAGTCTTTGTTGCCCTCAGCAACTAAACACAGTGCAGCTTCCACTATAGGAAATGAAACGTTGTCGTCAGTGGTTGCTATGGGCAACAGTTCTTCGCTTAGAGAATCTGTCGCCCATAGCAACCAGTTAGCTCTCCTGAGAAGTGAAAGCTGCACTGCGGTTGCTATGGGCGGCGATTTCGTCTGTTGTTCATAGTGATCAATAACAGCACAGCTTTCAGTTTTTATAGAGTTCATGAGACCTGGATGCCGCACTGTGATTGGTTGCTAGAGGCAACAGCTTTTTGAGCTGTTTTGCCCATAGCAACCAATCACAGCACAGCTCTCATTTTAAACCCTGCTCTTGAAAAGTGAAAGCTGCACCATGATGGGTTGCTATGGGCAACCAAGGCAGTGTGATAAATGTGATAGCACAGTATGCAGGGGGTGTAATGGCTGCTACTGACTAGCAGCCTATAACACACTGTGTATGCACAGGAGTACCAGTGAGGTAGTATACAGCCATAGCCCACACAATAGAGCTATGTCCTAGTGAATGAGCCGGGATCCACATCCCTCCATCCCCTCAGCGCCCATTGGAGCTGCACTATAAGCTGCAGACGTGATATACAACAATAAGAGGCAGCCTGATGACAGAGGGTGATGTTCCCGGGCCGGGGGCACACCGCGCCGCCACCCCCCCAGCCCGGCCTCAGCAATGACATCATACCACAACACCATGACGTGAACACAATTACCTTTTTATAAGATGCCATCACCCCCAGTACACCCTGCTCAGAGAGGTACTTCCTCGTCCGATGACATCATGGTCACATGGTACAACTAGCTGAGACGGCTACGGAAGCCCCAGCGGGTCGCGTCTGGAGCGGTTTTGCGGCTGGCGTGTGACGTCACATTAGGGGGCGGGGCCTCCCGGGTTGTTGTGCTGAATGGTGGAGTACAGATACAGGGAGAAGAAGCAGCTGTATGACTACATGTGTGAAGGGGAGAAGCTTTTACATGGGACTGTATGTTGGAGGGGTGATCTAATTTATGTAGGTCTATGTTTTAGGAGTGATGTTGTTACTTACATGGGACTGTATGTTGGAGGGGGGATGCTATTTACATGGGACTGTATGTTGGAGGAGTGATGTTACTTACATGGGACTGTATGTTGGAGGGGGGATGCTATTTACATGGGATTGTATGTTGGAGGAGTGATGTCACATAGGACTGTATGTTGGAGGGGTGATGTTACGTACATGGGACTGTAGGAGGAGTGATGTAATTTACATGGGACTGTACGTTGGAGGAGTGATGTTATTTACTTAGGATTGTATGTTGGAGAACCTGAAGGGAGGGGTGGGTGATGTTTTTACATGGGACTATATGCTGTAAAGAGACAGTGGGTTGTTTTCTTATATGGGAGAGATGTTATTAAAGGGGTAGTGCAGCGCTAACTCACATGTTACCACATACGGCACTGTGACTGCTAGGTCTCCACATACGGCACTGTGACTGCTAGGTCCTCACATACGGCACTATGACTGCTAGGTCCTCACATACGGCACTATGACGGCTAGGTCTCCACATACGGCACTATGACTGCTAGGTCTCCACATACGGCACTATGACTGCTAGGTCTCCACATACGGCTCTATGACTGCTAGGTCTCCACATACGGCACTGTGACTGCTAGGTCTCCACATACGTCACTATGACTGCTAGGTCTCCACATACGGCACTATGACGGCTAGGTCTCCACATACGGCACTATGACTGCTAGGTCTCCACATACGGCACTATGACGGCTAGGTCTCCACATACGGCACTATGACTGCTAGGTCTCCACATACGGCACTATGACGGCTAGGTCTCCACATACGGCACTATGACTGCTAGGTCTCCACATACGGCACTATGACGGCTAGGTCTCCACATACGGCACTATGACTGCTAGGTCTCCACATATGGCACTATGACTGCTAGGTCCTCACATACGGCACTATAACTGCTAGGTCCTCACATACGGCACTATGACTTCTAGGTCCTCACATACGGCACTATGACTCATCATCCGTTTTCTTGTAAGCTTGGGCGCTATTTCTCAGCCAGTAAACATGCAGGAGACTCTTTGGTACATCCTGCGATCACATGGGACTCATACATGTCGATAGCAGCGATTGGTTGGCCAGATCAGATGACTTGCTTTAGACGTATGCTGGAAGAGATTATGGACAGAGCTGCTGCTGGTCATGGAGAACGTTAGGGAGGGAATTAGCGTTCCAGTAGGCAGGGAATACTAGCTAAACAACCAAACAGCCCTTGTAAGGGCTTCAAATTGTTTTTAAATTGTATTACTACAGACTGCTGGCTGGGACTTGCAGTGCTGTTACCACGATTTCAGCAGCACACTGTGGTGATCGGCTGCTGGCAGAAAGGAGACTTTAGGTGTTGCATACAGACCCCTAAGAAGTGCTCAGTACTATTTTATGATTTTGTGACTGGTGGTGCTGCTGTAGTACATTGTATTGCTGTGATTTGTAGTACACCTGCATAGAACTTCACTGCTCATTGTAAGGGGGTGTCACAGAGTGTATTGGTGCAGCCACCACCAGATTGTATCTCACAGCCCCCCCAAAACTATTGGGACCACTAGTATATTTCCATATTTCTGTCTTTCTTACTCAAGCCATATTTAAGTTCACTTCTGCTTGCAGAGTGTAAAGGGGGTGTCACAGAGTGTATTGGTGCAGCCATCACTAGATTGTAAAAACTAGTGGTCCCTTTACTATATTTTCTGATTTCTTTGAATCACTCCCCTCTGGGCATGATTACGGCGCTGGAAGCCGCCCAGGACCCGAATAACTATGCCCAGGACCATGACTAGTTCAGCCCACCATGACTACTTGGGGCTGATTAGCATACGACGCGGGACTTCACAAATGTAAGATTGAGGGGTAATAAAGGAGGAGACAGGGGGATGTTTAGGAAGCTGGGTGATGTATCAGCACGTTTCCTTATCAATGGGGGCAATTTCGGCGTGATTGGTTCCCTTAAGGAGCCGGTTCCCCCAGTACACTAAGGACCATGATGGCCTGAAGCCATTAATGCCACTCTGTCCCTTTAAAGGTCCCAGTATTGGCAGCAGCTGTACCTCTGACTGGCTGCCAATAGCAGGGCTTTTAAAACGCCCCTGACTGCTCCGGAGAGGGATCCTGCGCCAAAATGCTGCAAGGGATAACTTCTAACTGGTATAGGCAGCTGTGTGTTGGTCTGTCTGCACTAGAGGCTCAGAATAGATGCTGGGGATCGGAGGAGAGAGACACTGCTGGGGAGTAAGGTGAGTATAGTTTTTTTTTTGTCTTACACAGAAAGGGCCCATGCTATACCATTCTATGCTGCAAAGGAGCCTACACTTTATTGTGGCAGCTGCAGAGTGGGGGCCTATACAATATGAAGGCTGCTGGGGGGGGGGGGGCGAGTATACTGTGTGGGGGATGCTGTAGGGGAGGGGCTATACTATATGGGAAATACTGCAGAAGGGAACCTATACCATATAGTCAGCCTTTAGAGAACATGTCATCTGAAACTCCCTGGGTATCCAGTCCAAGGCTAGGTTCACACTATGTAACTGTGCGGCTGTATTTTTTATGCGGCTGTAAATGTGCGGATGAAACTACGGCCGTGGGAAAAAATAGACATGCGGCTCAAAACATACGGTCATTTACTTTGAAATCTGGTTCAACTAAAAATAACAAATAAAATCTTAAGAAAGTGATGCAAACACCTCTGGATGCATCTGGGAAAGCAGGGAAACAGTTTACATGAATTGCTATTACCGGGGTTTGCGATCCTCTGCACTAATGCCGATGTCTCTCAGGGTTAATCTATTAAAATAATAAAACACATTTTCGTTGTAATAAAGTCCCTTTCGTTGTTCAATAATTAAATTTAAACTAATCCATCATTTTGCAATTAAATATACTGTTAAAATAAATATATATATAAATAAATGTATATTTATATATATATTTATTTTTTGACAGTATATTTAATTGCACAATGATGGATTCGTTAGAATTAAATTATTGAACAACGAAACTGAATTTATTTAATCGAAAATGTGTTTTATTAATTAAATATTAATTAGTACAGGAAGCTCCATAAGCCGTTAATTCATATTGCCGGCAAAAGAGCATTCTGTACTAATCATCACTTTACTTTAATGAAAACATCAAATGTTTCTTCTAATTATGTTATCACAATAGCATTATTAGAAGAAACATTTAGAATTATATGTGCGCTCAGCTGATTGGCTGATCGGCTGAGCGCACATATAATGAGGCGGTCCGCAGTACAGTGACTTCATTGTGCTGCAGACCAGCGAAGAGGACACATCGGGGTGAGTATAGAGCTCTCCCCACCCCCTCCCCAGCACTGCACCCCTCCCAGCAAGGAAGGGGGGGTCAGTTAACCCCTTCCTTGCTGGGATGGGTGCAGTCTGACATCAGTCTGGCCCCCAAGGGGTTAAGGGGGATGCAATACATCCTCCCTTAACCAGGGCCGTCTTAACAGCATTATGGGCCCCTGGGCAGAGGTGCGAATTGGGCCCCACCCCCCGCGGCCGCCACCATCAAAACCCCCCATCTTTGCAACCCCGCCCCTAGCCAGTACAATTACGTACAATAAAAAATACAAATTATTGTTAACATAAACTTTAATTCACAACACAGTCTTTCAGCAGCGCAAAAACAAAAAATAACAGTGCGTGCCTCACCAAACCAGACCAGGTTGGCTTCAAAGTATCCAAAAAACGCAATGGAGACAGCACTTCCAACAGCAATCTGCAGGGCAACATGTCTCATATATACAAAGGGGCAACAACATGACTATTATATATGAGAACCATGTTGTCTCCCTGTATGTATACTGTATAATACAATATACAGGGAAACAACATGGCTTATATATAGAGAAGGGCAAAACAACATGTCTCATATATACAGAGGGGCAACAACATGACTATTATATTATATATGAACCATGTTGTTTCCCTGTATTCTGTATACAGGGAAACAACATGGTTCATATATAATATAATAGTCATGTTGTTGCTCCTCTGTCTATATGAGACATGTTGTTTTGCCCTTCTCTATATATATGCCAGATAACAAGCAACAAATATTACCACCGCATACTGACTAACACCACCGCTGCTACTGACTAATCCATTGTACACAGATGACTATCACCTCATCCAGTCATATAGAGGTACCCAGCTCTACACAGGTTCTGTACACCATATACATTACAGTGCAGATACATCAAGTGACTCACATGGGACGTCTTCTCTGATCGGAGTTCTTCCCTTTTCATCTTCTTTTCCATTTGCCCTGTGCCGTTATGAGAACTTCTCCGAGCCACGAATCCACAGAATCTGCCAGACAGACATATTAGGCTCCACACTCTGTCACCATCCTCATCTCTCTACACACTGCACATCTGTATTGGCCCCTTATAGATATCTCCCCCTGTATTACCCCCTTATAGATCACTCCCCCCTGTATCCCCCCCGTATAGATGGCTCCCCCCTGTACCCCCCCCCTTATAGATGGCTCCCCTTGTATCCCCCCCGTATAGATGGCTCCCCCTGTATTACCCCCTTATAGATGGCTCCCCCTGTATTACCCCCTTATAGATAGCTCCCCCTGTATTACCCCCTTATAGATGGCTTCCCCCTGTATCCCCCCCCCCCCTTATAGATGGCTCCCCCCTGTATCCCCCCCCCGTATAGATGGCTCGCCCCTGTATCCCCCCCTTATAGATGGCTCCCCCTGTACCCCCCCGTATAGATGGCTCCCCCTGTATTACCCCCTTATAGATGGCTCCCCCTGTATTACCCCCTTAGAGATGGCTCCCCCCTGTATTACCCCCTTATAGATGGCTCCCCCTGTATTACCCCCTTATAGATGGCTCCCCCCTGTATTGGCCCCTTATAGATGCCCCCCCCTGTATACCCCCCGTATAGATGGCTCCCCCCTGTATCCCCCCGTATAGATGGCTCCCCCGTATTCCCCCCTTATAGATGGCTCCCCCCTGTATCCCCCCCTATAGATGGCTCCCCCATATTCCCCCCTTATAGATGGCTCCCCCCTGTATCCCCCCCCTCTTATAGATGGCTCCCCCCTGTATCCCCCCCTATAGATGGCTCCCCCCTGTATCACCCCCTCGTATAGATGGCTCCCCCCCTGTATCCCCCCTATAGATGGCTCCCCCTGTATCCCCCCTATAGATGGCTCCCCCCTGTATCACCCCCTATAGATGGCTCCCCCGTATTCCCCCCTTATAGATGGCTCCCCTGTATCCCCCCTATAGATGGCTCCCCCCTGTATCCCCCCCTATAGATGGCCCCCCCCTGTATCCCCCCTATAGATGGCTCCCCCTGTATCCCCCCCTATAGATGGCTCCCCCGTATTCCCCCCCTATAGATGGCTCCCCCGTATTCCCCCCCTATAGGTGGCTCCCCCGTATTCCCCCCTTATAGATGGCTCCCCCGTATTCCCCCCCTATAGATGGCTCCCCCGTATTCCCCTCTTATAGATGGCTCCACCCTGTATCACCCCCTATAGATGGCTCCCCGCTGTATCCCCCCCTATAAATGGCTCCCCCCTGTATCCCCCCTATAGATGGCTCTCCTGTATCCCCCTATAGATGGCTCCCCCCTGTATCCCCCCCTATAGATGGCTCCCCCGTATTCCCCCCTTATAGATGACTCCCCCGTATCGCCCCCCTATAGATGGCTCCCCCGTATTCCCCCCTTATAGATGGCTCCCCCCTGCAAAGCAGATAAAAAACAAACAAACACCCAACTCACCTACCAGCGCTCCCCCGTCGCTGCTTCCTCTCCTCTTCTGCCCCCAGCTCCGGAAGCTCAGTGTGCGCCCAGGCCGGGACTTCCGGTACAGGAAGCCCCAGCGACGGGCACTGAGGTTCCTGATGCGTGCGCTCCCTGAGAATCCCCCGGGGAACGACGCATCAGCCGGGGCCGGATTTCCTCTTGCGACCGCAAGCAAGAAAGAGCTTGCGGTCGTAAGAGAAGGGGAAGTGGGGCGCGCAGGGCCGTCTTACCCATTGGGCATGGTAGGCGGCTGCCCGGGGGCCCTTGCATCCTAGGGGGCCCCTGCCCGCTGTGACAGCGGGCAGGGGCCCCCTAGGATGCAAGGGCCCCCGGGCAGCCGCCTACCATGCCCAATGGGTAAGACGGCCCTGCCCTTAACCCCTTGGGGGCCAGACTGTAAGCAGTGATCTGTAAAGATGCTGCATACTGTAAGGAGCACAACACCGCTCACAATGATGGGTGTTGTGCTCCTGTTTGTGTGTTTTTTGTGTGTTTCTCCCTTTTTGTTTTTCAGATATCGGTATCCTGTGGATTACGTCGGATTCCGTGGACTACGTCGATGACCAGCGTTTTTTTAATGTTTTTTTTTTAATAAAATGGTCAATGAGGGGTGTGGGGGTGTTTTTATTTGAATAAAAAAAATTTTTAACTTGTGTCTTGTCTTTATTTCTTTACTTTATAGACTTAGTAGTGGAAGCCGTCTAATAGACGGAATCCATTACTAAGTTGGGGCCCAGTGTTAGCCGCTATAAAATGGCTAACACTAACCCCCTATTATTACCCCAGTACCCAATGCCACCAGGGTTACTGGGAAGAGCCGGGTGCCAGTGGTCCCGGAGCGTCAAAATTGGCGCTCCTGGACGGGGCGGCAGCAGGCTGGTAAGATTTAGGCTGGTGAGGGCCTAAACCAATGGCTCTTCCCACCCTGATGTTACCAGGCTGCTGTCGTTTGGTTTTTAACCCGGCTGGTTATAAAAATAGGGGGGACCCTATGCGGTTTTTTTTAAAATAAATAATTAAAAAAAAAACGCATAGGGTCCTCCCTATTTTTATAACCAGCCGGGTTAAAAACCAAACGACAGCAGCCTGGTAACACCAGGGTGGGAAGAGCCATTGGTTTAGGCCATCCCCAGCCTAAATCTTACCAGCCTGCTGCCGCCCGGTCCAGGAGCGCCAATTTTGACACTCCGGGACCACTGGCAACCGGCTCTTCCCAGTACCCCTGGTGGCATTGGGTACTGGGGTAATAATAGGGGGTTAGTGTTAGCCATTTTATACCGGCTAACACTTGGCCCCAACTTAGTAATGGATTCCGTCTATTAGACGGCTTCCACTACTAAGTCTATAAAGTAAAGAAATAAAGACAAGACACAAGTTAAAAAAAATTTTTATTCAAATAAAAACACCCCTCATTGACCATTTTATTAAAAAAAAAACATTAAAAAAACGCTGGTCATCGACGTAGTCCACGGAATCCGACGTAATCCACAGGATACCGATATCTGAAAAACAAAAAGGGAGAAACACACAAACAGGAGCACAACACCCATCATTGTGAGCGGTATTGTGCACCTTACAGTATGCAGCATCTTTACAGATCGCTGCTTACAGTCTGGCCCCCAAGGAGTTAAGGGAGGATGTATTGCATCCCCCTTAACCCCTTGGGGGCCAGACTGATGTCAGACTGCACCCATCCCAGCAAGGAAGGGGTTAACTGACCCCCCCTTCCTTGCTGGGAGGGGTGCAGTGCTGGGGAGGGGGTGGGGAGAGCTCTATACTCACCCCGATGTGTCCTCTTCGCTGGTCTGCAGCACAATGAAGTCACTGTGCTGCGGACCGGCTCTTTACATGTGCGCTCAGCCGATCAGCCAATCAGCTGAGCGCACATATAATTCTAAATGTTTCTTCTAATAATGCTATTGTGATAACATAATTAGAAGAAACATTTGATGTTTTCATTAAAGTAAAGTGATGATTAGTACAGAAAGCTCTATTGCCGGCAATATGAATTAACGGCTTACTGGAGCTTCCTGTACTAATTAATATTTAATTAATAAAACACATTTTCGATGAAATAAATTCAGTTTCGTTGTTCAATAATTTAATTCTAACGAATCCATCATTGTGCAATTAAATATACTGTCAAAAAATAAATATATATATAAATATACATTTATTTATATATCTATTTATTTTAACAGTATATTTAATTGCCAAATGATGGATTCATTAGAATTAAATTATTGACCAACGAAAGGGACTTTATTACAAAGAAAATGTGTTTTATTAATTTAATATATTAACTATTAGAGGCATCGGCATTCGGCATCATTGCCGGCTATTTTTGAAGTACTCCGTACGGACCGCCTGTCAATCCTCGGCCGCATGTCCAGCCGCAAACAATGGTCTTGTTCATTTTTTAAGGGTCCGTTTACGATCGGGCCGTAGATTCATACATAGTGTGCACTGTGCAGCCGTATATCCTATACTTTCCAGCGTACGCATGAACCACCAAAAATACCGCCGCACAATTACAGCCGCAAATACAGCCACACAGTTACATAGTCTGAACCTGGCCCAAAGATGCAACATTTTACCTGCTACTTAGAGCTTTCCCAAGCATGCCAGAGGTGGTCCAGAAGGGGCCTATCTATTATATTGGGCACTGATGGGGCCTAACTACTATATGGGGGGCACACAATATATTTTGATCTCTGTAGTACCTGCTTTTTTACTGTCAACACATTATTTTCACCACAAAGGGACCTGCTGAGGCTCTGTCGCCCAAGGCCCCCGAAAACCTTGAGCTGGCCCTGAAGGGGAGGATGTTAGAGATTGGGGGGGGGGGGGGAATGTTAACCTGTAATTGTTAAAAAAGGAAACTTCCAAACAATGCAAGCTTCTTACCCATGGTCCCCCCCCCCCCCCGACACTCTTCCTATGGTTTTGCAGTAGTCATACTCCTATGGTGCAGTTTTCTACCTGCTCCATATTTCTTGCTGTTCCTCTGCCCGTGCACTGTTATCAGACTACATTTCCCAGTAGTCTTTGCTGTGCATGCTCAGAAGGTCCTGTTTTTCCCGCCAACATAACCTGGCCCCGTCTGCACCATGCCGAATTGGCTCAGTGTGATTTGGCCCTTTGACTGGCAAGATAGATGCCCCTTCCTGAAGGAACCCCAGCACTGTCACAGCAGCAGCCCCCCATCCTCTGACCTCTTCTGGAAATCCCCAGGTATTTACCCTGATTGCCATATTTGAAATCAGGAAAGATTTTTTTACCACGGTGATGGGACAGTTGCCATCTGCCTCAGGTTATATTTGATAGACTTTTGTCTGTTTTTTTCAACCTTATAAACTGTGTAACTATTTGTATAAAGAGTAAATATCACCAAAATAGGCCTGACATGCATGATTCGATGTCCCCCCTGAGCCCTGTTGTGTGCCCAGTAAGCAGGTAACATGGGGCATTGCTGCTCCCAAGACACCCAATTTGTGGGATGTATCTCTCCTTTGATCAATGCTGACCACAAAGCAATGCAAAACATAAATGTGCCATTTTCACTCTACAAAAACAACAGTTTTAGACCACATGTGGGTTACTGCCATACCCAATAGAATTTGCCAAACAAACTTTGGGGTCCTTATACTGCTGTGGTCCTTGTTAAAATGAGAATTTGTAAGCTAAAAGTAAATTTAATTGAAAATTCGATTTTCTTGGCCCAATGCTAAAAACTAGGCCCAAATGCTCGCAAAATCCCTTGATGGATTCTCAGAGGGGTACAGTTTCCAAAATTGGGTCAGCAGAATCAGCACTAAAAAGATTTAAAAAACAGGGCTCTGTCCCACCTTCTAATTGAATTTTGTTGTTGAATTGTGGAGTCATCTCACAGTTATATAACATCTAGCACTCTCCAGTGAGCGGGCGCGCCGGGCTTCGGGCGCTCATATCTCCGTGACCCGACCGGATCTGAAAGCGGGACCCGCCGGGATCAGGTGAGTATAGGGGGCTGTAACGGGGGGTCGGGAGCCTGTCACCCCGGCACGGGGGGTGACAGGTCCTCTTTAAATATATGTGTCTATACAATGTATTACTGTATCTGTACGGTTCTGGGACACTGGTAGCTGATAGAAATCCAGGAAGTGAAAAAAATGCCCCCTGTGCAAATCCACATTGTCTCCTTCTCCTTAGGAGACAAATCTTCCATGCCTCTGTCTCACATTGTGTGTGTTTGCTGAGCACAGGCTGATGATGCAGACAGGGGGCTGGGCGTGATGTTCCAGGAGGCTTGGCTGGATCCCCCAATCCCCTGAGTGATTCACCATCTCTGACCAGCCAGAACCAGCTGCTGCACTGATTTCTCTAATTGTGCAGTGAATTTCGGGCTGTGTTTACACGTGTTGGAGTGTCATTGCAGTACTGCAGCGTATTCACAAAAATGATGCAGTAACACAAGTAAATGATGCTAAACGGCAGAGAGGATCAGAGCCTTATTGTGAGGCTCAACTTCAAAGATAACAGATGCTTGATCAAAATATGTGCGTGGATATGAAAATAAAAAAATTCAAAAGGTTATTTACTTTATTCCAATATCAGCGTTAAAGGAAGAGAATACAGCCTGCTGTGTGGTGTTACAGGTAGAGAATACAGTGTGCTGTGTGATGTTACAGGTAGAGAATACAGAGTGCTGTGTGGTGTTACAGGTAGAGAATACAGTGTGCTGTGTGGTGTTACAGGTAGAGAATACAGTGTGCTGTGTGGTGTTACAGGTAGAGAATACAGCGTGCTGTGTGGTGTTACAGGTAGAGAATACAGGGTGCTGTGGGATGTTACAGGTAGAGAATACAGCGTGCTGTGTGGTGTTACAGGTAGAGAATACAGCGTGCTGTGTGGTGTTACAGGTAGAGAATACAGCGTGCTGTGTGGTGTTACAGGTAGAGAATACAGCGTGCTGTGTGGTGTTACAGGTAGAGAATACAGCGTGCTGTGTGGTGTTACAGGTAGAGAATACAGCGTGCTGTGTGGTGTTACAAGTAGAGAATACAGCGTGCTGTATGATACAGGTAGAGAATACAGCGTGCTGTGTGGTGTTACAGGTAGAGAATACAGCGTGCTGTGTGGTGTTACAGGTAGAGAATACAGCGTGCTGTGTGGTGTTACAGGTAGAGAATACAGAGCTGTGTGGTTTTACAGGTAGAGAATACAGCGTGCTGTGTGGTTTTACAGGTAGAGAATACAGTGTGCTGTGTGGTGTTACAGGTAGAGAATACAATGTGCTGTGTGGAATTACAGGTAGAGAATACAGCGTGCTGTGTGGAATTACAGGTAGAGAATACAGTGTGCTGTGTGGTGTTACAGGTAGAGAATACAGTGTGCTGTGTGGTGTTACAGGTAGAGAATACAGTGTGCTGTGTGGTGTTACAGGTAGAGAATACAGGGTGCTGTGTGGTGTTACAGGTAGAGAATACAGCGTGCTGTGTGGTGTTACAGGTAGAGAATACAGCGTGCTATGTGGTGTTACAGGTAGAGAATACAGTGTGATGTGTGGTGTTACAGGTAGAGAATACAGCGTGCTGTGTGGTGTTACAGGTAGAGAATACAGAGTGCTGTGTGGTGTTACAGGTAGAGAATACAGTGTGCTGTGTGGTGTTACAGGTAGAGAATACAGCGTGCTGTGTGGTGTTACAGGTAGAGAATACAGTGTGCTGTGTGGTGTTACAGGTAGAGAATACAGCGCGCTGTGTGGCGTTACAGGTAGAGAATACAGCGTGATGTGTGGTGTTACAGGTAGAGAATACAGCGCGCTGTGTGGTGTTACAGGTAGAGAATACAGTGTGATGTGTGGTGTTACAGGTAGAGAATACAGCGTGCTGTGTGGTGTTACAGGTAGAGAATACAGAGTGCTGTGTGGTGTTACAGGTAGAGAATACAGCGTGCTGTGTGGTGTTACAGGTAGAGAATACAGTGTGCTGTGTGGTGTTACAGGTAGAGAATACAGCGTGCTGTGTGGTGTTACAGGTAGAGAATACAGTGTGATGTGTGGTGTTACAGGTAGAGAATACAGCGCGCTGTGTGGTGTTACAGGTAGAGAATACAATGTGATGTGTGGTGTTACAGGTAGAGAATACAGCGTGCTGTGTGGTGTTACAGGTAGAGAATACAGGGCGCTGTGTGGTATTACAGGTAGAGAATACAGCGTGCTGTGTGGTGTTAAAGGTAGAGAATACAGTGTGCTGTGTGGTGTTACAGATAGAGAATACAGTGTGCTGTGTGGTGTTACAGGTAGAGAATAAAGCGTGCTGTGTGGTGCTACAGGTAGAGAATACAGAGTGCTGTGTGGTGTTACAGGTAGAGAATACAGTGTGCTGTGTGGTGTTACAGGTAGAGAATACAACGCGCTGTGTGGCGTTACAGGTAGAGAATACAGTGTGCTGTGTGGTGTTACAGGTAGAGAATACAGCGTGCTGTGTGGTGTTACAGGTAGAGAATACAGTGTGCTGTGTGGTGTTACAGGTAGAGAATACAGCGTGCTGTGTGGTGTTACAGGTAGAGAATACAGCGTGCTGTGTGGTGTTACAGGTAGAGAATACAGGGCGCTGTGTGGTATTACAGGTAGAGAATACAGCGTGCTGTGTGGTGTTAAAGGTAGAGAATACAGTGTGCTGTGTGGTGTTACAGATAGAGAATACAGTGTGCTGTGTGGTGTTACAGGTAGAGAATAAAGCGTGCTGTGTGGTGCTACAGGTAGAGAATACAGAGTGCTGTGTGGTGTTACAGGTAGAGAATACAGTGTGCTGTGTGGTGTTACAGGTAGAGAATACAACGCGCTGTGTGGCGTTACAGGTAGAGAATACAGTGTGATGTGTGGTGTTACAGGTAGAGAATACAGCGCTGTGTGGTGTTACAGGTAGAGAATACAGTGTGATGTGTGGTGTTACAGGTAGAGAATACAGCGTGCTGTGTGGGTAGGACCACAATGAAATCATAAATTACTGCAAATAATTCAGTAACAGGATGAAACTGCAATGTGTGAACACAGCCTAAATGTTCTGCAACCGCTTTGGGGCGGGGAATTGACAGGGTAGAGGACTGTGATGAACAGCTGAGGGAAAGCATTGCATTCTGGAACCTGTAGTACTGTGTACAACTGATAAACCAGGAAGTGCAGAAACACAAAACAGAACAAAACCCCCCAAAACAAAGATTTTTGGAAGTTTCAAAAATGGAATAGATAGGTGAGTAATGCCTTATGCTTCTGCAGAAGTTTCATTTTTTTTTTTACCTCTACCTGGAGTTTTTAACCCTTTTAACCCTTTTTGGTTTTTTCCTCCTTGTGCTTAAAAGGCCATAGCAGTTGCATTTTTTCACCTAGAAACCCACATGAGCCCTTATTTTTTGCACCACTAATAGTACTTTGCAATGACAGGCTGATCATAAAGTACACTGCCAAAGCAGAAAAAAATTCAATGTGTGGTGAAATTGAAAAAAAAAAACGCATTTCTCTTATTACGTTTTTTTTTTTTTTTTTTTTTACGCCGTTCGCCCTGGGGTAAAACTGACTAATAGCCGTGGCACCAGGGACCGTGGCGGTTCAGAGCGGGCACTAAGGGTTAAAGGGGTATTCCAGCTATTTTTTTTCTTTCAAATCAACTGTTGTCAGAAAGTTATAGAGATCTGAAATGTTCTTCTATTTAAAAATCTCCAGTCTTCCCATACTTATCAGCTGCTGCATGTCCTGCAGGAAGTAGTGTATTATTACCAGTCTGACGTAGTGCTCTCTGCTGTCACCTCTCTTCATAACAGGAACTGTCCAAAGCAGGAAAGGTTTTCTATGGGGATTTACTACTGCCCTTGACAGTTCCTGTCATGAACAGAGATGGCAGCAGGGAGCACTGTGTCAGACTAGAAAGAATCCACCACTTCCTGCAGGACATACAACAGCTGATAAGTATTGAAAGGCTTAAGATTTTCAAATAAAAGTAAATTACAACTCTATTTTATTTTCTGACACCAGTTGATTTAAAAGAATTCTTTTTTGCCGGCGTACCTCTTTAATACTAGAGGTGAGCTGTATCCGTGTTTTCCCAGACTTCCTAGGTCTGCATCCAACATCTCTAGCCAATCAATCAACTGGTGTCAGAAAACTATATAGATTTTTAAATTACTTCTATTTAAAAATCTCAAGTCTTCTCATACTTATCAGCTGCTGTATGTCCTGCAGGAAGTGATGTAGTCTTTCCAGTCTTACACAGTGCTCTGTGCTGCCACCTTTGTCAATGTGAGGAACTGTCCAGAGCAGCAGCAAATCCCCATAGAAAACCTCTCCTGCTCTGTACAGTTCCTATCTCGGACAGAGGTGTAATAATATGGATCCCTGCAATTCTTGCCCAATAGCTGTGTTAGAGAAGCATATCAAATAGTAAGGTACACTGCCCAGGAAAATAGCCTGCAAGATAGTAATATAAAGTAATATAGTTTTATTTGAAGAGTAGCCACATACAACTGTAGTGTTTTGGTCATAACGCCATTCACCAGCACAGCTCAGTGGCCCCTAGCAACCAATCAGATTCTACCTTTCATTTTCCAAAGAGTCTGTGAGGAATGAAAGGTGGAATCTGATTGGTTGCTAGGGGCAACTGAGCCAGTTTCACTTTACACCATGTTTGATAAATCTCCCCCATAGTAGCTAATAAGTATGGGAAAACTTGATATTTTAATAGAAGTAAATTACAAATCTATATAATTTGTAAATTATATTTATTTGATTTGAAAGAAAAAGATTTTCGCTGCACAACCCCTTTAATGCCTATGGGATGTCCTAAAAGCTCCTGTAGGTGTAATCTGTAGGCAGCCCAATATCCATATAATGTATACTTATTTGTATATGTGTTATATAACCTTTGTCTTCAAGTGACAGTGTTGTTTCTTCCATCTTGTTTAATAATGATCTTCTTAAGATAAAATAATGTCACCTTAATGGTGTTGTGTGAATGTAGGAGTAATCTATTTTTACCAGCCCACTAACACATCATTGCAAGATTCATAGCTCTTATCCCATCACATTGTGAATACTAATAATTTAGGAAGTCATTTTCCCATCCAAGCACAATTCAGTCATGTGGGTCCATGCATAATTCACAGGAAATTATCTGCATCCTGCTGATCACTCAAGCGCCGCCAGATCAAGACATAACTTGGTCACTGTCAGAACCAGACATTACTCACTCGTCTGGTGCCAGGTCCGGCTGGATCCAGGCACACTAGGCCACAAATCCTGCCAGACAGTGCTCTAATCCAAGTATAATTCACTCAAAACCAGGCAGTAGCATTCCAAGGCAAAATACAATCGGAGTGAATTCTATCAGTGTAACATATAGGTTTGCGCCATTCATTTTGGATTAAATATGAAAGTAATTTGATTTGAGAGAAGTATTGCTTGTATTCTGATCTTGCCATGAAGGTTATACAATCCATCGTGGCAGGTGCTGCAAGACTGGTGAAAAGTAGATCCGCTTATCAGGTTAGCCCAGCTCCCAATATGTTGTAGGTAAACTAGCCGGAGAGTGACACCACTTTACTCCGTTCTTTCACTACAATGGTCTGTGGACACTACTTTAGGGCCTTTGGCTGTTTGCTTCTCCGCAGAAAATCCTTTTCATACTTTTTGATTCATCATAGGCTCATGTATACCCCAGCGTAACCCTTGTGGGATCCATTCATTTCAATAGACCAAAGTTTAGTAACTATTTTCAGTGATAACCAGTAGGAAGATGGAGATTGTGATCCCGCTGTATAGAGCTCTAGTGAGATCACCTCAGCTACAAAAAGATAATGATAAAATAGAATGGGTCCAAAGACGGGATTCAAAAAAAGTGGATAGGCTGAAGCATAAAACCAGGAAAGACCTGATCTAAATCTGTATAGTCTGGAGGAAAGGAGGGACATGATGGATTACCTTTAAAGGGACTCTGTACACACAATCTGTCCCCCCCCCCCCCCCCCCAAACCACTTGTACCTTCGGATAGCTGCTTTTAATCCAAGATCGGTCCTGGGTTTCGTTCGCCAGGGGATGCAGTTATTGTCCTAAAAACAATTTTTAATCCTCCAGCACTGTGTCTAACGGCCGGGGCTTACATTTGTATATGCATTAGGCTGGCACCACCTCTCTGTCCTTCCTCCCCACCCTCCTCATCATTAGGAATGATCCAGAACAATTAACTGCTGTTTGAGCTTTGCACAGGTGTATTAACGATCCAGCCCATGTTCATTATGCACACAGGTGGGGAATAGGAAGCAATCTGCCTGGAGCATTCCTAATGATGAGGAGGGTGGGGAGGAAGGACAGAGAGGGTGTGCCAGCTTAATGCATATACAAATGTAATCCCCGGCCGTTAGACACAGCGATGCCGGATTAAAAGTTGTTTTTATGACAATAACTGCATCCGCTGCCGAACGGACCCCAGGACAGATCTTGGATTAAAAGCAGCTATCTGAAGGTACAAGTGGTTTGGGGGGGGGGGTCAGATTGTGGGTACAGAGTTGCTTTAAATATGTTAAAGGACTAAAAAGGTTCAGGAGGGAAGTGTTTTTAATAAAAATTAACTCAAGAACAAGAGGACACAGTCAGAGATTAGTTTGGTTAAAGATCAAAAGCAGGCCCGGATTGGTAATCTGGCGGACCAGGCAAATGCCCGCTGGGTCACCACCGGTCCCACTGCATACTTGCACTGGTGGCCCTCTGCAACGGTCAAGGACAGTGCGGCCAGCTTCCGCCCTATTCACTCAGGGCGGAGTCAGGATGGGCCTCCATATTTTCCGGTTGCCCCGCTCCCCATGCGACCCCTTGGGATGTTACAAAGGGGGTAGGACTATTCTATATGGGGATGTTACAAAGAAGGTTCATATTCTATATGTTACGGGGGGGGGCTATTCTGCATGGGTATGTTACAAAGGAGGGCTGATTCTTTATAGGGATGTTACAAAGGGGGGGGCTATTCTATATGGGGATCAATAATGAGTACATAGGTTTGTATTATTCCAATTGATTTCAATAGAGGACTCATTTCAAAGCAGAGAAAATAGCAATTTGTTGTAACTATTGGACTGGGTTTTATCTCCTAATGGGGCAGCTGGTGGGGAAATTTAGAGGGTTATTTGCTATCAACTACACAGAAAGGTACAGAAAGTCCAATGCGGGTTGTTGGAAATGGAAAACTGTTGTCGACCTACCAGGGCCCTCATACTTTATGACAATACCACTTGGCCTTGAAAGTTAAATTAGGCCTTGCCGTGGAGGACCGGAACAAAGTTGAAAAGCCAAGAGAATAAAGTCTATCTCTGCAAGCTAAGGTCTGTTATATTGTATTTGTGAGCGAGTTTTGGAGCGTGCGAGTTTTTGATCTGAAGTGTGTTTTTGTCTCAAGTGTGGGACTTTAATATTCGGGGACTTTAGATTCGAAGAATTTTAGAGGAAAACAAATTGTTTATTTGCTTTTGAACACATTGTTTTCTTTTGTTGCTTGTTGTTTTTGTTTTGTTTAGTTATACATAATATCCCCATAAAAATGAATGCAATGTTTGACAATGCGGCCCAATGTACATCTTGAGTGATGTATGCAATCCTTGATCAACCGATCGAGGGTGCATACCATTATGGGAGATGTGTGCATGTTGCTGGTTTGGAAGCCCAGATCCTGGATCTAAATGAGCAGCAGATTGAGATGCATTAGCAAACTGGAAAGAGGTCTGCTGCTCACTGAGCAAGCGCTCCAAGGGGTAGATGGGGGAGAGAGTGATAGCATGGAGGTACAGGAGGAAGAGGCAACTAGTTGGGTCACAGTTAGAAAATGGGGTAGAGGGTAGAGTGTGAGGGAGGCCAGTCCTGATCCGGCACACCCCAACAAGTTTACCAAATTGGCGGATGAGGGGGATGTTGATTCAGGGGTGGCATTGCTGCAGCAGGACACTGCCTCTGAAAGCCAGCGGGGTGTCTGCTCCAGTAAGGTGGGAAACAGGAGTTCAGGGCAGGCCAGGCAGGTACTGGTAGTGGGGGACTCAATTATTAGGGGTACAGACAGGGCAATCTGTCACAAAGACCGGGATCGTCGAACAGTGTGTTGCCTCCCTGGCGCTCGAGTTCGTCACATCGCGGATAGGGCTGACAGATTACTGGGAGGGGCTGGCGATGACCCAGCAGTCATGGTGCACATTGGCACCAATGATAAAGTTAGAGGTAGGTGGCGGGTCCTTAAAAACGATTTCAGGGACTTAGACAGGAAGCTTAAAACTAGGACCTCCAAGATGATATTCTCCGAAATATTACCTGTACCACGAGCCACACCTGAGAGACAGCGGGAGATTAGGGAGGTAAATAAGTGGCTCAAGAGCTGGTGTAGGATAGAGGAGTTTGGGTTCATGGAGAACTGGGCCGACTTCTCGGTCAGTTACAGGCTCTACGGTAGGGATGGGCTGCATCTCAATGGGGAGGGTGCAGCCGTGCTGGGGGAGAAGATGGCTAAGAGGTTGGAGGAGTGTTTAAACTAGGGACCGGGGGGGAGGGCAACTACAATATAGTAAGTGAAGACAGAGTAGATGGAGAGCTGGGCCTAGATTATGGAACTGTGGGTGGAGCGGCGGGAGGGGATAGAACAGTCACTAGTGACAAGAGGAAAGGGAATATGGACAAACATATTAAATGTATGTATACTATTGCTCGAAGCCTCACTAATAAAGCTGAGGAATTAGAACTCATAATGGTTGAAGAGAAATATGATATAGTGGGGATAAGCGAGACATGGCTGGAAGAGAGTTATGACTGGGCTGTTAATATCCAGGGTTATAGTCTATTCAGAAATGACCGTAAAAATAAGAAAGGGGGAGGGGTCTGTCTATATGTTAAAGGAGTATTCCGGGAAAAATCAATAAATTAGCTATGGAAAGGGTTAACCAAGGTTAACCCTTTCCTAATATACTTACCTGTCCATTATTGGCCCCCCAAGGAGATCTCCGGTCTGGTCACGTGAGCTGCGACTCGCGGATCCTCTTTTTCCGGTTCGGTGACGTCACCACACCCGGCCGGCGTCTGGCTTTCCTCCTTCTTAGCAGCAGAGCACTGAACCCTGACTGGCTGGCATGTAGCCAATCAGGGTTTAGTGCTCTGCGTCCCACCACGCTCCAGGTCCCCTGAGCCTGCTGTACCAGGGGTTGTGGGGGCTCAGTGCCGGTCACCAGTGACATGGGCTGGGCCGGCGTCAGCACTATGTGAGGGGGCGGCAGCACTATGTGAGGGGTCCCTGCATCCAACACCATCCCCCCCGTATGTCAGGGATGCCGACCGTGTCCCGGGAGGGGATGCAGCGGGCGGCATTACTTCATTCATAACTACCAGACACCCGGAGCGGAGTGGAGCTATGAATGAAGTAATGCCGCCCGCCGCATCCCTTCCCCTTCCGGGACTCAGGGTCAGCATCAATCAGTCCTGCAGAGTGGTGCTGATCCCCCCCTGGCCCCCCCTCCCTGTGTGATCTCAAAGATCTCTCACCCACACCCCCCAGAGTGTGCCACCACACTGCTCCGGTCTCAGCACCTTTTTCAAGCAGCCATCCGCACTGAGCTGACAGGCGCTGTGAGTGTGTGCAGGAGAGATTTGCTCCGTACACAGCGCCTGTCAATCACCCTGATAAAACTCAGCTGACAGTCCAGTGCGGACGGCTGCTTGAAAAAGATGCTGAGATCGGGGCAGCGCGGCACACTCCGGGGGGTGGGGGTGAGAGATCTTTGAGATCACACAGGGAGGGGGGGTCAGGGGGGGATCAGCACCACTCTGCATGACTGACCGATGCTGACCCTGAGTCCTGGGAGGGGAAGGGATGCAGAGCACTGAACCCTGATTGGCTACACGCCAGCCAGTCAGGGTTCATTGCTCTGCTGCTAAGAAGGAGAAAAGCCAGACGCCGGCCGGGTATGGTGACGTCACCAAACAGGAAGAAGAGGATCCGCGAGTCGCAGCTCACGTGACCAGACCGGAGATCTCCTTGGGGGGCCAATAATGGACTGGTAAGTATATTAGGAAAGGGTTAACCTTGGTTAACCCTTTCCATAGCTAATTTATTAATTTTTCCTGGAATACCCCTTGAAATCATGCCTTAAGCCCATTCTGCGGGAGGATATAAGTGATGATAATGGGGAATCTCTTTGGGTAGAAATAAGGGGAGGGACGAAGAATAATAAAATTCTTATAGGAGTGAGTTATAAACCTCCAAGTATAGTGGAAGAGTCAGAAAATCTTCTTATAAGACAAATAGATGCAGCTGCGAAGCAGGGGGAAGTCATTATAATGGGGGACTTTAACTACCCAAATATAAACTGGAAAACAGAAACCTGCAGCTCCAGCAAGGGAAGCTGGTTTTTGGAAATAGTAAAAGATAATTACCTTTTCCAACTAGTACAGGAACCAACAAGAAGGGGGGCACTCCTGGACCTAATTTTTTTTAAAAACATTAAATATCAACAGTTCAAGAACTCAAGAAGTTTAAGAAACTCTGTAATAGGTTTTATAAACCAAAAGAGTTTCCTTCTGGACTGAAAAGGCAATCTCCCAGCCTCCCCCCTCACTTCAGAAGAAGAAGCATTTCTGTCTCCATTATATGGCTATGGAGAGGGGAGGGGCTGTTAGGAGTGACTGAGCACGGAGCAGTCCTGCACAGCACAACACCCTGCAATCTTCTCTCAGTAAGTTCATAGATAAGCACTGACCTTTCTGACCCCAGAATCCTGCGTTTTAGGTGCCCAGACAGTCTACAAACAGCTGACCTTCATGTCACATCTTCCTGCTCCCTCATCTCCCTCGGCCCCTCCCCCTTCCATAAGGATAGAATGGAGAGAGCAGAGCCCGTCTTCACTGGCTTCTCTGTAATGAAGACATGTTTGCCTGATAATGCACAGATAAGAAGTCAGGGGGGGAGGCTGGGAAATTGCTTCTTCAGTACAGAAGGAGGCTTTTTTGGCTGATAAAACCTATTACAGAGTTTCTTAAAATCGCTTATACTACTGATTTCTGTAAGTTTTTAATTATCCTTCAATAAAATGATTAGCAGAGGGGCTACAAAAACATTAAATTTCAGGAAGGCTAATTTCCAAAAACTAAGCGAGGACCTTGGGAACATAGACTGGGACAATGCATTCAGAAATAATAGTACACAAGAGAAATGGGACATATTTAAGAGCATCCTGGGTAAATCGTGTGAACGACACATACCATATGGGAATAAAAGTAGTAGAAATAGGAGAAATCCAATGTGGTTAACTTCAGCTGTAAGGTGTGCAATTAATAATAAGAAACAAGCATTCAGACTACTAAAACAAGAAGGTAGTGGGTAAGCATTGAGCAACTATAGACAGAAGAATAGAATGTGTAAAAAGCAAATAAAAGAAGCAAAAATAGCAACAGAAAGAAGGATAGCCACAGAAAGTAAAACGAATCCCAAAATGTTCTTCACCTATATAAACAACAAAAGACTTAAAACCGAAAATGTTGGTCCCCTCAAAAATAATCTGGGTGTAATGGTGGAGGGGGAAGAGGAAAAGGCCAATATACTAAATACAGACATGACTAGGGATAATTTAAATCCTCCCATAAATCTCACCTGCCTAACACAACAAGAAGTGGGGAGACGCCTTAAAAACATTAAAATCCATAAGTCACCGGGCCCAGAAGGTATCCAACCTAGAGTTTTGCAAGAATTAAATACTGTGTTAGACAGATGATTATTCCTAATATTTAAAGATTCTATTACGACAGGGATTGTTCCACAGGACTGGCGCATAGCTAATGTGGTACCAATATTCAAGAAGGGGTCAAAGAGTGATCCTGGAAACTACAGGCCCGTAAGTCTAACATCTATAGTAGGTAAAGTATTTGAGGGGTTTGTAAGAGATGCTATACTGGAGTATCTTAATGAAAATAATCTTATAATGCAGCACCAGCATGGATTTATGAGGGATCGGTCCTGTCAGACTAATCTGATCGGCTTCTATGAAGAGGTAAGTTATAGACTGGCCCTGGGGGAGGCTGTGGATGTTGTGTATCTGGACTTTTCAAAGGCATTTGATACTGTGCCGCATGAAAGGTTGGTCTATAAAATGAGGATGCTGGGACTCGGGGAAAACGTATGCAAATGGGTAAGTAACTGGTTGTGTGATAGAAAACAGAGGGTGGTCATTGATGGAACATATTCAGATTGGGTTTTAGTTACTGTTACTGGGTCAGTGTTGGGTCCACTTCTTTTTAATATTTTTATTAATGATCTTGTGGAGGGGCTACAGAGTAGAATCTCCATTTTTGCAGATGATACTAAACTGGATAAAGTAATCAGTACAGAGGAGGATAATATCATATTACAGAGGGATTTGGAGAAGCTAGAGGCTTGGGCAGTGAAATGGCAAATGAAGTTTAATGTGGATAAATGTAAGGTTATGCACTTGGGCCGTAGAAATAATAAGTACAGTTATGTGCTAAATAATAAAACACTGGGTAAAACTACTTCCGAAAAGGACCTGGGGGTATTGGTGGACAGTAAACTCAACTGTAGTGATCAGTGCCAGGCAGCAGCTGCCAAGGCTAATAAAATAATGGGATGCATCAAAAGAGGTATAGATGCTAAAGATGAGAACATAGTTTTGCCTCTTTATAAATCACTGGTCAGACCACATATGGAATACTGTGTACAGTTTTGGGCACCAGTATATGAGAAGGACACAGCTGAACTGGAGCGGGTGTAGAGGAGGGCCACAAAGGTCATTAAGGAAATGGGTGGGTTACAGTACCAGGAGAGGTTATCAAGCTTGGGGTTATTTACGCTAGAAAAAAGACGTCTTAGGGGCGATCTGATCAAAATGTACAAATATATGAATGGACAGTACAGAGATCTTTGTAGTGATCTTTTTACTCCTAGGTCTGTAACCATGACAAGGGGGCATCCTCTACGTCTAGAGGAAAGAAGATTTCATCATCAGCATCGACGCGGGTTCTTTACTGTACGAGCGGTAAGACTGTGGAACCCTCTGCCACATGATGTTGTCATGGCCGATTCATTAAATAAGTACAGGGGAGGCCTGGATGATTTTCTTGAACAATATAATATTACAAGTTATGGGCATTAGATTTCCGGTGATACGTTGATCCAGGGATTGTTCTGATTGCCATTGGAGTCGGGAGGGAGTTTTCTCCCTGTGATGGGGCAATTGTTGTCTGCCTCATGGGGGTTTTTGCCTTCCCTTGATCAACACAGTAGGGTTCCCCTAGGTTGAATCTGATGGACTCTTGTCTTCTTTCAACCTTATTTACTATGTTACTATGTATGTTACTATAAGAAAATTAAATGCATTGCTATTCACAGTCTAAACCCTGTTCCCACCTTCAGAAAATATCAGGGAAGGCCGACGTTTTGTAACATAGATAGCCACTAATAATGATAATGATCATTTATTAGCTGCCATCTATTAACAAGATGCCCGCTTTTACCTGATATGTTCCCAAAGTGGGAACATAGCTATACTAATGGACAATAGAATAAATATTTTTGTAGGCGTGCTTCTTTAAGGAAAACTTATACATGAGTCCATATTCCATTCCTTTAAGAGAATCTTCTTCCATTCTAGAGCAGCAATTTTCTTTTATGATAAAATCCTGAGAGCTGGCGTGCCTTGTACAATAACCATATCTTTCTAGTATTGCTTAGCACAGGCACCCATGTGACTTATTGGTTTGTTTCCTTGACAGAATGCAGACAAAATAAGCCTCAACTTACAAATGATGTTGACATAAACCTCACTTCTTCCATACGTACCATAAATTCCCGTACATGCACCTCCATATATCCCATTTTAATATACAACGTGCGTGTAAAACTGTTTTCGCCAACAGATCTAAAACCCAAGGCTTATTGGAATTAAAGGCATTATTTTTCATAAGTGTTAAATAAATTAAATATTAAGACGATCTGCGCTCGATACACGAGAAAGGAAAAACGCCGTAAATGCTTAAATGCTTAAAGGAATCTGGCGCACCAAGTGTTGAGAAAAAAAAAAAAAGATGGAAATATTTGGAAATAAATAAAACACACAGTCAAATGCCTGCAAAGATTTCTTTTCAAAAACTCCTCATGAATATTTAGCTCATCCTCATGTAAAATATATGGCTTAGTATAAGAATCAAGAAAATGAGGTGTATGATTTTTTTGTGATTTATAGGAGCCGATGCGGATTATTCATAACAGAGCAGCTGCGCTGAAAGATTCATTCTCTGTAAAATGTGATTGTGCATCAGGCAGTGTGAGGGAACACAACTATGACTAATGGCTGCTTTACATATAAATGAGAGGGTTTGTGCTGGGAACTGTAAAAAATACAATTCTTCAATTGACAGGCAATCTCTTAATCATACACATCCGGGCCCACAAATGGCCCCCGTTTTCCTTGGACTAGGGGGGATTTTGGAAGCAAAAAAAAAAAAAAGTCTATCGGAATATTATCCTAGAACCTCATTTTCTTAAACGCCAGCACATCATTCTGAGAAAACGATATGATTTCTTGATGGGAAGTAATGTAATTTACAGGATTGTCGTAGGTAGTCTGGAATCTCTCCAGTCGCCTTCGAAAAGAAGTTTTGACTTGATGGATATGTTTTACTAACTTCACTCAACTAAGTACCCAGTAAATAAAAAAAGAGTGAGCTGAGCCCTGCGGTTACATGTGATATATATATTTCCAAGGCATTTAATGTAGACGAGGTCGTAAACCTAACGCAGAGATAGATGATGATTAACAAAAATTGATGCACTGTATCTTTTCGGCAAATAGGCTAAAGTCTGTTCTGTAAGGCTGGGTTCCCATCGCTGCAGATGGGGGGCGCTAGTGTGCCGCATGGATGAGAAGTGCATAGAAATACTGCACACGGTTCACCGCCAATTGCCATGGCTTTTGTGTTCTTCTCTGGTGCTCGCCATAAAACTGCAGGGTTTTTAAAGGGGGTGCTCCGGTTGAAAAAAAATTCTTTTAAATCAACTGGTGTCAGGAAGTTATATAGATTTGTAATTTACTTCTATTTAAAAATTTCCAGTTTTCCAGTACTTATAAGCTACTGTATGTCCTGCAGAAAGTGGTGTATTTTTTCTGACACAGTGCTCTCTGCTGCCACCTCTGTCCATGAAAAGAACTGTTCAGAGCAGTAGCAATTCTCCATGGAAAACCTCTCCTGCTCTGGGCAGTTCCTGTCACGGACAGAGATGGCAGTAGAGAGCACTGTGTCAGACTGAAAAGAATACATCACTTCCTGCAGGACATACAGTAGCAGGCATACAACACATTTGGGGATGTAGTAAGTGAGCGGTGAGCCCCACTTATAAACACTTGCTTATATCGCCCCCTACTGGGTTATGTCAGACACCCAGAATGTGTTTGGTGGCATTTGTAGAATATTCTTTAATTTACTGATGATGTCTAATGGGTTCAATAACTCTGTACAACCCTGCAGACTATGGGGGAGATTTATCAAACATGGCGTAAAGCGAAAATGGCTCAGTTGCCCCTAGCAACCAATCAGATTCCACCTTTCATTCCTCACAGACTCTTTGGAAAATGAAAGGTGGAATCTGATTGGTTGCTAGGGGCAACTGGGGCAGTTTCACTTTGCACCATGTTTGATAAATCTCCCCCAATGTGTTCTGAACATTGATGACGTTCTCAGACTCCAGGCCTACGATGGGTTGGAGTTAGAGATGAGCGAACCGGGTTCGGGTTCGAGTCCATCCGAACCCGAACGATCGGCATTTGATTAGCGGGGGCTGCTGAACTTGGATAAAGCTCTAAGGTTGTCTGGAAAACATGGATACAGCCAATGACTATATCCATGATTTCCACATAGCCTTAGGGCTTTATCCAAGTTAAGCAGCCACCGCTAATCAAATGCCGAAAGTTCAGGTTCGGATGGACTTGAGCATGCTCCAGGTTCGCTCATCTCTAGTTGGAATATAATTTTTGACTAAATGTTCTATTACAATCTAGTATTATACAGAAAGAGATTGATGAGAGAAGGAGATCTGTCCTGGTGACAAACCCTCTTGCCATTGTTAGCAGTTCTCCACCTCTTAGAGTGCAGGTTGCCATTGTATTACATTGCATCTAGAGCATTAATAGATATGGGCACTGAAAATAATACGGTGAAACCTTGGATTACAAGTAACTTGGTTTGAGAGTGTTTTGCAAGACAAGCTAACAACTGTAAAAAAAAAATTTTTTCGGTAAACAAGCCCTGTGTGTCCCCATCCTGATACTGAACTGGAAACTTGGGATGGTCTGAACCTGCCGAGGTTCGGGTTCGTATGAACTTGAACTCTCGGCATCAGATTCCCGCTGTCTGCCCGCTCCGTGCAGCGGGTGGATACAGTGGGAGGACCGCCTGGAAAACTGGAATACAGCCTATAGCTGTATCCCAGTTTTCCAGGCGGTCCTCACGCTGTATCCACCCTCTCCACGGAGCGGGCAGACAGTGGGAATCATTGCCGAGAGTTCAGGTTCATACGAACCCGAACCTCGGCAGGTTCAGACCATCCCTACTGGAAACCTTCCTCTCCTCCGCTGCCCCTCCACGTCACCCCTGCTTTCTTCTGACCCCTGAATGAACCCCCTTTACCCATAGCTGCTCCAGGCAGCTGGCACTAGTACTAGCAGGTACTGGCACCAGCAGGTTTGAAGCCACCTGGGGGTTATGTCTGTGAAGAAAGAGTTAACTGATTAACCACTTCTTTCCTTATACAAAGTTCTTTATTGATACAGAACACCTTACCTTGAAATCTTCTACATTTCAATTATTTCTTATGGGAAAATTTGCTTTGATATATGAGTGATTTGGATAAGAAACACGTTCCTGGAACGAATTATGCTTATAAGCTGCTCATTGAGGTTTAGGTCAGGGTCCTGCACCGGCTACTCTTGTGCTCCCAATCAACATTCATGGTAGGCTTACTGACTCCCTATGAAACGCTCCCTACTGTGGACAAGCTCCTGTATGAGCTTATAAATTCTATACACATTCTATGCACAATATGTTGGTGCAATGCCAACAACAGAAAATGAATAATTTTCTGACAGTACAAAGGAACGAGGCTAGTTAGTTTGCCATTCATGGGCAGCATTTACAGTTAACCAGAGTTTTCAACAAAAATATGGATTTTCTCACCTGGTCCCATGTCAGGTCCCTCCCCTTTTTGTTTTGTTTTGCTTTCCAGTTAGTTTGACTGTCTTTGCCAGCACTGCTCTATGGTGTACTTCCTGCTTTCACATTCTATAACTATAAGCTATTCAGGGATATATGTGTTATACAGGCTTTTCACTTGCTTAAATTAGCTCTGAATGGTCATTTTGGTCTCTGTTACTAAAAGTTGACTTACAACAAGGCATGGACAGCAAATTCAGCAGATTTTTGGACACATTTTTCAGGTGTAAGAAAGCAAGTACAACGATGTACCGGAAGGTAGTAGAAGTAGAAGCAGTAGTATACTAACTATGCCAATAACATGCCAATGTTAGGATCCCAATTTGATTCTTGGGTATAAAAAAAAAAGCTTCCACCGCTCTGCAGGAACAACTCACTGTATAGTTCTATTGATATTTTGGCTATAGATATCAAAATAGCTTTGTGGCCAATAAGGGCCCATTCACACTATGGAATCATAGCCTGTTATCTGTTTGAATGGGAGGGTTTGCACGCCTATGCTCAAAGAATTGGAGAGGCACGGAGAGCCATCCCATTCAAACAGATAGCAGGGAGGACTTGGGTTTCGCATGGAATTTCAGCACCAATTCTGTAGTGTAAACGGGCCCTTAGATGGATCCACATTGAAAGATTGTTCCTAGGCTTAAAACATTAAACCTACCTCATGTGTGTACTATGTTGTGAAAATTCTCACAATCCAATGATTCACTTTAAATCATTTTAATAATCTCATATACTGCCAAATAATAGACACGTTAATACATCCCTTGAGTGAAAAAAACTAGCTAAATAATTCTCTCACCATTTCATACATCAACTCCATGCTACGAGACTTATTGTAGAATCCCTTTAGTTATGTTGAGTTGTGTCACTCATCTGAAAACAACTACGACCCCTGAAATTCTCCATTAATGACTCTTTGTTCTTCTTTACCGTCGCTTGATCTTACTACTACAAGGCCGTTCCGCAGTAAAATGGTTAAAACTCCCCTTTTTCAGGAGCTGAGAGTATTTTTCTTTTACATTGTGGGCTGCGGAATTGAACTTGTTGGACACGTTTTTTATTGGACTGCTGACCTGAGGGAAAAACTGTTTCAGTAATTTTCTAAGTATTTGTTCAGAGTTCAAAAGGTACATTACAAGCACGACTAGTGAGGGGAGGTCACCGGCTTCCAAGGCTCGCTTTAGGATGAGATTCTACCAGCTTCCAGCCAAAACCCCTAGTGAAAGACAATCACGATCACTGTCAACTAACTAATTCTGACTATATCAAGGCAGTAATGAAATTCACGGCAGGATTACCCTTTCTATCCAATGGGGCAGCACTGCAGTGACATATCTCTCTTATCGCCCGAATGTAACACACCATCTAATTTACGTCGTGTAGCGAGTGGGAATGAAATGTTCATAAAGAATTGCTGCATCTTGTCACCTTAACTGCGGCCCCAGGCTCTAAGGCATCTGTCAGAGAGAGCAGCGTTTAGAAATGGCTGGCTGCTGCTTAACTCATGCAGGCCTCCCGAACATACAATCCTCAATTTTATAATAATTACATCAATTTTCCTTTTTTTTTAAAAATGGATATTATTATAACTCAGATATTTATTCGGTGCAGTCCCAGCAAGATTTGACCATGTAAAGTTATGAAGTAGAACTAACCATTATAGTTAAGGTTTCTGTATTAAAAAAAAAACAAAAAAACAACTAAAAAGTCTAACCCTGATTTCTCATTTCAAGAATTCTATTCAGCCATTTCTAACTTTACTTAGGTTTCCTAAAGTGACACTTCAAACAAAAACTTTGAGTTCCTAAAGTGACAGCAACTAATGGCGGCCATTTATGTTGTCACTCTTGGTTTCTCAATACCTAAATGGAAAAACTTTAGATACATTGTGGAAAATCCATTGCAGGTTTTTCACATGAAATCTACCATACTACCTGCACTGAAAATCCAACACAAATCCACCATGTCTGAAATTGGTCTTATTCTGCCTTGTTATATTTAATTTTAACTCCATTCTATGCCGTAGAAAGCAAGGTTCTATGTGTTTTTCTGCACTGCACCTCAATATGGACATATTTTATCTTAGAGGGGTAGTAGCATGAAGAAAAGTTGGTAAAATCTGACGCTGAACCACACATATGAACCATTAAAGGGGTACTCCTGTGAAAAGCTTTTTCCCAGTAATTGAAACACATTACAAAGTTATATAATGACTGTTGACCCCAGGCTTTTCTGTGGCAGCCATTTTGTGACAATGACATCATCAAGAGGGAGGCGGGTCTAAGCCCTGTTAGGCCAGCCTCCTTTTGTCAGATGACTCAGGTGGCTCCGCTCTGATTGGCTGAGCAAGCTGTAAGCCTTCTTACGGTTCTACAGAGTCAGTTAGACATCACAGGAGACGTCAGAAGTGCATCATGGGAAAGCCCAAACCAGGCAATGAAGAAAAAATTAAGACAACAAGTGGAGCTTCATGGACCTGCAAACAGTGGGATATTCAAACGGAGACAGACTCAGGAGGGATGGTTAGTGAGAAAACTATGTTTATGATTGATTGATTGATTGATTGGTTTTTGTTTTTTTTCAGCACTGGAGTTGTTCATTAAAGGAGAAGTCCGGCGAAAATTATTTTTTTATATGTTATTACTTATGGAAAGTTATATAATTTTCTAATGTACATTAATTATGGGAAATGCTCATATACTGCTATTTCCCTTAATTTAGTGTATCAGGAAGTGTAAGAATTATCTCTGAAGCAGTGACGTCACGACCAACGGTGTAATTCCTATGGAGTGTCCAGCAGGGGGCGCTCTATATATAGAAGTCAATGAGTACCATTGACTTCTATATATAGTGCGCCCCTGCTGGACACTCCATAGGAATTACAGTGTATGTAATGTAATGTAATGCACTGTACTGTTGTGACTTTATGAATACATTTATGGAATACTTTGGGGAGCAAGTGTCCTTGCTCCCCAAAGTATCCCATAAATGTATTCAATGAATACATTTGCAGGGCACCGAGCAGGGAGGGAGAGAGGTGCCATCTACCTTCCCCCTCCCTGCTCGGTGCTGGGAACATATACAAAGTACTACTCCCCCATTATCTGCAGATAATGGGGGAGTAGTACCTGTGCTATCCCTATCACCGCCCGCGCCGCCGCCGCTCACACAGGGGCTGCTATTCATCGCGCCGCTGATTCCCCGCCGCCCGCGCTGCTCCTAACTACCCGCCCGCTCGCTCGCCCGCCCCGTTCCTGGCCGCCGCTCTCTGCTCATGCCGGCCGCGTCAGCCCGCCCCCACCCCGGCCGGGGACACCAGGAAGCGCCGTGCTCCCGGCCGGGGTGGGGGCGGGCTGACGCGGCCGGCATGAGCAGAGAGCGGCGGCCAGGAACGGGGCGGGCGAGCGAGCGGGCGGGTAGTTAGGAGCAGCGTGGGCGGCGGGGAATCAGCGGCGCGATGAATAGCAGCCCCTGTGTGAGCGGCGGCGGCGCGGGCGGTGATAGGGATAGCACAGGTACTACTCCCCCATTATCTGCAGATAATGGGGGAGTAGTACTTTGTATATGTTCCCAGCACCGAGCAGGGAGGGGGAAGGTAGATGGCACCTCTCTCCCTCCCTGCTCGGTGCCCTGCAAATGTATTCATTGAATACATTTATGGGATACTTTGGGGAGCAAGGACACTTGCTCCCCAAAGTATTCCATAAATGTATTCATAAAGTCACAACAGTACAGTGCATTACATTACATTACATACACTGTAATTCCTATGGAGTGTCCAGCAGGGGCGCACTATATATAGAAGTCAATGGTACTCATTGACTTCTATATATAGAGCGCCCCCTGCTGGACACTCCATAGGAATTACACCGTTGGTCGTGACGTCACTGCTTCAGAGATAATTCTAACACTTCCTGATACACTAAATTAAGGGAAATAGCAGTATATGAGCATTTCCCATAATTAATGTACATTAGAAAATTGTATAACTTTCCATAAGTAATAACATATAAAAAAATAATTTTCGCCGGACTTCTCCTTTAACCTAATCACTTGCTGGTTTCCTCACAGAACTGTAACCCCACTGGTGCAACAGGGCAGACACTTTCCCATAATCCCCCTTGTTTGCAGGCTTAGTGGAGACCAACTGCCAGTACTTTCTGGAGATTGCAGTTGAACTGAGCATGCCTGACCATCTTAGTGGGTCAAAACAAAGACACCAGGTTATTAAAACAAAGCAGGGATTATTCTATATGTCTCAAACAGTACAGTTTCAGAAATGCTTGTACATTTGTCATTTGTACATACGTATGTTTAACATAATGCATCAGTTTAGACCTAGTTTTCTTAAGCCCTTTTTAAGAATTTATTTTAAGATCTAAAGTTATTCCTAATGCCCAGGAGCCCGGTGCTTGGCAATGTTTGTAGGCCTTATAGAGAACAATTATAGTGCTGGCCACTCCATTCTTTTTGTGGACGATTATCTTCCATTGTCAGGGATGGTGGGGGGCACAGTGGTTATACGGGGGCTAGTAATTCCCTATCCCCTAAGAGAGATGAAACACCCCAGCCAGGCGATCACTGGGTGATGTTAGTGGTGGATGGGGTTACAGATGAGGTGTTACAGCTTGCCTGGCAGCAGAAGAGACAGAGATCATGTGACCTCTGCCTCAGAAGGGAGAGGCGGGGCAGAGGGGTGGAGACAGAATGGACCAGGAAATGAACATTTTAAGCAGCTTCAGGGTGTGAGTCAGGATGTGCTGCAGCCAAATGGCCCAATTCATGTAATAGAAACCTATTACAAACAAGCTTAGATTATAGTTGGGGATTGAATAGGGTTAAATTTTTCTTAACTGGAGTTCCCCTTTAAGTGACTACATAGTTCTTTCAGGTCTGTAGTACCCCTGTTTAGATCCTATACAGCTATGGGACAGCTGCAGCACACTTAAAAGAGGAATATGAAAGCATACTGTCATCCATCAGAAAGCTGCTGGTGCAATCTATGGGGGTTGCCTATAGCTTTTATGCTTGTTTGGCCAGGTCCCACTCCATCCCAACAGTTTTTTCCTTGACTGTTTGAAATAAAGAAAAAAAAAAATGTTTGCGTCTACTTAGAAAGTGGCCTTTTTTGATTGAAGCTGTCACCGGAGAAGCATTAATCACTCCAGATTATAATTGGGAAATGCTTACAAGATAATTACGCGGTTAAACGTCGTCCATTATTTCGTTTAGCGAGCTCATTTTTTTATATTAATCTTTCGTCATGATGCTGAAGATTATTTAGCATTAAAATTTCGGCTCATTGCAGATATGGGGCTTCAGGTCAGTAACTGGGGCGCACCTTGCTGTATACAGTAAACAAACGTGGAATCATGAAAGGCCCATTGATTACATGAAACCTAATTGAAGGCTTGTCTGAGGGGGTTATTAATGAGCCGGCTTGTAAAAACCCAATGATGCGTTACAGCTTGGAGAATGAATAGAGGAAGACAAATATCTACTACTTTGCTATCTGTTAAAATCCTAGTAGCAAATTGCATTCTGCATTGGCTTGTGATCACAGTGGCCTGGTCCTGTCTCTATGCTGCCAATACTGTATAAAACCCAGTTGTATCGACTGACATTATTGTTTTTCTGTTTGGGCCACCCATGTCCTGCGTAATTCTTAGTCCGTTCTCTATGCTTAACCACATCCTCAGGGCTGTATTAACTATATAGCTGATATTGTCATCCACTATATAGATGACACAGGGCGTCAGGCACATAGCAGAGCTACAGTATCTGCACAGACCCTATGCAAAGACCCTTAGGCACCCATAAGCACCCAATATGCCACCGTATGGCGTTTCTGTAAGGTCTCATATTTTACCTCTAGAAGCTTTACCTTCATATTACAGCACGCATCCGAGCATGTAACAATTTTATTTATTTTTAATGAAATGCATATGGAGGGACAGTATGGATCAACAGCAGTCTTATTTTATTACTAAGACACATGAACTACAGTCCTATTCTGCAGAGATAATACTAAAGGGGTTACTGGGCATTTAACATCTGGAGGAGAGGCCATCGATGTTTGATCATTGGGGCGCTGACCCCCCTTATTGCCATAAGCTGTTCACGTAGGCTGCTACTTTGGCATATATACAATGAACAGCCCGGAGCAGGGGGCTCCATTCATTGTGTAGTGGTGGCAACAAGTTACTGCAGGTCAGCTGCTACTGTGGTGAATGGGAATTGATGTGCAGTAACTTAGTGGACCCACTACACAAAGTGGAGGCTTCCGGCTCCATGCATTTATGCATTCGCTGCCTGCCAAACTGGGCCAGCACCAGCATCCTGGCAAGTGCCGTCAGTTGCTGTGCCTCTTTATCAGGAGTGCATAAAGTAAAAAAATGTGGTGCTGTGTATTACAGGGTGAGTAGCCATTGGCTCCCTGCCCTGTCAATTACTCTTGTGGGTAGAAGCAGCATTATACCTCCGGTCACAGGAGACTGCCCTCTCCCCCCAGGCACTGCAGCATATGAGTGATGTCACTTGTGTGTTTGCAGAGCAGGAAGTGAGAGAAAGCACCGCAGGTAAGTATGTTTTTTTTCTTTTCTCTTCAGTTTCTACAGTAAGGAAATACTATTTCCTGAAGCCTCCTGAAGGGCTTCCTGACCAGTATTTCCTGACTGTAAAAATGATGACAGGAGCCTGGCTGCACGCTCAGCTCTCGGGACTGCCGAAGCACGCGGCCAGCCCCCTGACAGCTCCAACGGCATCCCTGGCAACCAGCCTGGCCAGGTGCAGAGTTGCTTAGGGTGCGTTGGCATCCTTTGATCTTGCCGCAGCAAGGTACTTGCCGATCCGCACAGCTAGCCATAATGATTATCTGCTAACTGACATCCGTCACCGCCAGTCAGCTCGTAGTATTGGTCTGGGGCTGGAGCCTTAGCCCCAATCCTGCCTGGGGCTGGGAATCCAGGCCCCATAAGTATCCTCCCTTGTCTACCATGCCTTGCCTGCGATAGAGCCTAGGCAGCTCACACCATTTCACAGCCACTGAGGAAGAAGCTAGCAGCTTCGAAACGCATCTGAAAAGCCACCTAACATTGGCCTACTTGGCTTTTTGGACTTCGACTATTCTCTTGGATCACATTTTGTACTCCATCTCCCTCTTGTTGCTGACTTGGATCTCTGACTCTTACAGTGTGTTGCGTTTGTCTTGTCTTTGTTCCGTTTTCACTTATATAAGATAAGGGACCATCGACCAGTTGTCTGCTGCCGTTAGAGCTGTTGAGACAATTAGGCAGGGACAGCGGGGTGGGTGCCAGCGTCAGGGTCCTATATCCTGACAAATGGCCTTGGAAGTGCAGAGGAGGCCTTACCTAATCTGTGGATGTGGTTCTCTTTTTGTGTAATCCCAGACAGACTAGATGATGTTGAGATCAGGGCTCTGTGGGGGCCATTTCATTACTTCCAGGATACAGAATATAGCTCTTAAAGACTATGGGGGAAATTTATCAAACATGGTGTAAAGTGAAACTGTCCCAGTTGCCCCTAGCAACCAATCAGATTCCCCCTTTCACTTTCCAAAGAGTCTGTGAGGAATGAAAGGTGTAATCTGATTGGTTGCTAGGGGCAACTGAGCCAGTTTTACTTTACACCAGTTTGATAAATCTCCCCCTATGTGTGTGTGTACCCAACTTTTGCACTGTACTTTCTTTGTTTGAGAAACAGACCAAGATATATTAAAATACAGGTTTATGGGTATTCTTATGTAAACTGGTGACATAGCCCCAAATTCAGTGCTTTATTGAGTGTGGATATGTTCTTTAGTGTGTTAAAAATGTATAGAGTAAAGCTACGTTTACAGGGAGCGATAATTCGCCTAATCGATTGTTTAACAATTTTGAAGCAATGATTTGTTTTTTATACCGATCAGCGTTTAGATGAAGTGAAAAATAGTTTAAAAATTGTTATTGCGATCGTTTTAAGAACGCTTAAGCCCATCTCACACACAGGGTGAATCTGTGAAAGACTGTTTACATGAAGCGATCTGCGAAGTTTTAGCGAACCACGATTTGAGAACATGTTGAAAGATCAAAATGAACAATTTCTCGCTCGTCGCTTGATCGTTCGCTGTGTTTACACGAGCCGATTATCGCTCAAATGCGATCGTTATCGCGAAAATTCGAACTATAATCGTTCCGTGTAAACGCAGCATTATAGTACTCCTTTCACATTCCTTCCCTGCAGATTCTAGAAGGATTTAGGCACTATACATGTGCATGGCCTTTCAGTTACATAGTTATACGCTAAGCAGTCAGCAGGGCTGCGTTTGTCAGCTGACACACAACTCGCAGTCACATCATGATATGTGGCTTTCAATAGTTCTGCTACAATTGCGTTATAACAGCTCTGCTACAACTGCAGTATAATAAACCAGTGAAGAAAGACATAATACTATTACATCCTAATAGAAAAATCTACACTATGAGATAATAGCAGCTTGTATCCTCCCTGTGTGACAACACCCCATACACCGCAGACACAATATTGTAGCGCTATGCCAATGACACAGCTTTGCCTGATCACACAGTCTGCTCTTAGTCATTACTTCTAATCCTCATTATTTCACGCTTCTTAAATGTTGTCAGTTCCATCTGATATTGCCAGATCTCCTCATGGTCATTTCAAGAGACACAATCCTTCTAACGTATTCGCATATGTCTGGCTTTTTTGTTTTCAGACTTTTTTTTTTCCTCCTTCTCACAATGGCTCAAAGCCTTGCTGTCATTTATGGGGTTTAAAATGTCAAAACATTGCCTGCAGGGACGCAGGGGAGATTAAACTGCAAACAGTGAAGGTTATATACGATGTTTCCAATACCCTGACAGCCCACCAAAAGTGATGCTGCAGTTTAGCAATCATTTTAAAAAACACAGGGAAAAAAAAAGATATATATATATATATATATATATATATATATATATATATATATAAAAACAGGTAATCCCGGCTCACCATTGTATTCAACGTTGGAGAAAATGAAATTATAAATTGGATTTGATTATATATTGAATGCAGGTCGGCGTTCTTTTTTTTGTTTTGTTTTGTTTTGTAGGACGGGGGGGAAAAAAATAAGTGTCCTTTTATGTGGGAATTCTATTTCGTAGCCACAATTATTATGTGCAGCCACTATAACAGAAGTCTCATAAAAAGAAGGCATGCTGGGTAAACCAAATTTGCAAAGAGACGCTTGTGTTCAGCACTTGCTGGTCTACTCAGTTAGCCATATAAAGAGCTACATGTCACACACAGGGCAAGTGCATTTTAAGGGCATTGGAACGAGCAGAAGAACCAGGGTCACCTATGAAAACTTTATCTCGAATACGTCATCCTTACAGAACATCCTTAGATCACAATGGGGTTTGCATTTAAAGGGAGAGTCCATGCATGTTTTTTTGCTTCTTTGTGTATATATATATATATATATATATATATATATATATATATATGCACTTAATCTTGGAATATATGCATAGGCACAAAATTCCAAAAAATAGAAGAGATAATCTAACTGACAGAACATCCATCAACGGAATATTTTGTCTAGCGCGCAACATGTACCCAATGCAGTTAATACCTGTTGAGTATATATAGGGCATGCTAAAGACTGATGCTGTGTTAGGATTTACCTAAATCAATTGCAGAAGGCATGACTTGAAAGCCACATCCATCTTATCTGTACAATAAGACCACAGTAGATAGCCATGTCTTTACATGGATAAAAGATATATATCACTGCCCTAGCACTATATTTAAGTACACTGGCAAAGGTAGGAAGGCTTAAATAAGAACGTGTAGGTTTCCATGAGATGTGCTGCTGTTGTTAAGGAATTATTGTTTTAAGATGATGATAAAAAATAAAAAAAATATAATCCTAATATTATATGTATACAGAATAAAGTATTTAGGGTCATATTAAAGGGTTTGTCCAGCGAAAATCTTTTTCTTTCAAATCAACTGATATCATAAAGTTACATAGATTTGTAATTTACTTCTATGAAAAAATCTCAAGTCTTACCATACTTATTAGCTGCTGTATGTCCTGCAGGAAATGTTTTATTTTCAGTCTGACACTGCTCTCTGCTGACATCTCTGGCCAAGACAGGAACTCTGTCTTGGTTTTCTATGAATCCCCATAGAAAACCTCTTGTGCTCTGGACAGTTCCTGTCTCGGCCAGAGATGGCAGCAGAGAGCACTGTGTCAGACTGAAGATAAAACAACATTTCCTGCATGACATACAGCAGCTAATAAGTATGGGAAGACTTGATATTTTTTAATAGAAGTAAATTACAAATCTGTAAGTTTCTGGCATCAGCTGATTTGAAAGAAAAAGATTTTCGCTGGACAACCCCTGAAAGGGAATTTCTGTAGATAAATCCAAAGTAGACAAAATCCCCTCCCCACCAAATATGCAGATTTTGGTACGACTTTATCACTGTTGATTTTCAATGTAGAAAATTAAGGTTAAAAAAAAACTTTTTTTTTTCCACAGTAAATCCACATCAGTTAAATTTATTTGTGGATCAGTATCTTGTCAACTGTATAAATTGTTATGCTGCCGATTTCTGTAAATTTCTACACAGTTTTAAGCAGATTCTTACTGCTGTAGCCAAAAAGTACCATTCTTCTGTGGAGAACACTATAATGAGAGGGTAATCATGATAAGGTAATACATTTTCCACTGGTGCTGTCATCTAGTGGCCAAACATCTCATTTTGTGGTATGTAGGCAGAAAAGATTAATTTTAGGATTCTTGATCTATCGTAGATATAATATAAGACAGCATATATAGACAGCAGGCTTGGAGGAAGCAGGGGTGTTCCCCTTAACTCAAGTTCCAGGTGTCCCCACCCAACTCAACGGTGTAAAGAACCTTTCTCCTGCTGTAAAGTGAGAATAGGGCAGTTCCATTGAGGATTTCTCCAGGAAGAAAACACATGCAAATACATAATACAACATGATTTCTTATAAAGTTCTAAAGAAAAAATCACCATGGGGGAGATTTATCAATCTGGTGTAAAGTAGAATTGTCTTAGTTGCCCCTAGCAACCAATCATATTCCACCTTTCAGTTTTCAAAGAATCTGCGGGGAATGAAAAGTGGAATCTGATTGGTTGCTAGGGGAAACTAAGACAATTTTTAGTTGCAAAGAGGCAAAGGTGCCAAGCTTGTATCTACATTTCAGCACTCACACGCAATATACGTTCTCAACTGCTGAGACTGTTACAGATGTGTTAGATCAGGGACACACATGGTACCTTTCTTATATATGTCTGTACTTCCAAAATGCTTTTATGATATAGTAAGAAGAGCCAGGAGGCTTTCCTGAGCTCCTGAAGTGCAGCAACCTCAGCCTACTTGGGACTTCCAGGGAGGGAAGAGAAGAGGCATACCAGCTTACAGGAGCTCAGGAAAGCGTCTCTTCCTTGAACAAGAGAATAAAAGCATTTTTCTACTTTTTGGAGGCACAGCTGGATATACAGTATGAAACAGTGTCATCAGATTCTTTCCTCAAGGCTGGAATGCAACCGAAATGTTGCGTGTGGGTGAATCAAAGTAGTCATGTCTCAAACTTGTTTTCTTGTATTTTTGGCAGTAGGTGGTCTGGTCCAGTGAGGCGTGCACTTACATACATACTTACCTACCTGTGTATGTGCGGCTGCCCTGCATATACATAGATTTCCTTTAATGACTCAATGCACATGTGCCTCAATGAAGTAACATGGCCCTTACATGACCCTCATGGTGAGAGCATAGGGACTTTAGTGTGCGGCCACGGCGATTCACATAGGCGTTCAAAGTTTGTTTATTAGGTGTACAAACCACTGAGGATAAGAAGGTATCAATGTCGACTGTGATAACACATTTTTATAGAGATTTTCCTTTATAATAAACACATTAAGCTGCACTGAACCCCTATATCCATTCTGTTACCTACATGAAGTAGTCTTGAGACTACTTGAGATGAGATGTGGAGGTTTGAATGCACCACTATAGACATTTTGGACAACCCCTACTGACAGTAAACTAACCACACCCAGTGATGAGCTGAAGTCTGTTGGCAATCCTGACAGCAGCACCTCCACAGGTGAAATAAAGAATTACACAGTGCCCATATAAATGAGTGATTTGTCTATGTAACACAGGACATGACAGGTCATACAAAGTAAGAGACACTCTCTATAATCATTCTCCACTCTGGCTATGAGATGAGCACTGAGAATTATCTAATACCAAAGGTGAAAATGGGTTTTCTACCCTTCTAACATTACATTTATTTCTAAAAACTTTAAATTTTGTTTTCTAAAAACTTAACTAATTTTAAATTTAGCTTAATGTGACCTCTCCTCTCTTCTGATTCGTTTTCTTCTTCAGTAGGAAATGACTCTCTTCAGTGCATCTCTATGAGAACGTTTTCTTAGAGATGCATAGACACTGACTACCGGCCTCTTTACAATCTGGACAGCCAAAGAAGAGGCCATGTGGGCATCAGCAGGATTTCAACAACATCATTCAGCAAAAAAAAAAAAAGCAAAATGCTCCTTGAAGATTGGTTTCCTTCCATGCTCCTAAAGCATGGTAGTAGGTTGATTGGCTCTGGGTCAAACTAGACCTACTGTGTCTTAGGTAGGTAAATTATATTATGAGCCCCATTAAGAAAAGGCACTGATGTAAGCAACATGATTAAATAAAATAAATAAATTTCTACTTGTCTTATAAGTGGGAACTTATTCTAAAGGGGTATAGTCTAATATTGTACAGTAGTGTGGCCAGGTTGGACTAAAAAAAAAATATGAAAGGGATTACTCCCCCACCATGTCCCTCTTGACACAGTCAAGTAGCTGCTCAGCCAATCACTGGCTGATGCAGGTGACTGCTGTGACTAGTGACTGGCTGAGCAGACAGTTCCTGTTGAGACAAACCAGGAAGTGGTTAGCAACAGAGACCGACATCATTAGATTGCTGTAATTTTTTATTTTATTTTATTAGCACTGACCTGCCCCTTTATCTACTGGAATAAGCATGGCGTTAGGTATATAATTTGCTTCTATTTTAGTAAAGTTAGTATGATGTGCCTTTAAGGGAGCTCGATCTCGTAAATGGTTAAACCCGTTGGTTGTTCTGCGGGTGATCGATTAGGATGAAATATTATTGAATAGCGTTATGACCACTTGATTTGAAATCAGTCATTTGGTTTTAAGAGGCTTAAGACGTTTCCCAAAGACGGAGGTTTGGAAGTCATTACCGTACAGTGGCTCTACGTCAAATAGCAATTACAGAAAGCTGTGTAATGGGACTTTAGCATCCGACGGTATGCAGAAATTACAAAGCCACAGCATCCCATACCTCCAGGCAGTCATCTAGAGATACACTAGTTTGTAACGTGTGAAGGTGCTTTGTAAAAAATAGTCAAGCAATGAAGTGTCTTCACTCAGGCGTATGCACGGAGAGCCTTATTGATAAAGAGAGCAAAAATAAAAATAAAGTAAGCTAAAAGGGAATGAAAGCACAAACCGCCAGCAAAATCTAGCTACAGAGCAGAAAAAGGAAGGCAGTTGTTTTATTCATGGCAGGCGATATTATAGACTGAGTGAAAATCACATTATCGTAATGGGAACGTTAGAGTTGCAAAGATGATGCCCTGAAGCCTGCACGCTGATTGGGGTGTGATTGCTATCTGTATTTATATGTAGAAAGCAAAGTTCATTGCTAGTTCAAGATGGTGGCTGACTCAAGCTGCATCATGCTACATAATTCTTCAAAAAGGAGAAACAAGGAGACTGGAAATCGACCAAAGGGGAGATTGCTTAAGTTGAAATCGGCAAAGAGACAAGTTCTCCGTACGGCTCGTTCAGGGGCGGCAAACAGCATTTATCTGCAAAAGATATAACAAATTAAGGCTACCTCCTACAAAGGCGAAATTAACTAGATTGCTTTAAGCCGCCTGAGCCTTGCAGAACAACCATACAAATACACATTACACTATAGTCACACATTTGTCTAACTACAGACATCAGCTGGGGAAGGATTCATTGCCCCTGCAATGGCAGCAAGACTGGGCCTTAACCCTTTTGTTGCCGATAAGACAGCCTTACGCCATATTTAATATTGTAATGTTCTATGCATAGCATATAATAATAAAATGTGGCTAGTAAAATAATATTTAGAATTTATTTTCTTGAACTACTTAGTGATGGTTTTGTATGTTGTAAATGATCTATGCACCAACAAAAACCAATGAAGAGTGACATGATTATCATTGATTATTGTGATATCGAGGGGCCAAAAAGTGATCAGTTAGTTGGTGCAGCTGATCTGTTAGAAGCAGGAAAAATGAGCAAGTGGTGTAATGACCTGTGTGACTTTGACAAGGATTTAATCATGATGACAGGTCTTATGGGGTGGTTAATATAAAGTGATGAAAGACAGGACAGCCGGTAAACCAGAGGCACGGCCATGGGCACCCAAGTCGCTCTGTTGAACATAGTGGCACCTGGCCAAGCCAATAAAAGAGCTACTGTAGCACAAATTGCTGGCTATGATAGAAAGCTGTCAGGATATCAGGTACATCATCGGTTTCTGCCCATAGGTGTGTTCATGCTGACCTGTATACACTACAATAGGAAAGAGAGCATCAGAACTGGACCATGAAATAATCAAGGAGAATGACCTGATAAATAATATTTTCTCCTCCACGATGTGGAGTGTGCGTCACTTATCTGACTAAATAACTTACAAGACTTCTCTTCTGCTAATGTCTTGGTGCCAGATACCACAAAAACCTGGGAAAGGGGGAGGGCTAGGCAATACTGGGCAAAATTTTTATACAGGTGAGGAAAAAATTATGCAAAGTTCCATCTCATTGGCTCCAAATTTTTATTCTGCAGCCAGATACCAACCCCAACCATACAGCCAATATCATTATGAACTATTCATCATAAAGAAGGACAAGGAGGTCTGGAAGTGATACTACTTGCCTTGCACAGTCCCGATCCCATCATTGTGTTTGTCTGGGATTACCTGATTAGACATAAGGATATGGGCAGAGACATCCTCAGAAGATCTGTGGTTACTTCTGTAATGTTTCGAGCAACCTCCCTGCCAAGTTCCTCCAAAACCTGTGTGTAAGTGTACCGAGAAGAACAGATGTTGATCTAAAGATAAGGGCGGTCACACCACATATCGATGTGATATGGATTCTTTTCTGTTCATTCACTTTGCACTCTGTTATGTGTAGACTTTCGTTATAACTTTCAAACTCTAAAATAAACAAGGGATGTGAAATAAATCATGTTTGTAATTTATAATAAATACCCCATTCAGCAGAAAAAAATTCTATCTAAACAACTGGTACCAGAAAGTCCCAGAGATTTGTAATTTACTTCTATTAAAAAATCTCAAGTCTTACAGTACTGCAGCTGCAAGAAATGGTATAATCTTTCCTGTCTGAAGAGCAGGAGAGGTTTTCTATAGGGATTTGCTGCTGCTCTGAACAGTTCCTGACATGGACAGAGGTGGCAGCAGAGAGAACATGTCAGACTGGAAAGAATACACCACTTCCTGCAGGGTATACAGCAGCTGATACGTGCTGGAAGACTTACAATGTACCTGTTGTTATAATGTTCAAAATCTAAATCAACTGTAGATGTGATATAAAACAAGTTTGCAATTTACATTCATTGTTTTTTTGTTATCATGCTGTAAAACAAAGTTGGACTTACCAGAAATCCAGGTAAGTCGTAAATCATGATCTAAATCTGCACCTGCTTGGAAGCAGGTGTAGATTTCGTATGCGGGCGCAGGTTCGGGTGCCCGGCCGGATTCACTAAGAGGCGTGAGCGTGAGGCGTCTCAGAAAAAATAAGCAGTATAATTCTAATGCTGGAAAATAAAAATGTTATAGGTCTTAGAATGTGGGAAGGAGGAAAACTCAAGTGAAAACTTCTCCTTCTTTGTTACCGGCTGTGGTTAAAGGGGTTATCCAGCGCTACAAAACATGGCCACTTTTCCCCCTCTCTTGTCTCCAGGTCAGGTGTGGTTTGCAATTAAGCTCTATTTACATTAATGGAACTGAGTTTGAAACCCCACCCAACCTGGAGACAAGAGCGAGGCAAAAGTGGCCATGTTTTTGTAGCACTGGATAACCCCTTTAATAGATGTCCCCTGCAGAGCAAACATATACATATGGCCTAAACGTGATCACGGGTACACTGAGATGTATGTCGGCATCCCTTTCTGATGTTATACTAGTGAGTTCTAGTTTGTTTTTGGTACTGGTTTGGGAAATTTATCAGGAAAAAGTTGTTGGAACTAAATTAAATTTTATATATGTGAACATGTGGATGATGAAGTATGTCAGTGATTTCAATATTAGAGGGAACAGATAAGTTTATTGGGTAAAACTGTACAATTGAAAGGAGGCTTTAGTACCCTGTTGGGTGCCTGTGGCCTGGATACAAGATGAGATATGGTTGGGCGGGCATTAGGCTGGGTTCACACACAGTATATTTCAGGCAGTATTTGGTCCTCATAGCAACCAAAACCAGGAGTGGATTGAAAACACAGAAAGTCTATGTTCACACAATGGTGAAATTGAGTGGATGGCCGCCATATAACAGTAAATAACTGCCATTATTTCAATATAACAGCCGTTGTTTTAGGATAACCACAAATATTTGCCATTAAATGGCGGCCATCCACTCAATTACAAAATTATGTGAACATAGCCTTTCTGTGCTTTCAATCCACTCCTGGTTTTGGTTGCTATGAGGACCTGACATGAGGACCAAATACTGCCTGAAATATACGTAGTGTGAACCCAGCCTTAAGGTTCCATATGGCTTTCTGTGGCAAATTTGCCCACAGATGTTACAGCTGAGAATGTAGATCCTGCACGCCCTTAGGGTTGCTAAAGCTGGTCCCGTTCCAATCGGTGGCAGTCCAGATTCCTCATTTACAACATCATTACACACGAAGGTGATGGCTGTCAATGGCAGGACTTGTAATGGGCACTGTGACCCCATATTTCCTTCTGCTGAACACCTGAAAATAGTCTGGCAGAGATAGGGGGGTACATGGAAGGTGCCAAGCGTCAGGATGGTGGGCAAGGAATCTGTAAGAAATGCTTGTACTTGGTAGATCAAATGATCCTTTCAGCTAATCCGTTTGGGCCATCCGTAGCCTGTTTGCCATGTGGGCATGCTCTCCTATAAGCACTGCTGCCAGCTTCTCTTAACAGCTTGGTTAGAACGGCCTAGATGGGGAGCAATTTGTCAAAACAGTCAACATCAGTCCAGTGATGCTCCCCTTCTCAAAGTCTGTCAACCTGGCAAAATGTCTTCACGTGCTTCTTAGAGACATATCTTGCAGTAACTGATCTCTTACCAAGAGGACACACTGCCCAACAGTAGCCTCTGTTGCCCCAACACTATCTTTATAAATAAATAATATATATATATTTTTTGTGTTGCCATTAGAGATGAGGGAACCGGGTTCGGGGTCGAGTACATCCGAACCCGAACGATCGGCATTTGATTAGCTGGGGCTGCTAAACTTGGATAAAGCTCTAAGGTTGTCTGGAAAACATGGATACAGCCAATGACTATATCCATGATTTCCACATAGCCTTAGGGCTTTATCCAACTTCAGCAGCCACCACTAATCAAATGCCGAAAGTTCGGGTTCGGATCGACTCGAGCATGCTCCAGGTTCGCTCATCTCTAGTTGCCATCTTCCAGTGTTCATTACATACAGCTTTGATTGCTTTTTATTACCACTTCCTGATCCCCTCAAATTGGATTGATTCTTTTTTCCTACCTTGTTCTTCTTTCTTACCTCCTTACCATCTAAGACCCATAATATTTTTTTTTATTTTCCTGCATGTAATATATTTTTCCAGGATAATTTGAAATTTTTACCTTTATTTTTACCCTATACTGTATTATAAAGCCAGGGAAAAAATGCTATTGTGCAATTTTGTGGGGCAATATTTTTTCTGAGTTAATTATATGGAAACTGACATACATATCATATATGACAAATATATCATTTTTGTTCAATTATCTATAAAAAAAAAAATAATTGTACAAAATCTATGTATCACCATGTCCCTACCCTTGTAACATTTTTACTTTTCTGTGATCTGTTTTTTTTTTTTGCTTAAATGGGATTTTTTAAAATACCTTTTTATTCTGGGGTAGGATGTGACCAAAAATAAGCAATTTTTTTACCTCTCTTTTGTGTTTATGCCGTTGATGTGTAGGATTAAAAGTGTTATAGTTTAATATAATTCCACACATGCCAATACCAAACATCTTTATTACATTTTTTTGTTTACATTTTTTCAAAATGAGAAAGAGTTATGATTTTTTCTTCTTCTTTTTTTTAACCCCCCCCCCAGGGTCGTAAAATAAACATATGCATTACATTAAACTATGTTTTCTGTGCTGGTTGGCACTGTCAGCATGTACTGACTATTAGCAGAGCAGTTATGGCAGGCACCAAGGCAGCCTGAGCCATATTCCCTCATCAACATGTATGATATGGGTTGGGATGGGGTTAAATCAACAAATAATAATCATGGCAAAATTCATTAGTCCCACAAGAGGACTTGGATATGTGATCCCTGGATCACTCACTTTTACCTTTGAGATAATGACTTATTTGCATAATGCATGGACTTGTCAAATCCTCCACTGTCTGATCAGGCTAATAAATGAATGTCCCAGCAGAAGACCTCTTTTTATTATATTAGAATTCAAACGGAGATTCTAAATCTGTGAAGTATCACTGAAAAGAGACTTTCCTACAAAATCACCCATCCCCTATCCACATGATAGTAGATGAGTGTCCAATCACTGTTCCGACCCATATTGATCATATGTTATCCTCTTGATTGGATGAAGCAGCGATCAGATAAGTGCATGGCCACTCTATTCATCTCTATGGGCAGGATAAGCATGGCCAAGACCTCTACTCATAGTTACATAGTTAATAAGGTTTAAAAAAGACCATCTAATTCAACCTATAAACCTACTTTGTTGATCTAGAGGAAGGCAAAAACCCTCATGAAGCAGAGGACCATTGCTCCATCACAGGGAGAAAAATTCCTTCCCGACTCCAATATGGCAATCAGAATAATCCCTGGATCAAAGTCCTATCGTATGAAATCTAATGCCCATAACTTGTAATGTTTTATTTATTAAGAAAAGCATCCAGGCCAGACCTCAGAGTTCCATAGTCTCACTGCTCCTACATTAAAGAATCTGCGTCTGTGCTGATGGTGAAACCTTCTTTCCTCTAGGCCAGGACTTGGCCACTGCGGCCCTCCAGCTGGTGCAAAACTACAGTTCCCCTCATGCCTGGACAGCTGAAGCTTTCAGCTTTGGCTTCAACTGTCCAGGCATGATAGGAATTGTAGTTTTACAACAGCTGGAGGGCTACAGTTGCCCAGCCCGGCTCTAGACGTAGTGGATGCCCCCTTGTCATGGTTACAGGCCTAGGTGTAAGGAGATCACTAGAACGTTTTCTGTACTGTCCATTCAGCTATCTTTGCCCCTCATATACAGTTAAATGGACGGGCAGCATTCATACTTGACCTCTGCTCCATTTAACCAGGTGGACCATGGGACCCCCCATCCTTGTGACCAGAATTTCTGCCCACGTCAACCAGATACTTATTGCCAGATATTTATTTTATTTAATGCAAATGTACCACTAGATACAAGTTTTGTTTTTTTTTCATAAATAGACCTGCGTGGGATTGCCAGTGCCATGGTCCTTTTTTTTAAACCGCCGGCCAGTTCTCGCACACAGCGCCTAGTGGTACATTCGCTTTAAATAGGGAATGAGTGTCCTTTATGGACAAACCCCTTTTAAATACCAGTGCCTGGGTTCAATTGCCACCTTTCTAACTCCTTTGCCCTAAGTTCATAGGTCAACGGCAGGCTGCAAAGTACTGCAGAAGCATTAACTTCAAGTCCCGATTCTTAGTAAAGGAAAAAAAAACAAACAAAAGCTAATAGTAACAAACATGGTAATGAGCTACACCACTGAGCTTTACGGCACTGTTATCATATCTTAAAACTCATGACGTGACGACTGTACAGTAGTTATCTGTATTTATGTGGATTCAAATAGAAACAAATGTTCTCTGTAAAATTATTCTAACTTGCCAGTTGCAACTATAAAGCGAAAAGGGATATTCAGATAATCAACTAATTAAAAAAAAAATAGCTCACTAATGCAACATTTGCTCCTGCACATTGAGTCGTATTAGCTTTGCAGTCATAAACCGTTAGCATATAAAGTATCAGTGTTAACAGATGTACTTCTATTGCTACATACAGCTTTAAACAGATTAATTTTGCCACCATTTTGGAACTGTAAAAAAAGGATATATATATAAAACATTAATGGCAGCGGTGCAGTTACACTAATTGTGGACGATCACCAGCAGGATGGGTAAAGGAGGTAAAAGCGAGGTCATGGCGCTTCCATCTGCGTGTCTATCAAGGTAATACAAGACATTCTAGGCTCTCCTGTTTAGTCATAGCATATGCTAATCTTCCAGAAATGTCTATGAATATTGATTATACTCAAGTATTTAATTTGTTTTCTATGGGAAAGTACTCAATTGAAGCAGCTTCATTGCTTAGGATGATTTTCCTCGGTGTAAAGTTTGCTGTGTCTACCTATTAGCTGAGAACTAGTAAAAACCACAAGAGATGAGAGACAAGCCATAGAATCTCATGCCTCGCTGATGACATGTATGAAATATTGGATTCATCCAGTAAATTTCACCCGAGATCTTGTAGACAAGAGTTATTATTATAATGTACGTTATGTTGCACGCACTAGCTTCACACTGCATATAGCATTCAGCTGGATGATTAAAATACCATACCAAAACAGTTGCATATATTTGCTATTATTGAGAAGCATAGTCAAGTGCAGCCAAATATGTGCCAAAAAGGCCCTCTTGTCGCATACTATATAGATGACACAGGAGAAACTAGGGCAAAAACCAAGCTATTTAGAAGTTGGCATATAGATTCTTTATTTATCTGGGGAACAGGTTAAAATTTAAAAAAAATTAAAGGGGTTAACAGGAGAGCTGAAGAGGTCATACCTCCACCTCCTCCCTCTGACCATTTCTAGTGATAACTTTGGTAGACGAGAGGGTGGCGGGAGCATGTTTCGGGCAATGATCAATATCTGTCCAATGTTACTGATGTCACAGCAACATTAGGCAGCTATTGGACATTGTGTGCAAGGGTTACCCTCACATGTAACTCCCTCAACATGCTCCTGCCCCCTTCTCATCTCGGAAGCTATCACCAAAGAAGGTCAGATGGAGGAAGTGGAGTACCGCAGAACAGGTAGGATCTTTTTTACTCTCCCCTTTAAAAAGTCTGTACTCATCTGCTTGATTCCCCGCCGCTGCTCTTCTGACTGTGCATAGTACCTGCTGCTCAACATTTCCTGGTCTCCTCTTAACATAGTGAAACACCCACTCAACCAATCAGTGAGAGAGTTACTGCCGCTGTCACTGATTGGCTGTGCAGGCACTTCTTGTCTGTGGAGAGAAGACCAGGAAGTGGGAGCTTCAGAGCCAGTCTTCCCCCATGCTGCCTGTGACAGCAATGGCACCGCATTCACATGGGCGCTTCCTTGCATCCTAAGGTGGCCATATAGTCAGATGTATCCACCTGAAACAACCCAATAGTCACATCATGTATTCAGTGCTAACATTGTAAGTGTTCAAGAATGAAAAATCTTTACCAATTTTTACCAATTCCTTTTTTTGTAATGAAGGAAAGGATTAGTTTCCACTTGGTCTCCAAGGAGCTACAGTACTAAGCTCTGAAGAAACAATTCCTGTGGGGAACCAAGAAAAGAAGGAACTTCAGCTTTCCTGATATACAGTACCTTAGTAACAATCACTAACATTCACTGCTGCCCAGAGTGCTAGTGCTCTCAAAGCATAAAGTATAAGTGATAGAAATCGGCCTATCCTGGAGCCATATGGGTAGACAAAGACTCTTCTCCCACTTACTATATTTTAATTTCATGTTGCAAGATATTTAGCCCAAAATATGGGAACCATGTTGCACAATAAAGGATTTTTTTAAGATTGCAATATCAGTAGCCTACGCCATCTCGGCACCCAAGCCTAGTTGATGCTTAAAGGGACACTGTATTGTGCCGTTCACAGCTCAATATGGAGAGATTCAGCTCCTTTTAAGGGATTGGGTTGCCAAGGCAATCATCCCAGATCTGGCAAATTCCGTGCATGAGCCCTGTTAGGGCTTGTGCATGTAACTCACTGGGTATGGTACTGTTGCCTCTGCAAACTTGATCTTGAGATCAGCCCGAGCTGTTGAGAGCACATGGCAGCGCATAGTGGCAGTGACCATTTAAAGAGCCAGCACCATAGCCTCCTTATTCTTTCATGGCTCCATACATCTGCACTGTACACAAAGCATTGCTGCCTTGTCCCATTCTGTTTAAGTGCATAGACACAACATGTGTTTATCCATTTAATGTCACAATCTGGACCATTTTTTTAGCTGGCATCATAGGAAATTCTCATATTGATAAGGATACAATTAACACGACTTCAGGACTAATAAAAGTTATCAGCCATGTGATAAAGTTGTAATCTAGGCCCTGTCAGTGGGTACCTCTGGTGCAGGCGTGTAGCTTGGCATAAGCAGAATCTGTGAATCTCTCTGGAGTCACTTTTCCATGGTTTAACCAGAATCAGCAGCTTTTGTCACCTGCTGGTACCTGCTTTTAGTCTTGTTCACTAAATCTGTTTTAACCCACAGATGTGTGATTAAACAGGCAGAAGTTGAGCGGAGGATCTCTGCTTAGTGGTCCCCTTATGGCTGACGAGCATCAAGTGCAGCTGGAGCAGAGCTCCCTCGGGTGTGCTGCTCATGTACAGACATTCCCTTTCTCTCCTTCTCTCCGTTTCTCTTGTTTTCTAAGCTGTTTTTACACTCTATCTAAGCAGAGTTAAAATGCTGGAACAGGAATTTACAACTTCACGGAAGCCTTGTCAATGACAGGGAATGGATATTCTCAACAATGACGTCGAAATATACATTTTGAATTTAAATGGATTTGAATATGGTTATTATTGACTATTTTATTTTGTTAAAGCTTATGGCTATAAAACTCTAAGATAGTGAAGCTCCCCTGATGCTAAGATTGTGGGGTTCTGCATCATCCAGTGGACATTAACTACAGGGTATTGTCATGATCCTCCCAGTTGTCCCGTACTGCTTCTGCTAGATAGGGTAGGTCCTATTCAGGCTTTTAGTTGGTTTTCCTAGCCTACTTACTACTTCTAGAGTACAAACTAGGAGCACTAAGTTACAGTCACACTCTATGTTTACTTGATCTCCCTTGTCACCCTACCTAGGCTTTGGTGATTGGTGTCTTCAGATCTAAAACCTCTATAACTCTCTAAACATATATGGTGGTGGGTACTCTTAGGGCCCTATTCCACTGGACAGTTATCGTTCAGATTATCGTTAAATCGTTTAAATCTAAACGATAATCGTTCGTTTGAATAGCAGTTAACAACTAACGACTGAACGAGAAATCGTTGATCGTTTAATAAGACCAGGACCTATTTTTATTGTTGCTCGTTCGCAAATTGTTCGCATTAAATAAGACATCGTTCGGTCGTTCGCAGTAGTGACAAATGCAATAGCGACGACAAGACGACCGCAAGAACGATCATAAGTAACGATTATCTTCCCATGTAAATAGGTGAACGATTTCAGGTCTTTCGTAATAGCGGTCGTTTGGATCGTTTATCGTTAATGATTATTTGAACGATAATCGTCTGGTTTGAATAGGGCCCTTAGAACACTGATCCGGAGCCTCCCTCTCAACACTTATATGTCTCTTTGGTCGTTGTCCACAAAGAATTCCTAGAATTCCTAGAATTCCTAGAATTCTACATGAAGCCTTAGATGATAGTCTAGGTATAACATTGCAATTTAGATGTCTAGGTCCCTGGTCCTGTCTCTTCATGTCTCTGGATCTCTCTAGATTTTCTAGAGCCACCTCTATGGAAAATGTATGCCCCTCCTTCTAAGGCAAGGGTTTGTTTTTTGTGGGACCAGATGTACTTTTGAATTGTGGAACCAATGTATTGTAGCACATTTGGGTGAAGAAGATGCCTACAGCAAGAAATTGATACGGTCCAGAGAGTCTATCTGCCATCACTGTGAGTTCAGGAAGGAGAGTCCAGGGAGGGAGAAGATGACGCTGGCTTCCCCATGTCCAGTTTAAGCCTCTTTGTGGCGAAGCGGCAGGATGTACCATACGTTTCTTTTTCATTTTTGTCTTCATTTCATCAGATAAAAATCAGTCTCACAATATTATTAGTTGTAGATCACTATGGGCCACTTGCTTTGGCTTTCATTATGACCCTGACCAATGCACGTGATTCCAAAACCTAGATTGTTATATTTTAAATGCAGAAGTTAATCCAGCTGTGAAAGTGAATATCTGAGCACTTTCTTCATACCAAAGGGAACTTCATGCGGGATGTAAAAATGCTGAGTATGGAAGGGATTTCTTAATGTTCCGTTCTTTTATAAAAGTTAATATCTGGTTCCTGCAGCTTGAGGATGGTCCATCAGATCTGTATGCTTAGGGTTCTGCCTACATGGGAATCATTCGGGGTGATTAAGGGATTTCCTTTGTGTATTAAATTTATAGAAAATGCAACATATTGTATTTACACCTAATTAAAGAATTACATCTGGAGTTCTCTTTTCTACAAAATGATCAAACCGGCCTTTTTAATAACTCTGCTAATGCCTTTATAGTATGTTCATAAACTTTATGTACAGAGGCTGTAAAATTGCACTTGATGATAACCTCAATATTTTAGCTTTTCATAGCGATATGTTAGGAATGGTCTTTTTCTTCTTAAAGGGACTTTTAGGCTAGGAAAACAATGTTTAATCGATGGAGGTCCAACCTCTGAGAAACCTGCTTATCATCACAATGAAGGTGTCCCATCAGTCTTTATTCCTTTAGCGTCAAGTCAGTTTATAAGTTAGCATCAGCGAAACCGAAACGCATTGTTAAGTTCATTGTTACAATGTGTGTCTGTGAAGAATTCTTTGTATTAATTTTAAGAAGTTAAGAAATAATAAAAGTGAAATTTTATTCAAGAGGGGGTGCCAGCATGTATTTTACTCAATCCTTTTATTACATTTCATTCTACATCAGACCTGAAATTAGTTTTCTGCAGTATGCAACTATACATACTTTTCTAGGGCTTCAATATTGCTGGCCTTTCCTAAGAATACATCATATCTGTGCCCTCCAACTTTAAATACTGTTATAGAAGCACTCCGGACATTTTTTTAATTTGTCCCACTGCTGCGCACTTGCAAGTATGGACACCAGCGATGATCTATGTCCCGCGCCGCGGCTTCGTTTCAGTACTGAAGCGCCGTTCACATCACCACTCTTCTGACCCCTCTTCTGTCTCCAAATCTGCCATAGAAATGCATTTAAAAATGTGACTTCCGGCCTTCAATCGACATGGAGACAGAAGAGGGGTCAGAAGAGCATTGGCGCAAGATTTGAATGTTGCCGCAGCACCATTTTCCAGATTGCTTCTTTAGGCTAGGTTCACACTTCGCTTTTGCAATCCGTTTTTTTCATCCGTTTTTTGCAAAAAAAAACTGTAGAAAAAACGGATGCATTTGTGTGCATCTGTTTTGATCCATTTGTCTATTGACTTCCATTGTAATAAAAAACGGATCCGGACACAAAAGTAGTGTCAGCTACGTTTTTGTGTCCGTAAAAATCCGTTTTGATCCGTTTTTTTTTTTACAATGCAAAAAACGGATTGCAAAAACGGATTGCAAAAACGCAGTGTGAACCTAGCCTTAATGGGATTCGATATTCGATCGAATAGTCGAACTTTGCAGTCCGCTTGAATCAAATTTCGAACTTTCGAATATTTCACTACTTTCTCATCTTTACTCATCATAGGACATGTCCACCAGAATTTTTGCCCTTTTTAGTCTTGGTGTTTTATAGTCTTTTTGACTTTTCATCTTGGGAAATGTTACACTCTAGAATCCAGCTATATACCCCCTGTACTCCACAAGATTTGTGTGGTATGGGAGCTGTAGAGGTTATTGGGTGGATTACTACCTGTGTAGACAAAAAAAAAAGAATTCTAAACCCACCATCAACATCTCTCTACTTCTCCTTAATGTCCCCTCCTGTTTGTGGCTACTATTGAAATAAATGACAGCTCTTGTATGCCTGCAGCCTGGCAGGAAACCTGGTGCTGTAAATCACGTCTCTGAATTTTCAGATGGCTTCTGTGTTCAACATATGATCTTGAGCTCTGCAAAGCATTCTCTTCCGCCAGCTCAGACGCACTTGGCAGCGCTTTCTTGTTTATACCTTTTAGCACGAAGGAGCATTAAGTCTTAATCCGGCCCCTTTTTCTCTCCCTCTGATTCTTTTTCACCCTCCTGTGCACATAAATCTTAATTGCGCCCGTGATTTTTACTGGCTTAATTAATCATATTTAGTTCCACATCCAGCTGTTGCCACGGAAAAAGAAACAGAAAACACATGTACATTATTTTTGGTAAATCTCAGAAGTTCAGGAATCCTTTGATATTATAGGAAGGGAATTTGAGAGCGGCGTTGTCAGTATTTCTCAGATACATTCTGATCAGATCAGGTTGGCTTAGGGCCATGGCGGCAGGGCAATTGTATGGTCAGGATCAAAGGGGCCCTTCACATTGGCCCAGAATTCAATCGGACTAATGGTTTACTATGTTAGGCTATGTTCACACAACCTTATATTTCAGTAAAGAACGGTTGCTGATTGCAATGGAATCAGCGTCCGTTCTTTGCTGCAGGGGCGGCATTGCCTTGAAGTCAATGCAATGCTGATCGCTATGTTCACACATCGTTATGTTAACGCCCGTTCTTTAGAATCGGGGTTAAAATATTGTACCTGCCTACCATTTCCGGATGCTGTTCAGTGAACAACGTCCGGAAATAATTGCTGTTCACACAATATAATGTGCAGCAGTGGCTGCACATTACATTGAAGTGAATGGTTAATCGAAGGTGCCTGCAAGTCATTGTTAAAAAAAGAACAGAGGTATTGGCTGCAGGAACATCCTAAATGCAGCCCGGCGGACGGCAGTTTAGCAGCGGACATTGCTATGCAACGGACGCTGTTCAACCAAGTGTGAACATAGCCTTACTCCATACAGTTACATTTTAAGTCACGTGCCCTCTCTCCTGTACAGACATGTAAAAAAAGTTATATAATTGAGAACTTGATAACATAATGATGGACATTAAAGGGAACCTCTCATCAGTTTTATACTGCCATGGGTGCCATAAACCAGATGTAGGGTCCCGTATTACATCCATCTATGATTTACTCTGCAACATTTCAGAGGACTTATATAGTTATGTAGTAAGTGACAAAGTTGTATGCAGCCCTAAGGAGGCTCTACGGCCTATGTCTGTATCCATGTTTTCCCTCTATCCCTAGGGCTGCGTCCAACTCCTTCAACCACGAGTATTCAATTGCCGAGTGTTCTGACTCCAGCATACTCAAGTTGTGCTCATCTCTAATAATCTTGTTATCTATGTGTATTTCTTTGTGTATCACTTATATCTGTGCGGTATATCTATGCGGTATAGCAGTTATATACATATGAGCAGTATAGTAGTGAGATGCATGTGTGTCGTATAGCATCACACTATGTGTGGAGGGGAAATATAGCAGCGCTATGTACATGTATGGTTTAGCAGTACTATCTATATGTGAAGCATAGTAGTACTATTTATGTTTGTATGCACCGCTGCGTATTATTAGCAATCCAATCTTTACCTCTATATCTAATACCTTTTTTAGTTTACCATCTGTCTGTCTTTGGATAGTTTTATAGTCATTTACATTGCTGCGTGGACTGTGTCAGTACTGACTTACCTTGCAGCCTCCATGCCGTGCCCTCCCTTGTGTCCCTGGTGCCCTTTGTGACCCAGCCAATCCACTGTCATTTGCTATCAAGCCTTTTGGCACAGAGAGAACTGGGAGAGATTTTTTTCATCTGACACGGTTGAAAGTATGTAACCACCATGTGATACAGACATATCTGATGCAACCTTAGCATCCGAGACATGAAAGAACTCCGGAGCTGCTGATTGCAATGTACCCTTTGCAAACTGGTCTTAATCTATCTGCTGTCAGGGTGGCTTGCTGTGTTTGCAGGGAGGCCCCTGTAGAATCAGAAAGGTTAATGGAAGGGACACACCTGTTTGGTAGGCTAGTAAACATTGCTCCCACTGGTATTTTCTTTGCAACGTATATGACTTCCACAGAATTTTCAAGTGGGACACGTTGAACAGGCACAAATTTTAGACACCTGAAACTAGTTCTGAAAGCGAGAACAGTAAAATGTCTCCGGAGAAGAAAAAGCAATCAAGTCGGCACTGCTGGGACGTAGCTTGGAAATGCTGGACTAAGGGGGATGCTATGATGCTATGGTATAAGGGTTGTGTTCAACCATAGATCCACAGTACACGGAGCAAGAACGAGGTGGCACTCGCACATACAATGCCTTTACAGTGTGTTTTATTAGCGGATACACACAACAGACAATAGGCTAGATGCCAGGCATACAGAAAAAGCCATTCACACTGCGGAGCTCTTCTTCAGAGCACGCCTGTCCTCCGCCAGACATTACCAAGTATAAATACACACCTCCTAGTGATGTCATACAGAGGGTTGCTCAACCATATAAACACAGAAAACTAGTCTATACACAGCGATTAAAGGGAAACTGTCAGCAGCTTAGAAGAATCTAACCTGCTAATATGTCACTATAGTGCATGGGGTGCTGAGGATGAAGGTAGGTTTCTTACTTTTATTCTTGGTGCTGCTTCTGTGATAATAGCAGATTATCTTTTATCTTAATAAGTTGTTTTGGTGCACTGGGGGCAGAACTACAGCCCCTAGGACACCGACCCAGTGGCCAGCCCGCTCTGCAGAGCCGTCTTTACCATTGGGCAATGTAGGCAGCTGCCTAGGGGCGGATGACTCATAGGAGGCCCCAGTGGCAGCCACCTACCCTGCAGAAAGGGAAAGACAGAATGCATGATCAGAGAAACCCCCCACACACACACACACATGGGCCGCGGCCTTTGCTGCTGCTTTGTCCCTTGACGTCACTTCCCAGAGGATTCAGGATAGAGCACAGGAGACACCGCAGCTGCTGAGTACCAGAGCTCCTGGAAGAGGAAGACTCTGCTAGTGAACAATGTGTGAGGTTAGTATTTTCTTTTTATTCACATGGGACTGCAGGTTAGGACGATCACCGGGGGGGGAGGGGGGGGGGGGGATTGATGGGCGAAAGTTGGGTTAGGGGGGCCCAGTTCACAGTTCTGCCCAGGGGCCCATAATTCTGTTAAGAAGGTCCTGTGCTCTGCTGATATTCGTTAGGAGGTGGGGGCTGGAAGGGGGTGAATGAGTGTACTGGGGCCCTACCCTCCTAATATCAGCAGAGCGGGCCAGCAAGGGTGGATCAGTGTAGTAGAGGTGGTAGTCCCGCCTGTTGTCATTGACTTCTATTTTCCAAATTACAAGAGCTATCCAAATTCTAGTCTTAAACAGGACAGAAAAATCAGTCTGCATAATTTTTGTGCCCCCATTGCATCTTATTTTAAAAGGAACGTTTTGGATTTTTGTCAATATAATGCTAATAGATCACCATTATCCTCGTAGAGTCATCTGGTACATCCCAGCTCAGCTGCATCCATTACTTTAGCTGGGTCATGTGATGAGTACTTAGACCACCATGGCTTTATGTGTCACAAGATGTGGGCTGGTCTTGAATGTGAATTACACAATTATATTATTACCTGTCAGATCCTTTTTGGCAGTTCTTTGACCCATCCACACCCCACCCAACTCTAACTGTATATCTTTCCATTTGTAAAATGTAAATGTTCTCTGTATGGGACCAGGAATGCAGTGATGTAGTAGATGAGCCTGTAAACTGATTAGTTGCAGAGTTATAACAATACATTGACCTACTTCATATCTTTGCTGTGAGCAGAATCTTTAAGGAGACAGATTGAAGCAATATCTCATATAATACTCTATAGTGGGATCTAGGAGACAAACATTCTATGTCACTGCTCTATCACTTGAGCAATTGAATCGATAAGACTCCACCCCTCTGTCTATGCAAAGCCGTAAGCAACATAAAAGATATTGGCAGCTTAGGAAACCATTTCAGTGGGGAAATAGAAATCACATAGAAATCAGACAACCCATGCATGCCACATCAACTAAATTGGTATACAGAAGGCATATACAAGAACCTTTACATTATTCTCTAATAAAGAATGCCTTAATGACTATTTTCTTTTTTTCATTGTCACAAGTATAAGGCCTCCCCGGACGATAGTCCCTCCCACTACCCCCCCCCCCCCAACCCGCTTCTACCCACTCGCAGTGAGCAGGGAACGAGAAGAAGCGAGTGCTGATCTGACAGGTCGTCGCTCACTTGCTCCTCCATATGGGCCCATGTAATAGGGCCATAACTTTTAGTGTGTGTTTTTAAGCCATTGCAGTTTTTTATACAGTTTTTTAGCCATAGCTGGAAGTGGATCTAAAAAAAAAAGACAAAAAAATATATTGTGTTTTATGCTTAAAAAAACAAACAACAACCTTGTACTGAAGATGCCTCCAAGGAAGGAAGGCATGCAATCCATTGTTTTACATTATATTATTTCATCCTTATAAGATTTGTCTAATGAAGATTGTCTTTTCCATATACTCTTGGGCTTATGGATGTCATAGAATAGGGTTTTCCACTTTAGTCCTTCTTCCAACACACAGATGGAACGGTGGTGGTTGGTTGACCTGGCCCAATTATGTTTTACCTAGTCAGACCATACATATGAATGGCTGGCTATAATACTACAATGTGACAATATATAGAGCGTCGCTGCTTATGGTTTCTGTAGTTGGACCTGTGTCACTCATCTACTCACTGGACTCTATTCAATCTAGTGTATTTCCAGCTGTCAGTGCTGAAGTAGCAGCAATAACAGAGCAGCAGCAGCAACATCTATTGACCCCTAAAATAACGTTGTCAACAGGAATTTTTTTGATATACCCAAGTAAGAGAATTTTTTTTTAACTGTGCAAATAAAAAAAAAGAACCACAAAAGTCAATAAATGTAATATATATGTGACACCATAAACCAAAGACACATATATAATATTATAATCTGCCCCGTTTCCTATGGGAGAAGCAGAATAAGTGAGTGTCAGCATCTAATGTTATTTCTTTATATGTCTTGAGCCAAATCTCCAAGGCTGTGTATGTGAAGGAGGGAGGCGCTTTTCTATTTTCACCAGACCAATTTCAGGACTAATATTATGTTGTGAGCTGAGATACTGCCAGGTACATTTATAGGGAGCTGTAACTTAAATCCTCCAGTCTGAATGCTGTGAAATGTCCGTGTTACATCTCTCCAGAGGGAGCCAGGGAGCAGTTTAAACACAGACAAGCAGGTATTGTATTGTCAGCGGCTACATCCAGACAATAAGTCACCATAACAAGATTTAAATGATATTAGGAACTAAATTTACGGGGAGAGAGATTGACAACCAATGATTTTCTGAAATGACAACCTGTCATCTATGTCTGCACCTTATTTCCCTGTTGAAAAAAAATTCAATATTGACTATAATCCACAATGGGAAAGCAAGAGAGGGTTATGGATTCACTCACACAACAATTCGGTAAGCCGTGAACCTATGACAACATCACCGGACCAATATCTTAGAAGAATTACATTTGGGCCTGGAGGAGGAACACAGATTTTTAAAGTCAAGCTTTGCTATTAGAGTCACTTAAGAATGTGTTTATAATCCGCTGCCATGCAGTTTTATTTAGCACATGCACATACAGTAAGTCTTCATAGGAGCTGTATACACAAAATGGTAAGATCTGTGTTTTTTTTAAATCCAATAGGGCAATAAAATTAATAGCCACAAGGGTTTATATAGACTTGAAAGTTTTATTTTTAAATGGACTATTTTGCAAAAATATGATGTATCGAAATGTTATTATTAAACAGAATAAAAAAGGGAACCTGAATCATTGTATCCTGCTTTAAAGCAGTATATAAAGGTAACTGACCTGCAGTGTCATCTGTGTTATCCCAGCTCAACCACATTTATTACTACAGCTGGGTCATGTGACCAGTACTCAGACCTCCATGCCTTTATGCGTCACAATAGCTGGTTTGTCCTCAGTCAGCTGACTTGTGGTGAACGACATGATTACATTAAAGATCCCTCCTGGCAGACCCATCCAGTTCTAATATTTAGGCTAAAGTTGGTGGAAAATAGAAAGTAAATTAGACTCATGTTCCTCATTTTCACAGAGTCCAGTCCCGCTGCACAGTGCCTCCTGGTGTTGATTGGAGGAACTACCTGTTCAGTTAATCACTGGCCATAGCAGTTTCCCATCCCGGCCACTGATTGGCTGACTGTATATTTTCTTTTGCTGACTCTAGTAATGGCTGTGCAACAAACATTGGGGAGGGAGAAAGGGAATTACAAGATTTCCTTCCATTTTCCACCAATCTGAGCCTTAATACTTACAACAAAACAATCCACGGAATACCCATTTAATGTGGCAGACTCAATTATGTAAAAGGGATACTTTGTATAATAGAAATTGCCAGAGCTATGAAATGTATTTATAAAACATGTTTAGCATCCACCAAGATATGGTAAAGCTACGTCAGTACATTCTCAGCATTGCAGGTTCACATAATGACACAGTCTGACCTTTTACTCTACCGGATGAATCTATAGATATGTCCGAAGGGACTGTGGCTTTGGACTATATAATAGTTTAAGAGGAGGGATGTCAGCTGGACACCAGCCACTTATACCCATCATGAAGTTATTTTACTACTTGTGCATTTTATCATTTTGGATCATGTATAGGTAATACAGTAACATTTGCACAATATGGGACTTTTCTTTCCTTGTCTTGTAGAGAAAATCTAAGGTTTTCTGGTTAATTTATGGCTTGATAAAATGTATATTCAAGTCCATAGATTACTGGGCAGCCCATTCGTTGTAACTAGGGATTAGGGAATCTGACTAATTCCAAATCGCAGCGAATTAGGCCTTTAATTTGCCCCATTACGATTTGCAAATTCGCCAAATTTGCTTTGCGAATTCGCTAAATATGGCGGCTGCAATATGGTGGGAGCAAAGAATTATCCATAATCCCTTGCACCTGTCCAATCACCTGTAAGCCTCTCTGTGATGTCAGCCCCCCCCCCCCTTTCTATATAAGGTGATTGGCTTCCTGGAGGCGGCCAGTCGGCTGTGTGCAGTGGAGAGTAGGTTGCAGCAGGCAGTTAGAGCAGGGAGAGAAATACAGAGAGATAGGGACAGATAGGAAAGGACGGTGGATTGTGGGTGTTTTTTTGTGGGAGCAGTGAAGCCATTGTCCAGTATACCAAGTAACTGGGTGACTGTTGTTCATTATACCAAGTCACTGGGTGTCGGGTGTGCATTATAGGAAGTCACAGTGAGCACAGTGTCCATCTTAATAACACTGCTATCCTGGGAGAAAAGGGAGTTTATTATCTACCAACGTCCACTAATGTCTATGGCGGAAACTGAATGATTGACAGGCTGACTGACATTTTTTTTATAAATGATACTGTCAGATAATTAACTGGTTGTATTATTTAGTTTTACAACTTTGATTTAGTTCCAAGGCTTGTCTTGAGTACTTGTCTGTAACATAAAAAATAATCTTCTTAAATTAAGGGAATTGCGATTATTCTTCTTAATTTGATGTCATATAGTAGCAAAGAAATGTGGTCAGTTTACTGCAACTTCACGTGTCTGCTATAGGCCGATCACTGGTTATCCTGTGAGCTGCGAGTAAAGTTACAGTCTGGTTATGTTCACATGACGTTATTTTCTTTCTGTTTATTATTTTTTTTAAACTGACTGCTTGGCCTTTGGTTGTGTCTTTAACTAAACATCCATTGAATTTAATAGTAAAGATGGTGAAAGGATGGTGATAAAAGGAAAACTGTGTGTGAAGAACTAAAAAATAATGTCCGTTGGTTGCAAAAGACGTCCGAAAATAATTGTCATGATCATTATTTTGACGTCTGCCCAAACAACGTCCATTACTTATTACACTCTGTGTATTGGACGGTCTTCATTCCGTGGACTTCAATGCATTCTATTGAGGTCAATTAAAATGCGGCATTTTAAAATGAAAAAGCGGACGCATTTTCTATTTTTGCTTACATAGTGTGAACGTAGCCTCTCAATAAGCTGCCCATGTAATATCATACGTGTTGGTAATCCAGAGTAAGACATTCTCTTCAGCTCACAAAAGTAGATAATCTGTTAAATATCTTTCCCGTCCTTCTACGTAACAAATCTTTTTTTTTTTTTTTTTTTTGTTTATCTTGAACTGATAATTTATAATTCCCCATTATATTTATTCCTATATTTTCCACAATTTGCTCTATTCTAAAGTTTATTTCACTCTTGCAGATGTTCTATTCAATGGGGGTTTCCATGGAAGAAATTATAGAGACCTTAAGTACACAAATAAGTATAAAGGTTACTACCAAGACAGGCAATAGAGAGTCATAAATAGGTATTTTATTTTAGGAATAACATACAATAGCAATGAGTAAAACTCTGTACACAATGTAATGATATATTTTCCCGTTACTTTATACGTTTTTTATCTGTACATTTTCTAGCACTGGGAAAAAGTAAATAGTGGCGGTAAATTGAGAATGCGTACCCCTGTGACATAAGGATTTAACAATTAGATCAGCATACATTTCCTCTAGGCATGAACTGACATCTGTCATTTTACTTTTTCCCTGTAGTATGGAATAAAAGCAGAACAAATGACCACCCAATAGGAACACCGCTACATCCGACTTGCAGTTAGGTGTCATTTGTCAGATTGAGATTTTAAACAGATTTAGTAGAAGTAAGCATTTCTCCCAGTAAACGGTGACATTCTGTTTGGTTACATGATACAAATTTACTTCTGTTGGATAAGTTGCAACTAAAGCGGGATATTTGTTGCCGCTGCATAATAATAACGATCCGAGAAGTTACAATCAGTTGTAAACAATGGAATTTTTGCAACGTCAAACTTATCCAAACAAAAGACTGACACTTTTAGCATCTTCCCCCAGCCCGCGGGAGGTCATTTTATGGCGCTGGTTGCAAATCCGTCTGCTGATGAGCTACAGGAACTTGATAAATTACAGAAAGATGAGTCTCTCAAGCTGGCGCGTTGACAACGCCAGTCTTTTTTGAAAATTGTAACACACCTTATTAATTTAACTCCTTCCCACCTTCCATATGTCAAGAGTTCTTTCCGCTAGCTGTGAATAGAAACTTTTTATTAAAATGTCTTTCTCGTCTCCGAAAAGCCAAACATTTTGAAAATATTGTCATATTTTAGTTGCATAGGGAGGGAACTCTATTTGCCAAGGACTTAGATTTCCATAGATATTCTACAGATCAAGAGTATGTGTTCGAAGGAAGCTTTATTAATGGAGTAGAACCTATGAGAAGCTCCTAGGCCCCATATCCCTACTGCTCTTGACCTCAAAAGAATATATACATATATATTTTTTTGCTCCATCTACGGATTTGTATAAAACCAAAGACAGATTAAAAAAAATTAAGAGTTGCCCGTTGCAACCAAATTTATTTCATTTTTCAAGTCAATTTTTTGGTCCATGCAGCCCAACTTTTTTTTTCTTTTTTTTTTTTTTACTTATGAGCCAGCCCCTTAATAAAGTTGTACTCAACTCTTCGAAGCAAAAGAAGCAAATTCAATTAATCACTTTCTAATCTGAATTATATATAAAAAAAAAATAGAATCTGATTGGCATCTTTGGGTAACTGCTCATCTCAATGTATCCTCACTCATTGGACACATGGGGCTAAAATATTTTTCTATTTCATCAATAAAACTTGTGATTAAAGGCCACAGTTCTGTTTGCTTATATGCTGAATAAAATAAGAGACCCAGTTATATTTTATGTTAGGAATGTTAGGCAGTAACTTGATGATGAGGAAAACTATCAAGAATAACAATATGTGATGTAAAGATCGTATGGTTCTCATGTACATGTATTTTTAAAAAAAACACTGCGGAATCTTTTGGTGTTATACAAATAAATAAAAATAATAATAATAATAATAATCATAATAACAATTATTATTATTATTATTATTATATCTTTACCTTCTACTTTATAAGGAGTTGTGCATGTTTTAGCAATTGGAAAAAGTTAATGGGTTCCTGTCACATAATGATTTAGGAGAAATAAAATATAAATATAAATAAAATATTACGTTGAAATAAAACCTGCCTGTGATAAACATATTTCTATTCTAATAATAATGTTAATGCTAAAAAGGCAAATTAGAGGTGGTCTTTTTCTGCCGACAATCTTCTATGTTTCTATGACCAACTAACATTTGAAACTTGTGTCAATGAATCTATGTAACTTTTACTGAGCCGTCACGTATCCAAAAATGTTGAGTTCTAATGTTTTCATTGCCATATGTTTTCAATTTCAGTGACTGCCTAATGGTGCATTTACACAGAGAGATTTATCTGACAGATTTTGAAAGCCAAGCCAGGAATGGATATGAAAAGAGGAGACATCTTAGTCCTTCCTTTATGACCCGTTCCCTGTTTATAGTCTGTTCCTGGCTTTAGCTTCAAAGATCTGTCAGATAAATCTCTCTGTGTAAACGCACACTAATATCATAGAATATGCTTGTTGTAAACACTATCAACTCTTTGGGGATTCCTGTACATACTAGTAGAATCCATGGCAATTTGGTAAAATTGTAAACATGTTAACTTAGGGACAATTGATAAAATGAAAAAATACTGTAATAATAGGTTACTGATTAGTTCTTAGCTCGCTTCCTATTAGAGATGAGTGAACCTCGAGCACACAGCATTTGATTACCGGTGGCTGAAGAAGTTGGTTGTAGCCCTTAGGAGTGTGCTTAAGTTTAGCTCCTCTCTAGTTCTTGCACTATTGCACTATTACAATGACTTTTTACCACAACCCAACCTTGGGATCATAAATTGTGTTGAGCCTCACTAAATATAAGAGAAAGCTTGGCCTGGCCCAGTAATATGGTGCTTACCCTGTTGTTAACTGCAAAAGATAGGGCTGTTGGGACATTATTCTAGTTTAGGTTTACTAATTGGCCTTTGGATGTGTCTTTAATTGAAAAGTCTGTTGAATTTAATAGTAAAAATGGTGAAAAGACGGTGAAAAAAGATAAAAAGTGTGTGAACAACTAAAAAAATAATGTCCGCTGTTTGCAAAAGACGTTCGAAAATACTTGGCGTCCATGCACACACCATCCGTCATTTTATACATTGTGTGCAGTGGACGTCCGTCATTCCGTTAGCTTCAATGCATTGCATTGAAGTCAATTAAATTGCGGCAATAACGGACGTCTTTTGAACTATAAAAGGCGGACACCTTTTCTCTTTTTTTGACGTTGAGTGAACATATCCATAAGCCAACCGCACGGAAGCATAAAGGGTTACATAGCTAAAGAGTTAATTTGGCCTGTAGATTCCAGGTTCTTAGCATTTGGTATACTCTATGTACCCTAGAAGGAACATTCCATGTCTCTAGGGAGTATTCACACTGCCCTCAATTTTTTGTATTGTATACAACGATCATAGCTTTGAGGGTACTTTGATGCAATTTGTTTGAGCAGGTAGTAAATAGCTGAAATATACTGTTACCCCTCACATTTACAGAATTACCATTAAGCTCACAAACCTATCCAGCTAACATAGCAATGGATACAGTTATGCTGGATGTAGCCTACATGGGCTTCTATAATATCTGAAAGTTGAGCTCCTGTAACTGTAATTGGTCCCGAGTTTAGGATTTCTGCATCTTTGACAGTATGGATTTATTATACACTCATGTCCCTATAGCAGAGTCTATAAATGTCTATAGCAGTAACTTCAGTGTTCACAGGTGGTCCATAAAGTCTGCTACTTGGATATATGTATGGAAGTGAGCAGCACGGTACGACAGCTGCAGTGCAAGAGCTCAGCTCTGGGACCAACTTTTTACATTATGTAAATTAACAAGAAAACACACATTGTTGTGTTCTGTGTATAGATCTTGTAGGATACCTTCACATTCCAGACATTCAGGACTGCTTAAAGGAGAAGTCTGGCAAAAATCTTTATCAAAGTATTGTATTGCCTTCCAAAAGTTATACAAATCCCCAATATACACTTATTACAGGAAATGCACATAAAGTGATTTTTTCCGTGCACTTACTACTGCATCAAGGCTTCACTTCCTGGATAACATGGTGATGTCACTTCCTGGATAACATGGTGATGTCACTTCCTGGATAACATGGTGATGTCACTTCCTGGATAACATGGTGATGTCACGCCCCGACTCCCAGAGCTGTGCTGGCTGTGGCTGCTGGAGAGGATGATGGCAGGGGGATGCTCAGTGTCCTTCCAGTGCCCTGTGTCCCTCAGTGTCCCCCTGCCATCATCCTCTCCAGCAACCACAGCCCACATGGCTCTGGGAGTCGGGCTGGGACATCACCATGTTATCAGGGAAGTGACATCACCATGTTATCCATGAAGTGACATCACCATGTTATCCAGGAAGTGACATCACCATGTTATCCAGGAAGTGAAGCCTTGATGCAGTAGTAAGTGCAGGAAAAAAAACACTTAGGGTGCGTTCACACCTACAGGATTTGCAGCAGATCTGCAGCAGATTTGATGCTGTGTTCAGTTATTTAAATGAAATCTGCTGCAGAAAATCATCTGCAGATCCTGTAGGTGTGAACGCACCATTAATAAGCATTTCCTGTAATAAGTGTATATTGATGATTTGTACAACTTTTGGGGGGCAATACAATACTTTAATCAAAATTTTCACCAGACTTCTCCTTTAAATTATATAGGTCAGATTTACTATATTAAATGGGCCAGAATTCTTATTTGATTAAAGATTTCTCTATAATTTTGTGTCTGCAGTTCTTACATCCCATGGTGACCAATATTCTATGTCCTCACCCCTATGTGTAATGTGGTCAGTACTATATATAGCGGGATACGCCTTTATTAGCAGCAGATGTAATTATTAATAGGATATAACTCGTGCTGTGTTTTGCTCTTCAGGATCCAGGGTCCATAAATCTACATCAAGTACGATAACTTGTCTAGTTGTGAAAGGACAGGATTGTGGGGGGTCAAAGATGACAGTAAGGCTTTATAATCTTTGCTGGACTTGCTGTGGTACACATTGGACTCTTGCCACATAGTGACTCTTGATGAGCAGGCCCTGTATAAAGTCCGGAGCACTCAGGGGTTTAACAGTCAATTAAAACATAATCCACACTGACATGACGCGCTGTTTTAGCCTGGTATCCTAATTACCTGGCATCTACTGACACAGTGTCTTGAGCTGGATTGCTTTTCCGACACCAGTAGTCAGTCAACAATTATTCTAATTGATAGGGATCCGTCATCAGTAGTATAGATTGTATTACACTGGTGACTCAAATTGACACTTTTTTAAAATTTATTTTGCATATACTGTACGTCATATTATATCACATAACCTTATAGTTTAGCAGGATTAAAGTGGTACGCCAGCAAATTTTTCCCTTTCAAATCAACTGGTGCCAAAATGTGCCGGAGGTTTATAATATACTTCTATTGAAAAAAATCTCCAGTCTTCTTATACTTATCAGCTGCTGTATGTCCTGCAGGAAGTTGTGTATGCTTTTCAGTGTGACACAGTGCTCTCTGCTGCCACCTCTGTCCATGTCAGGAACTGTCCAGGGCAGTTGTTCTCCAGACTGTAAAGAATACCGTGCCCTCCCATAGACACTGTTTGACACTGAAGCAAGTGGGATTCGGTTAAATGTTTTTGATTTTGCTCAGTGTGAACATACCCTCATACTGCATTCAGTAACTACTTAGGCATACTGTCCTATTGGCCATTGTAGAAAATAATTTAAAGACAACCCCTCCCCAACATTTGTTTTCCCCCCAGGTCTTTCCTTCCTATACTTTTGTAAATTTATATAACATCACAATGCTAAACACAATCCAGGCTAGTCCAAGAAAAATAGAAATGAAGCGGCACTCACATCTTTTGCGTGATATAATCAGTGCTTGTTTATTTATCGATGTCGACAAACAAAATTTAGCACGTAAGACGCCAACAACCTATGATGATAGCAGGTGACAGCTATTTCGCTTTGCTAAGCTTTTCCAGACCTGCAGACCTGGTCTGGAGAAACTTACCAAAACGAAACAACTCTCACGTGCTATCATCATAGGTTGTTGGCATCTTACCTGCTAAATTTTGTCTACATGGACGAATAAATAAGCACTCATTATATCACACAAATGGTGGTGAGTGCCTATTTTCCTATAAACTACCTGTCCACACCATAAGGTCCAGCAACTCCGAAAAAGTATGGAGTCACATTTTTCCTTTATTTTAAAAGCATGCTGTGCTGGTCTATATCTGCCTGACATTTTGATAATCCAGGCTAGACTATGAACTATGGGGGGGAGTTATCAAACATGGTGTAAAGTAGAATTGCCTTAGTTTCCCCTAGCAACCAGTCAGATTCCACCTTTAATTCCTCACAGACTCCTTGGAAAATGGAAGGTGGAATCTGATTGGTTGCTAGGGGCAACTGAGCCAGTTTCACTTTACACAATGTTTGATAAATCTCTTCCTATATTATTATCCGCCATGAATGTTACAAGTTCTAAACGTTGTTTCCTGAAGGTGACCAGTAAGTGGCAGGATGCAGCAGAGGTCCCGAGCCGTCTGGACGAGGAAGGATTGATATTCATCTTGTCAAAAGATAAACTTGATAAATGCACTGTCTCTACCAACTTTTCTGCTTAGCCTCTCCCTGAACCCAATTACACTAACTAAATGAATGTGCTCTAATATGACAGAGTTTTCTTCTTGATTAAAGACTTCCAGGCTTTTTGCAGATGGCATACCTATAATTCACTGTAAAGATGGCTGGTTTTTATAATATGCCCCCCCTCCCCGTCCCTTCCTCCTTTCACTTTCTAGATCAGACTGAACTGGGTTTAACTAGGCCTGAATAATTTAAGACAGTCATTACATTCAATGTTTTTCCTTACTGTCAACTGTAAAATCCATACAGTAGCTTGAGGAAATCGAGCCTAATTTGAATTGATAATACGGAATGCAGAAAAAGTCATCTATTTTGAAGAGATCTCCGAGCAGATGCATGCTAAATCTTGTATAATGAAAGAATATGCCGATGTCAATTATGTAACTGAATGACTTTACAGTGGTTTTAGGCAATGGGTTAGCATTCTGCCTGATATTATCGCATAAAAAATACCCATCAAAAATTCTCATAAATATGGAAAGGGAAGTAAGATTACATTATAAATTTGAATGTTATGAATGTGTATGAATGCAGAAAGCCTGCCTCGTAACTGAATAGTAAAAGGACCATATTTCAAAATTTACATACCGTTATTACTAGGAGTGTATAAGTAAAACACATTTTTCCCCCAACTGGGTTTTTATTTAGAAAACATGAGACCTGAATGCAGACCTTGGATTAATCTTGCAAATTTCTAGGCACAGATCAAATTCCATCTGTTTGAATATTTCGTACTCTCAGGCCAATCACAGTAAGGAGAAGTGAAGGACGTGTTGCGACGAAACAAAGTTACGTCCGTGGATTTGGTGCAGTAAAGTCCCAGTGCAGATGTGGATTAGATCACAGTTGCCGATGCAGACTGTGGGAGGGGATATGTAAATAAAAGCTATGGGAGTGTAATCATTCTACTTCCTGTCGCTGTACCTGCGGATAACATATGCCAGACAAATGCTTGATTGGGATGCAAATGCCATGGTTTACAAAATGCATCTCTCTATGTGTATCCAAATCAAGAATCAGATAAAAATTGCATAATGATTATTTATGGAATATTTTACCTGTTTTCTGTAGAGTTACTGGCAGCGGAGATTAGAAGGCAAAATGGGAGCATAAAAGGACCAATAAATATTAAAGGGTCTGTGATTTATTTATTTTTTTTAAATCAATTGTTTATTTAAGACTTTTCACATACATCTAGAAGAGCAATAAGCTGTACAAACTGGATGCAGTACCACACTGAAATTGTAACAGAAGTATGGACAAAAGTACATTTCGATATACAAACGTTTGTTCAAACTGGGTTGTAAATCAGAAAAGTAAACATTGTAACACAGTCATGTCAAACTCTGGCCCGTGGGCCAAATCTGGCCTGCAGTGCCATTATTTTTGGCCCGCTGAGCTTTTCCATTGCTGTATTAAATCTAGCCTGAGCGGTTAAGTCATATAATGCTGGTAAAGTGGAAATCTATAATGAGACTATAAGTGCTGATGTTTTATCTGCTCTATACTTTGACTAAGCCGACCACATTTTCTGGAATGAGGGTTGGGTGTGAGCTACTATGCTAGTCAATTCCTCCAGTCTATAAAGCTTGTTTACTCCTTCAATCCATTGGGCCTTCGTGAGGACCACCTGACTCAACCAGTGGAGGGGACAGGTAGTTTAGCCGGTGCCAATAAATGCACCACCAGAGAGGATTTGCTCAATTTGATAGTTTTTGCACTGAGCCCCAAGGCTACAGTTTAAAGAGAGAGCTTAATATTCATGGAAAAATTGCATTCAGCTCCTCCTCAACATGGGAGGTATATATATAATATATATATATATATATATATATATATATATATATATATATATATATATATACACACAGTATATATAATGTCTTCTGGCACAGTAACAAACAAACAAACAACAACAAAAAAAACTGCAATACTCCCCCTCTTTTCTGCCACTGTCTGGTCCCTGCTGCTCTCCTGGTTCCTGTAAAGCTTTATTCAGTAGGTACCGCCCACTTAGCCAATCACTGGGATGGATGGGCAGTTCCTGTCTTCACGGCTGAGTATTGCTTCTCCCTATGTTCAGTGCACAGGAGCCATTCAATAAAAAAAATACCACCCAGCCCAGAAAACCCTTGTAGGTTTAAGTGATCACAAAAGCTGAAATAAGGCCCCACTCCACTATATTCACCATAAGTAACACATGAGTTCAGGACATAGAAAGGTTATGACACTTCTGTCTTCAATTTTGTGCCTAAAGCTTGAATTTTAGAAGGTGTTGCCTTACAAATGAATGTAACAGAGGGGACAATTTAGAGACCTACCGGTATTAGCAAGGAGTATCTCTCACTCTGCAGATCTGGCCCATCCATGTATTAAATGGTCAGACATTATTTTTTAATATCCGCTATGTAAAATATGTTATTATTTTTGTAGTAAATCCATTTCTTCTGATATGTTAATGTATAATCCGGCTGGGATGATCTTCACTGACACCGGCCGCTCTTAGAGATCATTGGACATCGGGATGTTGCAGGTTCGATCAAATTCAAACGTTCTCGAACCTGCAGCATTTGATTCCTGATGCCTTCCCGATCCGTGGGGAATGAGAAGACATGCCGGGTACTGCCTGGAATTCCGGGATTCGGTAATAGGCTAAATCCCGAAATTCCAGGCGGGACCCGAGCTGTCTCCTCTTTCCCCACGGATCGGGAAGGCATCGGGAATCGAGAACGTTCGTGTTCGATCGAACCTGCAAAATCCCGATGTTCGATCATCTCTAGCCACTCTTGGCCACAGAACAGCCAGTGTCATACAGCGTGTGAACCCGGCCTAATACAGTGTATCATCTGGTATATCATATGTTTGAATGTATATGTACACTAGAGCTCCATAGGTCACCTTCCTCATTTAGTGCTGTACATTATCCTTCTTTAGGCAAACTGTGGATCTTCAATTCAATCCTACTTTATCTCTCCTATAAAATAACAGCCTCTGAAGAGGTACAGCTTACACATTACCATTCTTTAAACAAAGCTATTAGAATCCATATCCAGAAAGCTTTCTGAAAAAAGTTCCTATGGATTGTCACTTTCCATCTGCTCCTCATCAAGATTATTACTACTGTTCTAGGAATATGCTAAAATCTTTGAGTGTTGGGGCAAACACAAGAGCCAATTTGCATGACAAGTGCTCATTTAGACTTTACTCACTCTTTCTGTTCCTTGATAAAATAGCAAACAATTACAAAGCATTGAATAGCAGGGAAATTTAGTATTGAAGCTTCAGCAACTAGATGGAAAGATGATGCTGGTCAGCATATAAAAGCCCATCCACATCCATTCCACTGGCTCATGAAAAACGTGTTAAATGGACACTAAACCTATAATGTTTCTTGTCTCCAGTTTCTGTGCAGCTGAATGAGATCTAGTATTCCCTGTCATCAGCCGATTCAGGTTGGAAAGAGGATGATATTTCCTATGACTACTATTACATTGTGCATATCTCTCGTACTGATGACCTCCAGGCACATTTACATATATGGTGAATAATGCCAGAAAGTCATGTTATAAAAGACGAAAACTGCACATGGACTGTGTATGCCATATCTCAAATTCACTGTTTACGAAACTGAAGTCTATTTTACAGCTTTGTAGTAAAGCAAAATTACACCACTAGTGATGAGCGAACCTCAAGCAGACTTGGGTTCATCCAAACCTGAACGCTCTGCATTTGATTACCAGTGGCTGAAAAAGTTGGATGCGGATCAAAGGCTGCCTGGAAAGCATGGATACAGCCATAGGCCATAGGCTGTATCCATGTTTTCCCAGTCTTCCAATGGCCCATATCGTACTGACACAAGGAACTGGAAGAAATCAGCACTCTGTCAGAAAAATCTCTAACGTAGCATTAACACCTATGATTGTATTCCTATTTGTTAAAGCATCAATGATGTCATACGATTCCCTGAGCCGGAGAAGACATGATTTGTATCTCCTCAGTCTCTATACAGGTTACTAATAAGAATTACCTATAATCTACTGGGGCAAGGAAAATAAACAGTTTCCTGTTGGGTCTCTAATAGTGTTGAGCGAACCTGTCAAAATGGTTGGGTTCAGCAACATTATCTAAACCCGAATAGTCAGGGTTTGAATCCCCATGGCTGCAGAAGTTGGATACCGCCCTAGTGAGTGTCATGGCAGCACTGATTGGCTGAGCGGGACCGGAGCCAGGAGCCTCACAAGCAGCCATGGCACCAAGCAGGTAATGTATGCTTGTAAACTTACATACTCACATTAAATTTAGATTTAATGTTAATTTTGAGGTTTAAGGCAGTAAATAATAAAAAATAAAATAAACAAAAAGCTCACGATCCCACACCGATAGTTTGACACATTTCCTGCATGTCTATGCTGCTCCTAGCCCCAGATTCACACCTATACAAATGATCCCATTTTTAAATCATAGCATTCATCTGGGAAACTACATCTCCCAACTTCAGAGCCAACTGCCTCCTACCACGGGCGTATTCTGCTTTGCTACATGTTACAGTTGGCCTGGCCCACAGAAGAGAGACAGAGATCACATGTCTTCTGTCTCAGAAGGGAGGGGGAGGACAGAGGAGTGGAGACAGTGTGGACCAGGAAGTGAGGATTTTCTGCAGCTTTAGGGTGTGAGTCAGGATGTACTGCAGACAAACAGCCCAATTCATGTAATAGAAACCTATTACAAACAAACTTCGATTATGGTTGGGGATTAAACAGGGTTAACTCTTTCCTAACGGACTTCCCCTTTATTGATTAAAGAAAGTCTGTAAGGTGATTGATGTTGCACTATATACAGGCTGGATGTTTTACTGTGAAATACTGTGGTGTTTCAGAGGTTACATATTATAAAAGTGAATTGTGGCACCAAATAAAGTGTCTGGGAGGCTGTCTCTTTGTCTTCTTCCTCAATAACTGGGCTTGATTGACAGATCTCACTCTATCAACCAACTCTCGTCATGAGAAGAAAAATATCAGCTCCATATTGGAAAAACAATCTTTGTATTCTACATAAAAGGGGAAGAAATTGGGGGTATAATAGGAAATCATGAAAGAAATAGATAGGAGCTTTTTGTCATGATGCTTAAATAGGTTGTACATTTCCGGTAACGTTTAGTGGATATATAAAGGACATCCTGTAATATAAAGGCTTTATTCCGTTTATGAAGACCAATAATCTGGAGTCTTTTTTTTGAGGATTTTTAGCATCAATGTATTTATCGCTTCAGACTCCTCCTTTTAGTTTACTCCACACTTTATTTTTTTTTTAAAGACAGCTTAGACAGGGAATGACATCTTATCTGTCAGAATGACATACGGGAAGCTTCTCTTGCTGCAGCTCAGCAAAGAGTAATTCAATATTCTAATGGAATTTCAAGATCTCCTCAGCAAGCGGAGAACAACTCTATTAACTGGTACACACAAGAGCATCAAGTCCACAGGAGAAATCAAGGAAGGAATTGTAAGACGTTTGAAGAGTATGCATTAGGATTGCAAATTATTGCATTGAACTGTATAATGCACTTTGTTGTTCATACTTGTGTTTATATGAGGGTTTGGAGGCTGTAGCGGTATATATATATATATATATATATATATATATATATATATATATATATATATATATGTACCATAAAGCAGATACCAGATGTGGGCCTGATTCCTTGGACCTATCAGAGGAAATAATTTTGAGACCCTACCTCCTTCTATACAGAACATGCGCCGCTCCACCTCTATTTGCATCATAACCCTTGTTATTACCATTGTACACAAAGGACATATCACTAATAACACCTAATAAGTTATTTGTGAATTAAAACACAAGAGTACTCATGTGACAAGTGGATGACACTAAACTCAGTACAAAATTGTCATCTACTAGAACCTTGGAGTCCATCATGATATCAGTCTAGGGGCAATGGATGATCACTTCTTACAATACTGACTAATATACTGTATGTAATAAAAAATAAAGTACAGTGGTCCCTCAATATATACTATTAATTGATTTCAGGACAACCATCGCATGTTGAGTCCATAACTCGATGGAGAACTGATATTTGGTTTTGAACCCCTTAAGATGTCAACCCAAAATAAGAAAACATGAAGAATGAAGAAAAATAAGGCCAACAATAGCACAAATCAATCATACCCTTACTTGTAATAGCCAAAAAGAGCAATTGGAAATTGGTTTATCACTTTCTAGAAGGATTGGAGCATCATGTGAATGCAGCAGTAGTGTGTGCCACCAATGCTTCATGAACACCTATAGTTATGCCACTCTCTTTATCACCATGTCCCCCAACCACATAATGGGCCCACTTTTCAGCATGTCTTAATCCACACCATATGTCCTCCTTATCAGCATTCCCCTTTCATCACCATGCCCTCCCATCATCATCCCAGCTTCACCAGAATATCCCTACTTGATCAGAATGACCCACTTTTCATCATCCTACCATCAGCACCACCATTGCCCCATCAGCATTTAAGTTGTTCCTACATAACCTCAGTGGTGGCCAGCTGCGGATCAAGACACAAAATACACTAGAGGAATAGGAGGAGGTGCAGCTTTCCTCTTCCTGAACCTTGAGTGCTCCTCCTCTTCTCCATCTACTGTTCTCTCATACCAAGGCACTCTTCTTTGGACACTGCCTGTTGGACACAAAGGACAGCAGAATTATTTATCAGCCCAGTGGCGGCTACAGTAGGCAGCTGTGGTGGATAGTTTTGACACCCAACAAACAATGGCAGGCAGGGAAGCTGTATTCAACTTGCGATGGCCCTTCAAAGGCCTTAACACCGTACATCAATTGTATGTTGAGGGGTCACTGTAGACATTTACATTTCATTGGATGATGAGTGGTATACTGTAAAGTCCAGATAGACCCGGTCAAAGCCATTAGTGGAATCCAAGAGGGAAGTTGCAATAGGACAGGCACAGCGAACGGCATTCATTTGTTGCATCTTTGAGCTGACCCTAAAATCAATGATAACACTATGTAACACAAGTTTTGTTCCCAGTTTTATTTATGTATAAGTATATTTATATTATAGTTATATTCCAATTGCTTATGTCTAAAACAAATTAAAAATTGCTTACATTCATCATAAACTTTGCTTTTGTGACCACGGCAACGAAAATTATGAATTTTTATTATAGAAACAGACGATTTTGCATCTTCTTATTTATACAGTCAGACTAAGAACACTATAGGCATTGCAGATATATCCAGATTACCAAAAACTGTTGAGAAGTGTGTGTTTTTCCGAGATTTACCACTATACTGCAAATCAGATCAAGCCCCAAATATAGTCGCCCATCATGTTCTCGTTATATCGTCCTTGGTAACGGCCTTCAAAGTTCATAATGTCCTGGTGGAAGCGCTCACCTTGCTCCTCTGAATAAGCTCCTATGTTCTCTGTGAACTTATTAAGATGAGCATCAACATCAAGGATATGGATTTTGAGTGACATCTTGCAGCCCATTGCTGCATAGTTCTTTATCAGAATCTGGACCAGTTGTACATACTTTTCATCTTTATGATTGCCTAGGAAGCCGCGATCCACTGCGACAAAACTGTTCCAAGCCGCTCTCTCCTTCCTATTCAGCTTCTTGGGAAATTTACTGCACTCTATTATCTTCTTGATTTGTGGTCCGACGAAGACACCTAACCTTCAAGAGCTTTCTTGCAGTGCTCACATGTGAAATGAGGAGCCCATGGTTTGGCTCGGTCACCAATAGGCATGCCGAAGTATGCTTTGTAGGCCTCACACATCTTAGCAGATGCTTCCACAGAGTTCTTGTCTTTATAAAATGGCCACATACATAGCAAAATGCGTCTGCTGGATGTATGCAACCTCTTGATGCCATCTAAATTGACTAAGTTGCTGTGTACTGTAAGGAAAAAGGATGTCTCTCCAAACTGCAAATAAAAATGGTCAATCTTTATTCCATGCAGTATCAAAGTACACAAGTGAACTGAGGATTCATCAGAGCAAGACTGATCACCCGGTAGCAGAGTAACACACAATATATATACATTTGAAATTAGTGGTCTTTCCTAAGCTCCTCCTGTAATGGGTGTGGGGTGAAGTGTGAATACTGTCGTTACAGAATCTGAATAGAGAATAAATTCACACCTGGGTCAATTCCCCTTTGTCTTTGATGGCTGTTACCCACTTACTTTGCACTCCCAATCAATTAGATTATGTCTCTCCATCTCTCAGGAAGGGCTATAGTGGCCCTATGTAACTGTAGTTATACAGCTACCAGTCCCAGAAAGTTCTAGATACTTCTGGATAGTTCTAGAAACTTCTTGATAGTTCTCACAATTCCGGAAGCTTCTTATCTTGAAATATGGCGAATATCCTTAAAAATAGATCAATTTCAAAATATCATTGTGCTGACCACAAAAGCAAAGTTTTAAGGGAATAATAACTTTTTTCTATTCATTTAGGGTACAAACAATGAGGAAAACACACTTAACAATTTTTGGAAAATTGTTACATGGTGTAATCATTTGTTGTTTGCAAATGTTCACATCATTTAATCATTATTACGATCATACGTGTATTTATTTGTAATTACGATTGCAACAAACCACTATCGTTCCATGTATTATGGTAAACAACTTTAGGCTATGTTCACACTTTGTATGAGGCCGGCCGTTCCATGACCTGGCCGGATCCCGGAATGCCCGGTCTCAGAAAATATCATCCTGACCAGTACTTCAGTACCGGCGGGATGGTCTTTAGAGCCGCTGAATTCTGATGTGGGCGCATTCGTGTGCGCCCGCATCAGAATTCCCCACTGCTCCTGCCACACGCTCCATTGTGAGCACTGACATGGTTTTTCAGTGAATAGTGGCCGCAGAAAACTGACATGTCAGTTTCTCGTGGCGCCGCTAGGGATTCTGGCTGGAGTGTATACCATGTTTATACACTCCGGCCGGGTTCCTATGCTTGCAATACAACGTGTGTGTTGTATAAATTACGGCCATTGTTGCAACCGTCGTGATTTCTACAACAGATACGTTGTATGAACATAGCCTTAGGTCATTCGCAAATACCCACGTTTAATTGAGAAAACGAAAAATCGCTTTTTCCAATAGGACCATTATTGACAGAACCACAAACAAGCCCCCCCCTCCCATGTAATGTCCACATGTCACGACAGGACATATGGAAGGGGATTGTCATTAGAAAACTACTTTAAACCAATTCAATCTTTCATTCTGGTAACAACTTCCAAGACTCCGATTGTAAACACTTCGGCTGCTTTAAAACTTTTAATTTGCGCTTCATTGTATAAAATGAACGACTGTCAAGACTGACGCCTTTATCCCTATTAAAGAAAGGGGGTTTACTGCAATTTAATTTACTTAGTATTTAATGCTCCAGACACTTACAGATCTCATTTTACTTCCATTGTAAATGTTTTGTTCCGCATTTAATGAATAATTCACAGAATATCATAAAAATAACATGATTGTGATATATTTCTGTAACTAGACTTAACAAAATTAGGTTTGCCACATATGTTCAGTCTATTAACAGCAGCGTGTCAAAAAATAATTTACTAATAAGTCTTCCATTTAATCCTCTATCATTTTTGCCGCCATCAGATGAGATTTAGAAAATGTAAAACCGTGTATTCCCACTGTGACAAAAGTGCTAGAGGAACACTATAGACGTAACTTTCCGATGAGAAATTGTCTTTATAAGCTGAACTGACAGCTCACTTGGATCCTGTTTTTGCTTTTTAAATAACAAGACAATGTAATTTTTTTTAGCCCCTGAGCACAGGAGTCTTTGCTTTTTCTTTTTTTTCTCGGCTGCAATACTAGTGCACCAATATATTTAATGACATCATCAAATGAAGTTAAGGTTGTCACAGTAATTCGACCTGGCATGATAGTTTTTCCCCCCCCGTTTTTCGTCTGTGTGCTGAATACTTTACCAAAGTAACACAGGAATGAAAGTGAAATACTTTTATATGAATCATTTGCTCGCTGAACAGATGTGACCCAAAAGAGGTTAGTGACAGATAGAATAGATTTTTATTACATCATAGGAATAGTTTTTTTAGAAGTCGAGCGAAAACTAAAATATTATTGCTGATGTATTGTGACAGAAGGTAAATTGCAGCGTTCAAAGTTTTGATGGAATTTCGGTTTAGTTAGGCGGTGTCGGCTGTTTTATCAACTGCAAATTTTGTTAAACAAAGAATTTTAAAAAATGTCTGTTTGGTTTTAGAAGAACACGAGTCTGTATTTGACTTTAAGGCCACATGCAATCTGTCCTCGCCACACTCACAGATGGTATGGAGCACGAGGCCACGTTCGCACAACATATATATTTATTAAACAACGGCCGCTGTTCCAGGTTTGCAATAACAGCCGTTACTTAATGACAGAGGCCGATCGCATTGAACTCTATGCGGCGGCACAAAAAACTGACATGTCAATTTTGTACGGCCACTATTCATTGAATAGTGGCTAAACGAAATTGACTGTGCAGACAATGTAAAGCGTGGCTCCGGCTGGACTTTACATTGTGTGCAATAGCTAATTGGAACACGGGCACACCCCAAAAAAGAGTTTTATTCTCTGGCCACGTGACAGACACGGGCGGGGAAGTAATCATCTGGGTGGCTCCCCGTCCGTATCTAGTTACCGTGCTCTGCCTGTCAGCGTGCTGGGAGGGGATGATTGACAGGCAGAGAAGTCCATTACTGGCCTCTCTGTCTGTCAGTCATCCTGCAGAGCGCACTGACAGGCAGTGCATGGTGACTAGATACGGACGGGGAGCCGCCCAGATGACTACTTCCCCGCCCGTGTCTGTCACGCAGCCAGAGAATAAAACTCTTTTTTCTCCGGTATAAAGCTCCTGCTGCAGTCACGGCCAGTACTTGCCGCGGCTGCTGCAGGAGCTTTATACAGGGCTCCTGGGAACCATATCAGCCCGATAGGGCTAATTGGTTCCCTTTAAATACCATTAGCCCCTTTCAACAGTTATAACCAATAAACTTATAATTTGGTTCTATACAATATGTTTGAGTAAGCGTACATTTTTTTGTAAACCAAACATTGGGTTTGAGGACAACCATCATATTTCTTCCCATTATGTATAGTTACTGTATGTGTTCCACACACAACTGGTTTGGACTGGTTGTATGGACCATTTGTTTCTTTTTTTACTACTTCTTTTACTACTTCTAGCAGCTCCTTTTCCCCTCCAGTCAGCATCACAATGCACACCCTCATACTGGTGCCAGGCTTCTGCTCAGCCCACACAGACCCTGGTACATTGACAGGGCATGTTGGCACTGTGAACAACAAAGCCCACCAATCCAGGAGCCCTAGGTCACATAGCCCACCAACACATCAAAATAGCCTAACAGACACACATACAGCCAAAATGACATGTTCAATGTAACATATCAAGGCAATCTTTTAAAGCAAAACACCCTGTACAGTTACATTTATACCCCCTATCTTACTAAAAGTGCTCTTCATGGTACTTAATGCTAGGGCAAACAGGGCAAGACCCAACCTCAATGTCATGTCACTTACATTGGAAACAAATGATTGACACGGTTTCCAGTTTGCATCTGGGACTTTGTAATTCTCACAGCGACCTCCCCATCATCCCCTCTGTGCCAGCTGTATGTTATTTCTTTGAAGTCGTCTATGTGGGGGAGACTGAGATTCTGTTTTCTCAGATTTAGTGTGGATCAGTTACGTTTTCTCTGGACATTCTATTACCTAGCAGGTGCGTCTTAGAAAACACAATCCATACAGCCTAATATTGTACGGTAGTGCTGTAATAGGTCCTGGACTATCGACAAATCCACAGGAGATGTTCATGAAAAGGTAAATAGCTGTCATTCTTCGACTGGCAGGAAGTTTGTGACTGTTGAGCAACAAATCAACACGAGTAAAGACATAGAAGAGAATTTTTCAAAACTTTTGCGCAATTTATATATTTTTTTGACGATCTCCATCATGCTGGCCAATCCCTGTTGCAATAAATGAGTATGTCTCTCTGTGAGTTCATTGGAGCCCCATTGTTGTGCCCACCTGGCTGTCGCACTGGTAAGTATATGTCTTGAAAAGGATTAAGGTGGACCTGTCAGAAGCGTTTTGCTGCCTACAGTAAAGGCAGTGTACAATAGGACTTCTTACCCTTAATCAGGAGATATAACTCTTATTTCAGTCCGTCACTCCAGCGCTGAGATACAGCTGGAGAAACCCATTCTTTTTCACCCTTAACTAACACTGTTCCTGCAAGTGATAACCCGCTCTATGAACATTGCTGAGTTATATCTCCTGATTCATGGTAAGATGCCCTATTGTATGCTGCTGGTAGGTCCACTATAATACTTAGCACAACAACCTGCAGATATGTTTGTAGCCATCAGTGAGCTTCTCTTTAGGACTGACCTCTTTAGCTGTTACTATCCCCGTATACACAGTGCTTAACTCCACAGTACAGTCCATACTCTGATCTGACATTTAACATACATATATGTCACATTCTGGCAGAGAGATAAAAATACCCTATCCTGTTTTCTAAATGAACATGGGTGGGAAATACATTAGAGACTCTGTGGCCTAGGGATGGTTATGCACCTTATACACTAGGTGCACTAGGATTTCCTGCCTAAGAAAAAGTTTTTTTTTTAAAGGATAAGAAAGATAGGAATTAAGGAGTAGATCTGACACAATAATCAATATACTGCAGATTTAAAATCAATGGTTGTTAGTTTGGGTTATCAGATCCATGGTCAGGTTGGGACTTGTGGTGTAATATGAATTCCAAAATGTGTCCACATTATGCTAATGTGAACCCAGCCCTACAGTCCACAATTGAGTTTAAATTAGGAGTGATTCTTGCTATTGTAATTGCTTTATGATTTTTTTTGGCACTTATTTGGATGGTGCATTCTATCAGTTAACCTCAGCATTTAGATTGATTAAGGTGAGGTGCACTGTTTTTTCTTCGCTTTTTAACCCTTTAACGACCATGGGTCATTGATTCCTCAATGCCAAGGTCATTTTTGGACATCAGCTTATGGGATCATAATGATGCCATAAGTTGATTTCCCCATATCTGCCCCCTCTCCTCTGTCCCCTGCCGCTGTCACAATCTTGTGACAACGGCAGGGGAGAGAGGGGAGGGGGCAGAGTGCACAACCGCGCACCCTGCCTTCTCTCCCCCCCCCCCCATGCCCTCCGTAGCCAGGAAACTGGAGGACCCACTGTAGAGGGAGAATTCTCTGTCAGGAGCCCTATAGATGCTACCGTCAGGACAACCACAGTATCTATAGAGTTAACTCTCAGCACCGGAGCGTGGAGCCGTGGGAGGGGGTTCTAGTTATAATTAGAAACAGCAAAAAACATATTACAACCACTTTACCTGATCATCTACAAAATCAGTAAAGGCAGGTTACTGTACAGTGCCTCATGGACCATGGGAATGCTGGGAGATTTCAGCTTCTGTTGAATTGTTAATGTTAATGAATTGTTTTAAAAGGGTTCTCTGGGCATTTATATTTTTTTCATATAGTACTAAGGCTTCATAGAAAATAATTAACAGCCTGTTCTCACCTACCAAACACCCTTGGGGGGTCCTCCTGCCAAGTCTTTGGGTGCCCTGCTTAACACTCTGGCCAGGGCCGTATTTGCCACTAGGCACCCGTGGTCTGGTGCCTAGGGCGGCGCCCTGCATGGGGCGGCACCTGCAGGACAACTTTTTTTGTAAATTTTTGTTGATGGGTTGATGGGTCGGCCGGGGTGTAGCCTTGCGGCCAGGGTGAGCTTCCGGCACATTGAGCCTGTCACACAGGCCGGAAGCTCACAGTGCAGCCCCGTGGCGCCCAGACTTGGCAGCAGCGCGATGACATCACTTCATGTGTGCTGCCAAGCATGGGAGAAGTCCAGGAGCCACGGGGCACAGCATGCCTCTTCTCCCCCGTCTGTTTCCTCTGCCCCTCGACCGCTCCCCCTGCTTCTCCATCTGCATCTTCATCTTCCCCCTGCCACCCCCAGCGTCTGCCCTGCCACCCCCAACATCTCCCCCTGCTTCTCCTGCTGCCCACCCATCTTCTCCCCCTGCCACCCTCAGCATCTCTCCCTGCCACCCCCAGCTTCTCCCCCTGCCCACCCAGCATCTCCCCCTGCCACCCCCAGCGTCTCCCCCTGACACCCCCAACGTCTCTCCCTGCCACCCCCAGCGTCTCCCCCTGCCACCCCCAGCTTCTCCCCCTGCCCACCCATCTTCTCCCCCTGTCCCCCAGCTGTTCCCCCTTCCCTTATCGCCCCAGCTGCTCCCCTTGTCGCCCCAGCTGCTGCCCGTCTCCCAGCTTCTCCCCCTCCCCCTGTCACCCCAGCTGCTCCCCTTGTCGCCCCAGCTTCTCCTCTTGTCACCCAGCTTCTCCCTTTGTCACCCAGCTTCTCCCCCTCCCTGTCACCCCTGCTATTACCCTAGCTGCCCTCCTGCCCCAGTCACCCGAGCTGCGCGCCTGCAGATGAGTTGTGGTCAGAGAAGTCTTCATGATGGCTGCGCCAGATGGAGAAGAAAGCAAAAAGTGAGCGACGGCAATGGGAGAAGACGGCACCTGTGAGTCATTAGTAACTGCACTGTAATCGCTTCTATAGTGTGCAGAGCCTGTGTACCATTGGTGTCTAAATGGGTCCATGTATTGTTTGCGGTAGTGTGCCGACACAGCCCCACGGTCACTAGGACCCAACTACAACAGCTGCAGGCACTACTACTCCCAGCATATCCTGAGTGCTGCAGACTGTCAGTAAATGCTGGGAGTTGTAGTGCCTGCAGCTGTTGTAGTTGGGTCCTATACACTGGATGCTTTGTGGCATATAAGAATACATAGATCTGTGGGAGCTCAGTGTAGGGAAGTGACCCCAGAACATAACTAATAGGGGATAGGGGTAGATGTTTTTGTTCTATCCCCTATTAGTGATGTTCTGGGGTCACTTCCCTGCATTGAGCCCCCACAGATCTATGTATTCTTAAATGCCACAAAGCATCCAGTGTATAATGTACTTAGGACCCAACTACAACAGCTTCAGGCACTACAACTCCCAGCATGTACTGACAGTCTGCAGCCCTCATGATATGCTGGTAGTTGTAGTAAAGTAGTACAATCCTCTGATAACTGCCGCTGTAGACAGATGTGTTGCTGGACCTTCAGGGCTGATGGTTGTCGCCCACAGATTGCAGCCACCAGGAGACTCTGCACACAGTGATTTATTAAAGGGTTGTCCACTTAGAAACTACAACTCCCAGCATACCCTGAGAGCTGTATAAGTGTATGGGGTTCTGAGAGTTTTAGTTAGACTGAAAAAGGGATTTGTCACAGATACAGATGAATCCAGGAAAGGACGGGGTCAGCATGTCGTGTGTCACTGGTTCTATATTGGTGGGCCCAGGGATCATTTTCTCTGGTGGGCCTCATGTAACCTGCCAGTGCCGAGGGGGGAGGTGCTCAGCATGCAAAGTGCCTAGGGCAGCATGAACTCTAAATACAAACTTGACTCTGGCCACTACTTTCGAGATAGACTCATTGGCAACGACAGCCTGCTTGGCCAATCACTGACTAAATTGGGACAGAGCCACTGCGCTCATCAATTGGCTGAATTGGCTGTCACACCTGAGACTGGTCTATCTTGGAAGCAGCTGCCGGAGAATTCATCAGGAAACCAGAAGACGTGACAGAAGGACCCCCATGGAAGTGTGGTGGATGAGAATAGGCTGTTTTTAATGCAACTCCAGTACTATATAAAAAAATATAAATACTGTACCCGGAGTACCCCTTTAAATACAGAAGACGCATCTGAATAGGAACTGTAGGCACAAACATGCAAACATATTCTTATACTTTCTAATAATATCTGTTTTACTAACAAATTGCTAGCAGCTCTATTGTGTCTGGGATTTACACAACCCATTTTTTTTCTGATAATGTGAACATGGAAAAGAATATGTGACTACCTTTTATCCTTCATGACTGTAAAGATGACTAAACATAAAACAACCGGGACTTCTTAACTAAGTTTGTGTTTCCTCTTAAAAGACCTAAAACCTCAATAAACGCAGATTCCTTTCTGTAAAACTTCAAAGGGTCAACATTTAACTGGATTTAATCTTCATTTAATCTTGTTGTAAAACACGGTTTTCACATGGTGTAACGCAGGTCCCGGATCACGTTTCTCCATCTTCATCTCTGGATTTTATAGTTCTTTATAGTTAAGTCATTAAACGTCAGAAGTTATATAACAGGATTAAGACTGCAGGAAGGGGTCTCAGGAAGCGCCCCCAAGGTCTTCGCTTCGGATGAGTAATTCATACATACTGTATGAGAAAGTCAAAGTGATGCCTTTTAAGTGCGGATTCTTCTACATCAGACACCATCAGGAAGACCAAAGAGATTTTCCAGGTTTATGTAAGAAAATCCTAATAATTGTATTATTAAAAGTTATGTAACTTACTAATATGATTTGTGTTTGCATTCGTCACAGTTTGTAAATGTTTGTGCTTGCTGTAAGCAAATAGAACATTCTTGTTTACTTTCAGGGGGGGGGGGGGGGGTTACTGCATCATTTTTGTGAATACGCTGCAGTACTGCAATGAAACTGTGAACACAGCCCTAATTTCACTGCAGACTTTTGCACAATCAGTGAGATCAGTGCTGCACCTGCTTCTGGCTGGTAAGAGATAGTGAATCACTCAAGGAATTGGGGGATCTAGCCAAGCCTCCTGTGACATCACGCCCTGCCTCCTGTCTGCATCATCAGCCTGTGCTCAGCAAACACACACAATGTGAGACAGTGGCGTGGAATATTAGTCTCCTAATGGGGAATAACAGAAGGAGCAGGAGGCAATGTAAATTGGCACAGAGGCCATTTTTCTTCACTTCTGGATTTCAAACAGCTACCAGTACAGATACGGTAATACCTTATATAGACACATCTACATAACTTTTAATGTACTTTTAATAGAAAACAAGTTTTCCTTATGTGGAGTTTCCCTTTAAAAGGCAACAATCAGCCAACATGCTCATTCATGTCTTTCAACATATTGAAAAATTTTAGAATGATAATAACGGTCTGCTGGCCATCACTCGCTCCTCCCGCACCTCCCCGCACCCCCCTTTCATGTAATAGCGCCAACAGTGACCTTTAAACTGACAGGTCGGCGCTCACTTGCTCCTCACCCTTGGCCCACAGTTCAGTTAGAACCCAGCAAGGCAACTGATAAGGATGAAGCTGAGTTTTGCTGTCTAGTGACCAGGCGGAATGAGCACTTTACTGGAAAACTCCCACAGAGGTTGGTGTGACAATTCTTTTTATAATGCACCATCCTTGGTTGCTTCATACTAATACTTAGAAAATTATCCATTACTGCCCCTAAAGAATCCAATCTCTATTCAGCAGTGTGTGGTTCCTGCTGGCTAGAATAAGGCCTGTAAACGGCACCACCACCAAGGGGTGGAAATTGGCTCAGATTCTTTTTAAGTATTTCTATAGAGGATCAGTAATAAAAAAAAAATGCTTGTTCTATAAAGATTCGTTTATTTTCTGGTGGAACAGTTATGTGGGATTTTCTTCTACTATTGGAATCACCCCTGCAGCCATGTTTTAATATAAACGCTTAGGTTTACATTTGGTTACCAAAGGGGAACCTACACTTTAAACACAAAAGCATTTTTCTATTATTGTGTATATATGCAATTCCTCAAGGACTGCTGTGATCTGCTGCAGCATTAACAGCGGGAGGTTTATACATACAGTATACGCAGACAGAGGTCACGCTAAATGGGTCTCAGCCTGTTTACTATTACATTTTGTTACCGCAAATTCAATACTCCTCCGTGTTTTAAAGGGAGCCTCTCATCACTTTCATGCTGCCAGAACCACAAGTTATTGGGGCAGTCCTTCTTGTATTCTACCTGTACTACCAGCCTTGATTCATAGATCTCTTCCTATACCCAAACAGGGAGCTTAGTGGGTCAGAGAGAAGGACAGGTTCCTTTTAAATTCTCCTTAAAGAGGTTATCAAGGATAAGAAAAAGGACAACTACTTTCTTGCAAAAACGGCACCACCCTGGTTGTGTGTGGTATTACATTTAAAGGGAACTCGTCACAATAAAAACGCTACCTAAGCTATCAGCGTCATTTGATAGAGCAAAAAGAGCGGAGTAGATTGATATATATTTTTATGGGATTTGGTATAACTTGAAATTTATTGATTGAAATCTTTGATGTTTCCAAGCTAAAAAGTCCAGTCCATTGAGTGAGACCGCCCACTGGACTCCTTAACATAGAATGAGTAGGGATTTCAATTAACATGTTACAAGTTATACTAAATCTTTCCCACAAAGATATATATGAATCTGCTCAGTTCTTATTGCTCTATATATTATGGCAATAGATTAGATACCATTTGCTTGATGACAAGTTCCCTTTGAGCTTCATTCACTTTAATGGAACTGAGCTGCAAAACCACACACACACACAAGAGTGGTGCTGGAAGAAAGCGACCACATTATTCTAAGCCTGGATTATCCCTTTAAGGGTGTGTTCACACGTAACGGATCAGCAGAAGATTTCTCGCTGCGATTTTGCAGCGAGGTCCGCTGCGGATCCCTGCCCTGTACACTCTGGGCAGACAAACTCGCAGCGGGATGTCAGCAGCCCACCCCATTAACCCGCCTGCTCTGAGGTAGTCATAGCAACCCAGAAGCTGGCCATTGCTTCTGTAGGAGCCTGATCATATGAGCTGTCAGTGAGGAATAAATTAAAAACTAACCTAAATGAAATTTTTTGTGAATGCCGCCCTCTAAAAAAATATAGCAAATGAAAACATCACCCTTATTATTATGCAAAAAAAGCCCCCTCATAACTCCATCTGTGAAAAAATAAAAATATTACAGCTTTTACAATATGTCGACACAAAAGCAGTTTTTATAATATAAGGTGGGGTTCACACAGTGTATGACAGCGGCCGTTCTGTGACAGTTCATCCCAGCCGGTACTGCAGTGATGAGCTTCATTTCTTTTTATTTGGAATGCAGGCGCAATTACCCATAGCAGACAATGTTAAGTACAGCTGGAGCGGCACTTTACATTGTCTGCACTGTCAGTTTTGTGCGGCCGCTATTCAATGAATAGTGGCCGCACAAAATTGACATGCCATTTTTTTGTGCAGCTGCATGGAATCTATAGGGAATAATGCAATGTATTTTTTTTTCATATAATAACGGCCAATGTTGCATTCTGCAACAACAGCCGTTATTAACTGAAGAAATATGTTGTGTGAACTTAGCCTAAATGTCAGAAACTATAACAAAAGCTATATAAAATGGATATCACTGTGATTGTACCCATCTGACAAATAAAAATAACGTGTCATATGTAATCTATGGTAAACGGCGTAAAAAAAAATTATGAAAAACTGCTAAATTGTTCTTGTTTTATTGTACCACCTCATTAAAAAACAACTTCATCATCATATTTTGCATGCGTGAAGAAGGGAGCTCCGCCTCCCGAAACGTCCAATCCATTCAGGCTTCGTGACTGCACGATACACCAGTCCTTCGGTATGCAGCTGGGAGACTAACATGCTGGTCTATCAGTGAAAGATGTCCGCCGCCAGAAGAGCACCTGGGTGATAATTTCCATGTTTTTTGTCATATTATTGTTGGAAAAGTAAAGAAAAGTAAAGAAACTTGCTAAAGAAGTTGCTTATGTTGTAGCGTTGTGTTTCCATGTGTTTGTATGGTGTCAGTCAGTATTTGTTGTGTTAGAGAAAAAAATAGATTAAAATAGGATATTTGCCAAAAAAGGAAATTTTTCAATTCCCCCTCCAACTTGCCTAAATTTCTTTGAAACACCTAAAAAGTTTATAAAATGTTACCTTAAATACTTTGAGGGGTGCAGTTTTTACAGTGGGGAGATTTATGGGGGTAACTAACATACAGGCCCCACAAATCCACTTCAGAACTGAACTGGTCCCTAAAAAAACAGAAGTAGAAATTTTCCTGAAAACTAGATTGAAAAATCACTGCTAAATTTTGAAGCCCTCTAACATCCTAAAAAGTAAAAGGACGTTCACCAAAGTAGACATGTTGTAGATGTGGATTAATAATAAGTTTATGTGGCATGACTATCTTAGTAACAGAGAATTTTCAATAAAAAGATATGTATTTTTTTTCCAATTGTAGCACAAATTTTGAGTGTTTTTTTATTTATTTATTTTTTACAAAAAACTACTGAGTGTATCAACAAAAGTTGAACATAAACAGGAATATGTCACGAAAAAATAATCTCAGAATTACCACAATAGTTAAAAGCATCAAAAGGTTATTAAAGAGGTACTCCGGCGGGGGTGGGGCATTTTTTTTCCTGGGACCGGGGAGTAGGTGGCTGAGGGAAACAACGTCCACTCAACTCCCCGATTCCAGCGGCGGGTCCACGGTGCCCGGACGCTTCCTGATGTCTGACGCGGGCCCGAGATGTGACTTCTTAGGTCCGCTTAGCCAGTCAGTGACAGAGGTGGGATCCGTTTCAAGAACAGATCAGATTTGAAAAATAGGCCCTGAGCATTAAGCTCAAAACAGGCTGCAGAGGCAAGGCGGTTTATAAAGTTATATAACTTTGTAATATAACTTGATTAAAGAATTTTTATGTTTTTAACATTTTTACATTGAGTGGCAGCGGCAGGGGGCAACATAGCAATTTGCTACCACCAATGGCTGTGTTGGTGACTGCAGGGCTACACAAGCCCTATCCCGCCACAGTTACATATTGCTAGCACTGCTGCATGCAGCACTGTTTATACTGAGTGTCTCCTAATTAGCATTCTAATAGACATTACAGCTGAGGAAGCAGCTGGTTACAGTTTCCCCAACCGTAATGTGTATTCTAATGCTGATTAGCAGAGGCTCGGTATTAATAGTGCTGCATAGAGCAGCCTACTTTTGTAACTTTGCTGGGACCAGGGCTTGTGTAGCCCTGCAGTTTCCAACACTAAATGTAAAAAAAACCCAACAAAATATTTTTTTTTTTTTGTGGCACAGATCATGGCCCCAACACAGACCTGTAACACCAATGGGTGTGTGTATGGGTTTATAGAAATGAATGGACCCGCATTCACATATGAGAATAATCAGATGTGTGAAAGGGACCTGAGTGTGACTTCCTGAATGGCTATATAATGAGGAATACAGTGGTACCTTGATTTTAGAGTAACTTGGATTGAGAGCGTTTTGCAAGAAGAGCTCACAGTTTTTCAAAATTGTAACTTGGTTTAAGAGCATTGCTTTGGTTTAAGAGCTCCCTGTACTGGGTGGGAGTGTGAGTGGGGAGGGGCATGGTCTGCATAGCGGGGTCTACAGCACTGTACTCTGACCCAGGAAGTCTCCCTCACCTTCCAAATCATGGCACATCCACTTCAGGCTGGGGCTTGCATCAGGGGAAAGGACTTTGGAGGTAATCTCTCCATATCTGTAACCCCTCTCTCCCTGGTCATAGAGTGCTGCTATACAGTGCATACATATGCCCTGCTCATTCCTTCATGCTCCCTGCAGTCTCTGTCAGTCCTTGTCTTTTTCCATCCTCTCCATTCCTGGTATAATGTGCCTGCACTCACACTCAGCTATACACTGCTGCTATAATGTGGCTGCATTCATACTCAGCCATTTACACCTTAGCCATTCACACTGCTGTATAGAAAAATCTCTGTCGCTGTCCTCCTGCACAGCTCTGTGATTCTCACTTGCTAATTGGTCCATGGAGAACACACACCCCTTCCCCATTGCTGTCATGGGACCACACAGATCTCTGACAGCAGCCCTGTTTCTTTATTCCTGTTGTCCTACGCTACTACAAACTGCTGTTTGTTTTTCATTCTTTTGCACTTACTATGCATTATCCTCCACTGCAATGCTGATTGCTATACTGTACAGTTACTTATAATATGACATATTCAGCTGTTTCTCATTGTTTCATCTGTTCTACGTGTTATTCAGAATTTAAAAAAATCATTATTTTTGGAGTGTGGAACCAGTTGTCTGCATTTCAGTGATTTCTTATGGGAAAATTGGTTTAAGAGTGGATTTGGATTACAACAAGCACTGAACGAATTATGCTCGTAATCCAAGGCACCACTGTACAAGTATTTTGTAACACAGGGGAGCTAGGATACCCTAAAGCCGGGTTCATGGGGCTTTTATATTACTTGCCGAAATATACACCAAAAATGCTTGTTGTGCTTAACTCATTGTTTTCAATGGAAAAACACTGTGAACTTTCAGTGTGAACTTCAAAAATGAGTGAATACATGGTGTGTCACTTATTCTAATTGAATGGATCTGATCCATGTGTAAAGAGTAGCAGAAGTCTAAGGCTGGGTTCACACGTTCAGTGTTTTTCCTGGTCTGTGACTGTAGTCCGCTAGCTATCTCCGTGATCCATGCAAAACCGTCCATGTTTACATCTGTTTTGCTTCCGTTTTGCATCTCTGTGTTTTTCACGGATCTGTGTACATCCATGAAAAACACAAATCTCATTGGTTTCTGTGGGGAGCCCGTGCCGTACTTCTGTTCCGAGTTATAACATGTCCTGTTTTCAAAAGGAACGGATTGGAGATCTGTGAAAACACTGAACATGTAAATAGCCCAATGCAAAGCGATGGTCTTTAAAATTCACCGCAGGCCGCATTGCATGATGCTATTTTTTTTCACCCCCCTTTAGGTTTCTATTCCTGATCCGCCTTTATATATATTATAATATATTCTCCATCAAGAGCCTCAGGTCACACTGAAGATCCCTGCAGTAAATAATAATATGACGGCCATTACAATGCTATGCAAAAATTACTCAAAGGTAATGCAAAATCTGCAGTCATAAAAACCTGAAAAAAAAAATTTCTCAACAAACACGACGTCTATCGGCGGCTTTTAATGACTCTGTAGTTCACAGTCACAATGAACTCTGCATGAGGAATAATAACCCACAGGCATGAGGAAATCGCACGTCTGTGCTTCAGATCATTTGGGCTGCGTCCGTGAATGGAAGTGGCGGTGGCTTTACTCATGCGCGCCGTGAAGGTTTCAAGGGCAGCACAGGCAACGTTCACCTCTTTTAGCCACTGATTGAAATGGGGGAGAAATAGGGTCCCCTGCGGCTCAAAGCTGCATTACCACAGTCCATATCACAGGCTTCTGCACTGTCAGCTATCTATCTATCCTCCGTTCCTCTTTCTTCTTCTTCTTTTTTTTTTTTTCTTTCGCCTCCTGTCTCTCTTTGCTTTATTTGTTAGAGAAGAGAAAGGGAAAAAAAACAGGTAGAATAAAACATCCATGTAAAATTCAATTTCCTTTGAATCTTTTCAGAGGCGAGGTCTGAGATTGAGTAGATAACCCCAACCGTAATTGCCTGAACCCCTCCTGTTTGCTGAAAAGGTGAGATCCATTTTTCAATTACCTATCTGCTGTGACAGCGTCAGGCAAGCGAGCTTAGAAAAAGAGGATGGAAGAAGAGAGAGAGGGAGAGAGAGGGAGAGAGAGAGAGAGGAGCCAACAAGCGCTTTTGTGTCAATCCCTGGAAAACGGGAGGCACGATAGATGCGGTCACAGCTCCTACCATCAATATCCTCTAATATAAATGTCAGTGATGCCATTTTACCCACAGCCATTTCCCACACTGCTGATTACATTATCGTATAATAGAGGGGAGCCGGTCTCGCTTCTTTTCTCTCTTAACCCTCCTTGCGGTAATATGTCAATAGCCTGCCTCCATGAAGCAAGTCAATTTTCTGCAGGCTTGGCAGTGGAATAAATCTGTCGGCTATCTGGAGAGTCAGAGATATTTATATACACTGCCTGTGTGTCCTCAGCAGAATTGAATGATTTTCAGCCCAGACTCAATAAGGGGAGAATTTAAAGCAGTCCCAAAGCTTGGCTCCCAGTAACAGCCTTACACGTCCATTTTCTTTACCTTAACAGAAAAGAGAGAATTATATCTGGATTTATATGACAAGTGTGGCTACCAAACGGTGTAAGATAAGTATGAAGAAAAAATAGTTCAATTCTTGTGTTTTGTTCCTGTTCCGGGAGCCTTGGGAGACGTGCCAAAGCCGCCCTGACATTGCTTATTTCTGAGCTCTCGATGGGCCCAGTTCCAATAGGAATCAATTTACTTTAGACTATGGTAATACAGGTGGACGTATCGGGGCATGTATATGCCTTTATCTATATCATAGAAAATACAGGGGGAGATTTATCAGACATGGTGTAAAGTGAAACTGGCTCAGTCGCCCCTAGCAACCAATCAGATTCCACCTTTCATTTTCCAAAGAGTCTGTGAGGAATGAAAGATGGAATCTGATTGGTTGCTAGGGGCAACTGAGCCAGTTTCATGTTTGATAAATCTCCCCCATAGATCACAACAATCTAGGTTAGGCACATAATGGAATATAGAAAGTTTATAAAGTATTTACCTCTTAGGGGTGCCCTCATACACACTTTTTGTCTGGTGTTTTTCAGGTACAAAAAACACCAATGCGTACATGACGTTTTTTCCCCAATTATTGGCATTTTCTGGCATTTTTTACTTTATGTGTGAATGATCTTGTGTGTGCTGAACCTTTTTCCCTTAAACAACCGGGACCACAAAAGGTGACAAAAACGCCAGAAAAAAAAAAAAGCCACCCGCACAGCAATAGCATTTTTGAGACAACCAGACCAAACCCATTGAAGTCTATGAGAGAAGAAACGCCACAATTTGCAGAAAAAATGCAACACTGTAAGCAAGCTGCATTTTGGAAAAACTGCCACAGAGCCTCAAAAATTGCAGAAAGTAGAAAAAAAAATAACACCCACCACCACCAAGACAAATAAACCTCTATTGATATCAAGCTAACATTTGGCAGCTGGCGTTTTTGCAACAACAACAACAAAAAACACCAAGGCATTTTTCTTGGCATTTTTCCAATATTTTAAGGCAGCGTGAAGGCAGCCTGATGAAGTTACAAAATTTGATTAGGTTTAATTTCTTCCAGCGTCTACTATTGTACTTCAAACTTTTTTTTCTTCTCAAAAGAGCACTACTCTCAGCAGGTTGTAGTCGGTATTGCAGCTCATCATCTCTTTTTGGACAAGGGTTGAGATGCAGTATTAGACACTGACACGGACTGGATAAAAAAAAAAAGGGGGGGGGGAACCCTCTACCCTAAATTCACCAAAACTCCAGCGCCAACCTTTCTCCGGTGTCCCTTGATCTTCTTCAATTATGTCATGCACATTGCTCACGTAACACTGCAAGCAGTCGCTTTCCTTGGCCATCACGCATGCTTTACATGCTGGTATAGACTGGGAAGGCCAATGATTGACTAATCACTGTGTGTAATGTAATCGCAGCACTTCTAGCAGGAGCAGTGACAGCACTGAAGTGTGGTTGTGAGCTTAGGAGTTAACCTTTTTTTTTTGTACCCTAGTTTCGGCTTACACAATTTGAAAAAATAATTCCTCGTAAATTCCTTTAAAAAGTTCTGTATTTTATATAAGCATGCTTAAAATATTTGAATGTCTTTAATATACATTTTTTAAAGGCTGGGTTCATACTGTATATTTCAGGCTGTATTTGGTCCTCATGTCAGGTCCTCATAGCAACCAAAACCAGGAGTGGATTGAAAACCCAGAAAGGATCTGTTCACACAATGTTGAAATTGAGTGGACGGCCGCCATATAACGGTAAATAACTTCCATTATTTCAATATAACAGCCGTTGTTTTAAAATAACAGCAAATATTTGCCATTAAATGACGGCCATCCACTCAATTACAACATTATGTGAACATAGCCTTTCTGTGTTTTCAATCCACTCCTTGTTTTGGTTGCTATACAGCCTCAAACATACAGCCTCAAATATACGTAGTGTGAACCCAGCCTTAACATAGTCTGAGACAAAATTTAGTTTTACCATCATTTCATTGTGATTTACACATGCATCAGTACTCTGAATTCCAGCATCAATAAGATAAGGAATTTAGATACAATGAAGATACTATAAAAAAAGTGTTTGCCCCCTTCCAGATTTCCCCTAAGGGTATTGGCACACTACGGAAAATTGGATTCCCCGCTTGAAGTTCCGCCCGTCTTTATTCTATGCTCAGGCATATTCTGCCATGTCAATTCCTTGGGCGGACGGTGGAAACTGCCCGTAATTTATAATGGAGCCTATGGGACGAATGGAACTTCTGCCATGCGGCAGAATTGGCTTGAAGTTTCCGCCTCTTTTCCGTAGCGTGCACATACCCTAAGGGGCCTATTCCACGGAGCGATAATCAGCCAAATCTTGTCATCAGCTGATCATTCATTTAGGTTTAAACCTAAAATCATCGAGATAACGTTGCGCGGCTGTTGACTGACGATTTAAAAATATCATATTTTACCTATCCAGGCTGCAAGTCTTCTCCTGCACTCCTCTTCCTCCCGATCCCGCATGCAGCAGCAGCTTCGGAGCAGCCTGTCTGAGCTGAGAGACCGCTCAGCCAATCACTGGCCAGGACCGCCCCGGCCAGTGATTGGCTGAGGGGTCTGTCAGTTCAGACAGGCCGCTCCGAAGCTGCTGCTGCATGCGGGACCAGAAGAAGGAGCGCAGAAGACCTGCAGCCTTGATAGGTAAAGTATGAAACAAGGGCTGCAAGGAAATCGGTAACGATGTCCCTGCAGCCCTCGCTAAACGATCATCGGGCCCAGTAAACAAGCGCCGATCTTGCAGATCGGCGCTAATTTACATTGTTGACCGGGCCCTTTCTCCATTGTTGATGGAGAAAGTGTTTGACTGCTGTTAAAGGAGGTTGTTGGTCAAGGAAATATGATAGAAAACCCCTTTAAAAATGAGTTCCTGGACAATCAGCAGATCATCTTGAGTCTCACTCCTGGCACATATGGTTGACTTTGCCAATGGAAGCCATGACCAGCCATTATCCCAGCTGTGGTCATGTGGTATTACATGATGGCTGTGCTTGTAATAGAAGGATGACCAGTAAGAGAGACACCTCTGTTCTGGCTCAAAGAGCCAAATCCGCAGGCTGGGCCCTTCTTTCTCCAAGGACCCTGTAGCCCCATAGTCTGCCTCTATGATATACAACCTTGAAGTCAATACATAAGGATGAGTCTTCCCTCCCTGTGAAAAACATGGCTGACAGAGAGTCTCTCAGTAGCTCAGGAGAATACAACACGCACAATTACTGATTTATGGCCCCTTCGATCATAGCGGCCAAAGGCAGCACAATCTGTCCTGAGTTAGGGGCCTTTATACAGAGTTGCTGCTGAGAAGTACAAATTGATTATAGCTGCCTTTAATGTCAAAGGGTGTAATTTATTATTGTGCAATGAAAAATGCTAAGTAGAAAACGTGCCGTAATATCCAATATTTAAGAGCCGTGTTGTTAATAGAGACAGGCGCAGTCTATGTAGTCACATCCAGATGATAATAAATGCCTTCGCTTTCCATGTTTCGTTAGTTTACTAAATCAGAGCGCAATTTTAAAAACAGCAGGTTGTAGGCATTGTTACTGTCAAGTGATGCTGAATCAGATCATTGCTTACATCTACCAACTTTATGTATCACCAAGATATGGAAGATTGTTTCTTCTTCATCCCTAGGAACGATGGTTAACAGAGGGAAAGGAAATTCTTGGGATACAGGATTTGAGGGACCAGATACTGTATGAACCATACTACGTAGTGACAAAACATCTATAACATGGGTAGGGGAACCTTCGGCCCTCCAGCTGATGCAAAACCACAACTCCCATCATGCCTGGATAGCCAAAGCTTTAGCTTTGGCTGTCCAGGCATGATGGGAGTTGTGGTTTTGCAACAGCTGGAGAGCCAAGGATCCCTATCCCTGATCTATAGTATAAAATGCTATTGAGATTAAATAAAAATTGCACATTGCAATACCTGGACGCTCCAGGTGGATTGTCCACATCATTTCCCTTAAAAATTCAAAATTTTTCATTCTTCTGTGACAATTCCCTAGACTTTCTTCTTGACGGCCAGATATTCTGATGCGTTATTGGCCATTTGATTGTTCTTTGTTTAATTTAAAAAAGCATAATAAAAAAAAAATCATATAATTCTCCATCTTAGATGTTTATAGGCCCATATTGTGCCTCCATATGACTCCAATAGCAAATGGAGGCATACCGAGGTTTTTTTTTTATATTATATGGAATCCAATAGAAAGAAATGTGCTTCATTGTTAAAGATATGATGTAAGTGTTGTCTCCCAAAAGCTACATATCTCTATGCTGTACGGAGGCACCATATAGCAGCACTATCAGAATTTTTACATTATTGGACGCTGTATTGTAGACACAATATTGTATAGTCTGTATATTTGAGTCATTTAAATGGGTTAATGGGTTTTCCCATGTTGCAAAGTTATCCCCTATCGCTATGCGATCATGGGGGGTTCCGACCACTGTGGCCAGCCCTGATCTCGAGAACAGGGACCGGTTCTCCAATTAGAATGGAGCTTGGGGTTGCTCATGCATGCCACTGCTCCAGTTACCTTCTATGGGAGCTGCTGGAGATGGTAGAGCATTCAGCTACCTTTACAGCTTCCATATAGAATGAATAGAGCGGTGATGCGCGTACATGGGGGGAGATTTATCAAACATGGTGTAAAGTGAAACTGGCTCAGTTGCCCCTAGCAACCAATCAGATTCCACCTTTCATTCCTCACGGACTCTCTGGAAAATAAAAGGTGGAATCTGATTGGTTGCTAGGGGCAACTGAGCCAGTTTCACTTTACACCATGTTTGATAAATCTCCCCCATGATGTACAGCTCTATCCTAAACAGAGACTCGAGTCTCTGTTCTCGGGATCAGCAGTTAGACCCTCATGATCAGATACTTATTCCCTATCTTATAAATAGGAAATAACTTTGAAAGATGGACAAATCCCTTTAAGCAACAAGATCCAACCTTTGCAAAGAAGGAAAATTAATAAAGCCAGGTGGAGTTATACAGATGCAGTTTTTTTTCTGCACCCTTTTTTTTTTTTAACCAGAACATATTTGGTGTACAAAAATATAGCATTGGTCTAACATATATGGTGTACATATGGTGTACAAATATATAGGTTGGTCTAACATAGCTTCTGAGGGCATATATTTACAATTGTATTGGTTGGTTAACAACAACAAAATGCAAACAACAAAGGGCCCTTTGGATGAACAAGACAATGTTCCCTTCATGTGCACTTTCCTCCCGGTACTCCAGTTTCCTTTCACACTGTGGGCCCCCAAGGGCACTGGGACTGATGGGAGGGATGGCACACTGTACAGAGCTGTGGAATATGTTGGGGCTATATAAAGGAATTATTACATAGATGTGCAAATACATTGAATTACTTATACTGCTCTTGGATGAATTCACAATCCAACACCGTTTCTGATGGAAATGGATGGGGACGCCGGATGCTACCAAGATGCCACAAGTTGGATCAATTGCACTCGACGTCCCATCCTTTGCTCTATAGGCTAAAATGGGATATACTGTAGCGCTGGATCTGTTGACCGTATGACATATTTGCCATCCAATGTGAATTCAATAGATCAAAAAACCCTGCATTGGGTATTTTTAATCCAGCATCTGCCCTAAACCCTAACCAGCAATCTGTATATGACCAAGAAAGCTTTGATGAGCCTGGGGGCTCCTGGATTAAAAGGGAACTCCAGTGAAAAGTTTATTTTTGTTTTGTTTTTTTTATTTCATAACTGCTGTCAAAAAGTTATATAGATTTGTAACTTACTTCTATTTAAAATTCTTCCAGTAAAAGTCTTCCAGTACTTATCAGCTGCTGTAGGTCCTGCAGGAACAGATGTTTTCTTTCCAGTCTGACACAGTGCTCTCTGCTGCCACCTCTGTCCATGTCAGGAACTGTCCAGAGAAAGAGAGTTTTCTATGGGGATTTGCTACTGCTCTGGACAGTTCCTGACATGGACAGAGGTGGCAGCAGAGAGCACTGCGTCAGACTGGAAAAAAAAAAAAAAAAAACTTCTCACTGGAGTTTCCTTTTAATACAGGATCCCCTCAAGCTCATCAGCCCTTTCTTCTTCAGATACAGATTGCTGGTTAGGTTTTAGGGCAGATGCTGGATCAAAAAACACCCAATGGAGGTTGTTTTGATCTAGTGAATCCACATATTTTTAAATAATTTTTGGTGAAGTTTTTTCAAATTTTTCATTTTTCTATCTAGATTACAAAATAATCCTGAGATCTTGCAGTTTTCATTCTCACCACTAGGGCTGCTGTAGAGGAGGATGCTGTAAAGTGATCTGTCCAGCCCTGCAGCCACATGTGACACCAGTAGACAGAGGAGACAATGGCAGCTCCCTATGGAAAGGAAGAGGTCCACAGGTCACAAATGTTACACAATCATCTCAAGGAGACTGACTCTGTCTATTGTTATCTAGAACCATGAGTCTAGCTGTAAAGCATGTCACTAAATGCTGTTAAAATCAGCCCAGGCAATATGGTAGCCCCCAAAAAATGTACAAAAATTTAGGTTAAAAAAAAAGAGTCAGAAAATAGAAACAGATTGGAATAAAACAACAAAAGTAAAAGAAAATTTAGGGGATGAATTCCCTTTAAAGTAATTTTCAGGATTTTATTACTAATAATGGTTAGGATAGTCCATCATTATTTAATACCTGGGGGTATTACTCCTTTCCTATTAGTGAATAATCAAACCATATAGTACAAGAAGGTGCATTGTCCCCTACGTTGCTTATCTGGGCACAGTGCCATACATCTAGTTCAATTAAATGATTGAGCTGCAGTACCAGACACAGCCACAACAGTATATGCGGCGCTGTGCCTTGGTAAACAGTGAAGGAGACGCAATCCTATCAATCAAATATTGATAGTCTATTCTAAGGCTAGGTCATCAGTATTATCCCTTTAAGCCACAAGACCCTGATACGTCAAATGTCTGGTGGGGCATGTCGTCCTTCTGATCAGCCTTGCTCCTTTGTGGGTCATTCAAATCAAGTTAAGGTGGTTTAGAGATGTACGTACAAACATCAAAATGTCACAATAAAAATCCTATTTTGTTAAATATTCCTGGTGATGATTATGATTGATTTGTCCCAGCTTCTTCTGCTAGTAGTAAAATGTAATATACGGCCATAAATTACACCAGGCAAGTGAAGAATGAACGTACCTTGGTTCTCTCTGTATTTCTTACATGAGAACTCACCAATAATATTCCTACATATACAGTCTAAAAGCATCACAAATGGTCTAAAATGCAAAATCCATGCGGCTCCTGTTGAGTACACGTTAACACTGCCTGTGATTTCCCTTTGTCTATTGTCTGTTCTGCAGTGTACAGGTCCCATAATGTCAAATGGCTTTTTATCGGCATTAGCCTTTAAACATTGTATAATAATGTGAAAATGATTAATGTTTAGTTTTCTTTGTGCAGAGGTGATTTGCTAATGCCATGTGCTGCTGCTTCTCTTACTTAGAGGGACATTGCAATTTTCTTTAGACGGGAGCAAATTAGTGGAGAAAATGAATGATTAATTGCACCTCTTGTTCCAGATGCCATGTTTTCACCAAACCACTAGGGGGAAGCCCCCTCTTGTCTAGGCGAGGAGTTATGGGGGAAGTAATAGCAGAAAAATGCTTCTGTTCTACCTAGAAATATGGATTGTCTGTGCGTGCAGAGACATCTGATGTCAGAGCTGCTGTTGTGCTGTACGCTGGCCTGTTATTTGTAAATATTGTTTTTTGAAATAAACATAATAATAAATATAATAATAGTAATAGCAGCAATACACATTATATAATATTATACAATAATAATAATAATTATTATTATTATTTTTATTATTATTATACAGTATTGTGTGTGTGTATATATATATATATATATATATTATAAATATATATATTGTGTGTGTATATATACATATATATATTTTATATATTTTACTGCACACCTACGCCATATATATATATATATATATATATATATATATATATATATATATATACACACACGGCTACTCTATAAATATCATTATTATTACTATTATTATAAGTAATATACATCAGTATATCAGATCATCAAAAGGCGGAAGCACAGCTATATGGTGGGTTAAAGTGACACTGTCGTTTCATTTTTTATTTTTTATTTTGCAGAAATCAATAGTCCAGGCGATTTTAAGAAACTTTGTAATTATCTTTATTAGGCAAATATGTCATTATCTGCCTTTAAAAAGACTTTCCCCCTCCCTCCTCTCTCTCATTCACTGCTCATTATCAGGAAATCTCGACTCTTTTACATCAGTCGGGCCCTGTCTGTTCTATAGAGAGGGGAGGGGGAGGAGGGAGATTAGTCTCAAGCAGAGAGCAAGGAACAAATGATTACACAGCGGGAACTGTGGAAAAGAGGTCAGAGAGGTCAGTGCTGACCTCAGAGGAGATGGTGATGTAGCTTTAAATTAACTCTTTGTTGTCCTGTTTTAATGCCTCATCTCCCTCCACCCCTCCCCTCTCCATAAAGAACAATGAAGATGGAGGGGGAAAGCTTCAAACTTTTTCATGATAAAAATGCATTTTTCGGCTAATAAACCCAATTACAAAGTTTTTTTAAATCGCCTGTACTTCTGCAAAAAAAAAAAAAAATTTAAACAACAGTGACACTTTAAGGTTGCAGTTATAACCAGACGCCAATGCCATGTAATTGTTAGTGGGCACTATTGCAAATTTTGCACTAGGGTCAAGCAGCTATGAGTAGCATATCTGTTATAAAGTGATAGGAATAAGGACTATACTTACCATTGTACTTGTTTCTCAAGGGATAGCAGCATCTGATGGAGCATGCCATGATTATTTATTCTGCATTGGCACCTAAAGAACAAAAACTGATTAAAATCAGGACCATGCAAAGGTACAGTAGACACAGAAGACTATGGAGCTATAATACAGTCATGTGCATGAGGCCTAGCCCTAGGCTACTTGTGAATACCCTTGGGATTGTCGCTTGCCAGTGTTTGATTTAACCACGTCACACACCAGGACATATGTGTACATATTAGTGGTTACCATTTCAATGTAGATTTGAGACAGTCTGTGGTTTAATGCTGTTTACTGTGTGCAGAAGAGAAGACAAAAGAATGGGGGCTTTGTGAGAATGGTTTTTGCTAGGCATCTGGTCTATAGACAGGTAGTTATCGGGGACTGTGCTGTGGGGGGTATATTCCATAACAGCTATTTAGTCATGCACTACAATACTTGTACAGTACAAGGCTATAGACATAAGCCAGTACAATATGTTGAGTAATATGTGTAAAGAAGTAACAGAAAGGTTTAATAAAAGTCACAATAAAATTTAAAAAGATTTCATAAAATATGTCACATGTCTGAAAAAAATATAGCCATACTTACATACTGTATTTAATCTTAACATCCTGTGCAATAAATGGAAGCCAAACAAATGGAGAAAATTATTCTGTAACATAAATAAATGTATGTCTGCTGTACACTGTTCTAAATTCTGGCTCAGATTTACATGAAATATAATTTCTCAGCACATGACGAGTAGCACTATTTCTGGCCATTAAATAAATTGTACATGGCAATTTTCACCAGATTTTCCCTCTGCAGGCTTTGCGTTAGTGGGTGAAGTCTATGTCTATGGTATCTGCTATATACTGCACACACACACAGAAGGAGTCCTGCCCCTCATGTCTTTATACTACATTCTAAGAAGCAGGAGCAGCATAGAAGACATTACAGAACAGCCCTGGGTAGAGAGTTGATAGCAAGCTCTTGTGCAGTCTCTCTGTGTCTCTCTGTTTCTGATCTCTCCACTTACTTCAACACCTATCTCTCTCCTTGCCCTCCCTCTCTGTAAGGCTATGTTCACACTACGGAAGAGACCGGCCATTCTGTGACCTCGTCTGGGTCACGAAAAGGTCGGTCTCTGCACAGATCATCCCGGCCGGTACTTAAGTGATGTTTAAGTGATGTTTCCGGGCGCGGAGCTCTGATGCGGGCGTATTAGCGCGCGCCTGCATCAAGGCTTCCCATAGACCACAGTAAAGCAAGCGGCCGGAGCCACATGCTTCACTGTGTGAACTGACAGGTCTTCCTGCGGCCGCAATTCACTGAATTCCAGCCGCAGAAAACTGACATGTCAGTTTTTTCCGGCGCCGCATGGGATCCTGGCCGGAGCGTATACGATGTGTGTACGCTCCGGCCAGGATCCCATTGCAAATAAGGCTATGTTACACACCGCAAAACTACGGCCGTAGTTCTGCGGCGAGAACTACGGCTGTAGTTTTACGTAGTGTGAACATAGCCTAAAAATGTACAAGCAGCATTCAACCTGATCTCACTGTGAGCCTCTTTTTCAGATATGTTTTCCCCCATTTTCATTTAGGCTAAATAAAATGCTAAAATCCACTTTGCAAACATGCCAAAAAATGTTCCGAAATGTTAGTTTTTTTGCCACAGAAATGGCCCAGAGCAAACCCATTACACTTCATTGTATAGATGGTAAAATTGTGGTCTTAAAATGAAACTACATGATAACTTATAGCATATGCAAAGTAGTTCTCCTAAAAAAGAAAAATAGATCGCTATTTGGTGCCATCTTTGGAGGGTTGCATCTTTCTTGGAGCCTAACAATTCATTCCATTTATGCCATTACCTTATCTGTCGCCTTCCTTCAGTTATGAGCTGCTGCTTTCTGTTTAAGAAACAAAAAACTGTGTGAGAGCTGCTGAGTTGTCTCTGCTCTCAACCTCCTCCTCCCCCCTCACTTCTGTGACGACAGATGTAAACAACTCCCTGGCAGGCTTTTTTTGCAACATTGTAGCTTCTTTGTAATGCTGGGAGGGTTAATCTGAGGTGAGGTTGCTGATCAACTCACTGTGATTATCTCTCCCTTCATTACAAAGTTGCTACAATGTTGCAGAAGAGGGAGTTTAGAGCGGAGACATACTCAGCAGCTCTCACACAGTTTTCTATGTATTTAACAGAAAGCAGTGGCTGAAACTGAGGGAAGGAGACAGATAAGATAATGACATGTATGGAATGAATTAGTCTCCAGGAGCAGGGATGATTCAACATATATTTTACTTAACTGGATAACCCTTTAAAACTTGACATTAGAACACAGCTCGCATTTAAAGAGAATGTGTTATTATACAATTATCATCTAAATTATGTTTCTATGTTAAACATACTTCTTTCCATTGTCACCACTGGGCCTAAAACTAAGTGATTTCCTGTTTCCTCTTTGATGATAAGGAGGAGGCTGCTGGAAAGTGATTTGCACATCATTACAGTGAATGGTGGCACCAGTAGAAAGACATTTCAATAGATGAAACTGAGTCTCCCCCTTGGTATGGAATGAACTCACAGAATATGCCCAGTAACCTTTCCTAGTCATGTTAATGGGACAGCTTTTACCATTGTTGCCTATGTCCATGGTGCTCGCTGTCAAGCATATCCCGAAATTCTATATGGGGAATCCAAATTGGGTTATTAGCTACAGGGTATGTTTACCTACAGGAGAGTTTTGCCTACAAGGGGAGATTAATATATAGCGGTTTACCAAAATAGAGGGGGGGAGGGGGTACAGAGATGTCTAATTATTATATAGAGGGTATTTACTAAATGTAGACACAGAGGGGGGCTAATACTATATGATACTATATATATATATATATATATATATATATATATATATATATGTATGTTATATATAGGCTTTCAGAGGGGGTTTATCTACTTTGTTGGGGCACAGAGCAGTCTGACTATTAATTGAAGGCTAATGTACATCTGAATGTACTACCTGCTCCACTATATTTACTTTGCCATGTTACATTAGCTTTTAGACTAAGGTAACAATATTCCTGTGTTAAGTTTTTGATTTGCTCAATTTCTCTTAAAGGGGTTGTACACCCCAAACATTTTTCTTTCAAATCAACTGCTGCCATAAAGTGCCAGAGATTTGTAATTTACTTCTATTAAAAATCTCAAGCCTTCCAGTACTTATCAGCTGCTGTATGTGCAGCAGGAAGTTGTATTATTTCCAGTCTGGAGAGCAGGAGAGGTTTTCTATGGGGATTTGCTGCTGCGCTGGACAGTTCCTCACATGGACAGAGGAGGCAACAGAGAGCACTGTGTCAGACAGGAAAGAAAACACCACTTCCTGCAGGACACACAGCAGCTGATAAGTACTGGAAGACTTAAGATTTTTTTTATAGAAGTAAATTACAAATCTCTGGCACTTTATGGCACCAGTTGATTTGAAAGAAAAAAAAAAATTGGTGAACAACCACTTTAAATCTTGCCCAGCTCTCTTGCCATTTCTCTTAGCAGTGGCGAAAGCTTAAAGGGAACATTGGTCCTGGTGTGAGATGTGGTTAAACCAAACATAGTCTAGTGACTATCCCAAGTGTATTACGCTCAAGAACAAGCATTAACCCTTTTGGCCCCTTGTGGACTGACAGAGATGTTCATCTTTAATTCAATGCAATTCAATTGGGAAAGAAATTACAGTATATGGCCCGAAACTGGATCAGAACATCCATTCTGACCAATATAGGTTTATGTCCTGATGACAACCCTTGAATGTAGGTCTGTAGGTCTCAAACAGTTCCTCAACCAAAAAAACAAAGCCTATGAGAAGACTATAACAACCGATAGACTCTAAACTACTTCTAAAGAAATAAACGTTCTTCTGCAGAGAACAATTACAATAATACAATTCTTCCAGAGCAGAAGAGAGATGAATGGCTGCGGAGCCTGTAGGACATCACATTTCCATCCTGACCAATCCATGTTTCTCCCAACACCACTTGTGTGGGGGGGAGGAGGGGGAGGGGCATTTGTCAACCGATATAGAGATAACATTGTCAAAAGAATAAAAGTATCCAGCATATAAATCTAAATCCAGGGGTCTTTTTATTTTCTTCAGTAGAGTGCATTAAGGAAGAGTATAAAACCATGATGCTATTGTGAAGTTATGTATTCATGGTAATATAGGATGAAACAAGACAAAGACCTCAATGACCCTGACCTGGGATGTCAAGTAGGAACGATGACTTGAATAGCTGCTGAGATAAAGTATTTGTTACAAGAGCTGTAAATCTTTATAAGTGTCCAATGCTTCTTGTTCTGAGGAAGCCCCCTATAGTGATCAGCTCTCTAAGTGACCGACCACAGAAGATTATTAAGGCACCTATGTCATCCATGACAAGTCCAATCATTTTTCTATTTGATAAGTTCACCTCCAGACATAACAATAATAATAACAACAATCATCGCAAATTAAAAGAGAATTTAAGAATTTTTGGGAACAAATTATTTTCCCTATAAAGGTGTCAAAATTCTAAATGGTGTTGCCTTAAAGGGCAATGGCAACCAACGGGGCGAACCAAATGCTTTGTCGCTAGGTTACAACTGTTTTCATTGCTGGAATTTCACTGTCCGCACAGAACAGGACTGTAGTCAAATCAGAATGATTGCCATATAATTGCTGAGAATGTGTTATAGCAATAGGAAGGAAATAACATGCAGTATATAACATGCTTTAAATATTTACCTACAGTGAATGTATGTAAGACCGACATATCATGTTCTGCTTATTCTAGGATTCCCCGAAGAGGATATGAAAGGTGATAGTGATTAGTCCATTCATCAACGGTGAAGAAAGTAGTTTATGAAGTTACTTGTCAACACATCTTCTGCAAGGATATATTGACCTCTAAATACAGTACATGCAATGTTTTACTTAAACTACTTCTTTCTCAGTCCCTACGTCAAACATTGGTAAGACTGTGCGTCTCTATGTTCTAGAAAACCATTTTACAAAAAAAACTAAAAAGTTGAAAATAAGTGGCGTATTTCATAATACTGGCCGTTGTACAAATAATGGCAGTTGTTTCAAAAATAACAAATAACCGTAATTTGCACAGTAATGACCATTGTTATGTAATGCGGCCATTGTTTTTACGTAGTGTGAACATAGCCTTAATATGTTGTATAGCGTGGGCCTTATTGAATTGACTGGCCTGAACAACTAGTCAACTAGTCAATGTGTTTAGGTCAATTCAGGGTGTATTGGCTCAGAAGTGTGGTGTTTTTCAGTAGGAACACATTTAAATCCAGAAAGTTACCTGAAGGCTATGTTCACACAACGTCAAAAATAGAGAAAAGGCGGCCGATTTTGCTATTTAAAATAACGTCCGTTTTTGCCGCAATTTAACTGACTGCAATGGTAATACATTGAGGTCAATGGAAAGAAGGATGTCCAATGCACACAATGTTTTGAATAACGGACGTTTTTGCCGCGGACGTCAAAATAATGAACATGATCATTATTTTCTGATGTCTTTTGCAAACAGTGGACGTTTTTTATTAGTTGTTTTTTATACCGTTCTTTCTCCGTTTTTACTATTAAATTCAATGGACTTTTTAATTAAGCCGCAACCAAAAGGCAATTAGTAACCCCAAACTAGAATAATGTACCATCAGCCCTCATTGCAAGGGGAGGCCAGGCTGCTAAATGACGTCCGTTATTTTAGACTCAAAATGACGGACGTCATTTTAAACAGAGATGAAAAAACGTTGTGTGAACATAGTCGAACATAGTCAACAGGTAACAATGTTTAAGCCATTGAAGTTAATTAGGCCTGTGCTCATATAAGTTGACATTCCATTTTGACAGGTCTTCACCACCTCCACCTGCCCCACTGTCTTCTCCCGGCCGCAGAAGATGGTGAACAGGAAGACGTATAAAAGACTGACACTAACAAGCTGTTCTGAATCTTTCCGTAGATCATTCCCAGATTCTAATGCAACATCAGACACCACTTAGCTTTACTGTCCCTGCAAATGTCCCTATGGAAACCCTGGACTAGTCCTCTTCCTCCAAAGAGGCACCAAATCCCCAAAACAAAAGTAAAGATGAGCAGAAACTAAATCAAAGGAGCTCAGATAACTGAGATTCACAATAGAAACATCCTAAGTCAAGTACAGGGAATACATAGGAGAGCCACTATAATAACTATTACAAGACTAGAGTATACCGTGGCACTAGAAGCACAAGGAACATGGAAACAAATATATAGAGCGTAGACTATAATATGCACAGAGCTGCAGAAGCCAAGGAGGCAAACCAACCAGGAAGGGCTTGGAGTCAATATTAGCTGATCCAGAGCAATGGATCAGTTATGAGACTAATATACAGAATGGCAGAAAGATCCCTGTTTCTAGTAACAAGTTTGCAGTTATCTAAAATGTTTCCTCGTTGGAGATTAATAGATATTCTGATGTATTTCTGTTATGTGTGACTAACACGGTGGTATGAAGCCAGTGTTTCCCTGTACAGCACGTGCATATTTTGTCCGAAGGTGACAAATGACAATTTGACATCTTCTAACCAAGAGAGTACATGATGACCTTTTTCTTTTTCCAATTATATTCAGGTCAAAGATGAATGACCCGGGCTGTCTCCGGTGGCATTCTGCTGCACAAAACCAGGAGACAAAATAGGATGAAACCCAATAAATTATTGGACAAAATGCGATCAATGGTTTATGAGACAATTCATTAGCTTCCAATTGTTACTCAAGTGTAAAATATTTTAATATGGAAATAACATAGCTGGAGTACTGTACAATATATATATATATATATATATATATATATATATATATATATATACACACACACACACACACACGCAAAATACTAAGTCCATATATCTATGAAACTGACCTACCAAAAGAATATCTTTCTGGAATAAATCTAAGGCCATATTCCATGTGCGGCTTGGTAATCATTGGTAATCAAATAGTCATCATGAAGTCTTCAAATTATTCAATGCTTTTACATATTAGGAACATATTCCACCATCTCATTGTTTATTTTTCAGATTGGGACGTTCATGTATGCACAGCGGCGTTATGGCCACATGACACCTGCAAGCGCCAAAAAACTGGGCGACACATCAAGGGATATCGAGGATTAGACTCCACCCCTACATAGGTCAAAATAGAAAGAATTGTAGCTTTCCGGCAAATGACACCTACGATGTTGAGACTATATCTCGGAAAGTATCAGGATATACAAGTACTTTGGAAACTTTAAATTAACTTTTAACTTTTGTTTATCTGAGCTCGGGGACCAGTGCTAAAAACTCTTTCAATTGGGTTGAGGTCTAGACTTTGACTGGGCCTTCACAACACTTTGATGCTTTTCTTTTCCCGTCATTCTGTTGTAGCTTTGCTGGTGGGTTTGGTTTTGTTATCCTGTTGCAGAACCCAGTTCTGGCCAATCTTTACATGTTGGATAGATCCTTGCCCAGAAAAACACTCTGCCTTTGGCCTTATTCACACATTCCATAAATGTATCCCTAATTGCGGATTTGCAATTATGAACAAATTTAGGGCACATTAATTTCTATTAGGCTATTCACATTGGCCGTAGTTTTACAGATCTGCAATCCTAGTCGCAGAAAGATAGGACATGTCCTAGCATGGGCCGTAATTGCTGCGCAGATTCCCCAATAGAAGTTTATGGGAGTGTCTGTAATTTTGGTGATCCTAAAAAAATACGGATTACTAACGCACTACGAACACATTTTTGTGGATAGCGGATGACATCTGAGGACATAATAAACGGTCCTGAAAAACTACTGAACAAAATAAACATGTTAAACAGTAAAACTAAATGTGCGGGTGTGTGTATTAAAATAATTACACAAAATGTGATTATTTTGTATAAATTTAAAAATCTTACCTATTTCTTGTCGCATGACTGTAATAACCCATAAAATGAATTTAAAGGGCTCACACACAAAGTTCTTTCCTCTCCGTTTTTAAAAAGAAAAAATAACATCTGTTATTTGGCAGTTTGTCCTTCCCTCAGTGCAATAACGGCTGTTGTTATTATTATTATTATTATTATTATTATTATTATTATTATTATTATTATTCTAGTTCAGGTGGACTAATTGCCCTTTGGATGTGACTTTAATTGAAAAGTCCATTGAATTTAGTGAAGATAGTGGAAGGACGGTGAAAAAAGAAAAACCATGTGTAAACAACTAAAAAATAACGTCTGTTGTTTCCAAAAAAACGTCTGAAAATAGTGATCACTGTTTGACATCCACCCCAAAAAACGTCCTTCATTTATTAGGCTATGTTTACACTGCGTGAGAGACCGGAACGGCCATGGAACGGACGGTCTCTGCAAAGATCATCCTGGCCGGTACTTAAGTACCAGGTCAGATGATCTTTCCGGTCGCAGTGTTCTGATGCCAGGGCCGCTCGCTATATTGTGTGAACTGACATGGGTTTCTACGGCCGCAATTCACTGAATTGCGGCCGCAGAAAACTGACATGTCAGTTCTTTGCAGCTGTGCGAGGGATCCCAGACGGAGCATATACGATGTGTATACGCCCTGGCCGGGATCCCATAAAAAAAAAACTTGTGTCATGTTCACCGGTACAAAGTATGGCCGTTGTTGCCATCCATTATTCCATAGACTTCAATGCAATTCATTGAGTTCAATTAAAATGAGGCAATAACTGACATTTTTTAAAACAAAAAGCGGAAGCCTTTTCCTTCAACGACCAATATTCTGTGTAATGTGATGAACGATTTCAGGTTACTGATAAACAATCTCGATTATGAACGTTTATCGTTAATCGTTGGAAATCGCTCTGTCTAATAGGACCCTTAGTGTTAACATAGCCATACAGTGGAAATTCGTAGAACAGGAAACTACAAGAGAAGGAGAAGGATAAAAGTGAACAACTGTCTCCCCGCTCATAGGTACATTTAAATAATCTCCTATTTTGCCCTTTTATTCATTCATGAAGAATACAGAATTGCAGACCCTGCATTTATAACTCCAAAGTAGGCAATGACTAATCTGATTTCCAACCTTGCTTTAATATTTAATCCTTAATCCATATTTAATAAAGAAACTTCAAGAAAATGTCCAATTTCCGATGTTATTTCTGCATCCCACAATGCATTGGACCGAACCTAATTCAATGACAGGAAATAACATTTTTGTCTTCAGAAGCTTGGACAGCACTATTTTGCGTAATACAGATTTAACAGGTTTCCATTTATACCGTAATAATAGAATGCAGATTTACTACAGATGCAGGAAAGGATATGCAATGTCAATACAGTGCCTTGAATTATACATACGACAGAGTTCAGCTCTCCACATTAGCATTGCAATCAGGGAGGCTCAAGACCTATAAAAGGGGTTGTCCAGCAAAAATCTTTTTCTTTTAAATCAGTTGGTTTCAGAAGGTTACACAGATTTCTAATTTACTTCTATTTAAAATTCTCAAGTCTTCCCATACTTATCAGCTGCTGTATGTCCTGCAGGAAATGTTGTTTTCTTTTCAGTCTGACACAGTGTTAGGCTATGTTTACACTACGTAAAAGTACGGCCGTCATTGCTATCGGAGTGGAACATAGCCTATTGTTCTATGGGATCCCGTGCGGCGCCGCAAAGAACTTACATGTCAGTTTTCTGTGGCCGCAATTTAGTGAATTGCGGCCGTAGGAAACCCTGTCAGTTCACACAATGAAGCGAGCGGCTCCGGCTGCAAGCTTCATTGTGTCCTGTGGAAAGTTCTGATGCGAGCGTGTACTGATGCTCCCGCTTTAGAACACTACGGCCATAAAGATCATCAGAGACCAGCCGTTCCGTGACCCAGCTGGTCGTTCACGTTGTGTGAACATAGCCTTATACTGAGACAGGAACTGTGTAGAGCAGTAGCGAATCCTCATAGAAAACCTCTCCTGCTCTGGACAGTTCCATTTTAGCGCTTGCTTAAAGTGACTCCGTACCCACAATCTGTCCCCCCCAAACCACTTGTACCTTCGGACAGCTGCTTTTAATCCAAGATCTGTCCTGGGGTCCGTTCGGCAGGGGATGCAGTTGTCATAAAAACAACTTTTAATCCGGCAGCGCTGTGTCTAACGGCCGGGGCTTACATTTGTATATGCATTAGGCTGGCACCACCTCTCCATCTTTCCTCCCCACCCTCCTCATCATTAGGAATGCTCCAGGAACATTTACTGCTGTTTGAGTTTTGCACAGGTGTATTAACGATCCAGCCCATGTTCACTATACACACAGGTGGGGAATAGGGAGCAATCTGCCTGGAGCATTCCTAATGATGAGGAGGGTGGGGAGGAAGGACAGAGAGGTTGTACCAGCCTAATGCATATACAAATGTAAGCCCCGGCCGTTAGACACAGCGCTGCCGGAATTGAAATTGTTTTTATGACAATAACTGCATCACCTGCTGAACGGAACCCAGGACAGAACTTGGATTAAAAGCAGCTATCTGAAGGTACAAGTGGTTTGGGGGGGTCAGATTGTGGGTACAGAGTCACTTTAACTCCTATGTTTACCCTTTACTTAGCCAGGTGCTTTATTCTGAGTTAAGATATAGAGTAATGTTGCTCCTCTGCAGTGTGAATTGTTAGGGAAGGGCAGGTCATAATGAAATTTGCTCCTTATTTCCCAAAACCAGTTCCTCATCTATCCCAAGCTGCTTCCACATCTACCAGGTGATGAACAGTAGATGAATGTAGAGAATGTCCTTTATACAGGTCCAGCTATTGTGTAATGCCTGTACAGAACTGGAAACAGCTGGGGATGACCTAGGAAACGGCAGCTAAATCACGTGATTGCCACCATCATACATGGTATGGATATGGACACAGCACATAGATAGGTAACCCATTAATTCCTTTAAGTATTTTTTTCTATAAAGTGACCAAGCCCTTTAAAGAGGTATTCCCATCTGATATAGATGAACTTGCATGACACATTTAGTTAAATATTATTTTAAACGCATGTTATAAATACACATATACTATACATATATACACTCGTACACCAGTCTTAAAGGAGAAGTCCGGCGATAAAATGGTGATGTCACGACCCGACTCCCAGAGCTGTGCGGGCTGTGGCTGCAGGAGAGGATGATGGCAGAGGGATGCTCAGTGTCCCTTCAGTGCCCTGTGTCACTCAGTGTCCGCCTTCCATCATCCTCTCCAGCAGCCACAGCCCACACAGCTCTGGGAGTCGGGGAGTGACATCACCATGTTATCCAGGAAGTGACATCACCATGTTATCCAGGAAGTGACATCACCATGTTATCCATGAAGTGAAGCCTTGATGCAGCAGTAAGTGCAGGGAATAAAGCTTTTTATAAGCATTTCCCATAATAAGTGTATATTGGGGATTTGTACAACATTTGGGGGGCAATACAATACTGTAATAAAAATTTCTGAACTTTCTGACATCTGAATCCAGCATTTTCTATGCCCAGTCGCCAAACTACACAGCTGCTTGTCTGCTCTCCTGCTCACTCATCCCTCTTGGCCCCTCCTTCCTCCATAGGTTATAGAGGACCCAGCAAACCTAACCTCACTTTTCTCCTCTGTAATGTAGATTACTTTGATAATGAATGGATAAGAAGTGTGTGTGTGTGTGTGGGGGGGGAGGCTGAGAAACATCTTTTTTTGGTACAGAAAGTAATTACAGAGTTTCTTAAGATCACTATTGATTTCTGCAAAAAAAAAAAATGACAGTTACACTTTAACTATGTTAGTTGATAGGAATACCCCTTTAAGTACTATTAGGTACAATAGCACCTTTGTGTATATATATATATATATATATATATATATATATATATATATATATATATATATATAACAATCACAATCACATTGGAAAAGATTGCAAATAGTAACTAGCACAAAAGGCATTACCCATTTTGAGCGTCGCTCAGATTTACAGTGTTTAAAGGCATTATCCAGGCTTAGAAAAACATGTTCACTTTCTTTCGGAAACAGCACCGACTCCTGCCTTTAGTTTGGCGTAGGTTTTGCAGCTCAGTTCCATTGAAGTGAATAGAGCTGAACTGTTATACCACACACAACCTTCAGTCCGGGGTGGAGCTTTTTTTGCAAGTGTTTTTCTAGTCCTGGATAACCCATTAAAGATTCCCTACTGGATAAATTTAAAGCTATACCAACCTATACTAACTGGGGTATACACCATTGTGGAGATCAAGTCAATGAACATACACCAGAAGGATTGTACATAGTACTGATATAAGGGTTCCACAGGCGTATAGCCAATAGGGGCGCTGTTGAGCAATGTGAAGAAATAGAATAGGTGTAAATGTAATAGATGACCACAGGACTGTGGAGACACCGCTAGTACTTGGATCTGTGAATTTACCTGGACTGCCACTAATCTGGAAGAGTTTTCTATAGTGCATTGTACAATATTGCCTATTTTATACCCCTCCCCCCCCTCCTTCCTTTCTCTTTCTTGTAAATACAAAGGCACTTGCTCTACTTTGTCTTTCCGATGGTCTATGGCACATAACCTCTGGTTCTAATCTCTGTTGAGAAAATCCTAAATTTGCTTCCACTAATTTCAGTTTGCTCCATAAATGTATGTTCTCCTTCCTTTATTACATGGTCCGTTGTTTTGCATTGTGTTTGTATTATAGTATGTATTCCTCCGTTCTAGAGCTAATCGGATTTCGCCGGCTGTACCCCTGCTGAATGAAGTCATCAAGCTTGTTTGACAGCTTCTTGACAGGGCTAACACCACATGAGATTTGTAGCCTTGCAATTGGAGTGAGAAAAGTCACCGGCTTTGTTGCACAATACAGAAAATGGAGCGGTAAAACAGAACGGTTATATCTGTACAATGCGTAAGGTTTTACTGATATTTCCATTGAATTTAAGATTTACTTATTAATTTCATCTCACGTATTTGAGTATTTACATGGATGATTTCATAGGAAGGAGACGGTTGAGGAAATTTGTTTTAGATATATTAGAAAATGGGTCCATCAGGCTGGAAAAAACTCCACTGAAGATGTCACAATTGGCCGATTGCGTTGTTTTGGGGGGGGTCAAATAGCTGTGGCCAAATGTTAGCTGAGAATCAATGGGGAAAAAATTAAACATAATATCCTGGTGTTCTGTTCGGCGGCCATGTGCTAGATGATACTTTTGGGGGAGGCCTTCTATTTAGCAATTCAGCAAAACCTCTACTAGGTCTTCTTTTCAGGGGATGTTTTAAATTTTGGGAAAACAGGGCGTTCCCCCACAATTCTTTAATCGAAAACCTGGAATCATATGATCAAGAATCACATAAAATGTACTAAAAAAAGGGGGGGGGGGATTAAAATGTCAGTGATAAAAGAAGACTAATATACTGTACACTAAAATTGGTGTTTTTTGTGGCATTTTTTCAACCAAAAAATAAAAAAGGAGGCTGTGCAAAAAACAAAACAAAAAAAAACAGGTCCAGGGAAGTACAAGTCTAGGTGTACACAAGTCTTGTAAAAGTTAGATAAGTCTGAGGATATCATCACACTTCATTTTTTGAGGCACAAATACAGCATGGTCATTGTTTACGGGCGTAATGATCAAAATACAGCTGTATTTTCACCTCAAAAAAACATTGTTTGAACATACTCTGAATCTGATGATAGACCGAAACATAGATATTTTTGAACATATATACTTTTCTTTGTGTAAATGTCATGTGTCTGTCATATGATGTAATCCTTAAAAAAAAATCCTGTTCCATCCTACAAAACAAACATGCACAGATACAAACAAGGTGAAGCATTTTTCAAGCAGTTAAACATATATGGTAGCAAAATATATGGGAACGAGCTCTTAGCTGTATAGAATGACATTATTCTCAGCACAAACATATAAAGTACTACTACTGCAAATAACAGTAATTGCGATCCATGTATGCCTTAGTGATTGCATAGAGCCAACATAGTTACAATGATTTACAGACAATACACCATTAACATCAATCCCTCATGTTAAGGCGGCCTTACACGATTAACAGCTGTTGGCTTTACATTTGTTCCACTGACAGCTATCTCCCCCAATCCCTCCATGCACACATTCAGTTCAGCTAAACGTTCATGTGTTATGATAAAGGAGAGCAGGTAAGCTGGTGTGGTGGCAGCTTATCTCCCCAAAAACAAAAGGATCGGGCAGTTGAAATCCAACATGCCGGACACTTCTCTCCCCTGACATCATCTATTCAAAGAGACTCTGGAGGCCCCCTTTCTATTATAAAGTTGCTGAATTTGGCATTGTCATCCAACTTTTCATCAGCTGCTGTATGTCCTGCAGGAAGTGGTATATTCTTTCCAGTCTGACACCGTGCTCTCTGACAGGAACTGTCCAGAGCAGGAAAAGTTTTCTATGGGGATTTGCTAATGCTTTGGACAGTTCCTGTCACGAACAGAGGTGGCAGCAGAGAGCACTGTGTCAGACTGAAAAGAATACACTACTTCCTGCAGGACATACAGCAGCTGATAAGTATGGGAAGACTTGAGATTTTTTAATAGAAGTAATTTAAAAATCTATATAACTTTCTGAAACCAGTTGATTTGAAACAAAAAGATTTTTGCCAGAGCCCCCTTTTAATGCTAAGAAGAATCTTGTTGCTATAGGCTATCAATACTGAGTATAATGATACAAACACTATTACAGAGTTCTGATGACATTCACTACAGGTGGTTTTATACTTTCATGTTTATAAAGCTTAGTAAGGGTCCAACCACTGGGTCCTGTGGTTTAAATAGCGGTAATTTACAAAAATGTATATCTTTCCAACACCAGTTGATTCCAAACTATTTTTTCCACTGGAGTATTCCTTTAATTTCAGATTTTTTTTTCAAAGAACCAACTTTTTTGCACTGCTGTAAAGGCCCTATTACACGGAACAATTATCGGCCATATTCGGCCAATTTTGATATAGAACACAACGATCAGCCGACATGAATGATGTCGGCTGATTGTTGCTGTTGTTTGTCTTTCAACATGTTGAAAGACAAACGGCAATGATAGCAGCAATCTGCTGCCATCGCTCAGTGGAATAGGAGTAGCGGCAGCAGACCGCCGCTATCTTCTATGGGCTGCCCAGACAATCTAGCGATCACCCGGGTAGCTGCCTGCATCTCCTCGTGGCCCCTCCTGCACTCACCTGCTCGCTGCCACTGCGTGCAATGGCGGCAGCAGCAGCGAGCGGGGCACGAGGAGCAAGCTCCTCTTAGTCGCCCTGTGTAATAGGGGCTTTCGAGATTACACCATTGATGTTAATCATCTACTTACATATACAAGGGCCATTTTTGCATAGCAGCAACATATTCACGGTGCTGTACTTATCTATGATCACATTTTTTGTACATGGAGAACATACAGTACAAGCATGCTATGAGCTGTCTATATATCATATATCATAGTAATAACATATAGTCACACAACATGGTGATTACAAAACATTTGACTCCTTAACTTTCCACATTTTCCCCAAAAATATTTTTTAATATTTCCCTTCAAAGATTCTCTAATAATGCAAGTTCAACTTTTTAATACCAATGATCTCAATAAAACTTTAACATGAAAATCATCCAAATTTATTATAATAAAAGAAAAACAATAGAAATGCAGAAGATGACACCTTACAGTGACACATTACGGACGGATAGCATTCTATCTGCCGTCATCTGTCACTCAGCATTGCTATTCCCAGATTTTATGTTCCCCGATAAATGATCTCCTTTACATAATATCTTACTCTCCGAAACATCGCGCCCGACACGTTTCTCCCATCTATGAAATAATTGCTAATCTTGTCTAATGTCTCATTGGTCTCATTAGCTTCATGGCGGAATGATAAGCAGGATATATAAACTGGCTTTGTATGGCTTTAGCTCTTATTTACAAGGCTTACAATAGAAACGACTGAAGGAAAATCCATTGGCTTCTATAACATAGTTCCTCCTACCGAACAATAGCTTTACCCCAGAGTCCCATAATGCTAATCTCTAACATCTTCACTTCCCTTTTTGCCTGCGGAAACTAATTTTTTTTTAATTACTTTTATCAAAAACATTGGTCAACAGCTTCATTTACAATGAGGGATTTCCCATTTTCCACCTAAAGGAAAACATACAGCCCGAGGAAGTTATATTCAGTCGTGTGCAGTTCAAAGGACCAACTACCAGCCCATGTCTGACTGCTGTATGTAATTTTCTTTTAGAATGGTTTAATGCTGCCTGCAGTCTGCCAATTCCCACTGGGTCACTACTTGCTGTTGTCCTATTTCACCCTATCATTGAGTGGGTTAATTCATTTTTTTCTTTGGAGATCCATAGGGAAAGGGATGATAATGTTATCCACTTGACCTCGTATGTCTCTTAGGAAATGGATAGGAAAGAAAGGAGGGGTGGGAGTGGGCAGTCATGAATAAAAAGAGACTCCTGCTTACAGAACTGATTTTCACAATAATGGTAACATATGTTTGCATTTTAAAACCTGCGGGAGTGTGGCGAGCCTGTGCCTGTGTGGCTGGGATGAAAGTGCAATGTGGGGAAGGACTGGACAGAGGAGAGAATACACCAGGTGACTGCTGTCAGACCGGATAAAAAAACTTAAATCAGCCCAATTTAATGCATAATCCAGCACCTACCCCGAGCTCCCATTCATTGCCTGCGTCTCCTCTGTAAATGTTTACTCTTAGTTACATTGTGGTGACGCACCAGCGCCGAATACCCTGAGACTAATGTTAATTATTACACAGATAAATCAATGACCTATCTGTATTAAAGTTTAGAATTTACATGGGAATCCCTAGAGCTTTGGCATGGAATATTTTTACGATTCTATAGAAATTTCAAAATTTGAATATTTGAATTATTCAAAATATTTATTAGAAATATTAAGAAAGGGATGCAGATGTTTAGGTGTTTAACGATAACACAATGGGACAGAGGGATGTTGTCAGGAGCCGCCCTGCACTGCACTGCACCCTGCACTGTAGGAGCACGCGGCCGGCTCTCTGCAATTGCCAATAGTGTCCCTAACAACCGGCCTAGACAATTTTTAGGGGCATGCCGATGGCGTCCCTGATGACTGACTCGGCTAGTTGTTAGGGGCGCACCAGTTATTGCTGCTGAACGGCTAAGGTGTACGTGATTAAAGTACTGCCAGTCAGCTCTGGTTAGGGGCTAGGGTCTCTACCCCAATCACGCCCTAGGGCCGAGACTCCAGCCTCCATAAGACTACTCGCCTTATCTTCCTCCTTGCCTGCGATAGAGCCTCAGTACCTGAGTGTCCCTTGACCTAGTGTTTATCCTAATTGAATTCTTGGTTTTCCGATTCTGTTTTTTGGCATCCTTGCTATCCCTTTGACTTACAAATTTGTACCGCACCGACCGTCAGTTACCGACCTTGCTTCCTGACCCTGAGTTATTGTGTTTGTTTGTCTGCATTTTGTGTTACACCTGCTCCGGCTAGGGACTGTCGCCCAGTTATCCGCTGCCACTTAAGGCAGTTGCGGTAAGCAGGCGTGGACAGTGGGGCGGGACCTCACCTGTCTTATGTCTTTCAGTTCTGTACCTGACAGATGTTTGGGGGAAATGTGGGAGGAGCTTTACAATGGTGCAACATGTTTAGAAAGGTTTTCTAAGCATCAGAAAAAAAGACCTAGTCCAACCTGCAGCAGGTTCATCGATAGGACATGTGGTAAATCGATAAGTCTGGTGCATTCTGCACAGTGGAGAAATTCACCTTTTTAGACAGGACATTGCATTTGTAATACGAGCATCGATCTAGTAGATGTCATATAGGAAGCCCTTTACATGGCTCTATAATCGTGCAGTAAAGTCTGCATGAACAATCACTTGTATGGTCCTTCACTTTCATGATTGTTGGCAGCACATCTCCTGTTACATGAGGGGATATGTGGTTGATTAAGGATCATTTTTAGGCCTGCATAAACTATACCATAAGGGCCAGAGTAAAATCGGTGGAATTCCTTGGCGGAGCTTTCTGCCGCAGAATCCCGCCTGCAGCCTGTTTCTATGGAACGTCTCACGTGCCTCCACTTCTGCCACTGTCCGCTCAAAGAATTGACATGTCAATTCTGCTGATTTTAGGCCCCATTCACACGTCCGTGTCAATTTTTACTGTCAGGAAATCCTGATCAGGAGGCCTCGAATGTCATTAGGAATGTATCAGGATTTCCTGACAGTAATCTGTTTTTACCTTCAGGAAACCATCAGGAAAAACCTTCAGGATTTCCTGATCAGAAGAAAAAATAGTACATGATGGTAGATGTATTTCTGCAACCTGGGTGGCCACAGGCTACAGAATTACAACTCCCATCATGGCCTGTTAGCAAGGCATGGTGGGAGTTATACTTCTGCAACCTGGATGGCCACAGGCTGCAGAAGAACAAGTCCCATTATGACCTGTCAGCAAGGCATGGTGGGAGTTGTACTTCTGCAAGCTGGATGGGCACAGGCTGCAGAAGAACAAGTCCCATTATGACCTGTCAGCAGGACATGGTGGGAGTTTTAGTTCGGCGGCGGCGGGTGATTGATCTCACCTGTCCCGGGGAGCTGGCCGATCGGCATCATGTCGGGCGGCATCACCTGGCGTGAGGAGTCCCGGTGGCCGATGGTCAGTGCTGGAGGCCGGGGACAGCGGTACAGGGGAAGCAGGTGGTGAGTCTGCAGGGGGGAACCTGCTGCGGCCGTGCGGCATCATCAGGCGGGGCGGGTGCTGGTAAGGAGTCCCGGTGGCCGGCCGATCAGCGCAGGGGGCCGGGGACCACCAGTGAGATTTGGGGAGAGGGAGGGGGGGTAGTGGGGGGCGATCTCCCAGACCATCTGGGGGGGGGGGGTAGAGAATCACCTGGTCGGGCGGCATCATCGGACCCCAGGGAGGGTGCGGAGGTCGGGCGGGGAGCTCCTGCGGGCAGCATTGGTAAGCTCAGGGTGCAGGCTGTCCGGGGGGTGCTGCGAGCGGGGGTGCCAGCGGGCTCTTAACAATCCGGAATCCCAGGCACTTCCCTGATGTACATCAGGAAAGTGCCCGTGATTCCGGCGCTCCCATAGACTTCTATGGGGGCGTCCGGGCCAGAATTCCGGACAAAAATAGGACATGTCCTATTTTTTCCAGATCTATTTTCCGGAACGGACACCCTTCCAGAAAAATCCGGAGGGGTGTCCGTGACTAGTTAAAGTCTATGGGTCCGGAAATCCGTCTGGATTTCCTGATAGGAAATCCAGGTGGTTTTTCCGGACGTGTGAAGGGGGCCTTATAAAGTATATGAAAGGCTTGGTAGCTTTCATTCGTAATGTCCATGGGTTTTGTCTGGTATCACAACTTATCTTTGATAAAAGGATGGGGACTGAGCAGTAATACAACAAACAAGCTGGCGACAGGTGTGGCACTGTTTTTGAAAGAAGCTCTCCTTTTCTCTAACACATATACATGTTCAGATTGGCCAAGCATGCATGTGTTTTTAAATAGACAAGAGGGGGTGAGCTACTGCCAGACATTTTCCAACATCATTGGGGTAAGTGAGGAGGCTGCCATACAACAGGCTTGACCAACACTTATTTCATTTGTATGCCCAGCTTAAGTTTCCATGGTAACAGACTACAAACTCAGTGTTGTCTGATCCCATAGTCAGTGTTGTCTGATCCCATAGTTATATTACCATCCAACTATCCCCTACCTCTTGGTAATCTACTAAATGCATATTATTAAGATATATAGGGATCATAAGTATGTATTATATATGTAAAGAGCAGAGATGTTCATGCTATATAGGCAGCTCAGGTGACTGCGTTAAAGGGGTTATCCAATTTAAAATACTTGTCCCCCCAAAGGATAGGGGACAGGTATGAGATCGCGGGGGAGGGGGTGTCAGACCTTTGGGCTTTCTGTATCGGTGCCCTGACTCCATTGTTGTGAAGAGAGCCACAAGTCAGCATGTGACCCACCACTCCATTGGTTTTCTATGGAGCCACTGGAGAGAGCTCTTTCTGGCTCTACCATAGAAGATGAATAGAGCCAAGAGTTGGCACATGACTGTCTCTTCATAACAACAGAGATGGGGTGACAATACAGAAATCCCCAGGGGGCCCGGAGATTGGACTCCACAAGATCTCATACTTGTCCACTTGGATAAGGGACAAGTGTTTTTAAATCAGATGACCCCTTTAAGGACAGGCATCCTGCTCAGGCTGGCCCCCAAAATCTACCGCACGTCTGCAGACACTGTAAAGATAAGGAGCAAAGAGCATCTTAAAAAATGCAAAGAAGTACTGGGCCTTTCTCAAGATGAGGTAAGTTACCTTGTAATATTTTCAGGGGACTTCGTCTTTTATTCGTACAAATATAACTGCACTATGTGACTCTGTTTTTGCCTATGAATCCTGAATCCATTCGGAAATATTTAATCCATTATTGTTCTCTGTTTGGAATTTCATTATTTAACGACACACATGGAACTGGAAAATACCAACCAGACGGCACAGAATAGAACTTGGTGAAATCTGATTATAATTTTACAAGTACCTAAATAGCTCTAAAACGGCTCCCTGCTAATGGGGTTTTACCTCAGACCATGACAAGCAGCCAAGAAGCTTCTGTATATCTCTGCAGGGAAGAACCCTTCTGTTTGTGTTACTGAGTTTTAACAGACAGCAGGGGAAAATAAACTGCTAAATGAATAAGCCAGTCCTGGCCAGTGTCTGTGCTTTTTTGGCTACTCTGGTGCTTATTTTCAGCAGTAACAAGATACTGCAGAGTAGAGTGGGATCAGCTGTTCTTTCCGAGACCCCCCAATAATTGAGTCACTTTTATTAGAATTTATGTAAACGGGACTAAATGGAAAGTACATTGTCAAATGTAATTATGAGAGCACACATTTGAAAGAGGGATTCATTCATTTTTATTGTTTAATCTGGTCCAAAGCAAATCATCTATTTCATTATTGACTGCCAACATGTATGAATTCATTGTTTGTGTCCATTGGTGGCCGCCAATATTCAAGGTCATCCATAGGGGAGTGCAACCTGTATTTGGTGCATCACCTGTCACTATTGAAGTTAGTGCCATTGCTTCTTATAATCTATACAGACTAGATGGACCAAGTGTATGCAGTCTGGCCTTGATGATTTTTCCCCCATTATAGCTTTAAGGGAGCTTTTGTTCAGCTTCTTCCCACTTCCCAATGCAAAAAACAATAAGGCCTGACATTACACTGTCTGCTAGATCTGCGCTTGCTTACCGAGCTCATACGTTGCTCTTTGTAAGCGATGTCCATGCATAATAAAGAGACGTACTTACTTGTCCAGGCTCCCCCAGTGTCCTCCAGCCTTGTTCCTGTGTTCCTTGCTCACCATAGCCACCTTGGGGACTTCTGATCCGATCTCTGAAATAACAGGTTGCTCTGCCAATCACTGGCTGAGACAGAAAAGTGCATTGACCAGTTATTTTTCACTTCAGACATGGGTTTGGGAGGGCTGAGGTGGCTGCAGTGAGTTGAAAACACAGGAACAAGGCTGTAGGACACCAGGAGAGCCTGGAAAGGTAGGTATAATGTTGTTTTTTTTTACCCTAGCAAAATCCATTGGCCGTGCATCACTATTACACAGACCACTCCCTGTAATAGGGTCCTAATAGTGTCCGCAAAAAAAGTGATGATAGCTTGGAGACAACCATTGTCCAAGCCGAGGTTACAACTTATAAGCAAGGGGACCATCACATCTAAAGGTCGACACTAGAGATGAGCGAACCTCGAGCATGCTCCAGTCGATCCGAACCTTCGGCATTTGATAAAGTTGGATAAAGCCCTAAGGCTATGTGGAAATCATGGATATAGTCATTGGCTGTATCCATGTTTTCCAGACAACCTTAGAGCTTTATCCAAGTTCAGCAGCCCCAGCTAATCAAATGCCGAAAGTTCAAGTTCGGATGGACTCGGACCCGAACCCGGTTCGCTCATCTCTAGTCGACACCATTACCAGCAATTATTGTTAAATTTCAATTTGTTTTAATTACTGCATTGCAATGTTACTTTTCATTGCATTAAAGGGGTACTTCAGCGGAAATCAAGTCTTCCAGTACTTATCAACTGCTGTATGCCCTACAGGAAGTGGTGTATTCTTTCCATCCTGATATGGTGCTCTCTTCTGTCACCTCTGTACATGACAAGAACTGTCCAGAGTAGTAGCAAATCCCCATAGAAAACCTGTTCTGCATTGGCAGCAGAAAGCAGCATATAAGGCCATGTTCACATCTCGTTTTCGAACCCACGTCAGGCTACACGTCAGTAATCAGTGAGAAAAGGATGCTGACGTTCAGCCCGGCGTGCGGCTGATGGCCACAAGACGGCAACATTGACCTGAATGAACAGGATGGAGTCATTTTGCGACTACGTTCTGCTTATTTGCCGTATACTGCATTTTTGCAGGACTCAAAATGTGTTTTTATGATCTGATTAATATTGAAATAAAGGATTTTGTTATATTTCTACTTATGTGTGCAATTTTGTTGGCTTTTTTTTATACTTTGTATGACTTTCTGGCACCACTTGATTTGAAAATATTTTTTCCCTTTAATATGTTTGGAGTGCAGATATAGTACTGTGATATATAGTATATTTCAATAACAATGTTCCTACCATTCTATGATATTCCCCCATCAATCCATATGATGGACTAATACACTAAGGCCCCGTTCCCACTGAACAAAACTAGCGGAATTCCGCGGCGGACGTTAGCCTCCCACTCATAATGGGAGTCTATGGAAGGCGTGTGCTCCTGCCCTGTCCGCGCTGAAGAATGAACATGTTCATTCTTCAGCGCGGACAGGGCAGGAGCGCGCACACCTCCCATAGACTCCCATTATGAGCGGGAGGCTAACGGCATTCGGCGGCGGACAAATCCGCCGCGGAATTCCGCTAGTTTTGCTCAGTGGGAACGGGGCCTAATGCTGTCTGACATACTATAAACTTACACTAAACACTACATTTATCGCTAGGGCCCATCCTGTTTCATGAATGTGGTACTGTATGTTTAGACCACCGGTTAGTTGGCTTAGTGCATGGAGTTGTATGCAAGTAAAGCTTCTTGCCTGCTTAATCGAATTTGCTCCTTAACTATTATTATCATTTTTATTATTATTATTATTATTATTATTATTATTATTATTATTTGTGGGGGGGGGGGGTCTTTATCTAATTTAAACATAATAAGGGAAACACCTCAATTTCCCCCATCATAGTTACCATATAAGTCCATATGTGTGCTGTATTATGGATCCAAACCACACTAGATATGAATGTAACTCATTCCTATAACAACCCTCTTTCTATGGCACTTTCACCTTGCCTGCACCACCACCTCCTCCATCATTTCAGGCTTCAGTTCCAATCTAGACCTATAAGGAAAGCTCAAACTAATTATATTACACGGTGTATGGATTTTTTCTATTTTAAATAATGCAACCAAAATATTAAAACCCGTCATAATTGAAAATACATTTCCCACCTAATGAGGTATTGTATTTCTTTTTCATTCCTAGCATTTTGTCAAAACTTATTGGCAGGCTCAGAGACGCAAGCAATACATTATATCCAGAAATGAGGTATTCAATTAAATATCGTCACGTTAATACAATTGACTGTTCTCCGTTCTCTGGTGATGTGAAAACACAGCTGGCCTCATGTTACCCCTTTGTTGCCGCGCTGTTCTGCCTCTGTGTGTGTTTGATCCTCTTATATGTTAATAGACCTCCTCCTAATTACTGTTCAATACACTCCAGTTACATTAACAGCTCAATCGGATGAGCATCAACATCTGCTGCTTGCTGAAGCCCACAAGTCTCGTTGATCACCTCAAATCGAGCTGCTCAATACCTCTGTCGTCAGCCAACTTGCTCCTTCTTCTAAAGTGATGGAGCGAGGTGACATTTGTAGGCTTGAAGTTTTTGGAGCTATTGTCTTGCTGTTGAGTAAGTGGGAGGGCGGAATGAGAAAAAGAACAAGTGTGCCCTTTTGGGAACCTTAGGTTAACAAGGGTCATACCATACAAAAAACAAGACAAAACAAAAAATTTGCATATAATCCAGTCAAAGAGCAGGAATAAGAAAGACAACAGTATGACTGCAAGAGGTAAAAAGGCATGCTGCCTAGGAGGAAATTGATCTAATTGAACTGAATTATGGATTGAGACAAGGGTGGGCATGCCAAAGGGACAGAACCTAAGGGTTTTTTGGGAAAAAGGGTCTCCACCCAATTTCATCCCACTTCTTCATTAGCAAGGTGAACCACAGTGTTACCACCAAGGAGCAAAAAGCCGAAGTGTAATGACCTCGATAGCAAGACATAGTATGGTGGTTCACAGGTTATACCTCGAAATATTGAAAGTGGCCTTAGAAATGTAAGCATTGTTGTTCTATATAAAGGAAATGGAACAATGACATCTAATGGCTCATCTACATAGTAGAGCCCTGGGCACAGGGACTTATTGCAGAGGTATATGGAAGAGCTCATCTACTCTGTCTTGGTTTTGTACAAAAGAAGCAATAAATATATTTTACTATATACACACTTACCTCCTTTGTAAACCCACTTGCCAACTCTTTTTAGTTAAAAAGTTGTAAAATGTTAATAAAAATATCTTTTTTTTCTTTAAAAAGTGTTAATAAAAAAAATGTCATAAATCACTCTCGATTGACCCTGCTTGTATAGAGTACTTGGCTTAAAAAAAAAAAGACGACTCTATCTTGGAACCTGTCCCTAATGTGCCGTAAACAGTCCATATGATTCATCATGGGACATGAAGCCAAATGTCTTCTACGCCACTATGGCAGCTGTGCAACAGTAATGACTGAGGGGTTAAGGCACTACAAGATAGTAATGGCTGTGGACACAGGTATTACTAAGGCTATGTTCACACTACGTATTGGACCAGCCGTTCTGTGACCTGGCCGGGTCATGGAACGGCCGGTCTCTGCAAAGATCATCCCGGCCGGTACTGCAGTATCGGACAGATGATCCTTCCGGCCGCAGTGTTCTAATGCGGGCGCATCAGCACGCACCCGCATCAGAACTTCACACAGCAATCAATGCAGCAAGAGGCCGGAGCCGCTCGCTTCATTGTGTGAACTAACAGGTCTTTCTGCGGCCGCAATTTACTGAATTGCGGCCACAGAAAATTACCTGTCAGTTCTTTGCGGCGCCGTATGGGATCCCGGAGCAGATAAGGCAGTGTTCCACACCGCCTAAGGCTATGTTCACACTACGTAAAAGTATGGCCGTTGTTGCCGTCGGCAACAACGGCTGTACTTTGTACGGTGTGGAACACTGCCTATTCTTCTATGGGATCCCGGCCGGAGCGTATACACATCGTATACGCTCCGGCCGGGATCCCATGCGGGGCCGCAAAGAACTGACATGTCAGTTTTCTGCGGCCGCAATTCAGTAAATAGCAGCCGCAGAAAGACCTGTCAGTGCGCACAATGAGGTGAGCGGCTCCGGCCACATGTTTTATTGTCTGCTATGAGAGTTGACCTGGTACTGACTAGATGTAGGCTTGTGCCAGTTTGTGCGATTTCTTTTTTTAAATTGCACACGATGAATTGGCGCAAATACCGGATTATGCCAATTTTTGAGTGAATACTCAAAACAGGCAGAAAATAAAAAATTTTAATCAAAAAAATATTCGCCCATCGAATACTGGTTCATAAATAGATCATGATTAAGCGCAGTAGCGCATAACGAGTAGGTCCTGCTATACTAACCGCCAGATTTTAATATGCACGAATAAAAGTTACATTTTAAACTTCTACGTCCAGAAGTGCCGACTTCAACACCTTCCTCCTTCATTTAATACTACAGGCTTCAGGTGTGACTGCTACCTGTATACCCCTTAAATCTACAACGCAGAATACAGCTCTCGTTCTAACAGTGACCACACAACAAAGGTAGATGGGCAGCACCTTCCCTGGCACATCAGGTATGAGGCAGCCATAGTGACATTATCAGCATAACACATATTATTTTACTATGGATTATCGAACTCTCTTGATGATTATATAATTTCGGAATGTCACTCTACATCATATATAGCATAGTATTAAATGTAATTGGAAACATTAATACCGCACATTCTCTCTTTGGTTTTCATAACATAATATATATGCTCCGTCTGGATCTTCTAAATTAAGAGCTAAGCGAGGCTGTAATAATGCATTGCCCAGGATGATGTATTTTCAGCAGTCCAACAGACTTTGCTCATTATGAGGGAGGAAGAATCCTAGATTTGTTTAATAATAAGAGTTTATTGCACGTGTCGCCTATAATCTCCGGGCCCTCCGCTCTTACACATCCTCCTCCCATTTGCTGAGGATTTCAGTGCAGAGGCTGGAAAGTTGGACAACACATAGTTAGTTGGGCAATATAAATGGCAATTTATTGGAGCTACAAACATTGTGATAAATAGAACAGTAACATGTACATGAGCCGCTGCCGAGGACTGCACGGTGTGGGGAAGGGTGAGCACAAGGTATTCGGCAATCCTAAGAATAAAATCGCTAGAAAAGGAATGATAATAATAATAATAATAAGGCAGCACAAGTGCACTAACTGAAATGGCTAAATGTGGAGAAGATCATTGTTCCATGATAGTAGTTAGGCAGTAGGCATAGAAGAGGCTGCAGGCTTATAGGCCTTTCAAGTCCAAACGAAATAGAGATTACTTGTAGCTATTATAAGAAGTATATCTCCCATACAGGCTTCTATTGCAATTAATAAAAGGCAGTATGTACCTCTGCACCCCTTGATTACATTCCCCCTTCTGCTAATATAAAGCACATACTCACTATGCAAATTTAGCATGCTGCTCAGCTGATTGACCCAACAGCACCACGTGGTCATATCTTGTCACTTTAGGCTGGGTTCTCACTACGAGAGACACCAGCCGTTCTGTGACCTGGCCGTATCCCATGTGCACCCGCATCCCAGTTCACCATTGCACACAATGGAAAGTGCAGCCGGAGCCACCCTCTCCATTGTGTGCACTGTCAGGGTTGTGTGGCTGCTATTCAATGAATAGCGGCCACACAAAACTGACATGTCAGTTTTCGTTGCGGCCGATAGGGATCCCGGCCGGAGCGTATACTATGTGTATATACCCCGGCTGGGATTCCATAGATGGTAGCACAATTATAATTTTCTATTATTCACAGCCATTGTTGCAAATCGGCAACAACGGCTGTGATTAATAGAAAACTTATGTTGTGGTAACGTGGCCTTTGAATCTAAAATCAATGTGGACATGGCCTCATGGTGGTGCCTGGCCAATGGTAGTTTGTGCTAGGGCAGCCTTTTTTGCAACACCCTATCAAGATTTTGTGGGCTGTTGGGGTACAGTTTAACCCCCAGGGTATCAAGGAGGCCTGTCCTTTAAGTATATTCCATATTACAAACAATAGGCAAAACTTAATTACAAATTTGTTATAGAGACTATAAAATCCCCATGACACTGAGTACTAAGTATCTTCCAATCGACCCTTCTGTGTTGTTCTTCTGTTAAGGATGTGATATTTTGTATATTTTGTGAAGCCATTACAATGTGGCGCTGACCTTCTAAACAGGTAGAGATGTTACATTCCTTACAGCTTACGTAAGTAATCACTAGTGCTATGTAAGTAACTCCTTTTGTACCTCAGCCAATGAAGTACTGACACGAGCCTTAGTAGAAGTATACACGCCCCCAGGGTGTATAAACTGTCTGCCATCTTTGAATAAAGGAGATCCAACTTAACCATCAATGTGTCATGGTGTTTGATTCTCAGTGCGCACTATAAACTTATAACTTGTAATTTGGAGCAGACAGTCAATATGACAGCAATCTTAGGCAATGTTCCCACTACGGAAAAGTACGGCCGTTGTTGCCGATGGCAACAACGGCCGTACTTTTGGCGCGTTGGAACAATGCCTTGGTTTCAATGGGATCCCGGCCGGAGCATATACACATCGTATACGCTCCGGCCGGGATCTGTGCGGCCCCGCAAATAACTGACATGTCAGTTTTCTGCGGCCGGAATTCAGTGTCATTTCACTGTGTGCAGGGGGAAGCTCTGATGCAGGCGCTCGCTGATGCGCCCGCATCAGAGCTCTGCGGCTGGACGGATCATCTGGCCGGTACTTAAGTACCGGCAGCGATGATCCGGGCACAGACCAGCCGTTCCGTGACACGGCGGGGGTCACGGAACGGCCGGTCTGATACGTTGTGTAAACATAGCCTTAAGGTGCATCCATAACACTTCCTCCTGATGATATTCCTCCTCCCACTCCCACAGAGCTAATTGAGGGAGCGACACAGCATTGGAAGCTGACAGAAGATCTGCGCAGCAGAAACCAGAAGTTGGGGGAGCGGGGGGAGGTAAGTATGCTGTCTTAAATCTCAAGATAATTCTACAAGATTTTGACTTATTTTTTTCATTACAAATGGTGACAAATGACATATACAAATACACTGAGCATCAATCTGTATAGCAATACCAAATGCAGCTCCATGTTATAAATGCATAAAAGTCAATGTATCTGTATGTTGGTCTGTTGCATTAATTGTAATCCTATGTTTCTGCATGCTGACATGTACATTCAGGCTCTTATATCCACCAGATACTTGTAAGCTCAGTCTTATTAACCTTTCCAGCCCTCGAAATTTCACCCTGCTGCCATTTGTTTAACTGTGGTCTATATGCTGGTATTCTCTTCCTTTGTGTACACAGCACAATATTATTTCTCCATTCAATGAAGACTTTCGATCCCCCACTACATTAGCATTATACCCTATTCATTCATTTGATAACTAGAAACTGATACTAGGAACAGGCATAAGAGGTTCTTGTAGGGGGTGGGAATAATTCAGTCAGTTGCCTATTGTCTTTCATGCGGTAAAGTTATACAACCAACCAAGACTATTGTAAAATACCAGATTAAAGGCAAAAACACAGTGGACTCCATGAATCACAAACATGATTTCATTAATAGCCTTTATGTTCCTTCAACACTACTTCTAATTCAAGGTTCAGACCGAATCTATTCAGAGGAAAGCCATGTATTGGTGTCTCTATGTGACCACCTATGGCAGTCCTAAAGTGCTGTAAGCTGGAATGCCTCCTTAGGGCCCTATTCCACTGGACGATTATCGTTCGCATAATCGATAACAATGAATGATCCAAATGACCGCTATTACGAAAGACCTGAAATCGTTCACCCATTTACATGGAAAGATAATCGTTACTCATGATCGTTCTTGCGGTCGTCGTCGTCGCTATTGCCTTTGTCACTACTGCGAATGACTGAAAGATGTCTTATTTAATGCAAACGATTTGCGAACGAGCAATGATAAAAATCGGTCCAGGTCTTATTGAACGATCAACGATTTCTCATTCGATCGTTAGTCGTTAACTGCTATTCAAACGAACGATTATCGCTTAGATTCGAATGATTTAACGATAATCTCAACGATAATCGTGCAGTGGAATAGGGCCCTTACTCCCTCTCCGATCTCTGCCTTTGCTTGAACAACAGTCAGGGCTTAGCTTCCAGCTGTCAAGCAAGCATAGGCATGGAAGGCAAGGAGCCATTTCAGTTTGCAGCATTTCAGGAGCTTGCTTTACTGCTTTATTCTTTACTGGGTAAAAATAGCATTTTCCTATGGAAGCACAAACTAATATATGAAAAGTACCATCTGTCTCTTTAACCCAACAGCTAACAGTCTCAGCTGTTTGAATTGGATTATTCTACTCTGTTCTCTGCACCATCCACAAGTTTACATGCTGCACAACCCATATACAGTATACTTTTATAAAGCTTGTCTTTGTCTTCTATATGCACTAAAATCAGTGGACAGTGTCACCTAGGCGGGACTTAGCATCCATTGAGCCCCCTTAATGGACGTTGCGCCCTTCCTCAGTGACACTGTTTAACAATGATAAAAGCACACAAGAAAACTGGGGTGACAGTATCACTTTAAGCCAACAGCTATCCAAGGCCTCATTCACAAGTTCAGTAATTTTTCAGGTTTGCATATACAGTAGGTCCACTATTTTTACTCTATTTCAGTGAAAAATGGTCTGTAATTGCATCCAGAAAAATGTTGAACTGGTAAAAAAATTTTTTAACTAGTTTGCTTAGATTTGATCCATGTTTTTCATGAACATCACAGAAAAACATGGATCCCATGGGCTTCTATTGGCTAATCCATACTGCATTTACAATCCGCCCTAGGACATGTCCTATTTTTTCATGGAACGCATTGTGGATGTATGAATAGCACAATGGAAATCAATAGGGACTAAGTTATTATCTGATTATGAATCAGGGACAACTGTGTGAATAAGGCCTAACATTTTCAACATTTTGGATTGTGAATCAAAACTGACAGATTCTCTTTACATCTCTATATAACTGGCAATGGTTACGGGGTTCCACAAAACAAACTAGACAGGGCCGTCAGCCCAAATCTTACCCAGTCCAACTTCCCAAAAAGTAAAATATAACTTTTAATGTCTCTCAATTAAGAAATATACCTACAAAAAAGTTGTGTGTGTCTCCTGCATCTTAAGAACGGGACGGAGAGCGGGCTTTTAAGGTGAGCCTCTGATTGGTTAACACCTGACACGTCAGATATAGATGCCCGCAGTGATATCTATCCTTATTGGTAGCAATACCCTGGCGTCTGATGGGGCATAAAGACATTGGTTCCCCTTTGACCCCGATGGCTACATAGTACCCAACAGTGGTTTTGATTGGAAAGGGTACCCTGACCCCATGAGGTCACTAGGAAGGACTATAAATAAGACACATGTTAGGGCGACGCCTTGACATAAGCCCTCCTCCTAATGACGCCCAGGTGTGGGCGAAACTAGTTGAGGGGCTATGCGGCTTGTCTTTTAAAGGGGATAACCCCTTTAACATCACTATACTGTTAACCCAATTAGATAGACATATTATAAGGTAGTTAGTAGTCTGCAGCTATGACGATACCATCCCCCTAAGAGGGTGCTCACTTCTAAATCCATACGGCTATGGTATTAGTGCGTTTTTAAGGTCACATAACTTTGTACATATATTTCTTAATTGAAAGCCATTAAAAGTTATATTTTACTTTTTGGGAAGTTGAACTGGGTGAGATTTGGGCTGACGGCCCTCTCTAGTTTGTTTTGTGGTATTTACCACCCAGCTAACCTCCTTCATTGGGCACGAGTTTGGTTACATGGTTCAACACTGTTTCCAGCTTTGTCTTAGTTTCCATTCCTAACACTAAGCCGTCCTCTGTGGCTTTTTTGGTATAATGTTTAATTTGGATTCCATTGAATGAATAATTCTTGTTTTAGCCATTTAAAGAGGATGTGTGGTCAGTTTAAAAATATCATGTTTTTCCACATATTATTTTACCATTTTACTGGGACTATAAAGGGATTTTTTTAAAATTATATCCATATACTAACTTCTATTTATTACCTTTTTTTTACCGTTGATATGTCAGATGACCTTATTCTTGTTCTCGCCGTTCCTGCTTTATCTCATGGCCCACCATTCCCTACGAATTCTTTCTCCTTTGTTGCGTTTCATGTGCTGCTATATTTGCTTGAAACATTGCATCTAACCCCAGTAAGATACATAGATACATATTAGCTACATTTGCTTTCTACTGTGTAGACCCAGTTCTCCTCCTACACCAATTCCAGCTTGTAGTTTGCTACATTATCTTGGCTAAACATAGCCATTATCTTCGGCAGTACAACATGCACAATGACAATGATGGCAAGATATTCTGTAGCCCCTTTGGTGATTTAATAAGACTTCAGAAACCTTTCATGACCCCATAGCATTATCTCCTCAGGTGTTCTGGGGGATGAGAGCTTACCAGTAATATATCTTCAGTCAAACCTGGGGACACACTCCTAACTTTAAACGCAACATAGCAAGAAGGGCAAAATACAACTGTCAGGATTCCGGGATGATGTATGTGCAGTGTGATCTTAAGACGCTTGTTATCATCCAACTGCTAAACGGCAGACAAGGCAATGATACAGTGAACATCACAAGGCAAAAGCTAAGGCACGCAATGCAAAAAGATGTCCCCATGCGATTTGTAGACAGTCATTTGAATTTCTCTTTGTCTTTTGTGCTATGAGTTTCCTAAAGCTATTTGTGCTTGCCTGACTCTAGCATCTCGAAATCTAGAGAATAAGGAGCTTTAAATAATGGTTCATGAGAATTTTCTTATACCTTATAAAAGAGGGGAGGCCAAACAAGGTTACCACTGCACACGGTCATACATAGGTAAGGATCAGCAAAGTCCAATGGTTAAAATGAGAGATGAGCAAAGCAGCTGGTAATTCGTTTTGTGAGCTTTGCGAATTTTGGATCAAATTTAAAACAGCCCAAACTATAGTAGCTACAATACTGGGACTATTACAGAAGGGCAAATTTGTTAATGCATGTTCTTGTAAAAGTGTCAAAAATTGGAAAATCACAATTTAAAAAAAAGTCAGCCAGTCACTCATCCAATATAATGAAACCCAACTTGTATAACACAGTAGGAGTGGAGTGCGAGCACTGATTATGTAAGGTGCACACTCAGTTCAGTAATGAAACCAAATTTGTTTGACACACTAGGAGTGGAGTGCGAGTGCTGATTATGTAAGGTGCATGCGTCATTCACTGATCCCAGTAAATTGGAGTCAATAGGAGTTTACACTGCCCAGTGAGTGAATAATATTGACTGTGTCTTCACTGGTCCCAATGAATTCCTATAGGTACCCAGTTACTTGGGAAAGAGGACTTTTGGTTGGCAACTACAACAAAAAATCACCCTCGGCTCTCCTATCCTCTCCTCTCTTTCCCTATATCACTCTGTTAGTCTCTCCTTGCTCTGCTGTAACTGCCTACTGTCATCCTGCTCTTTCCTCCACACACAGTCAACTGGCTACCTCCATTACCAAACCACCTTATATAGAGGGTGAGGGTGAGGCGCTGACATCACCCACAATCAGCCCTCCTATCCTGTCCGTCCTTATATCTCTCTGTTAGTCTCTCCCTGCTCTGCTCTAACTGCCTGCTGTCATCCTGCTCTCTGCTTCACACACAGCCAACTGGCCACCTCCTTTATGAACCGCCTTATATAGAAGGTGAGGGGGAGGTGCTGACATCACAGAGGGGCCTGCAGCAGATTGGACGGGCGCTAGGGATTATGGTTAATCCCTTTCTCCTGCCCAGACAGCATGTGCAGCTGGCAATTTGTTTTTTTTTTTAGCGAATTTCCTTAACAAATGGCAGGAATTTACTTTGCAGAACGGAGTGAATTGACGGCCCGATTTGCAGCGAATTGTGATCACGCATCTATTTGCTTCACTGATTGTGACTTCTGTACCATGAGATTTTAACACATTGGAATAAAGTACAGAACTTTTAATCTAAGGACATGCCGACCTTCTTTCTTTTTTTTGGTTCATACTGCTTTGAGGACTTTGGGGATATCCTCTGGTCGGGCACTCACCAGGTGAGCTGGATGGACTGCTTGCAAAGTCCAATGGTTACCCTCATCTCTCTATAGAATGCGCCACCCTAGGCATCTAGTATGCACCCAGTAAATACAGTCCTGGACACAGTTTCATATCTATCACAATATACCATCAAAATGTCACTGAATCAATATATCTATTACAATACATCAGTGCCATGTCAGTAAGTCAATGTGAGATGTCAATATGTAGAGATGCCTCCCTGTAAATATAATTTACTGCATATTAGGAGGAAGCAATGTCTTGTGTCCTTCAGGAGAAATTTTAGAAATGTCCTGTCTGGGTGCGGAGAACCTAAACCCTGATGAACGTACACTATAGAATGGCTTCAATAACAATTCCTTTAATATTGGGTTCTCTAATCTTATAAAACTAAGGCTAGGTTCACACTGTGTTTTTGTAATCCGTTTTTTTCATCCGTTTCTTTGCAAAAAAAGGATGATTAATGGATGAAAAAAACTATTTTTCCATTGACTTCCATAATAAAAAAAACGGATCAAAGCAGATCCGTTTTTTTTGGCGGACAAGTAGTGTCAGCTACGTTTTTGTGTTCGTCAAAAAAAACACACACATGCATCCGTTTTTTTCATCTGTTATTCATGTGTTATTTTCATTATTTATCATTATTATTTTCCCAAAAAACGATTGCAAAAACACAGTGTGAACCTAGCCTAAGTAAGTTTGGGGAGGAATTAAAATTAGTTTAACCCCTTAGCGACCCATGACGTATCTCATACGTCATGGCGCCGCGGGGGGTGTTCAGAGCGGGGTCCCGCCGGGACCCCGCTCTGAACGGCACCGATCCCGGCTGCAATCTGCAGCCGGGCAGTGCCTCTGTTAATTAAGCACTTCAATGCAGCTGTCAAACCTGACAGCTGCATTGAAGTGCTTTATGCACAACGTCCCTGGTGTCTAGTGGCACGGATCTCCCCCCCCGCGATGCGTTCGCGGGGGGGGAGATCCGTTCTTCTGGCCGTGCCGGGCCTCAGCGTCGGAATGACGCTGATCCCGGCTCGGCAGTAGATTGCTATGGCCTGCAGCAGGCCATAGCAATCTATGACCGATCTCATGGATCTTTGCTGTGTATATACATAGCATTGATCTCTATGAGAGATCAGTGCTATGTATATACAAGCCCCCCAGGGGGGCTTCTAGTCCATGTAAAAAAAAAGTAAAAAAGTGTTTTTATTAATAAAAAATCCCCTCCCCTAATAAAAGTCCAAATCACCCCCCTTTTCCCATTTTATAAATATAAATTAATAAATAAATAAATAAATAAACATATTTAGTATCGCTGCGCGCGTAATCGCCCAAACTATTAATTAATCACATTCCTGATCTCGCACGGTAAACGGCGTAAGCGCAAGAAAATCCCAAAGTGCAAAATTGTGCATTTTTGGTCGCATCAAATCCAGAAAAAATGTAATAAAAAGCGATCAAAAAGTCGTATATGCGCAATCAAGGTACCGGTAGAAAGAACGCATCATGGCGCAAAAACTGACACCTCACACAGCCCCATAGACCAAAGGATAAAAGCGCTATAAGCCTGGGAATGGAGCGATTTTAAGGAACGTATATTTGTTAAAAATGGTTTGAATTTTTTACAGGCCATCCGATACAATATAAGTTATACATGTTATATATCATAGTAATCGTAACGACTTGAGGAACATGCATAACAAGTCAGTTTTACCATAGGGTGAACGGCGTAAATGGAAAACTCCCCGAAATCAAAACAAATTCGTTTTTTTTTCAATTTGACAGCGCAAATGATTTTTTTCCGGTTTCACAACATATTTTATGGAAAAATTATTCCTGTAATTGCAAAGTACAATTGGTTTTGCAAAAAATAAGCGCTCATATACGTCTCTAGGTGAAAAAATGCAAGCGCTATGGACTTTTAAACATAAAATGGAAAAAGCAAAAGCGCAAAAACGAAAATTGGCTTGGACCTTAAGGGGTTAAGTGTTTTGTACAGATCTGTTTTATATGGTAAGGGGAAACAGCTATAGACTTTCTTGAGAAAAGAATTGCAGCATTTTCGTGGTGACTAATGGGGGCTGAACACATGGAATACAGAGGGCTAACAGGGGCTTTGATACAGTATTACAGTATGCAGTATGTATGTTGGTGGAATAGGGCCTTTATAGTCTATCAACAAGTTGAAAGACAACGATCAGCCTAAATTGTGCATGTCGACTTATCGTTATCTTGTACTACACGAGACGATTATTGGTCGTAGCGGCTGATATCGTCCGGATACGGCCGATAATTGCTTAGTGTAATAGGGCCTTAAATGTGACTAGTTATCTAATCTAATATGGGATTAACCCTTTCCTGCACTGATTGTGTTTGGCTCTCTATTTCTTTACGCTGCTTTTGTATGTGGCTGGGGCCGCAGTTAACCTAACTCCCCCACAATCTAAGTTTAATAATAATTCCTTTATCTGTGTTGGGCCACTGATTCTGCAGCACCTTACAGTACATAGTTTTGTCAATTTTGTTCCCTGTCCCCATGCAGCCACCTTTACCCAATATGTTCCCGAAGTGGGAACAGAGCCTCACATGTCATTTATTTGGATTGTTTTCCACAATTTAAATTTTAATAGGGCTAATCCATGACCACAATAAAAATTGCCTGAGGCTACTCTCAGAATTTCTGCCATGGGCTATGTTCCCACTTCGGGAACATATCGGGGAAAGACAGCTGGTAATAATCATCATGATCATTATTAGGGGCCTTCTATGTCACAAGATGGACACTGTCATTGATATGTTCCTGAAGTGGGAACATAGCCACACACTGCATGGTATACTTTTCCTCCTCTGGAAAAATACACTGTGTGAACACAGCCTTGGGCAAAATAACAGCCGTTGTTTGATAATGCTGGCCATAAATAATTATCAGAAATGATCATAATGAAATAAAAAACGGACGTTATTTTGCATTAAAAGATTTAGGGTTGGTACTGTCAGAAAGAAAAAAAAGAAGGTTCAATGTAATTCTATAGGGAATAAAATGTATGCAACAAAATTGTTCAATATTTTGCATTTGTACATGAATATGTTACCTCATCTAATATAGTGCATGTGATATTGCATTGGGATATTATGTTATCATTAGTGTATTCAACTATGTTTACATTGGGCTTTATTAGGCATAAATACAGGGCCGTTTCTGTGGTCTCTGCCGCCTGAGGCAAACCTCAGGCGGCCGCCCCACACTAGCGACCCCCCCTGCCTCCCCCCCCCCCACCACCACCACCACTCATTCACCACTGTACCCCGCCGGGCTCCCGTCAGCCAGCATCTCCCTTTGCCCTTCAGCCTGTGGTGAGTGTCGGCGAGGGCTGCAGTCGGATCGGTGCGCACGGGAGCGCCGGGGGGGGGGGGTGTGTATTCCTATAAGGGCTGCATTCCCATGTCGAGGAATGCCTGTAACCGGAGTCTCCCCCGCCCGGACAGCATCTGATAAGATGCTGAGAGCGGGGGAGAACTCTATTGATATGTGCCGCGCTGTAATGACAGCACCACACGCGGCTGATTCATTACAGCATCGCACGTATCAGTACAGTTCTCCCCCGCTCTCAGCATCTTATCAGATGCTGTCCGGGCGGGGGAGACTCCGGTTACAGGCATTCCTCGACATGGGAATGCAGCCCTTATAGGAATACCCCCCCCCCCCGGCGCTCCCGCGCTCACCGATCCGACTGCAGCCCTCGCTGACACTCACCACAGGCTGAAGGGCAAAGGGAGATGCTGGCTGACGGCGCGGGAGCCCGGCGGGGTACAGTGGTAAGCACTGATGACAGGACAGGCAAGCGGCTGCAGGGCTGCTGTCTGCCGCCCCCTGCAGGAGCGCAGAATCTGCCGCCTGAGGCGGAATACTCATTCCGCCTCATGGCAGAAGCGGGCCTGCATAAATATACTCCGAAACAGCTGTCTGTGGATGGATATCTTGAATGGGCATTTCCCACGTCCTGTCATTTTTGACTGTTGCTTGTAGTAAGGTGGTCTCCTTTACTGGAGATCCCCCTTTAACTTGGTTGTTCTTTCCTGGTAGAAGGTTTAGCTAGCTCACTGAAGTTGAGAAACACGGGATGGTGTCACCGCAGTATTTTGGTTGATCTCCTTGAAGTCAACCATTATTTTCTTGAACGCATTTACTAGGTTTTGCTCCTACCCCGAAACAGCTGTCTGTGGATGGATATCTTGCTGGGGTATTTCCCTGTCCAGTCTGTTGCTTGTTGGAAGGTGACTTCCTTGACAGTAGACCCCCTTGACTTGGTTGTTCCTTCCTTGTAGAAGGTCTGGCTAGCTCACTGACATTGAGAAACACGTGATGGTGTCTCCGCAGTATGGTGCGTGATGGTGCATATATTACACACATTAAAGGCCCTCAGGATCGAAACATATGCAGTGGTGCCTTGGATTACAAAATCAAATCCACTCTTAAACCAAAGCAAATTTTCCAATAAGTAAATGTAATAATATAATGTAATATATATAATGTAAATGCAGACAATTGGTTCCACACCCCAAAAAGTATCATTTTTTATTCTGAATAACGTGTAAAACAGACAAAACAAACATTTAGAAACAGCTGAATATGTCATAAGTTACTGTACAGTATAGCAATCAGCATGTGGTGTATAATGTATAGTAACTGCATAAACCTGATAACACAGCAGCAGTTTGTAGATACAGGATGGAGCTGCAGATCCCCATAATGCAGTAGCGTAGTACAACAGGCTAGAATAGAGAAGCAGGGCTGCTGTAAGAGGTCTGTGTGGTCACATGACAGCAATGGGGAAGGGGCGTGTGTTCGGCATGGACCAATCAGAAAGTGAGAATCACAGAGCTGTGCAGGAGAACAGTGACAGAAACTTTTCGATACAGCACTGTGTATGCAGGCACATTATAGCAGCAGTGTGTATAGCTGAGTGTAAGTGTAGGCACATTATAACAGCAGTGTGTATAGCTGAGTGTAAGTGCAGGCACATTGTAGCAGGAATGGAGTGGATGGAAAAACAAGGGCTGACAGAGACTGCAGGGAGTATGAAGGAATGAGCAGGACATATGTGGGCACATATATGCAGCACTCTCTGTCCAGGGACAGAGGGGTTACAGCTATGGAGAGATTACCCCCACAGTCCTGTAAGCCCCAGCCTGAAGTGGATCTGCTATTATTTGGAAGGTGAGGGAGACTTCCTGGGTCACATTACAGTGCTGTAGACCCCGCTATGCAGCCCATGCTCCTCCCCCACTCCCGTTCCCACCCAGTACAGGGAGCTCTTAAGCCAAAGCAATGCTCTTAAAACAAGTTACAATTTTGAATAACTGTGAGCTCTTCTTGCAAAATGTTCTTAATCCAAGTTACTCTTAAACCAAGGCACCACTGTACCCTGCAGTATTGTATTTTTTTGGTAGACCATTGGATACAGACTACTTTTCATTCATAGTTAACAAATGTATATCTATGTTTACCTGCCAGGTAGATCCCTAAAGGACACTCAGATTTATAAGGCTCTATGGGTATGATCAGTGTATCATCCAGGGGTATATATTGCGCATATATTGTACTCACCGGCCATGGAGCCCCAGCCTAAATAGCAGCCTGTTTCTCCAGATGGGATTTTAGGGCGAGACTGGTACATAATGCCTGTAATAGACCGAACGATATATCTCCTTACTATCAAATGAGATGGGTATTAGGATTTTTATCTAACTATATCCTAATGACGCCATTTATCTTTCAGTTAGTTTTGTTTCTTTGCTATTCAGTGATGAGTGACAGGGTGACAGAGGAAGGAAAACAATTCTCTATGCAGATGCCACCGCAGCTGCAGGCACAAAGAGTTTGCAGAAGCCAATTTTTTTTCCTGAATGCTATTATGTTGTTTACAGAAGGGGTATTGGTATTGGAAAAGAAATTTGGATCCAATAGTGGTTGGGTTATTGAGGGTGGTGATTGCTATGCATGACGGACATGACATGGCTGCATTTTCTATGGTTAGTGAAATCTATAACTCTGCACAATTCTGTAATCCTTTATTCATACACTACAAGTTTCTCATAATGTGTAACATGAGATAAAGCTAAGAAGAGTTTAGGGACATGTCCATTGCTTGAGGAGTCAGAAGGGGTAGTTAGATAGAGGCAGGAGGTCAGCGCAGAGGAGGGGTAACAAGGACATAGGTCAAACAAAGTTGGGTCACTAAGAGATCAGCAGGTCAGGTCACAATGACAGCACTTAATGGGGCAGAGAATTACTGTGGTGCTTGAAAGTTTGTGAACCCTTCAGAATTTTCTACATGCCTGCATAAATTTGACCTAAAACCAAATTCATAGGTCTGCATGCATATCCCTTCAGTCTTTTTAGTCAGTATTTTTTTCAACCAAAATTATGAGTGAAACTGACAGGGCAAAATTATAATAGAAAGATTTGCACAGCTTGCCTATGACCTTTAGTTATCATGGAAAACACAGCACTTCCTATTTATTTATTTTTTTTAAAGAGTCTAAACACAGGAAGTCCTGTGTATCCCAGGCCATCTGAGCGCTCACAGAGAAGGCAGTCATGTGACTGATGGACACATTGAGCCGTGACTCTCTGTACTGGCCGGAAATCCTGTGTTTAGTCTGTTTTTTTCAGCCAGCACAAGTCAGAAAATCTGCCTTCAGGAGACTGGACCTGGATTTCTGGTAAGTACAGCTTTGTTTTACAGCATGATAACAACAACAAATATAATAAATGTACATTGCAAACAACAATGCAAATGAGTTAAGAGTACATTCCTCAATTGGTGGAAATAGTGTTCTTCATGTGGTTATAAAAAGTACAGTCAGTTTGTTGTGAACACCTTTCACATATGGGTCTTTGAGGACCTTAAAGTTCCTTGGTTACTTAGATCTTACCTTTAAAGCGAATGTACCATTAAGTACATAGCTTCAAGTTTTTAACATGAATGGTTTGGCGCCTACAAGGGGATGCTCCATTAGAATCAGTGGAGCTGCGTCACAGAGGGGATGGGGCTTCATCACACTGGGGGCCAGCGGACTGCCCCCTGTGCTTCATGCTGGGCCGAGTATCCCTTTGACGGCGCCAAACCATTCATGTTAAAAACTAAAGTGATATAACTGATGGCACATTCACTTTAAATAAAAAAGAACAAGAAAATTGAGTAGCACTGAGAGGTGACCACTTTCTATACACTGGGTATGCACTGGGTATGGGTATCCAGGTATCATACATTGTGGATGTGAATGGTTAGGAATTCTGCCAATGAATGTAATTTATACGTTATATATATATATATATATATATATATATATATATATATATATATATATATATACACACACACACAATTATTGTGGGAGAATAATATATTAAAATTGTAAAATTCTACCTGGAAGAAATACTTTACAAGTGGTGGCATGTATTGTCTTTTTTAATGAGGTGTCCTTGGAAAAGCCTAAGGAAATGTTTGCCAGGCGCTTATTGTGATTTAATTTCCCCATGCATAAAATGGTTGGCTGGTACACGCAATCAGATTAAACTCTGTCTCCTGTCAATGAATCATAACAAATGGATGAAGTTCACTGGTTATTTTGTCCATATCTATCTCAGCTTCCTCTTTTCTTCTTTAGATTTTTTTTTTCTTTTTATGAGGAGATGATACTCATCCATCATCAGCATTTAAAACGCCTCATCGCTGGCGGAGGAGGGAGGGGGGTATCGGTAACTTGTATGTGAGCTGGGGCGCTGAAGGGGTTAATGAGAGCCATTTCACTGAGTCTGTCAGTTTTGGTGTGCTCTACTTGGCTGCCCTTCACTTCCATTCCATTTGAAGCTCCGTAATCCCCTATTTGGTTTAGTTCCACATGATTTCTTGTTTGCACATGCTGAGGTACCAATGGGACAAGAGTAAATTATACAAAATAATAAAGACTTTTCTTGCTCTAATAACTTTGATAATTACTTATACCTGATATTAGTGGCAAAGTATATTCCTGTTAGAAAAAGGAAGCTATGGAAGAGGCTTGGGCGCTGTATGTAGTATTGCACTCATGTCTCCTTCTCATCATTTTGGATTTTAACCATAATGGACAATTCCTTTCTGCTGAGGAGCTACTCTAAAAAGAAAAAACAACACAAATTATAATACCCTCGAGTTGTCTACTTCTGGCACATTGTTAAAAATGTCATTGAGATGTTTCTTTCGCTGGTCATGGACTTTATAGGAAATCCATTAGGAATCGACAATTCTGCTGTGATTTGCTGATAATGTGAAGTAAAGCGAGGGTTCCCTGGCTGACGCTCAATGATATTATACCAGGGGCGTTACTAGAAAAGGCTGGGCCCCATAGCAAACTTTTGATTGCCCCCCCCTTTATGACTGACCACTAAGCTGTCAAGTCTAGTCATAACTGCGAACACTCGGCCACCTGGTGCTGCAAATAATGACAGCTCAGAGGGGCAGTGTATTGCAGGAGCGAGCAACGGGGCTTCCTTATGTGGTGGGCCCCATAGCAGCCGCTATGGCGGCTACAGTGGTAGTTACCCCCCTGAACTGGACTAAGCACAGTGGGTAACTGGACTTCTACATGTTGCATCCTCTGTTGGTACAACTGCTCTCTTCTCTCTTCTTCTCTTTGAGACAAATGAGTCTGATCCGGGTAGATGGAAGAGAAAGGGCTCAGCTAAATGCCAGCACTACAAAAACATGGCTGCTTTCAGCAACACACTTGTCTCCAGTTTGGGTGCAGGTTTTGTGACTCAGTTCCATTGAAGTGAATGGAGCTTAATTGCAAACCACTCCTGAACTGAAGACAAGAGTGGCACTGTCTCTGGAAGAAAGTGGCCATGTATTTCTAATGCTGGAAAACCCCTTTAAAGAAAGTCATCTGTCTATTGATCTGGTCTTGCTGGCATCTAGTGTGGTTATGCTGGATAAAGGATTGTGGCATACTGCATTCTTTGATCCACTGCAACACACTGGGGGGCAACTATACTGGATCTTCAATAGATCTGGTGCCAGTCTCAATTTCAGCCCATGAGGTATTGGTTGGGGTGCTGGATATAATAGATTCAGCTTGTTGCATCATATCATTTGGATTCAAGATGGCTCCAGATAGCCGGACATATGTGAATACAACTTAACTATAAATACCGTAGCAGGTTCTTCTTCTTCTTCATCCATTAAAATGTGGACATGACCAATTTAGTATGCAAACACTCTCACCTCAAGGACCTCATAGCAGCTACATGGCTTTCCTCCACATACTCCCTTGCTGAATTATGTCTTACAGTCAGATTTAAAGTGATACCGTCACCCCCCCCCCCCACTTACTCTATATGTGTTTCTCTGCACGATCCATAAGTTTAGATGCTGCACATTCAATACATACCTGTGTAAAACTTGTGCGTCTCCTTTTCCTGCTGGATTGCTTCAAATTGCTTAATTTCATTCGGTGGACGGTGTCACCTAGGCGGGGCTTTGTAGCAGTTTGACCCCCTCTCCCTGAGCCCAACTACTGTGAAGCCTGGCCCAAGTGACACTGTCTACTGATGAAATGAAGAGAATTACACAAATAGTAAGGGGGGCAGTATCACTTATGTATGCATGACACTGCCTGTACAATAATTGAGCCATGGAAAAGCTTTTTTAGATGAGTGCCTTCCTAATAGATTGGACCTCATATTAGGCAGTGGCTACCTGTCTATATATGTATTGGTTCCAAGGAAAATTGGACAACAACAACAAATTTTAAAGGCCTTATTACACCAAACAATTTTCTGCTGTATTAGGCCCATTATCGGACGTTATAGCCAATAATCAGTTGGTGTAATAGCAACTGTTAAAAGGCAACGATCAGCCAACATGCACAATGTTGCTGATCCTTGTCTTTCAGCGTGTTGAAAAATTTGTGAACGATAACGATGATCTGCTGGCTGTCACCTCGTGTAATAGGAGCGGCAACAGCAAACCTCCACTATCCCCTACTGGCTCCCGGCAGCCCCCCTGCTCTTACCAACTTGCTGTCGGCTTGTATAAAAGCACTGGAAGTGAGTGGGGAACAAGGAGAAAACAAGCGCTGATCTGATAGGTCAGTGCTCACATGCTCCTCACCATCGACCCTTGTAATAGGGCCTTAAATCTTACACCCAGTTTTCACCCAGTATTCCCAGGCCCCTATGTAGGGAAATGGGCTAAGTGGGCAAACAACCAATCCTTGCTTCAATATAATGATATATGGGGGTAGATTGGCTGGGCGACTACCCTGTGTACACTGTAATATCGTCCATTTTGGTTTTCCAAAAAATGGTTACAGCTCAGAAGTCACTGAATATTAAATTTGACAAAAAAATAGATGATGATAACTGAAAGATTTCTACGCAATGGTACAAACGCTTTAAATAATGCTCAGAATAAATATTATTGAAATGTTTTTTAGTGACTCGAAAGCTATAGAAACTATTAGACAGGTTATTGATATGTCTTTTAGGCTACTAGAAAGATGTAGAAACTATCACCTATGTTTTATGTCTTGAACTCCTTCCAGATCTCTCCGTCCTCACTGGCACTGCCCATGGGCAGCCTTGGAACCAAATATCAGATCTAATCTTTCTGGAGGTCCAGATGCTCCAGTGTCACTTAATGTGACATAGAGAACGTCTCAGATTCGAATCTGATATTACAGCAGCTCCTTATTATAGAAGCAGCTTGTTTTAAAATCAACAGGTTCAAATTAGAAAGATGAGCAAAGTCTTTCACAATCAAAAGGGAATTATCGCCTTAGAAGAAGAACAGAGATGCGCTAACAAGTTTTGATTTAGCTGAAATTAACAAGATCCCCATTTAGCTGATTTAAGTTCACACAGTTTGTCTGTTCCTCAAAGGGAAATTATTTGCAGCAGCTTGTGAACCATGCATACATTCACAATATACTCGGCTCACTCTTGATTATTCCAGCTAAAGGCATACATTTTTGGATTTACTTGCATTTAATGACCCTGCAAGCACCACAGTTTGATAGAAAACTAGAGGCTCTGTTCGGATTCCGCAGACCCAGATTTTAAGGAGACAACAGTTTAATTAAAAGGGAAAAAACAAAACTGCCCATTAAAATAGCAGAGGTTTTACAGACTATTGCCCAAATACAGAACATATCCACTGAAATATATAGCTATAGAGATAATATTATACAATCACTAGGTAGCTTAAGTTGTAATTCCATTATTTGTGATCTGAAGATGTAGAAGTTATTTGGTGCCTTGGGGGGTGAATGAAAGTTCTTGCATGAAAAACAGAGAGACTATTACATGGCACTAACCTGGGGTAGACGGAGATCTTGGTCCAGGCATTTAATCTTATAGGCCCCTTGCTAACTACTTTAAAGCATTAATTCCCAATCTTATTAACATGGGTACCACCGAAAATTTTTATGACTCCCAGGAAACCTTTTCTAACCATTCTTACCTCTAAGAAGCGTGATACAGGGGGAGGTGAGGCGCTGTATAATTGTTGCCCAGCACTATTTTCTGGCCCAGATTTGTTCACAGTTTTGCCCAGTGTGTTTAAGCGGAATAATTTTCATCCATCCCTACTGGAAAAGTGACAAGTCATCCGCTGCTGTATTCTGGCAAAACTCTGACCAGATTCAAGGAAACTATAGGATGCCAGAGAAACCAAGAATGATTGCATGAGGTGCTCTAAAGGCCCCATTACACGAAGGGATTATCGTACAGATTTGGCCGATTATCAGCCATTGCGGACAATAATCACTTTGTGAAATAAAAGGCAATTGTCAGCTGACATGAACAATGTCGGCTAATCGTTGTCTTTTGTTGTCTTTCAACATATTGAAAGACAAACAAGGTGGAGAGCAACGATCTGCTATCATCACTCTGTGTAATAGGAGCAGTGAAAGCAGACCACCGCTATCTCCTAAGGGCTCCCTGAATGATCTATAGATTGTTCGGGTGCCCCCTGCAACTTCCCGTGCCCACTTACCTGCTTGTGGGAAATGAGACTGGCTTGCTCCCGGAGATTGCCCCGTGTAATAGGGGCTTAAGTCACCAAGGGTCTATGAGTCCTCAATGGTCAGTGCAGCCATTCTCTCTTGCGATGTTGTGTCTCTAAATAGTGAATTGAAATTTTGAAAATTATCCTTTTTATGAAAAAATAGTAAAGCTGACTACTGAGAGTTGGGAAAAATATGTTACTAATATTTTTGTTTATCTCCCATTCAACTTCCTTGAGTGGCAGTAAAAAAAAATGGACATTTGTGTTGAGAACTGCAGCACTGTCTAAGCTCTGCATCTCCCAATCCCCTGGTCTGATCAAATGCTGCCACACAGCGCTATGCTGAGCCGGGTCCCATTCCCCCGGAGTACCCATTTAGGTAAAAATTTCACCTTAATTTGAGAGGAATTTAAAAAAATTAACCATTTACAGGTATACATCAACAGCCTGTCAAAAAGATTTAACAACCTGTACTGCAAAGTTTGCCCTGTGGCTCCATCGGCTTTCGTGGACTGATTGCAGTCTATGGCTCTGATCCCATAATCTCTTTCTTTGACCGTCTGAGATGGGACTATTGTATCTTCTTTACATACTTACCTTATGTTAACCCCTTTTTCTTCTACCTCATTTTGACTATACACTGTGTCCCAGTGTAGGGGTTATCTCCCATCTGTCAAAGGGACGTCTAACCCAGCGATCTCCCTTCTATGATAGGCAGGGCATATTAGGGTATCCTTCCTCTCTTTTAATAAAACTTTAATGAATTTGTATGATATTTATTCTTCTGCACTCAAATAAACTTATGTCTGCACTGTCCTGTGTCCACCATGTTAGTCATTCTTTTCTGTTTAAGTAGCCAGACTTGTGGGGACCATTTAGACATCTTTTAACTGTCTGTCGACCTCAATCACTGGACTATTCAACCGTCTGAGACCAAATAACGGCTGTTACTGTACAAATGCCGGGCATTATTATGAAATTACAGCCACTACTTGAGATAGACGTTATGGGAACATAGCCTATCAATGACTCTATTTGTTCCATTTCCTGAATGTATACTTTGCCTGTACAGGACGGTGTGGCAATGTAGTCACTATTCCCCTAGATTCCGTCTATTTATAACATGTCGCAGGTCCACCCTTTTGACCTGGAACATACTGTATGCACAAAATGTTTAGTGGAAGGCCCCTAAAAAATAAGAATGCTTTGAATATTGCCCTTTTCTCAGTCAAAGACCAGAGTATTCTAAGACAAAACCTCTAAATACCAGATCCTCTGAAGACTACTGCCACCACACTTCCCATCAGTAACAGGAAACACCAATAATACACTTTGATTTCGCATCTTTAATCAGCCCAGGAATATAATAATTCCATACTTCTAAGTTAAGAATCTCCCCATTTATAAGCGCCCTATAAGGGTAAACTGCAACCTGTGGGCTCTTCTGAGAGTACGCCATGTTTGATTGGTGGACTCTGATCTAAAGAACCCCTTGCCCCTCGATGCAATGACAGATTGATTGTTTGGATGATTGAATAGGGAAGAATGGAGGGGCCCTTTTAGACGGGTCAACAGAAGCTCTAACCAAGCACTGATCTTGATTGCCGGATCGTTTTCAAACCCCTTTGCTTTCATCATTAATTGGCCGCACATCCCATACTAAAGAGGGCAATGTACAGCCAATGAATAAGACAAACTCATATGATCAGCCAACAAATGAGTGCTCAGCCGTTCTTTAGCTGGGCCTATTACTATAACCCGATATTTAGTAGCAAGCGGGCACCAACCTGTCAGTGTTTGCTCCTCGTTTCCCATTCACTGTTGATGCGATGACACACACAGACTCCTGGAGTGTGTCTATGTGTGTTGGGGGGGGGAGCTGCGGGAGGCGTCCAAGGGCCCTATGGAGGACAGCGGTGGCCTGCTCCTGCCGATCCTATTACACAGGATGGTGATTTTGGTTTATGCCTTAAAACAACGATCAGCCGACATTGTGCTGATCGTTGCCTTTAAACATGAACTATTACACTAATCGGCCAAGTATGGACGATAATTGTCTAATAGTGTAATAGTACCCTAAGCAGCAATGCCAGGCACAGCCATATGTATAAAAGAGCAACTGTGTCTGTGTAAATACTGACAGGGATATGGCGCATACAGGAATGTCTTAGGAATCACAGAGGTTGGACCTTGTACAGATCAATATTTAGGGTAAAGGGATTTTCCACTCAAACATAACTTTTCATATGTTGCTGCCCATGGTGAGATTAACAATTCCTTCCATACTTATTATCTATCAGTCTCCCTCTCCCAGTTCTGAGCTGCCGCTAACTGCTTAAGACACAAAAAATCTCCCCCTCCTCCCCCTCCCTTCTGAAACGGCTGATGTAAAAGAGTCACTATCTGCAACTTTGTAATGCTGGGAGATCACAGTACAGATAAAACCTGCCATGGACTTGTTTACATCAGTTGTCTCAGAAGGGAGGGGGGAGAAGGGGGAGACAGGGAGAGAAGCTCACACACAGATTTTTGTGTCTTTAGCAGAAAGCAGCAGCTCAGAACTGGGAGAGGGTGACTGAATATATAATAACAAGTATGGAAAGAATTGTTAGTCTCACCATGGGCAGCAACATATGAAAAGCTATGCTTGAGTGGAATACCCCTTTAAACCAAATGGTGAATCTTGTGAGCCATAGTTATTTATTGTTCAATACGTATTATTGAGGAGGAAAGCTGTACATGAGATTCCCAATAAATCATCTCCATAACTTGCCTTTGTGCAATAGATCAGCTATACATAAAGTATCCACTCCATTTTCCCCAACTCCTATTGATAATCCTTGCTCGGTAGGCTGATAACAATATCTATCTATGGGGTATGGAAATGTCCATTTCGGCAGCAGACCTAGAGAATCAGCTTCATATCATTTTTCTCAAAACAAGATTTATTGAAGATCTGTCTGTGAAAATCAGTGTGGTGTGGAGCGCTTTACTTATAGATTAAATTACTGAGTCGTGCCCAGCTACATTTTTCATTACAAAAATATTGGCTCAGAGAGTTTGACCTCGTAATCTCTGAATTTTAAACAATACATAACAACGGAAACTAAAACAATATAACAATATGGAACCAAAAGTCTCTGCGAACCTGGGAGAGAAGAAGGGGAGCCGCATGGCATCGATCATTTCAGCCCTGAATATTAATTGTCATGTACGTTACTTTTTTTCCAGTTTGCAGAAATTTTTACATAATAATTGTAGAGAAAGGTTCGGATATAGCAGACATGGGAGACGTGTTGTATAATATGACAAAGAGGCTCAAAACAGTAATGTGAACAGTGCCCCATAGGCCCTGGGGCGTATTTTAGACCTAACCACAATATTATTTCAAGGGTATATAAAGATATGTTGTGTACCCACCCACCCCCACCCCCACCCCCCACACACACACTTCTTGATGTTTTCAAAGTCAACATCTTGCAGGTGGTTCATGGAGTGGAAAAGATCAACATGAAAATGTCGATACAGAATAATGGATATTCTGAAGATAATAGGACAAAGTTTTTACTCAACAACTGCAATATAATAGTAGTCACCAGAAATCTTTATTCACACGTGTTTCATGGGGTTACTGGGGTCAGACTTCATCAGGTCCATATAGTCAGAGCTGCTTCTACCATGAGGAAGAATGAGGAGTCCACCTCAGGTGCCAGGTTCTATAGTCCCTGATGGGGTGGCAACTTCTGCTCAGATCCCTGTCATTTTAGTTAATGGAGTTCTCCAGAGAAAAAAAAATGTTTTTAAATCAACTGGTGTCAGAAAGTTATACAGATTTATAAATTACTTCTATGACAAAATCTCCAGCCTTCTAGTACTTATTAGTTGCTATATGCTCTGCAAGAAGTGGTGTGTGTTTCCAGTCTGAAACAGTGCTCTCTGCTGCCATCTCTGTCCGTGACAGGAACTGTACAGAGCAGTAGCAAATCCCCATAGAAAACCTCTCCTGCTCTGGACAGTTCCTGTCACAGACAGAGGTGGCAGCAGAGAGCACTGTGTCAGACTGGGAAGAAAACACCACTTTCCGCAAAGCATACAGCAGCTGATAAGCACTGGAAGACTTGAGATTTTTAAATAGAAGTCATTTACAAATAACATACACATAACGTTCTGACTCAAGTTGATCAGGAGTACCCCTTTAAGTAACATCATGAAATCTGCAACATTTCCACAGCAGGCATTGACCTACTACTACAGTTTTGCGTAGATTTTTCTACACATCCCGTCAAGTTTACTGCTACTGTGATACGTTGCAGCTTTTCCACACAAGAACCCACAGTGGACAATCTAACCAGACTCCAGACAGCGCCCCCTTCTGGATGACACAGATGCATTTGATAGGATGTACAGACATGTATATTAATATGAATGCAAATTCTTCCAGTTTGGAGGAAGCCTGTTCCTGGCACTTCTACTGCCGCTCTCTCATTGTTTGATACTATTGATGTAACTTTAATGATCGGCTTCAGCATTAGTGCGCGGGTGACTCTAAACTTTTGGCACAGTCATTAGTTACAAAGAGTAATTATTTTCTTTCCACTAAGTCATTTATTAAATGGCTCCAGGCAGCATTATTTACTGAACACGGAAACCAAATACCCATGTAAAAGAGTTAATCGCAAATTACTAATTATATTCTCTTTTAAAAATATCATGAAATATTATCTCCATGAAAAGTGAAAGGTCTGCTTGTCTGTGAGTTCTTCACGGTTGTTATGTCCACTAAATCCATCACCTAGGGAATAGTTCCTGCTAATATGGTCCACCGTGGTTATCACTCTAGTATGAGGTAGTGTGTGACCCCTACAAAGGAGCCAAAGGTTACAGGGCGGTGTGGGTGCCAGCCGTATTGTTTTCTTTAAACTAATACACTGCCCCAGCCCCGAAGAAGATCTGACTGACAGTATATACCAGTATATAGAAGATTAAAAGGGGTCCTTTAAATGGAATATCTAGAATAGTCTGTGACATTCTAATGCATTTATGCAACCACTATAAATGAGGTTAGATATATTGTATTAGGATGGATTCTTTATTATATTTTTATCTAGTAACAGTACATTTAAAGGAATACTCCGGCAAAAATCTTTTCTTTCAAATCAACTGGTTTTAGAAAGTTATATAGATTTGTAATTTACTTCTATTTGAAAATCTCAAGTCTTCCCATACTTATCAGCTGCTTTATGTCCTGCAGGAAATGGTGTTCTCTTTTTTTAGTCTGACACTGTGCTGTCTCCTGCCACCTCTGTCCATGTCAGAAACTGTTCGGAGCAGTGCAGGTTTTCTATGAGGATTTGCTACTGCTCTGGACAATTCCTGACACGAACAGAGGTGGCAGCAGAGAGCACTGTGTCAGACTGAAAAGAATACACTACTTCCTGCAGGACATACAGCAGCTGATAAGTATGAGAAGACTTGATATTTTTTTAATAGAAGTAATTTAAAAATCTATATAACTTTCTGAAACCAGTTGATTTGAAACAAAAAGATTTTTGCCAGAGCCCCCTTTTAATGCTAAGAAGAATCTTGTTGCTGTAGGCTATCAATACTGAGTATAATGATACAAACTCTATTACAGAGTTCTGATGACATTCACTACAGGTAGTTTTATACTTTCATGTTTATAAAGCCTGGTAAGGGTCCAACCACTGGGTCCCCTATAAATTACTCGAGTGAAACTCTTCCCTGTACTCAGGTAGTATACAGTGCTCCAGTGGGAACAGCCCAGTGTTCAGGGGCTACAATAGTCAGACTTCAGCTATGTTCACACAATGAATTCCAACAGCCGTTATGTGAATGCTGTTATTTTGAGTATAAAATAACAGTCGTTGTTTAGCATACTTTAGTGGCCATCATTGCAGTGATGGCTGCTGGTAAAATATTCTAGTTCAGGGTGATGATGGTCCTTTGGGTGGGGCTAAAAAAAAATCAATGTATGAACAACGTAAAATATTGGCCACAAATTAATGACACGAACATTAATTGCTATTTTGAACCAATAAAGACTGAAAACGACGACCGTTATTTTATTGTGAACATGGTTGACAACAACCAGGATAAGAGCTGTCTGGCTGTGGGTTGCCTCATCTCTCCCTATCGAAAACAAAAGAACCTTCTTTCCTGATTCATTCCTGAATATTAAAGCGAATCTGTCAGTAGGTTTCTGCTGTCTTAAATGTGGGCAGCATACACTAGTTATTTAAATGCTGAACAGATCGGTGTATTACTCGCATCATTCTGTTCAGCCGTTCTCCTAATATGCAGGAGAATAAGATTCTTGCCACACCCCTCCCCCCGTCCTCCAGCTGCTGATTGACAGTTGATGCCTATACACAACATGAATAGATAACTGCCAATCAGCAGCTGGTGGGTGGAAATTTTTACTTCTCATGAATACCGGGGACTACTGGGCTCATGCACATAATGGAAAAGACTACTTACTGTCCATGTTATGAACAATATAAGTAATACACCATTCTGTTCAGCTTCTCTGTCACTAGTTTATGCTACCCTTAAATAGGACATCATAAACCTACTGAATCTTTTTCATGTGTTTGAGCATTTCTCTTAAAGAATTCCCAAATGGAAGATCTATTAAGCCAAGTAGCTCATTGATTGATTGATTGATTGATTGACTGACTGACTGGCCAAAAATGCAATGCTTCCTATTACCCATCTTTCCAGCTAGACAGAGATCCTGTGTTGGGCGTCCTCTTCAGCAAACAAGATGCCATTAATTCTTGAAGCTGATAGATAAAATAAAACCTGAAGGTTCCATATGAAAGTGCTCAGTGATTCATGCCCGCCTATTCTAGAGGTAGAACCAAGACTGCTCAATGTTTCTTGTGAGAATACTTGACAGATAGTGTTCTTGGGTCTTGTTTTGCAGATACTAGACATTGATAAATGCCCCGTTTCTGGAAATGCTCTAGAGGGCAATGAAATTACTTCTTTACTCTCTGTAGACTTCACAGGCATTTAAATTTACACAAACTCCGCATTGGGTGCAGTGAAGCAGATCACCAGCTAGTATTATGGTGCGGCTGGGAAACTAAACCAATGTACAACACTTCACTAGAAATCCTGATTTATATAATCATCCCTTTCCATTATTGGTGTGGGAATATTTGGTTTTCCTCATAGCTGAAATTATTCTGGGTCAGTAGTGGGCTTCATAACCTTTTCTTAACATATACTGTGCGTTAATATATACAGTATTGTCTATGTATATACTGTGGATCGTGTACACTACAGCATAGTATAACATTTTATAGAATCCATCAGAATTTTTTTTTTTTAAATATGTTGGCTAAAATTTACTGTACAGCTGAGATGTAGAATAATGTTATCCCTGTCGGAGATTTTATGGTGACATGTGCATAGAAGGGTGGCTATAGGGGGTTTAGAGGTGGTGACTGCACCTGGGCCCTGGTGTCTTGGGGGCCTCAAGCCACAATACCACATAAGGCCATGTGCAGACTACGTATGACACCGGCAGTTTTAGAAAAGATCATCACAGCCAGTAATGCAGTAGCGGCCGGATGATCTTTAGCACCGCTTAGTTTTGATGCGGGCGCATCCGTGCGTGCCCGCATCAGAACTCCCCACAGTACACTATGGAGCGTGCAGCCGCAGCCACTCCCTCCACAGTGTGCACTGACAGGGTTTTCTGCGGCCACTATTCACTGAATAGCAGCTGCAGAAAACTGACATGTCAGTTTTCTATGGCGCCGCTAGATATCCCGGCCAGAGTGTATACTATGTGTATACAATCCAGCCGGGATTCCCTCAGAAGGCAGAACTATGTAAGTTCTGTGGGAATCACGGCTGTTGTTACATTTATTTGGACCTTACATTGTGTGAACATAGCCTAAGGCTGGATTCACACACAGTATTTTTGCTCAGTATTTTGCAACCAAACCAGGAATGAATTGAAAACACAGAAAGGCTATGTTCACACACTGTTGAAATTTAGTGGATGGCCGTCATTTTATGTCACTGAGCAGAAACGGAGGAATTCCGCGGCAGAGCTTTCATGTTAATTCTTTGAGAAGAGCGGCAGCAGCGGAGACACGCACACCCTCCCACAGAGATATTGAAGGACACTGAGCACGCTGGGATTCCACGGCGGAAAGTTCTGCCGCAGAATTCCACCATTTTTGTGTGAACTGGGCCTAACAAGGTAACAGTATTATAAAGGCATATCATGGGTGAGTTTGCATTGGAGTCCAGAAGCATATGTTCTTCTCTACATTTGCACATGAATATGGGCCTTTAGACCTGTTAAAGGAGCTTTCAATGTCTTGTGTTACTATTGACCGCCCTATTCAGTTTGGAGCCAGATTGCTAGGAGGAAGACCCAACCAACCAGACAGTACGGGATCTGTTCATATACTGAAGGTTTCGTTTCTGGCTCATAGATGGGGCTCCCCTTAAAGGAGAACTGTCACCCCCCCGTGCCGGGGTGACAGGCTCCCGACCCTCCGTTACAGCCCCCTATACTCACCTGATCCCGCCGGGTCCCGCTTCCTGATCCGGTCGGGTCACGAAGATATGAGCACCCGAAGCCCGGCGCGCGCTCACAGGAGAGTGCAACGCTCATAGAGAATGAATGGGGAGTCCGATGCTCCGTCATTCTCTATGGGCATCGGACTCTCTTATGGGCTTCGGGCGCTCATATCTTCGTGACCAGACCGGCTCAGGAAGCGGGACCCGGCGGGATCAGGTGAGTATAGGGGGCTGTAACGGGGGGTCGGGAGCCTGTCACCCCGGCACGGGGGGTGACAGGTCCTCTTTAATGATGGACAATTGTCCTTACAGGACACATATATGGGGATTGTTTTCATTGGCCTCAGGAAGGTTGATGAGATCATCGGTGATCAACAGCATGGCGGCTCATCTTAATCCCATGTGAATTCATCTTAAAGCCATGTTTACACACAGATTTCTCACCAATTTTTAACCAGACTAAAATCAATGTAAATTAGTCTGTTTAAGTGGTTTATTGATCTGAAGGAAACCTGTCTCATCTGTCAGGAAAATTGTGACATGCTGAATGAACATACGATTGCAAGAAGAAAAACACTGGAAGAATCGCCATAGGAAGGTTAAAATCTGTACGTCTATAGATGATCATTAGAGATGAGTAAATTTACAATATGTTTGTGTTAGTGAAACCCTGAACACTTGGCATTTGACTCCCAATGGCTGGAGAAGATGGATTCAGCCCTAGGGAGCCAAACGCAGAGCATTCGGGGGGTTTGCAGACCTGAAGATACTGTAAATTTGCTTATTTCTAATGGCCGTACAATAGACATTTTAAGCAGATGTGAAGGCTCATATAGACCATTTTATTACAACATTTTGTACCTTTTCATAAAGTGAATGTGGATTCAATGTGGATGAAGTGCATGACAGATTCCAGCTGAAGGAATATATTCTTATTAAAGGGGTTATCCAGCGTTAGAAAAACATGGCCACTTCCTTTTGGAGACAGCACCACTCTTGTCTCCAGCTCAGGTGTGGTTTGTAGATACAGTATGAGCGAGTAGTTGAATATTCAAAATTCGATTCGAGCAGACCGTGAAGTTCAACTATTCAGTCAAATATCAAATCCCATTTAGGTGCCTTCACACGTACCGTATAGCTGAGTATTTATCGCTGCGACTTTCTCGCACATAAATCCTTTCATAAATACTTTCATGCGAGTTTTGTGCGTGAAATAAGCAGTGATACGGTACGTGTGAAGGCACCCTAAAGTATATGGGAGAAAAATGCTCGTGACTTGGTGATCTCCATAGTCCACCATGACACCTCAGAAATTCATGCAAATACCTCTGGAATGCAACTAGGACAGCAGGGAAAGCATGCCTGGGTTCATCTAAGGGTCCATTTACACAGAAAGATTATCTAACAGATTATCTGCCAAAGATTTGAAGCCAAAGCCAGGAATGGATATGAAAGAGCAAAAATCTCAGTCTTTCCTATATGACCTGATCTCTGTTTCTGGCTTTGGCTTCAAATCTTTGGCAGATAATCTTTCTGTGTAAATGGACCCTAAAACGTTAAAGTCGCAGTATTACAGCACTATCGCAGCCTCTCAATAATACACTCCAAACCCATTATATTCCCTATGCAAAGTGGAAAAAACACCAGGAAGCCTTCTTTCCTTTACATTAGCATGGACAGAAAGCCAATTTAGAAAAATGGCCATATCACGCCAGCAGATACGTAGCCTTTTTTTTTCTTTCTTTTTCCCTTAATTTTTTGGGTTTTTACTCTGCGCAGAGTGCTATTTACTGCGCTGCGACAATTTTTAGCTAACAGTAGCTAAGCAAATACTGTCGTATACAGTATAGATAGAAAAATGGGCGTATGGCGCCAGCAGATATGTAGCCTTTTTTTTTAAACTGTGTGCAGAGCCCTATTAACCCCTTCAGTACCAGGCTAATTTTCGTTTTTTTCCTCCTTGTGCTTAAAAGGCCATAGCAGTTGCATTTTTACACCTAGAGAGCCACACGAGCCCTTATTTTTTACGTCACTAATTGCACTTTGCAATGACAGGCTAAACTTTGACAGCTGCATCTGAAGACTTAATTAGCGGCCCCGCTCCGAACGCCCCCACCCGCACGAGGACGTACAGTTACGTCCTTGTGCGGGAAAGGGTTAACTGCACTGCAACAATTTGAATGTAACATGTAATAGGCCAACACAGGTGTATACAGGAAAATTATACACTGCCTGTCTAAGTAGCTGATGCCTGGTAGTTACTGAGTTGCAGAACCCAGACCAAATTGGAGACAAGAGTCGCACTGTCTCTGGAAGAAAGCGAACATGTTTTTCTAAAGCTGGATAACCCCTTTAAAGAGGATGTACCATCAGGTACATCCTCTTTAATCTGACCCGGGGATAGAACGGCGCCATCACGTGGAAGCTGGTGCCGTGGTCCGTTTTTTGAACCACGGCCCGGTTCCCGTCTACAGCATTGTTCTATCAACGGGTCCTGGGCCGGAGCTGAAGCACAGGAGGCGGGTGGTCCGCCCCCAGTGGGAGGGAATTCTCTTCCCTCTATGACGCGGCTCCATTAGAATCAATGTAGCCGTGTCATACAGGGGCGGGGGATTCCTCCCACTGGGGACGGGCCAGTCCGCCTCCTGTGCTTCAACTCCGGCGCGGGACCCATTGATAGAACTGCGCCGTACACGGAAACCGGGCCACCATTCAAAAACGGACTGCGACACCGGCTTCCCCGTGACGGCGCTGTTCTATCCCTGGGTCAGATTAAAGAGGATCCTCTTTAAGTTATGTTGACTTCAATATTTTTGGATGGCGATACAAAGTATTTAGTGACAACTCACCATTAGATGTTACTGGCCAATTGAAATATTAGTCTTGCATGATTATCTGACAATAGGACAAGAGGGTCATTTAGCAGAGCTCTTACATCAGAGATACTTTCAGAACCAAATGGTAAAACCCACCACACAGACTGGACATACACAGCACTTAGCAGCCATGTAAACTGAACAATATCAAACCATATAAAATACTATAAACAGAATGCAACAACTTGGACAAGACAGAGACACCAGAAAACACATAGCAGCAACAATCAATCAGGCAATATCACCTGCCCTGAAAACCAAACACAACAAAAACCCGGCACGGACTCTTTACACAACTGAATAAACAGTAAAAGCAGAAGATGATATGGAAAAAGAATTAAGTTCTGCAAGATTTATAGGAAGCCAGATGAGTAAATATTCCTCCCCTGTTCATTAAACGACCCTGGTAACAAGTTACAATCAAAGGTGGGAAATGTATTGTGTCCTGCTCATTCTGGATACTTGAAGCCAGATCCAGATAACTAACTACGGATTTTTTCAGTATTGAGATTTTAACTGTTATGCGGCAGGTTCATTGGATTTCACCCCTAAACATTAAAGTGGTGAAATCTAATATGAAAATCCACAAATATAGACTTGGTGAAAACAGGTTTGTGCCACCATTACCAGTATAGGGGATAAGTGTAAACTGATGGTTTATGTGTTTGTGCATAGATCTGTTGCAGAGTTTCTTCATTGACTTCAATGGGAGGACAAAAAATCTAATAAAAAACCCAAGTCATGTTGTCAGGAGCTGGCCGTCACACTCGGCTCCCAGCACCACCAGGGCATACGGCCCTGACGGCATCCCTGGCGACCATCCCGGCTGGTTGCTAGGGACACAGAGGCATCACATTTTTTCTTGCCGCGGCCGACGCTTCACCGCCCCTGGCCATTAAGCCCAGGTGTAATGTATTGCATGTATGTATGTAATGTACCACCAGTCAGCTTTGCATAGAGGTCTGGGGCTGGGACTCCAGCCTCCATAAATATCCTCCCAGTGTGTCCTTCTTTTCCTGTGATAGAGCCTTAGTACCTGAGTGTCCCTTGACCTAGCGTTATCCTGGTTGTTGTTCCTGGTTCCCTGATTTTGGCTTTTTGACTTCCCTTTTTGACTTACGATTTTGTACCACACTGATCGTCTGTTACCAACCGTGATTTCTAACCCTGAGCTATTGTGTTAGTTCGTCCTGTCTGTGTTTTGTGTTATACCTGTGCAGGCTAGGGACTGTCGCCCAGTTATCCACTGCCACTTAGGGCAGTTGCGGTAAGCAAGCAGGGTCAGCGGGGTGGTTATCAGTGCTAGGGCCTCATCTGTATCCTGTCCTCCAAATCCCGTACCTAACACCTGTGGATTTTTTATATTATGTAGGAGAAAAAGCAGAGGAAAAACCAGGACTGATAGATTATCATAATGATTACGGGTACAACCTGCATGGCGTTTGTAAGCACCCAAGCTTTATTCTTATGAGTTTTCTCCCAGTAACATTGTTGCTCCCAATCTAAAATAATTGACAGTTTAGATTTTAATAAGTTATGGAATATGTCAGTGTCATGTAATTATATTATGTATATTTTATATACATTTCTGGACTGTTAACGCATTTCCATTCGTAGTCATATACTATGGGTTCTGTTTGTTTTTCCTCTCCTTTCTATCTGAAATCAATTGTCAGACTTCATGATTCAGTATCGTCTCTATGCGGTGAGGGAACGCAGCAATAGCTGTTTTTATTTGTATTCATTGCCTCTAATTACAGTACAATAGGTCACACCAAAATAATTGTCGGATACCTGCTGTTTGGATTAACAGGCTTGAAATTATTTAACTCAGTGTGTAATGGATCTCTCAACTAAGCAAAGGCTTCCACAGATTATTTTTCATCTCCATAACAAACAACTAATGATGAAATATTACCAGCGATAAAGTAATCTGGAGGAAAGCAGGGCCTGCAAGAGAACATCAAAGACTCTTTATGGTCAGCGGAAGGATGGAAATTTACCACCGGATGTTTCTATTATCAGATATAATATTAGTTACTCAGATATAGGATAAAGGGAAGGGTCACACAGGAGGTGCTGGTGTCGGGTGACTGGTGATGCTGAGTAAGTTGTGATCATTTATAACATTATCATGGTCATTAAATACTTAGGCTGCACTTTGAGGTTACATAAGTTATGGCTGGGGAGTTTACTGTAGAGCTTATATATGATGTATAGCTAGACTCTTGATGCTGGAAATGGGCTTCATTTGTAATTATGCTTATTCTCGGGCTTATGACTCAGACATGTATATAGAAGTTCTTGGATCCTAGTGCAAGTTTGTTACCAGGGGTCTCAGCAGTTATGGATCACTTGCACTACTCCTCATTTTGGACAAACCAAACCTTTTGGCTATGTTTCCACTGCGTACCAACAAAGGCCGTTTTTTGGTGACCGGCCATTGTTTAACACTACCTACAGCCGGAGTTAATGATCATGATCGTAGAACGTCTGTTGTTTGTACAGCATGTGAACATAGCCTTAGAACCGTTTAGGCTCCTTGTTTCAGGAGCAACTAAAAACTCTGCTCCCATATCACTACTTCCAAATACACTGTATATAATACAGGGGCTGGTCAACAGTTTGATATTGTTAGGGGCTAAACAGGTTTTGGGGTCTGGTCTAGGGTCTGGGTTTATTTTGTAGTCTGGTCTAGGGTCTGGGTTTATTTAGGGATATATATGGATTTTGATTTAATTTTGAGGTCTAGATTGGGGACTGTATCCATTTGGGGTCTTGTCTATGGTTTGGATTAATTTAGGTGTCTGCTCTACCTTGGAGTAATGTCTGAGGTCTAAATTTGCTTGGGGGTTTGAATAAAATCCAGTGAAACCTCTTTGAAAAAATCACTCAAAATACTAAAAACTGGTATATTAGTCTTGAAGAAAATGGCCTCTAGGCATAACGTATGATGGACTGACAATAACACAAAATCTGGTTAGGATAAAGAATGTAGCCTTCTCAAAGAGATGGTCTTTTGGAGAGGTTTTACTGTCATTAGTGTCTAGTCTGGGGTCTGAATTCATTTTGGGGTCTGGTCTTGGTTCTGGATAAATTTAGGGGCCTGGAATGTGGTTCAAGGTTTTTGGGGGGTCTGAACTAGAGATGAGCAAAGCTCAAGCATGCTTGAGTCCGATTGTTTGAATGCCTGTGTCTCTAGAAGTTGGATGATGCTTTAGGGAGTCTTGGAAAGCATAGATATAGCCATAGGCTATTTTCCCGGGCTCGCTAGGGTACATCCCACTTCTTCAGCCACCGGTATTCAAATGCTGAATGATCGGACTCGAGCATGCGCAAGTTGCACTCATCTCTAGTCTGAACCTTTATAAAAAAAATTAAGCAAAAAAGGGAAAATTAAAATGGCACAATGTGCGGAACTATTGCAGCAATTTTCTAGTTTCTGGTATATACCGCATTGTATTATGGCGATGTTTTTCCCTAGAATTCCTCTGTAATATAGCATATAGAAGCCAATAAAGAACACTATGGGGTGTAAAATATACACTGTTTTAAACTTCCCATAGAAACCAATGACCACACCTTTTTTATTTTACCAGAGCTGAAAGCTGAGCTGTGATTGGTTGCTAGGGGCAATTTACACCAGTGTCTATTTTACACCCTGTGATAAATCTCCCCCTATATAAATGCAAAGGTACTCCTTGGGTGAAGTATACACAAATGTGTACAGCGTTTCCCATGGGCGGTATGGACAAAATGGGGGCCCAAGTTCAACATTTGGGCCCATGAAAGCTTAGCTGCATTTATGCATTAAATTACATTATTACTTTTGTATTATATATTTTTAATTTTTCTAAATAATGCAAAACACCACTAAGTAAAAGAGAAGAAAATAATAATAGTAAAGGAAGAAAATGATACTGTACATACTGTATAAGGATCCTATTGCATGGGACGATGAAGGCCTGATCAATATGATAACCAATATGATAATCGTTAAGCAAGGGCTGCACGGACATCAATAGCGATGTCCGTGCAGTCCTTCCCAAATAGTTAACATTAGTTCCCAAATAGTATTAACATTTTGCTTAATCATCAGTCATAGAGATGCATGGTAGGCGGCTGATGATTTTACGGGTGGAAGTAAAGAAACAATCAGCCTATGATTGTTTCATCGGCTGATCGTTGTCTATATTACACAAAGTGATAATCGGCCCAATGGGATACTTATACTGTACATATTGTATTATACTGTACATCGAGGGTCATTTCTATGTTGATTTTTTTATTGGCCATGGGGTTCCATGGGGTCGGAGCATCTCTAGTTTTCAGGAATCATTTGAAATGCAACTGGTGAGTGACTGATGACTTCATGTGACAAAGTGTGACAAAGGATTTTCTGCATCCATTTACGAAATATTTCCGATCCCACGAATATTAATTAGTTAAAAAGATCAAAACATTTAGCATTGAGATCAAACATTGCCCAACCTCATCTAATCCCCTCTCTGTATAGCTGGAAAGGCATCATGTGCCATCCATCATGTCCTCCCATATCTCATCACTCTGTCATCTATCAATGTAAGTTGATTTTTCAATCCAAAACTATTTTTTCCATGCTGAGAATTTCAAACATCTACACAAAGTAGCGATGGAGTCTAAACACACAAAGAAGACCACATACCGATTCTTCTCTACTTTCATCTCAGGACATGACTGAAAGTGATGTGTTGCCGGCCAACATAATAGAAAAACAGTGACTTAAAATGATTCTCTTGTTTGGTTATCTGATCACAAAGGTGAAAAAGTTCATCGTGTATCACCTAATGGCTACTGTCAACATGTCACATAGTGGAAAACTCCATGTAAACTCTCAAGAAGAACCTTGTGGTCTTTGGTCTTCTTTGAAAATAAAACATTTTGAAAGTCGAAGAAGTAGAAAAAAAAATTCTCAAGGGAATATCGGGTAGCTTTAATCGGTATCAAGCTAATATGTGAAAGAGAGGGCAGTATATTCAGAAGCTATAGCTGGAGACGTAGGGGAGTGATTAATCGCCTTCATCCACATGTCTTGTTCATTTAAGCATTTGCGAGACAGGCGTCCAGAATGCCCATCACGGCTAAATGTCAGCAGCTCCTTCTCTTTCCAGTTACAGATGAATTGTTAGTTAGAGATATTTCATCCTGTAATTCCCAATGCTTGAACCAGAGCATGCATCCCACCAAGGTTATGTTCTGATCATTCATCTGATGTCCCAATGTCCTCCTCAAATATCTCTTTAGCCTCACTTCTCAACTTTCAAGCAAGGTTCAAATGGCTGTCCACTTTCCCTTCATCCTCAGGTCCAAGACCTTCATTAGACAAGTCAGTTGATTGATGAGACTTAGTAAGCGCCGGGTATAGAAAACTAGGGCAGGACAGTTTACATGCCATTTAGACGACTCAAGCTTCTCGGTAAAGGATGTTAGGATGGCTTCTTGCTATCTTAGAGTATTTCAAACACTAAAAACTAAGTCATTGGGATTTAGGGCAGTTGTTCGAGTCACATTAAGAAATATTTACTGACATAGTTCTGTATGGCCATTCAAGTAATTTCATCGCTTAGGCAGCCAATAGTTTTCAGAATAATTCCAGTTAGACAGAGAAACCAAATGCACCATGAAAAATATTTCTGAATAAATATCAGAAGAGACAGAGAAGATTGATACCTAATGTAAGACAAGCGGGTTTAGTAAAACCTCCCACAGGTGGTGTAGCGTTACGTTTAATCCAGTGAACAATACATTATTATTTGTTACTGGAAGAAGGATAATGATAATGATTATCTGCTGAGAGAACCTAATAAACGTGTCCAATAAATCCTGAAATGATGGCACACCAAGTCAATGGTCGGAAAGAATCCTTTTCTGCAGAAACACTTCATGTAGGACATATATATACTGTACTATGTGTTAGCTTCGGCCTAATCTACTGCAAGGAATTCGGTAAATAAGATACAGTCTATTCAGAAGCATGACTATAGGAGGTGAATAATAATATATTTTACAAAGGGGGCAATTCCACAGGCAGTGATACCAAATATGTTTATTTATTTGTTTTTATGTTTTTTATTTTAAAAGGGGGGCAATTAGAATTTTTATTAGAAGAGGAGCTTTTTTAATATTATTTTTTTTAAACATTTTATTTTTACTTTTTAAGTATCCCTCCATGACTTTTTTAAGCAATCATTACATTACTTACAGTATATTGATCAATGCTATGCTATTACACTGCATTTATCAGTTACATTGGTGCCCTGCTAATACCCACAGCAGATCTCACCATAACAGGCACGGAGGCCTTCACAAGGCCTCTGCCTACCATGGCAACTGATTAGTATTCTCCAGTCATGTAATTGTGAAGTGCTGCGGAATCTGTTGGCGCTACATAAATAAACATTAGAATTATTATTATTGTTATTATGATTGCAGGGCTGCTGATTGGACAGCTGAGGCACCGCTCCTCTGACTGAACCTTTTAAATGCCACACTGTTGCTATTGAGCATAGCATTTAGAGGGTTAAATGGATGATATCACTGTAATTGCTACTGTTGGCCATAGATGGTGAGTGTTGTGTGCTGATAGCATTTGACGCTTCCTGTGTTTGAAACGCGATCAGCTCCTGAGCTAACTTCATAGTATATTAGCACCAGGATGCTGCGCATGTACACATATGGCATCCATAGTACATGGATAAAAGGACAAGTCTGGCCATAACAAATTGTTGTCAGACGGCAGGGGCACGGAAGAAAATGAGCATGATTGATTTCTTACCTCTCCCCATGCCCGGCTTCGGGACCCCTGCCAGAAGGCATTTTCACCCAAGTTGTGATGACGTCACCACTCGGTAAAAAATGCCCGCCCGGCTGATGGACAACCCGCTTAGACAATCGGGGACTAGAGCGGTGTTACACCCCAGTCACTGACTGATTGAGCGAGCTGTCAATCAGCTGGACATCAGCAGCACAGGAGATCCCGGAGCCTAGTGGGGGTCCCGGAGCTGGTCAGATGGCAGATAGCCGGCACAAGGAGAAATAAGTTAGTGCTGTTTGTTGTTTTTTCCGAGTGCCCTGCCATTTAGTCATGTAGTCACATATATTTGGGGAAACATTGCATTCTAGAATTCATAAGATAAAAGCTTGGTTGATATTGTTTGGTTTTCAACATAACGCTTCAACATTAAAATAAATCTTTTGTATAGCTATAGATATTTTTCATCTGTATTCTTTATGCATTGACATTAAATTAACATTATAATTTAGACAGTAGAAACTAGACCTGGTTCCCTGTCCAGTATGTCTCTTTAACGCAGGAGACAACGTCCTTTGAGTTATGTAGATTGCGACGGTAAAATAAATAGGGTATCAATCACTTCAAAGACTAATGCATTTACCATAAGACCTTAAATCTTCATGCTTAGATGCTCAGCTATAAATGATAGTAGAGAATTGCTGATACACACAAAAAACTAAGACTTGGAGATTTCACCTAAAGACATCATTTCTTTTAGGATAAAATATATAACTATAAAAATTATGGAGTAAATCTATAGGATATTTAAACTTACATTGACAACAATATCAAGTGTCATGGTGAAAGCTACATGTGTAAAGATACCTATGTGTTTTATGAATGTTATGGACATATTGTTTAGTCACTGTCCTTACTTATATCTATGTACACAGACACCATACTTATAGCTCCTTACTAAAACTAATAAAGTTAGACTAAAGTTGGGCTACGTATACCTATGAACTAAACTGACAGCATTTTTTAATCATTATAAGGCTATGTTCACATTACGTGAACACCCTGGCCAGAGCATATACGATGTATGTACGCTCCGGCCGGGATGCCATTGAAAGTAAGGCTGTTACACACCTCAAAACTACGGCCATAGTTTTACGTAGTGTGAACATAGCCTAAAACTTTTTAAATCAAATCTCAAGGGCCTTGCCACAACCTGAATACAGGAGCCTTTCCAGGCATCCTCCACTGAGAATGTACAGGTGCTGAGTAGAGATAAGCAAACTTGCCGAAACTTCAGGCTCCCATGAACTTGAATGATCAGCATTTGAATCCTGTTGCCTGTAGAAGGTGGATGCAGTCCAAGGACTGCTTGGAAAATATGGATACATAGGCTTTATCCATGTTTTCCAGACAGTCCTTGCCGATTTTTCAGGTTCATGCAAACCTGAGCTTTCGGCAGGTTTGCTTATCTCTAGTGCTACACATTATACTGCAGGTATAAAGTTGATTTTGCCGTTTTCTAAGATCTACATTTACAGTTTTTTTTACATAGGAGTACCGTCATGTCTGTCGCTGTTCAGACCTCTGCATGGTCCTCTGCCTGTAAATTAAAGCAGAGACTGCGCTTTTGCCCATGATTTAGCACCTGAATTGTTTGTTTCTTTGGCACCAGTCTGAACTCTGTCTTATTCCAGCACTTGCTGAGAGGTGATTGAAAGGTTACCCCACATCCATCTGGGGTTCTGCTAGCCTAGTGCTGGGCTGGGTAGTGATGGACAGTTCCCTTCAAAACTCATCTCTGTTCCTTGTCAGTCTTTGCTCTATGTGGTCTGGTTGTCTGAGGGCTGGTTCAATCAATCTCTGGTCCTGGATTCCGACATCTCATAAGAAGTCCACTTGTGCTCAGGGACCTTGCTTGGGATAGTCTCTTGTAGCTTGAGCTGGCATTTTAATTGGATTAAATTACTTGCAATTCTGACCTCTTTGCCTTTCCTCCAGACCTCTGTTTTGCCTGATGTCTTTGTACTGTTCTGCTATCTCCAGTTTCACCTGTATCTGGCTGACTATTCTTATTGTGTTTGTCCATTATGTCTACCTCTGTGTTTCACCTTACCCAGTGTAGGGACCGATATACAGTGATATCCAATAACTCACAGGTAATGTTTCCAGTAAATGGAGTTGTTCTCTTTCCTTTTTCTCCAGCTTCAACGTTGACAACCATGAAGACTCCTGGCTATAACGTATGTCTGTCGAGATTGCTGCCCAGGTGTCTTTAGCTCTTCTCTTTTCCTGCATCCTTCCTATTCTCTTCTCAAACCTTTTAGCCAACTGCCCCTGGAACAGTACCTTGCTGCAAAAATAGTGACAACATCTCTTAAAAAGTGATACAAAATAGTGCACTACACTGTAATAGCAGCCATTTAGTGTCCCACAGTGTTACAGTAACTAGAGATGAGCGAACCAAAAAGTCCGACGGCATCGGCGCTCTCATCATGCCTTTGATCCTGGCCGCATACTTGCGCTCCCGCGAATATGCAGCCAGGATATTTCAGGGAATTCAACTGTGATTCTCTGGAATATCCTGACCGCATATTCCCGTGAGCGCAAGTATGCGGCTGGGATCAAAGGCATGATGAAAGAGTGCTGATGCCGTCGGACTAAAAGTCCGAGCAGTTCGCTCCATCTCTAACAGTAACCTGCACAATAATAATGCATAAAAAAATCTTAGACTTGTTACCTCCCAGGCATCCTAGATCCAACAGATTTTAAGTGCTGTTCTATTGCCCCAGGACAACTGTCACGTGGCACATTTTTTACTGTTTCTGTGTGTTCTTTCTTTGTCCCATTGGTGGCTGCCTAGCACACTTAGAAGCTGCAGGCCATATTGGCCACTAGCCAACAAGTTGCCTAGAAAAGAACCTGGCATAGGACAGTTTAAGGCAGTGATGTCATCGCAAGTGCTTGTAGGCCATCGGAGGACTATTGGATTACCTGTCATATCAAGGCTAGGTGAGTATTCATTTCATTATTATGAGAAATCTTTTTTCTTGTCACAAGGCATTAACAGGGTTATCCAGAATAGAAAAACATGGCCACTTTCTTGCAGAGACAACACCACTCTTGTCTCCAGTTTGAGGACAGCTTTCGCAACTCAGTTCCATTGAGGTGAATGGAGCTTAATTGCAAACCACACCTGACCTGGAGACAAGAGTGGTGCTTTTTCTAATGCTGGATAACCTTTTTAAGGCAGTATCACTACTTTATGAAAGACACTAATGGGACAACATTTCCAGGTGGAGATACTTTTAGGGGACAAACACACTTGCCGGATCCGCAGCGAGCCCCCTCGCTGCGTATTTGCAGTGAGACTCGCTGCGGATCCCGGCCCTATTCTTTCAATGTTAGACAAAATCGCAGCAGGGATGTACATGAGTTTGTCCCCAGCCCGCCCCGTTAACCCCCCGGCCGCCGGAGCGTATACTTTACCTGATCCCGGCTCTGGCTTGCTTCAGCGGTTCCCGGAGTCTTCAGCAAGCCAGAGCCGGGATCAGCCACGGCCGTCTGATCAGTTCACACTACGTACGAACTTACGTCCGGATCGTACGCGGAGCCGTAAAAAATGACCCAGACCATTGTTTGTGGACGAAAATGCCGTAACTTACGCCCATTGCTTTACATGCGGTCCCGTACGTAGTGGTGATTTCTTCATTTTTGCAGCTTTTTGTGCCGATCCAAAAGGTTCTGTGGGGTGTCCGGGGCTAGGCGAAGCTTTCCAAGTAAAAGACCGCTGTCAGATCGCTACATAGGGCGCTCGGGAAGCGTAAGTAGACTAAGGGCGTAAGTTCGCAGTCCATACATAGCCGGCCGCAAGTAGCGTAAATCTCCAGCCGGAGTTTACCGCGTATATGTCCGGCCGGACATATACGCAATGTGAACATAGCCCCAAAGTGTATGGCAAACAATTAGTCAGTGTATAAGGGATTATTACAGTTTAAAGTGATATTACAATGCATCCATTGGCCTTATATAGGTGATAAAGGGCTTATGACCCTTAGAGTCCTATTACACAGGCCTTACTGCCCAATTATCGATCTGTCTAATAGGTCCAGTAAACAAGTGCAGATCGGCGCTCATTTACTAGAATGATCGTCCGTAGTCGATCTTTGTAATAAGGCCCTAAGGGTCATATGCCCTTTATTACCTATAAAAGGCCAATGGATGCATTGTAATATTACCGGGAGCGGGAAGAGGTAAGGTATCAGGTGTTTGGGCAATCGTCAGCCATCGGCACCCAGCGATTTTAGGTTCAAACCATACCAATGATCAGCCGATGATTGTTTCATCGGCTGATCATTGTCCTACAGCGGTTCAACACTGGATTTGATAATATTAAACAGGTAAAGGCCATGTTTACACAACGTAAGTTGTGTATTAATTATGGCCGTTGTTGCCGATGTGCAACAATGGCTGTAATTAATACACAACCTATGTGCAGTGCAGTTAGAGGGAATCCCGGCCGTAGGATATACACATAGTATACGTTCGGGTCAGAATCACTAGAGCGCTGCAAAAAGACCGATATGTTAATTCAAACAATGGAGCGTGCGGTTCCAGGACCGCATGCTCCATTGTGTGCAGCAGAGAATTTGGATGCGGGCACACACTGATGCGCCTGCATCCGAATTCAGCAGCAGTGAAGATCATTCGGCCGGTACTGCAGTGCCAGTCGGGATGATCTTCAGTAACACCGGCCTTTCTGTCACCCGGCTGGGTCACAGAACGGGTGGTGTTATACGTTGTGTGATCATGGCCTAAAGGTTACAAATTATTTGAGTAGAGAAAGTTTGTTTCATATGGTTTTAGAATCCCATAGCGCTAGTCTACTCCAATCCCTGCTCTATTTTTCCTACCAAGTCTATAAATGCAGAAATAAAGGGAAAAAAAAAAAAAAAGATGTGTTCAGAAATATTATTTCCGCGTCTTGTGTCCCGGTGTAATATATCTTGGAGTCTCTGTATGATATATATATCGCCGCTCTTGTGAGCTCCCGATTCATCTAACACAATACAATAGCAAACACATTAATCTATGATCTCCACTTAACGTTATTCTACAACAAAATGACTTTAGCATATAGATTTCTGGTTTGTGTCATCCTCCTTTCCCTGCGACAAAATCGGATAAATAATTAGATAAAGTCAAGCTGGTTGCTGTCCCAAAATAATTTGGTTTACAATATCACTTCACCTCTCCCATCATTACATATTCTATTCAGCCATCATTTTGTGTCCCCTTGGTCTCTCCTTGTCTATTTGTCTTCCCTGTTCAATTCAATACTGCTTACACTTACTGTCAAATCTACAAATTAAATCATTCAGGAGCTCAGTGTGATCAAAAGAGGACTCTGCTGTCTTGTGTCAGTGGCTGATGCATTTTTAAGTAACATGTGCCTGACGTTTCATTTCTACATTGAAACATCCGCCATTGCTCTGCCACATGCTGTGAAGTTGATTTATGAACAGACCAAGATGCCAGTGTATTAGGCTGCAGATCCCCCCCGTTGTTCAATTGAGGCTCTATTTAAAAATCAATGGCTAAACTGCTGCTGTTTCACATGCGTGCCATAGCCTGATAATAGCAAGTCGGGAAGGGTAGGAAAGCTGTAACCAACCCCAATGTCCTTGAGGAGATGGAAAATTGTATATTCTGTTCAGAGTGAAGGACACTGAGATGATGCGACGCATCTTAAGGCCCTATTACACAAAGGGATTATCGGCCGTATTTATCCGATCGGTTGCTACGGACGATAATTGCTTTGTGCTTTGCACAATGTCAGCTGATCGTTGTCTTTCAACAGGCTGAAATGCCAATGATCAGCCTGGCAGCGATTTGCTACCATCGCTTTGTGTAATAGGAGAGGTGGCAGCAGACCGCCGCTGTCTCCTATGGGCTGCCCGGACAACCTGACGATCGCCTGCTCTCCACATCGCCCCGTGTAATAAGGGCTTTAGGGTCCTATTACACAAAGAGATTTTTAACTATAAATAATTGCAAACGAGATTGCTTATCGTTAACCTAAAATCTTCACCATATCACACAGAATGATAGTTGTTAGGGTCCATTTACGCAGAAAAAATTATCTGACATTATCTGCCAAAGATTTGAAGCCAAAGCCAGAAATGGATTTGAAAAGAGGAGAAATCTCAGGCTTTCCTTTATGACCTGATCTCTGTTTATAGTCTGTTCCTGACTTTGGCTTCAAATCTTTGGCAGATAATCTGTCAGATAATCTTTCTGTGTAAATGGACCCTAATAGTGCGTTAACACAGAGAGATTTATCTGACAATTTTTTAAAGCCAAAGCCAGGAACAGACTATACAAAGAGAACATGTCAAAAAGGAAAGACTGAGATTTCTCTACTTCTCAAATCCATTCCTGGCTTTGGCTTTCAAAATCTGTCAGATAAATCTGTCTGTGTAAACACACCATTAGTTAGGATCGTTACAACAATCGTTTGCTCAGATCATTTAATCCATCTGATCCCAACAAAAGAAGGAACGATTAGTGGACGAATGCGGAACGACAGCGAACGAATGTGGAATAACAGTGAACCATTAGCGAACGATTAACAATGTTTTTAGGGTCAGATCTAAATGAATGATCAACGACACACGAACGATTATTCGATTGTTACCTGCAATTACACAAAACGGTTATCACTTAAATTCGAACAATATAACGATTTTCCACACCATAATCGTCCTGTGTAATAGGGCCCTTAGGCTGCCTTTAAACGGAGAGATTTATCTGACAGATTTTTGAAGACAAAGCCAGGAACAGACTATAAACAGAAAACAGACCATATAGGAAAGACTGAGAATTCTCCTCTTTTCAAATCCATTCCTGGCTTTGGCTTCAAAAATATGTCAGATTAATTTCTCTGTGTAAACGCACCCTAAGGGTGAGATGTAAATCAACGATCAACAACACACAAACGATTACTCGATTGTGGCCTGCAATTATACGGAACAATTATCGTTTCAATTCGAACGATATAACGATTTTCCGCACGATAATCATCCCTTGTAATAGGGTCCATACTGCACACAAGTTGGTGGTGGACAAACTTTATGGGGGAGATTTATCAAACATGGTGTAAAGTGAAACTGGCCCAGTTGCCCCTAGCAACCAATCAGATTCCACCTTTCATTCCTCACAGAATGAAAGGTGGAATCTGATTGGTTGCTAGGGGCAACTGGGACAGTTTCACTTTACACCATGTTTGATAAATCTCCCCCTATGACCGGTAAATGTATTTATTTATGTCTCATTGTCTATACGGCAGTGACAAATTATACAGCGCTATACAGATATTGTTATACTGACTCCACAATCTAATTTTACACATACACACATAGAAAGTTGTCTTACCTATTAGTATGTGTGGATAAAAAGCCACATTTACATACAGAGAATGTACAAACTCCATACGCACATTTGGCCTTGGCAGGATTTGGTGCTGGCTATTGGGTCACCAGAAAAACACGCTTTACAAGGATTTTCCGCCAAATAATTTTAATGTCAAATCTATTGAATTGAACCTGTGGCCATTTAGCTGTTGCAAAACTATAATTCCCTACTGGGATTTGTAGTTTTGCAACAACTGGAGGGTCCCAGGTTTCCCATTACTGGATTAGACAGGATTGGTGTGGCCTAGTAATGGTCATCAGACTCTCCAACAAATTATTTTACAGAGGTGGAGCTCCATGTATATTACACAATACGGGCAATAGGGTAAATTATCTATTTAAAAACCCTGGAGCTATTTATAGCAATAAAACATTATGTGCAAGCTGTGCACCACATGTATAATGGGTTTAAGATACTTTTTGCACCTTGTCCAAGAAGAAGTGTGATTTGGGAAAAGGGACATAACTGAATGGGTGTGGGAAATGCTAAAATGTGCGCCAAAAAATCTGGCAAAATAAATATATTGCAACGACTAAGAACATCATGCGGTAGAGACTTGTTCTGCTGAAGTCAATGAAGGGCTTTTGATTTTAGCTAGATGGTTGTGGAGACAGTTTTTCCTCCCACAAAGCTCCACCTGTTTTCCGTTCATTTCTTCTTTACCTCTAATATTAGATGATATGTTTAAGCTGAGCTCTCACATTAGCATGAAGTGTTGATCGTAAAGACTGTTATTTTAGTGGTGTGATGGTTATGTGTGTCTGTGTTGTAGTTCTGTTCTGAGCTATGTAAAGGGGAACTATCAGCAGGTCTCCTTTGGAGCACTGCCGCATCATCAGGCCCGCCCCTCCATTGATAAGAATTAGAAAGGTCGGGCCGGATGATTTGGCAATGGTCCTAAGGGTGCTCCGGGTGGAGTGTACCCTAACAGTGCGGGACCGGCGTCAAGGAGAAAGGTAACACACATATCTTCCTATTCAGCATCCCCAGTGCTATAGGGGCTATCAGCAGGTTAGATTCTTCCAACCTTCTGATAGTTCCCCTTTAAATTGATTGCTGTGAACTAAGCGTCTGATATATTATGTAGCTGCAAACTCCCCACCAGTGATTGGCAACTTTCTCTCTACATACAAATTAAATTTACAGGCAGCTCAGCCCCAACTCTCAGCTTACCATCTTCTAGCTCCCCACCTTTCATATCACCTACTTTGAGCTCACTGAATAGTGTCAGCTCACTGCCTACTCTCACCTCACCCGTTATTGTCAGCTAATCCCTAGTCTAAACTCATCTCTCTCTCTCTGTTTACCATCTACCTTCAGCTCAACATCTTCTCTCAGCTCACCATCTAGCCTGTATTTACAGCTACTCTTAGATTGCCGACCACTATTAGTTCACCATCTACTCTTAGCCAACCCCCTACTGTCAGCCCACCATCTAGTCTAACCTTACCATCTACTCTCAGCCAACCCTCTACTCCCAGCCCATCACCTACTGTCAGCTCACCATCTACTCTCAGCTTACCATCTACTCTCAGCTTACCATCTACACTCAGCTTACTATCTACTCTCAGCTTACCATCTACTCTCATCTTACCATCTACACTCAGCTTACCATCTACTCTAAGCTTACCATCTACACTCATCTTACCATCTACTCTCATCTTACCATCTACACTCAGCTTACCATCTACTCTAAGCTTACCACCTACACTCATCTTACTATCTACTCTCAGCTTACCATCTACTCTAATCTTACCATCTACACTCAGCTTACCATCTACTCTCAGCTTACCATCTACTCTTAGCCAACCTCCTACTGTCAGCCCACCATCTAGTCTAACCTTACCATCTACTCTCAGCCAACCCTCTACTCCCAGCCCATCACGTACTGTCAGCTCACCATCTACTCTCAGCTTACCTAATACTCTCAGCTTACCATCTACACTCAGCTTACCATCTACTCTCAGCTTACCATCTACACTCAGCTTACCATCTACTCTCATCTTACCATCTACTCTCAGCTTACCATCTACACTCAGCTTACCATCTACTCTCATCTTACCATCTACTCTCATCTTATGATCTACACTCAGCTTACCATCTACTCTCAGCTTACCAACTACACTCAGCTTACCATCTACACTCATCTTACCATCTACTCTCAGCTTACCATCTTCACTCAGCTTACCATCTACACTCAGCTTACCATCTACTCTCAGCTTACCATCTACTCTCAGTTTTCCATCTAATCTTAGCTTACCATCTACTGTGTACTTACAGCTACTCTTAGATTACCGACTACTGTTCGTTTAACATCTACTCTTAGCCAAACCCCTACTGTCAGTCCACCATCTAGTCTCACCTTACCATCTACTCTAAGCCAACCCTCTACTCCCAGCCCATCACCTACTGTCAGCTCACCATCTACTCTCAGTTTACCATCTACTCTCAGCTTACCCACCACTCTCAGTTTACCATCTACTCTCAGTTTACCATCTACTCTCAGCTTATCATACACTTTCTGCTCTCCTGCTACTATCTGTTACATGTCTGCACCCCCAAGTCAGCCTAAAAAAAATTACCTCTGTGCTTTGAGTTTTTTCAGCATGCACATCTATTACATACAATAATATTAATCCATTCGGTAAGACCCATCTTTGCTGATAATAAGTAGAAGTGAAACCTTTCATTTCCATGTATGATTTTTTTGACAGGTTTTAAACTATATTTTTAGGATTTTTTTCGTCAATTAGGTCATTTACATGGACAATTATCATTAGCAATGCTCATAATCATTCAGACCTTAATGATAATAGTTTTGGCTAGTGTATGTTTTTTGTTTTTTTTTGCCTAATAAACTAGCAAAACTAACAAATTACTGATTTTTGGTTCCAATTCAAGTTTTTGTGTATCAAACTTTCGGAGACACAGTGCAACAATTACAATACCCGATCCTGTTTAAATGCACCAATTTATCATTGCTATTATTAAAACCAAAAGTTGGAACAGGTCCCAACAGAGAGCAGACATAAAACCTGTTCTCGGAACCCATCTCCCTTTCTTGGGATCTGTTCCCATCAAACATTAAATGCGTCCAAGTTTATGATATTGTCAAATTATATCACATTGGCATCTACTGTAAGTTCTTTTGAGAATCCATACACACTGTGCTTTCAGATCACTTTCCCGGTACTGGCTGTGATATAGCACAGTTGTTGGTCACCTTACGTTTGCTCCCTGTTTAATACGATTCCATTGTCTTCTTGAAGGTCTTCTAACTTCTTGTGTCAGCCTAAATTGAATGCGATAATACTCTTATAATTAAATAACTTGGGACAGTAGCCTGGTGGCATGTGACAGCTTTGTAGGCTGGAATTACTATAGATCGTGACATAGCTGTGACCTGAATACAGAGAGCAAGAACATTGTTGGAAGACTGAAATCCCAGAGGCTGTGTGCACATGTACATGCGTCAGATCAGAAATCTTTGACATGAACAATGCTGTTGTAGTCTTTGCCCCTCTTATGATGTTTATAAGTGCACATTTGAGGTTTTTTTTTTTTTTTGTACTGGTAGATGCTGATCTTAAATAACTATTTAGCATTGAATGAGACATTTTATTGTGATGAAATATAGACAATCCATAAATTGTTTCTTGATTTGTTCATCAGAGTTCAGAACATAGTTTAAGTATGTATAGTCACTCCCAGTCCTCTTGCCACTCGTTTCCTAAATGGGAAATTCTTAAGAAAATGCAAGCCGCTGGGGTTCCTCCAGCCTGTAGAGAGGAGTACTGCAATGAATGGATACTGGTAAAGTCCATTTAGGTTATTATTATATTAATAATAATTTTATCTTTATTTTATTAGGCTATGATGACTACTCTAAGCTTAAGATTTCATAGGCAAGTAGGAATAGCCATCATGTTAGGAATGTACAACCAGGGGGAATGGAGCATGTTAGTTATGAGGAAAGATTAAAAGAATTAAATTTGTTTAGTCTGGAGAAGAGACGTTAAAGGGGCGATATGATTAACTTATTTAAATATATAAATGGCCCCTAGAAGAGATATGGGGAAAAGATGTTCCAGGTAAAACCCCCTCAAAGGACAAGGGGGCACTGCCTCCAACTGGAGAAAAAAAGGTTCAATCTCCGGAGGCGACAAGCCTTCTTTACCATGAGAACTGTGAATCTGTGGAACAGTCTACCACAGGATCTGGTCACAGCAAAAACAGTAGAGGGCTTCAAAACCGGCCTAGACAAGTTCTTAGACCAAAATAATATAAATGCATATGTATAGAACCTATCACCCCTCCTCCTTCCCTGTATCCATCCCCTCCTTGTATATTCCCCTTCCCTGTATCCATCCCCTCCTTGGTTGAACTTGATGGACATGTGTCTTTTTTCAACCGTATTAACTATGTAACTATGTAACTATGTAACCAGGATAAATAGGTAGAGAAGAAACGATAGTGAGCCCTAGTGCTAGACTACCCCCATAAGCTGTCCCTACCTACTTGCCATTCGAACCCTAGGTAGTAGGTGACAACTGGTTGATGTTCCCTTCCTATGCTAAGTGCACACAGAAAAAAAAAAAAAAAACAGACAACGAAGAATGGTTTTACAGAAGTGGGTCCCAAAGCCGAGAGGGAAAATATAGTACAAAATCAACAGAGAAACAGAAGGGCAGAGAAGGGCAGGCAAGAGCTCAGATCTAAAATATATATCTGAGTAGATGCCAGCCAAATCCAAAACAGACTTATAGCGAGCCCTGAGCAGAGGTCCAGTGGTATTCTTATGGGATGTCAGAGTCCAGGTCCAGGGTGTGATTGGATCGGCCCTCTGACATCCAGACCACACAGATCAGAGACTGGTATGAAAGGAGTATGAGTGGTGAAGGAACTGTCAGTCACAACAATAAGCATGTTAGTGGCTTCCTTTTGGTATATACACTACCTTTCAAAAGTTTGGGGTCACCCAAACAATTTTGTGTTTTCCATGAAAAGTCACACTTATTCACCACCATACGTTGTGAAATGAATAGAAAATAGAGTCAAGACATTGACAAGGTTAGAAATAATGATTTGTATTTGAAATAACATTGTTTTTACATCAAACTTTGCTTTCATCAAAGAATCCTCCTTTTGCAGCAATTCCAGCATTGCACACCTTTGGCATTCTAGCTATTAATCTGTTGATGTAAGCTGGAGAAATTGCACCCCACGCTTCTAGAAGCAGCTCTCACAAGTTGGATTGGTTGGATGGGCACTTCTGGCGTACCATACGGTCAAGCTGCTCCCACAACAGCTCAATGGGGTTCAGATCTGGTGACTGCGCTGGCCACTCCATTACCTATGATAGAATACCAGCTGCTGCTTCTGCTGTAAATAGTTCTTGCACAATTTGGAGGTGTGTTTAGGGTCATTGTCCTGTTGTGGGATGAAATTGGCTCCAATCAAGCGCTGTCCACTGGGTATGGCATGGCGTTGCAAAATTGAGTGATAGCCTTCCTTATTCAGAATCCCTTTTACCCTGTACAAATCTCCCACCTTACGAGCACCAAAGCAACCCCAGACCATCACATTACCTCCACCATGCTTAACAGATGGCGTCAGGCATTCTTCCAGCATCTTTTTATTTGTTCTGCATCTCACAAACGTTCTTCTTTGTGATCCAAACACCTCAAACTTGGATTCATCCGTCCACAACACTTTTTTCCAGTCTTCCTCTGTCCAATGTCTGGGTTCTTTTGCCCATCTTAATCTTTTTCTTTTATTGGCCAGTCTCAGATATGGCTTTTTCTTTGCCACTCTGCCCTGAAGGCCAAAATCCCGCAGCCGCCTCTTCACTGTAGATGGTGACACTGGTGTTTTGTGGGTACTATTTAATGAAGATGCCAGTTGGGGACCTGTGAGGCGTCTGTTTCTCAAACTAGAGACTCTAATGTGCTTATCTTCTTGCTTAGTTGTGCAATGCGGCCTCCCACTTCTTTTTCTACTCTGGTTAGAGCCTGTTTGTGCTGTCCTCTAAAGGGAGTAGTACACACCGTAGTAGGAAATCTTCAATTTCTTAGCAATTTCTTGCATGGAATAGCCTTCATTTCTAAGAACAAGAATAGACTGTCGAGTTTCAGATGAAAGTTCTCTTTTTCTGGCCATTTTGAGCATTTAATTGATCCCACAAATGTGATGCTCCAGAAACACAATCTGCTCAAAGGAAGGTCAGTTTTGTAGCTTCTGTAACGAGCTAGACTGTTTTCAGATGTGTGAACATGATTGCACAAGGGTTTTCTAATCATCAATTAGCCTTCTGAGCCAATGAGCAAACACATTGTACCATTAGAACACTGGAGTGATAGTTGCTGGAAATGGGCCTCTATACACCTATGTAGATATTGCACCAAAAACCAGACATTTGAAGCTAGAATAATCATTTACCACATTAGCAATGTACGGTATAGAGTGTATTTGTTTAAAGTTAGGACTAGTTTAAAGTTATCTTCATTGAAAAGTACAGTGCTTTTCCTTCAAAAATAAGGACATTTCAATGTGACCCCAAACTTTTGAATGGTAGTGTATATACAAAGTATTAGACATTGGGAATTATATGGAACCATTTCTTCCCTAGGTACCGCAAGTGATGCAGCTCTTCTGTGGGAATGTGCCAAACATCCTAGCTGGCAATTCCAAATGGAGATGCTTTGACCCTGTCATCTAGGGTCTGTCCCGTCTTGCTCAGTGATTGGCTGAGTGGTCTGTCACTTCAGTGGCAGCTGCAGTAAGATAGGAAAAGGCAGCAGGACACCACGGAGAGTGTAGCGGTAAGTATAATGTTTATTATTTGCTATATAAAGCGAGTGCTGCACAGACATTGCCAATGGTGCCAATGCAGTTCTTGCCGCACGATTTTCCAGCCATGTAATAGACTCTGTAAGTGAACGCAAATCTAGCAGATCAATGCTTATTTACAATAATCATTGGCCCATGTAATAAAGCTTTAAAGGCCCTATTACATTAAATGATTACCGGCATTACTTGACCAATAACCAACTGTTCAGACCGATAATATTGTTTCATGTATTAGTAAATGTTGAAAGGGAATGACAACATGCATGATGCTGACTTCAATGGACTATCCTAACGATCTAAAGATCGTTCAGGTAGGTCCTCCCGCTGGGGAGCACAGGCAGCAAATGGAGAGCAAGGGGGAAGTGTGCACTGAGCTGACAGGTCAGCGATCGCTTCCCCCAGAACATTAGGCCATTTAATACAGCATTTACCCTATCCTGGTCCGCTCACATTATCAGGGAAAAGGCAACAAATATCAATAGCCAAACCACCATTATGACCCATATGATACCCCAAGAAGACAACGCCCCTCTACCTCATCTTTACCCATTCGGTTCGGCACTTGTCAAAGTTGTTCAGATTATTACACGTGACCTTTTTTCCTGCTTCAAACTTCAAGAACTAACTGTTGACTGGCTGCCTAATATATCCCATCCCTTTGATAGTTGTCATTATACCAAAATAATCAATGTTATTCACTTCACCTGGGCTGGCCTTAATATTATGGCTGATCAGCGTACGACAGGAGAGCTGGCAGGTAAGTGCAGGACATAAAGCATAATGTGCACATCATGAACACAGTATGGGACAAAATATGGATACAGCATAAACACTGCATCGGAAAAATGGAAATGAGTTTATTGTCTTCCATAGGCCAGCCAAAGTCTCGCTGAGATGACATACTAAAAACTGCATCACAGTAATTTTTCATTGTTGATGCTCCAATATGTAATATGAATGCACTGAAGGCCTCACAAACATGAGGAATGAGCGCTCGGTAAGCCACTTGCTGAAATGCTTTTCACCTTGAAGATGTTAATAGCCCTATTAACACTCTGGTCACATTTATGTGTCAAGTGAGTGTCCTTCAATACCTTGTCATACCACATCGAGACCTCATCTACTATGCTAAATAAGTAAATCAATATTGCCACCAGGCTAATGATATTAAATGCATAATACTAGTCACTAGAAACATCAAAGAACTGGTAATACAGTTATAGGGGGTGAATGGGAACTAAAAAGGGGTTGCCCAGAGGCTAGAAATGGTGTTACCGTTTCTTTCCCCTGGTACTCCACTTCTGTCTTACCCTTGGAAGTAAACTTTCTGAGGTGATGGGAGATACCATATCACGATCGCCGCATATTGGCAAAACCACAGCCACCTACAATGTCCAATAGCCGTACAATGTTGTTGCAATATCATGCGGCCACTGACCATCACATGAGGGTGCTGTTTTGCTCATATGCAACGATTGCAAAATGTTTCTGCCCCCTCTCCTATTGAAAGGTATTGCACTCCCTTAACAACCCCTTAAAAGTGGCCCTGGAAAAAATGTAGAAGGGGCCCAAAATTGTAGGTGGGTCCAGTGTGACTGTGGTCCCAGCACTCTTCAAGTTATTGACCATGTCCTTCTAAGTAGTTCTTAGCTGATTCCTGACCTTTTTCAGATTCATCAACCCCATGAGGCGAGATCTTGCATGGAGCCTGAGATTGAGAAAGATTAACAGTCATCTTGTGTTTCTTCCATTTTCCAATAGTTGCACCAACAGTTATTGCCTTCTCACCATGATGCTGGCCTATTGTCCTGTAGTCCATCTCAACCTTGTGCAGGTCTACAATTTTATCCTTGTTGTCTTTAGACAGGTCTTTGGTCTTGGCCATGGTGAAGAGGTTAAAAGGTTGGGTCTGGCATGGCAGCAGGCAGAGCCAATACAAATAATTGAAGCTCAGCAAAGCATTAACCCACTCACTGTTTGGCTCTCATGTTATGTACATACCCAGGTGTTCTAATGAGCAACCTGGTGACATCCAACTTTGTCCTCAAAGGGTTATCAGCAACCTATAAATTCTTTTTTAATGCTGCAATACCACTTAAGGCTATATTCAAACTGCGTATGAGTCCGGCCGCATTTCGTTCGCCACCGTACATGTGCGGCTGAAACGACGGGCGTGGGAAAAATCGTCATGCGGCCGGATGCGTACGAACCGCGAACATACGCCCGTAGTACAGTTGTGCTTCCCTAGCTTGTTTCAAAGCGATCTGAGGCAGGTCATTTACTTGGAAATCTTCGCCCAGCCCAATAAAACTCACAGAACCTTTTGGATCAAAAAATTAAGTTCAATTTGGCTGAAATAAGTACTCCGTACGGGACCGCATGGAAATCCACGGCCGTGAGTTGGAACATTTCCGTCCTCAAACAATGGTCTTGTTCATTTTTCACGGCGTTGCATATGATCCGGCCGTAAGCTCATACGTAGTGTGCATTGTGCGGGCGTATATCGTATACTTTCAAGCGAACGCATCAACCTCAAAACTACGTTCGTATATTCGCGGTTCACACTACGGCCGGACTCATACGCAGTGTGAACATAGCCTTAAGTTGTATATATATATATATATATATATATATATATATATATATATATATATAATAGTGGAAGCCAATGGCTGATCAAATAATGTTATATTTACTAAAGGTTATATGCTTGCATAGTATAAATTTGGATTCAAAAGAAGATAGAAAAAAAAAGACAGAGATAACGTCACTCCGCCTTAAAATACAATAAAACAGATCTGTTTAATGGATGCCATCTGTATGCCTTTTTTGATAGATCTGTCAAAAAAAATATACAGTTGACATACAATGCATGACATTTTGGCAGTATAGTTAAGCTATCTTCACACAGCCGTCTTATGGCTCCATGTCAGAGCCATATATTCATTGTCAAAAATGGGAATGGATCCCATCGGGGAATGTAGAACATTTCACAAAGGGTTTAACTTTCCTTTTACAGGATCTGATTAATTTTTTACACTAAAGGAAATTTTCCCAGTGATTTTTATTGTAGAAAGTAATTGCATAAATGCAGTAGAAATCTGTAGATGTGCTAAGTTAATATAATATGACATCTAAAAGTATAAAAAAAATATATTAGAATATATATTCATATGGATGGAAATTCCAGCCACTGTGTCTTTAAATTCCTCAACAGCCACGGGGTCACAGTTTGCTCATGCCTGTTATGTGCAATGTCTAGTAATTCACCAAACAACTCTTTGCTGCCAAAATACACGTACCGAGGATAACTAATTGGTCACAAGAAAAAACAGATGAAAAGTATTTTTTTTTTCTAATTATGGTAAAATGATCGTATTTAAAGGGGTTGTTCACCAATTTTTTTTTCTTTCAAATCAACTGGTGCCATAAAGTGCCAGAGATTTGTAATTCACTTCTATTAAAAAATCTTAAGTCTTCCAGTACTTATCAGCTGCTGTGTGTCCTGCAGGAAGTGGTGTTTTATTTCCTGTCTGACACAGTGCTCTCTGTTGCCTTCTCTGTCCATGTCAGGAACTGTCCAGAGCAGCAGCAAATCCCCATAGTAAACCTTTCCTGCTCTCCAGACTGGAAATAATACAACTTCCTGTTGGGCATACAGCAGCTGATAAGTACTGGAAGGATTGAGATTTTTTAATAGGAGTAAATTACAAATCTCTGGCACTTTATGGCAGCAGTTCATTTGAAAGAAAAAAAATGTTGGTGAACAACCCCTTTAAGTACCAATTTTCCTTAGAACAGACATAGAATATGTTACAAGTCTTTACTGCAGCAAGGAGTTGCCAACACAGTAAGGCCAACACAGTAACTCTGCCCCTTCTTTCTTATTTTGGAGTGGAACAGACCTGTACCCACTCTTGGTTTTCAATCAACATAATTGCCAAAGTACTTAATGAGAACCCAGTGTTATATGGTCACTGTCATTTAAAACAATTTCCCTCCATGTTATATGTTATAGTCTATTTGATAACATATTTGTAACTCTTTTCATTCAATAAAAATGATTCCATACCTCAGAAAAACTGTTTTACAATTTTGTGTTGCTAGGGAAAATCTGTCTCTAGTAACAGCTACATCAAGACAGAACACAGGAAAAGTTTGTTAGACTTAGTGTTATGTGCTATGTATATAAAAAAAGCCTTAGGGCCTTATTATACAGAGCGATAATCATCCAGATCAGGCCCATTTGGCCAATTTCTGCTCAGTGTAATTGGAAAAAATGATCAGCCAATGAAACTGGCTGAGAAAGGACCAAGGCCAGTGATTGGCTAAGCGGCCTGTCAGTGCAAAGACCAGAACAGAAGGGAACAGAAGGCAGAGCTGCAGCTACAGAGACCTGCAAGGCCCGAGGACACTGGGGAATGTAGTAAAGTAAGTAAATACTTTGTTGGTTTACACTAAGGCCAAGGGCTGCACAGACATCACTAACGATATCTGTACAGCCCTTGCTGCCTGATAGTTGTCCCATGTAATTGCTCAGTAAACGAGCACCGATCTAGCAGATTGGCGATTGTTTAAAAATTATAATCGGACACTTTATGGTGTAATAAGACCCTAGACCTTCTGGCATTACAAAGAAGCTACTATGTTGCAGATAAAGCCAGTCAGGGACTTGTTTACATCAGCTGTCTCAGGAGGGAGGGGGAGGAGGGAGAGACAAAGAAAAAAGCTCACACACAGATTTTTGTGTTTTCAGCAGAAAGCAGCAGCTCAGAACTGGGAGAAGGAGACTGATTAGATAATAACAAGTATTGGATGAATTATTAGTCTCACCATGGGCAGCAACATATCAAAAGTTATGCTTGAGTGGAATACCCCTTTAAATTCCTAGATCATTCCGTCCCCCTCAGTATTTGTACTAGAAATAACATGGTGTATAAGGATTGCCTGGAGTGTTCCTTTCATAATGCTATTTTTCCTAATCATCACATTGACAACAGGCCACAATACTTCAATTGAATAATGCAAATCATCCGGGTGAAATTTATATTACTCCTCGAATAGGTTGAAGAGAATTAAATCTACACATCATTGCATTTAAGCACATTGTAAAGTCCAATACACCTTTGTAGCACAGAGCATGGAGGATAAAATATAGGCTTTGTCCACACATTGCACATCGCCAGTCCGCAGGGAAGGCTGATAGAAGAGATTCACTAATTGGAAAATGATGAGATTTCACAGTGTGCAAATTCAACTCTGCCAAATACAGTCAGGCCCGGCCAAGTGACTGCAAAGTGGACAGTTGTATGGTTTAACCCTTTAAATTGCACAAAATGAAATAGAAATTGGTTACTGTCGGCTTTGTCAATGGACTGGGCCCTTTTTGTAAGAAAATAAAATGTGTCACCGCCATGTAACGGGAGTAGTGAGAAGCTGCTCCTGCAGCTGTTATTATTGGGTTTAATGGCATTGTTGAAAAGCTGGAAATAGGATTATCAACATGGGAGATAGCAGTCAGCTTGTGAACCATACTTTAGGGTCTGCCAGCACATTCCTCTTGCTGTGCGCCCTCACTCACAGGCCCGAAATCTTTCCAGAGGCAATCATTAATATGAATGCTGTTCATTGACCTTGGTTATCGTGTGGCCTAACCAGAATTTACACATTTTAAGTTCTTGCCATGTGTTTGACTGTAAAACCAAAAGAAGCAAGGATTCTTACATATTATATCTTCTTCCTCTGATGTACAAGTGCAAAACAATAGAATAAACCATAAAACATAACAGTCAATGCTCAGTTGTTTCAAGATTGCAAAACGGGTCTGTCCACGGATTCTGCATTCAAAAGAATGGAGCTGAGTTGCAATACCAACAACAACCTACAGCTTGGAGTGGCGCTTTTTTTGGAAAGCAAAAATTAGATGCTTTCTGATCCTTATAGTGGGATATATTTTCTAAAGTGGAAAAAAACATTTTACAAATAATCCAGAATTTAAAGGTGTATTCCCATCTCAAGTAATATAGTTATACTTGTAGGGCTGCTGGTGTCCTTCTGTTGTTGACAGTTCATTGTCTAGGTCACAGACCACCACTCTGTGTACTGCATATATTGCTAATATATATATATTTGTATATATATATATATATATATATATATAGAGAGAGAGAGAGAGAGAGAGAGAGAGAGAATAATGAAGATAAGGCGGCACTCCAAAATATAGTGAATAAGACAGTGAATTTATTCACCCATCATGTGCAATACAACGTTTCAGTTTCTCGATGAAACCTTTTTCAAGCAACATATGTGTTGCTTGAAAAAGGTTTCATCTAAAGGCTTCAAACAGTTGAAAGGAAGAGGGGGGCGGTGCTGGAAGCTGTATCCCTGCTGATACAATATTGATGGGCTAGCCTTCTAATTTGTAAGGCTGAAAACCCCTATAAAACTTATTTCTACTAAAAATACATGAAATGTGGCATTTTTTACAAGTAAGAAAAAAAAGTCACAGAAAGAAACACTATTAGATATGTTGGCACAATGTTAGCATTGTAATAAAAGAAACCTGAAAAATGACATAATAAGACACCATATTAGAAATGATTCCTATAAGTAGTAAGCGAGAAAATGAGGGAGTCCTGCCAAGTGTCCATGCCCCTTCTCTGCCCTCATCTTAGTGCCAACTTAGCCTTGAGCTTAAGACCTCAATGAGACAGGCCAGATGGTTGAATCAATTCGCCAGATTTGAAATCTCTAGCAAATCAAAGTGATTCACGTTTTTTGTAAGCTCAATAAAGAAATCATTTTGGAAGATTTGCTCTATGCTATGTAATCCCTATAAACTGCTATACAAGTCAATTTGTAAAAGCAGTAAGGAAACTGTCTATAGATAAGGAGCATCCAATGCAATGCATTTCCTATTACTTTTGTTCATACCTATTAAATAATTTTAGTAGTTTGGAATATTCCAGTCAGCTGGCATTGCATGAATGTACCCAATATTGAAAATTATTAAAGGCCCTATTCCACGGAACGATTATCGTCCATATTCAGCCGATATCGGCCGCTACGGACGATAATCGTCCCGTGGAATAGAGTGCAATAGAGCGACTGATATAGCAGCGATCTGCTGCCGTCACTCCGTTGAATAGGAGCATCGGCAGCAGACGCTGCTATATCCTATGGGCTGCCCGGACGATCAACGATCACCCGGGCACCCCCCCCCCCCCCCCCCGCAGCTGAGCGAGTGGGGAGCGAGGAGCAAACGTGCACTGAGAGCGCTCGTTTGCTCCTCTTAACGACCCGTGTAATAGGCCCTTAAGTTGCCTTGGACAGTGGCCTTGTATGACACGCAACTTGTCCAGTTTCAGGTTGCCAGAAAAAAATTCTTGCAAAACACAATGCAGTTATATTGCAGGGTAGCTGACAGTGGTAGTTGTAGCTGAGAGTGGTAGTTGTAGCTGGGAGTGGTAGTTATAGCTGGGAGTGGTAGTTGTAGCTGAGAGTGGTAGTTGTAGCTGGGAGTGGTAGTTATAGCTGGGAGTGGTAGTTGTAGCTGAGAGTGGTAGTTGTAGCTGGGAGTGATAGTAGTAGCTGAGAGTGGTAGTTGTAGCTGAGAGTGGTAGTTGTAGCTGGGAGTGGTAGTTGGAGTTGGGAGTGGTAGTTGTAGCTGAGAGTGGTAGTTGTAGCTGGGAGTGGTAGTTGTAGCTGAGAGTGGTAGTTGTAGCTGAGAGTGGTAGTTGTAGCTGGGAGTGGTAGTTATAGCTGGGAGTGGTAGTTGTAGTTGGGAGTGGTAGTTGTAGCTGGGAGTGATAGTAGTAGCTGGGAGTGATATTTGTAGCTGAGAGTAGTAGTTGTAGCTGAGAGTGGTAGTTGGAGTTGGGAGTGGTAGTTGTAGCTGAGAGTGGTAGTTGTAGCTGGGAGTGGTAGTTGTAGCTGAGAGTGGTAGTTGTAGCTGGGAGTGGTAGTTGTAGCTGAGAGTGATATTTGTAGCTGAGAGTGGTAGTTGGAGCTGAGAGTGGTAGTTGGAGCTGGGAGTGGTAGTTGTAGCTGAGAGTGGTAGTTGTAGCTGAGAGTGGTAGTTGTAGCTGGGAGTGATAGTTGTAGCTGGGAGTGGTAGTTGTAGCTGGGAGTGGTAGTTGTAGCTGAGAGTGGTGGTTGGAGCTGGGAGTGGTAGTTGTAGCTGAGAGTAGTAGTTGTAGCTGAGAGTGGTAGTTGGAGTTGGGAGTGGTAGTTGTAGCTGGGAGTGGTAGTTGTAGCTGAGAGTGGTAGTTGGAGTTGGGAGGGGTAGTTGTAGCTGGGAGTGGTAGTTGTATCTGGGAGTGGTAGTTGTAGCTGAGAGTGGTAGTTGTAGCTGGGAGTGGTAGTTGTAGCTGGGAGTGGTAGTTGTAGCTGAGAGTGGTAGTTGTAGCTGAGAGTGGTAGTTGTAGCTGAGAGTGGTAGTTGGAGCTGGGAGTGGTAGTTGGAGCTGGGAGTGGTGGTTGGAGCTGAGAGTGGTAGTTGTAGCTGAGAGTGGTAGTTGTAGCTGGGAGTGGTAGTTGTAGCTGGGAGTGGTGGTTGGAGCTGGGAGTGGTGTTGGAGCTGAGAGTGGTAGTTGTAGCTGGGAGTGGTAGTTGGAGCTGGGAGTGGTAGTTGGAGCTGGGAGTGGTAGTTGGAGCTGGGAGTGGTAGTTGTAGCTGGGAGTGGTACTATTATACCAATGTCACATGGCAAAGTGGTGCAGCCAACCTTAGCGATGGTCTTTTGCTGAATCAGCAGATAGGGGCTCCACGTGGAGGAAAATCTGTGACCCCAGAGCGATGATGTTCTGTGTGCAGGGAAGACCAAGAACAGGGATATATAATAAAGGGATTTTCCCATCACGGCTTCTTATTTTTTCTCCATAGGGGATACAAGCTGATCGCTAGGGGTCCAACCACTGGGACCCCCACCAATCCTGTGAACAGAGGCACAATGGTTCGCAATGAACGCAAGCAGGCTACGGTAGAGATCACTCCACTAATTTCAAGGATGATTGTATCTCCATTCTTGGGTCGGTAAGGACCCCAATCAGGGCAGTATTTACCACTAGGAACCTGTGGTCTGGTACCTAAGGCAGCACCTCGCAGGGGGAAGGAAACAACCTTTTTTTTGTTGTTATTTTTTTAGTCTCCCACCTCTCATTTATACTTGCCAGTAAATCTAGTGTCGAGGTGTGTGTGGTATTGGTCAGGTCTGGTATGGCGGTGTTATCCAGTTACAGTATGGCGATATTGTTCAGGTCTGGTATAGTGGTGTTATCCAGTCACAGTGTGGCGGTAGTGGTCAGGTCTGGTATGGCGGTGTTATCCAGTTACAGTATGGCGGTATTGTTTAGGTCTGGTATGGTGGTGTTATCCAGTCACAGTATGGCGGAATTGGTCAGGTCTGGTGTGGCCGTTTTATACAGTCACAGTATCACACTATTGGTCAGGTCTGGTGTGGGGGTGTTATCCAGTCACAGTATGGCGGTATTGGTCAAGTCTGGTATAGAGGTGTTATCCAGTCACAGTATGGTGGTATTGGTCAGGTCTGGTGTGGCAGTGTTATCCAGTTTCAGTATGGCGGTATTGGTCAGGTGTGGTATGACAGTGTTATCCAGTCACAATATGGCGGAATTGTTCAGGTCTGGTATGGTGGTGTTACCCAGTCACAGTATGGTGGTATTGGTCAGGTCTGGTGTGACTGTGTTATCCAGTCACAGTATGGCGGTATTGGTCAGGTCTGGTGTGGCGGTGTTATCCAGTCACAGTATGGCTGTATTGGTCAGGTCTGGTATAGCGGAGGTAAATGTGACGCCTGGAGCTATTACCTACCAACCTGCCAATCCTGTGATAACAATTCCCTCAGACAATATGCAGACTGCTCTAATCAGTCATTTAATGTGGAAATTTGTTTGTTTTAGGCAGTTAAAAAACATAAAAACCGTGATTCAGACAATGTTTCTCCATGTAGAGAAATGCATGTAGCCGAAACACGCTCCCATTTATTTCCCAGTAGTCATGTGCTGTTACCAGGATTATTAGCCATACGCCTATTGGTTACCACATGAGAGTCTGGTTTTAGCTGCATGTGGTGACGTACAGAAAATGTGGGAACGCGGCCTAAGACTGATGAGATATCAATATAATATTCAGAAACTAGAAAACGGTAATGATAACTGGTGAGTGAAGATGGAGCGTCTGCAAGTTTAGTGCCTAGGGCAGCAGCAGCTGTTAATACAACCCTGGTCTCAGTAGTCAGCAATCATTTTAACCATAGAATAGGGGATACCAAGGATATCCCCTTAAAGAGGTGGTTGCAGCATAATTGGTAACTTGAACTTAACATCTTCTATACAATGGAGGTGCAGCTCTTGAACAGTAGCATATACAGTACCACTAGATGGCAGATGGTCAAATGGCTGTGAAAGAGTTAACTCACATGACTTGTTGCTATGTATAGAAGTACTTTTTAGACTGTTTTACAGTGTGGGCTAGGATGTTCCTAGACTCTTCTCCCTTAGTAGTGTTTAGCACTGCATGGTAGATATAGTATGAATACTGAAAGGACTGGTTGTCTCTAGCTGCATCTGCATACATGTCTCTTACTAACTGAACACACACTGAACTGTTGTCCCGGACGAGAGTCCTGGCAGAAGCCAGGCCTTGGCTTGGCTACAGCAGGGACATTTGTTCTGTGTGACCTTCTCCCACGAGAATCTGGGTAAGAACTGACTAAAACTAAGACTGAAGCTACACCTCCTCCCACCAAGTAACTACTTCCTACAGGGGATGTGTTATCTACCCTGTGAGTGGTGGACAAGAGTGTGTGCAAAAAAAAAATACTGACTAATACACCACTAATCTAGTGGTGAACCCTTAGAGCGGACTTCATCACCACTTAACCTGGAGTAAGAAGCTTTTTGAGAGGTGCGAAGGAGAAACACAAAACACCCGTGGTGGGACACCACACAAAGATGGCGGCGGCACAATAAAATACACATAAAAACAAACAAAAAAGGTTATGTCCAAGTAGCTGCACTTTTCCGGTGTCCTCCTGCATGTCTTCAGTATCTCCAGCCACCTCCAGCGCCATGGCCAGTGATTACTCCATAGACAAGCTGAAAGCAGTTGCAGGAGAGAACAAGGAGCAAAATTAGGTAAGTAGAGATGAGCAAATTTGCTGAACCACACTAAAACAGCTAAATGCTTGCAAAGTTTGTCGAAACTGAAGAACCAAACTTTTGAAAGGTCTTAGGTTACTTTTTGGTTGATCTTTGTATTGTCATGTATTTGTTAGATTCAATTACCTAGTTCCTTAGTTCCTTGATTCAATTCCTCTGCAGTCTTGCTCTTGCCTCTGGGTCCTACTGCTTTTTGGATGCTTTGTTGGGATTAGTTTACAGGTCAGGTTTTTCATAGGTAAGTCTGTAGAGTCAGTAAGGCTTAGTGTTATCTGGTATTACATTTAGTGTTCAAAGAAAGATCTAGGGAATAGACAGCAAAGATTAACTAAGATTTTGTAGTTGTTCCTGCTGATCATCTGCTTGAATTCTTAGCTGCCATCTTCATCATTCATTTGTTCCATCATCCATTTATCTTTATTTGGTTCCTGTCATCAATTGGTGAGTTGCTTTTCTTGGTATTTTGACCTGGCAGCAATGATACATGTTTTGTATGTTTTTCTTGAGACTACTTGTCATACAATTCAGCCATACTATAAACCCTGGGGTTTTCTGAGTACTGGCAGTCACTGTGAAGGCAACTGCTACAGGTGAGGTCCATTTTTGTCATCTTGTGACAAGCTTACATCATAACACACTCCAAGTATGAAAGCTACCGGCAGCACATGCTACTGTGCCACTAGGCTACATGGCACTATGGGTGTGTGAAACTCTGCACATCTCTTAGCTGCTTTTCCACAACCTTTCCATAATGTCTACTAGCCTTTATTCTACTGGGGCTGGGTAGTTGCATAGCTGTGATGCCAAGCCACTCACACACAGCCTTGGCATCCCATGCTTTCTGAGGCCAGGCTATGTAAACATGGCAGGTGCTGACCACAGATACCTGTAATTATTTGGATCTGGTATTCACTAGCCTCCCTTATACCTATTAACCTGACCCTTTTGTTTGTTTTTCATCTAGTCTCCCGGCTTCTGAATCTTAGACTGGATTCTGACACAGAACACCTTATCTGGTCTTGTGCCTTGATGGGTCAAAGCTGTTATGGTAGCACACAAGAGACCTACATAATTCTAGGCAGGTGGTTTTAGTGTTCAGTGCATATATTTTACAAAGTATTGGTGGCACAATAATGCTCTGGGCACTGGTGGGACTATAATTCCTATTGGTGGGACCATAACTCCTGAGAATATAGTATATCCCTAAGAACCCTATTGCACAAGGCAATTATCGGCCAAACAGGCCAATACCATCCTGTGTAATAAAGCTAGTGATCAGCCAACAAACAAGCAAATGCTCATTCATTGGCTGATCAGGCATAGTGACTTGATAAAAAATCATCTGCGATTGAGGATTCAGGGAATGGGCAATCGATGGCTAATTGCTAGAAAGGACTACAAGAACAATCCAATAATGGTCCTTGCAGCCCAGTTACACAACTGATCAAGCCATATGAAGGTTCTTCTAACAAGGGCCGATTACCTAGAGCCTTAAGACAAGGTATTACAATTCTTCAGAATACCATATATCTCTGCAGTGCAGTATTGGCTTTCATTGAGTATTATGTTTTTGCAAGTCCATACTCATCATTTCATGTGACATGAGTGTCAAAGCCTGGGTCACCCTCTGGGTTCCTCTTATATTGAATCAAACTTCATTGAAATAATCATTTATTTCTGCACATCTCTACTAATATAGACACTGAGCACAGCAGATACAACTTTTTAGAGCTCTGTCATCGTTGGGTAACACACACAATGAGCCGCAATGACACAACCACACTTTTCTGTACACACAGACTTCATTGCACACCAATGTTATCCAGCTGAAGTCTTCACTGGATTGCTGGCAGATTGTCTCCGAACCCAGCTTGTAGCTCCCCCCAGAGTAGCTGGATTGATTGTCTACACTCGGATTGGGCACTGCTCTCTGCTACTTGGACGCAAATAGGACCATCTGTTACACCTCTAGTTAAAAGAACATAAAGTTGAGCATTTCATATAGACAATACCACCCCTGATACTCCATATCCTAAACATTGCTCTGTCTCACTTGGCAGGAGATCACGTCATGGTAGGGCCAATAAGAGAAAACAGAAACAAGAGCTCTACGTAAATAGATAACATATTTATTCTACATTTCATCTCTTTACTAGCAGATGGAATGAAATTTTTTATTGTTTTTTACGCAGTGACTGGTTGTAGAGCTTTCAGATTTCCGAGGCACTTTATATCACCCCCCTGTGCTTTATGATCTCATATGTAATGTGATATTTAACAAAAATATCTAGGGATCGGTCATCACTGTTAGAAGCATAACCTAAAATATTACACTTGCTATATAAAATTACATGTAAAAGCAACCCAACGATAATGTGCATTCACCCAAAATACCCTTCTTCTACAGTCCACACGGTGGTCATGACCCATGGCATCTACTTACCCTAAGTCCAATATAACACAATATTAAAAAAATATATGATGTAATTGTTTTCTTTAAGAAAGCTAAAGCCACAATAGTAACTACATATAGAGAGATTGATTAACACCCCATATCATTGTCAAATTTCTACACAAAACCGGGTTGTGTTCTTAGAAGCTAATAGAATTTGCATCATTATGACAGGAATCCTCGCTCTTATGAGCCTTGGTGTCCAATCACCTCAATAGCTTTCACCTAAACAATAAATCAGCTCACAGTTATCTCCCCTGATTGGACTGCTGGACTTCTGCGGCTAGAGGGCACCAGGTCACTCCACTCCTGGTGTCAGCAGCAGTTGGCTCCCAAGAACCAGAGTTGGTACAAGGCACGGTGGAACAGGCTACATGGTCAGCAAGCTGAGTCTTTAACACGTACCAAGGATAAGACAGGTATCGTAATAAGACAGCCAAAGGATCAGGAAAAAGGAGAGGTACTGTCAGGAATGTGACTTTGCGCTCCTCGGTCCGTACTGGGCGACCGAGGAAGCGCTGAGCCTCTGGTTGTTTTTTGTTTGCAGTCCTGTCTGAATGTTGTCTTAGTTTCCCAGCCACACCCGCATTGCCTGTTGCACTCTGGCAGTGCAGGGGTTACTCCTTATAGACCTGTCCAGCTGAGCTGGGTGCTGGGTTCAGGGCTGATCCAATCAAGTGCTGGACCCAGTCCCTGATTCCAGATAAAAAAGCAGCAGGCTCTTCATTTCCCTGCTGGCTATTGAGTGTTACTCAGCTAAGCGCTTCAGCTCTCCTGGTTCTGTTACTTCTGTTGCCTGACCTATTGCTTGATCTTCCAACCTGCTTTGTCTGCTGCCTGCCCTGACCTCCTTGTCTGTCTCTGACTCTTCTTCTGCCTTACGTTTTTGTACCTCGCTGACCGCCGTTGCTGACCCGGACCGTAGACTTTGCATTATTGTGTTTGTTTCGTCTGTCTTGTTTTGTGTATCACTTGGTGTAGGACAGGGACTGACACCGTGGTTGTCCACGGCCGTTTAGGGCCGTTGAGGCAAGTAGGTAGGATCAGAAGGTGGGTTCTAGTGGTTAGGGCTCACTGTCTTGTTCTGTTCCCCACCTACGTCCGGCGAGTTTGTGACAGGTACATGGTATAGAAAGGGGTCAGGCAATAAGCATAATCTGAAGAACAGGCACAGGTCAGAATTCACAGAGAGTCAGCAGAATAGCAGAAATACAACTTCCCTTAGAATCCAAGAGTCCAATAATGCTCAGGCAGGGGGAGGGCTGCTGGATAAAATAGGTGCAGGTGGGTCTTGATCGGCAGACAGCAGTAGCAGGTGGAGACAAGCTGCCTCTATAAATCCAGATGAAAATTCATAGCAGGTACACCCATTACAGCAGTGGGAAAAGAAACTTCTTATAAAATAATGGAGGCGCCTCACATAGAGGAAGTAATATCATCACACTGGGGGGCACCGGGCCCGCCTCCAGTGCATAGAGTCGGGCCGATGCACAGGAAAAGAACAGCGCCGAGCACATGAACCAGGTAGCATTTTGGAAAAAGGACAGCACCACCAGGATCCCCGTGCTGGAACCAACTGGGTAATGTAAAAAAGAAATATCCGATGGTACATTTGCTTTAAAATAAAGCTTGCAGCCGAATTACTCTTCCTTTCTTAAAAGAGACATTATCATGGGTAAGTAATTATGTAGGTGTGTTTTTAGAGAAAGTACCTACTAAGTGAGGACTGACCCATGTTGAATCTAAAGGCGTAGCTCATGGTCATAAAATGTACTTATCCTATGACATTTTGCCAACCACACCATATGGTCCCATCAAGTTTTCTTGGAATACAGATTTAGCCAAACTCTATTATACCAGACCTTATAAGAACCATTAGGAAAATATATAATGAATTCATAGCTACCAATCCACAGATTTGTATGATCCCCATGCACACCCCCACTTCTTCCCACCTCCTCACCAATTAATGATAGTAGATACGCAAGTGGTTCTGTTCTTTTTGAGTGCCATTATGCAAAAGAAGCTAAATATTTTTCATCCATTTGGCACCATAGTTCAGAAAGTCACCAAGAATAAGTGTTGCCAATAAATAGGATATCACATTCTAAAAACAGTTTCACCAGAAATACATAAGCCCAATACTGTTTAAAAGCTAGACAGCGTATCCTGGAACAAGACAGTCTAAGGATAAGGCAAATTCATCACAGTGGCTCTGGCTGTTTGATATATTTGGCACAGCCCTTTTCCGTCTAGTTCCATATTAAGTCCTGTTTAACTTTCCCAATTCAAGGAATATTCCGGAGACCATGTCATTTTACCCTCCCAGCATAATGTTTGGGAGGTTAAACAGCTCCCCTGCTCCCCCCACTTATTGGCTGCATGTCTATCCCCGGTCTCTGCTGCTCCCTTGTGTGGCTAGCTGATTTCCACTAGCCTTTGTGAGTGGACCGGAAGTCACTCTCCAAATGTCACTCTCCAAGCTCTTTTTGGACGGCCATCACTATGTGACTAAGTAATGGACGTTATTTGGGCTCAAAATGATGGCCCAAAAAAACAGCCATCAAACGGCCAAAAAAGACGCTGAGTGGTCGTAGCCTATGAGTGTCTCATAGAATCACATGACGAAAGTTATTTCTGGTTTAATAGCCAACACTGCAGCGCAAACCGGAGCCAATAACAAAATGCAAGAACAGAACATGTGGTAAGGAGGGGGAGGAGGGCAGCCATTTAACATCACCAGACTTATGCTGGGAGGATAAAATTACATGGTTGCTGGAGTGCTTCTTTAAAGTTGTCTTTGAAAAAAAATTGTGTACCTATGTTTCGGTACCTATGTATTTTAGGCCATGTTGCATCACTACATCTGTGCCCCTGTTTTAATGGATTTTGATATAGAGCAGAGAGAGCTAATTTATCTATGGTTTAAAATTTAGAAGAGGCTAAGATTGGGAAGGGAGCAGTCTTTATATACATCCTGCTTTGGCATTAGGTAGGATGTTGGCAAATGTGTTTGCAGGGGATTATTAAGCCCCATTTGCATCAGATTTTGTATATACATTTGGTAGCTGTGTGAAATATGTAATGGTCCCACTAAGTTAATCCACAGGTTCATGCAACTATATGCCCATCTAGAGGTACACGTCTGTTGGAGATTACCATTCTTATTTTATGCACTGTTTAGTATTAAGTTGTATTCAAAAAGCAAAGAAGGTGCTAAGGATCTCAAGGATTTCCCCTAATTAACAGGGGTTGGCTTCCAGCAGACTGTCAATCAAGCAGATATAGGAATGGGAGGGAGAGTGAAGGGACCTTACAACCCTTAGCACCTCAAGAGCTTGGAAACACTTCTTTGACACTTTGCAGGTTCCCTTCAAAGGAATTTTACTATAAGTAAGGTAAGGATAAGGTATGCGATGCAAGTAAATCCTAAAACTCATGACATGATACAGATATTTAGACACAGCCTATGGAATAAAAATAGATGAAATTATTCCTGTGCCAAATACATCCATATGACATAAGATCTACATTAGATGTATATGCACTGTATAGCTAGATTTACACTATGTAAATATGACTGCCGTCTTTCATAAAAACGGCCATCATTTAAGAAATAACGGAAGTTATTTGCACAATGACGGCTGTTGGTATGAAAGACATAGTGTGAACCTAATCTATTACTGTATGAGATATACCTTGTGTAATACAGTGGATACAGCGCACACACAGCAGCCACCTTCTTGGCTCCGCTATGGCTTTTCTTCCTGTTCACATTTACCAGCATCTATAACACAGCCTTCCCGTTCCCATCTGCAGCCATCAATCTCACTTCTTTCCATGAAACATATCCATGGTTACAGCTTTAGAACACAAATCAGCCTGGGTTTTCTTTACACTTCCTGCATTACCTATTGAGAAAAGCAGAGCCCTGAATGTTACAGTGCAGGATGTTGGGAAATGAAAACCGAACCAGCTACAGCTGTTCCTTGTAATCTTGAGTAAGGAGATGGCTCACACCGCACCCGCGGGCATGTAGACAAGTCGGTCTGACTGGTGATTGTTATATTGGATAGGTGGCAATCCTCTAGATAAGCACTAATCACAAAGAAGAATGCTGTTAGTGGCAAGACCCCTAATAATCTACCGCCTGTGGAGCAGCAATATATCGCAACAATCTGAGCGCAACTTCCAAATATTTATCAAAAGTATTTCTTTGCTTTTCACACTGATAAAAAACAGCTCCAATACGTCATGACCGACTCTTATTCCTCCATACTATCTCTCCAATCGGTTGTAATCCTACAGAACTGATTAAAAAAATGAACTCGTCAACTCTATCAATGTCACAATGAATGGCAAAAGTAGTTGTTTAGGATTAAATGGGAACTATTAGCAGGTTAGATGAAACCTGCTAATAGCCTAACCTGATGATAGCCCCCTATAGCACGTGGGACACTGAGAAGGAAGGTATGGGCCTTACCCTCCTCCTTGGTGCCTGCCTTACGGTGTTATTCATTGTAAACTTCAATCCAGAGCACCATTAGGAGCTGCGTCATCTGGCCTACCCCTTCTAATCTCAATCAATGGAGCGGGCCGGAAGGGAGTGGCAGTGGGCGAAAGAGAGAGGCAGTGCCCTGGAGTGAAGTTTACCCCGGCACCGAGGAGGAAGGTAAGGCACATACCTTCCTCCTCAGCAGGTTAGAATTATCTAACTTGCTGCCCTTTAAACACCTATGGGTAATTTTTTTTTGTGGTGGAGGCCACATGTGGTATATCTCTGGTATCAGAGGTTATCACCTGATATTGCTAGAAGAAACCACATCTAGCCAAACATTTGTACTATTATTTGTGGCCTATTTAAATGAATGGACTGTGTAATATACAGGGTGAGTTAAAAATCTCAGGACACCCTTTTATTTTAGAAAAGAAAGAGACTATGACATGTCTGAATATCCCAGTAAGTAATGGGTGTGGGGACCTATCTTATTAAAAGCCTCCATATTGGATCAAGAGCAAGTTTTTCTAGCAGGAAGCTGGTCGTGTAGAATATCAGAGAAGACTGCAATCAGATTTGCAATAACTGGTTAAAAAGTTGTCAACACAGAACTTTGCAACATCAACCTGGAATGTTCCTTGTGATGTACAGCTATTTGCCTTATTCAATGTGTTGTCCATGGTGCTGAACACAGAGCTGAAGGTGAACACAAAGCAACTTTCTGTGTTGATAACTTCCTGGGGCAGAAATATGCTCTGTACAGCCATCAGCTGCCTTCCCAAACTCCACTTTTCAGCTCATAAAATATACATTACTTATTGGGGTGATAATAAACATGGGGCAAGACAGGAGGCCTATAGCAGGTATAGCCTGATGTACAGTATCTCTGTACCCCCAATTTATTTGTCAACATTCAAAGTGTTAGACACCCTTTAGTTACATACTGGTGTACTGGGTATGCCAGCATTACTGAACACATCTCAGAAACTGAACTAAGACAACATACAGTACAATATAGCAAAATATTATAGTATATGGGATTTCCCAAAACCATTTAGTAAGATAAGTATCACCTTGAAGAGTGCTACAAAATATCACAGCCATGATATGGCCTCATCTGTATTCTGTGGCAATAAGTCCTTAAAGGGGTACTCCGGCAGGAGGCGTTTTTTGAGTATCGCCGGGGAAGGGGGTGGATGAAGACAATGACGTCCACATACCTCCTCAACTACAGGGCTGGGGCCTGCTTTACGGTCTCTGGCCATTCATATCTCAAAGGGAGAATGAGATGTAACATTGTCAGGCTCGCTCGGCCATTAAGCAACAGAGGCCGGACCCCGCTACAGCCGCTGGATGTCGTTTGAGACGTGAGTGGCTGGAGACCAGGGGACCGGAGCAGTGTGAAGTGAGCCCCAGCGTTGAAGCAAGGTATGTAGGGGGACGTCATTGACTTCCTCCACCCCATCCCGGGTCATATAAAAAAAAAAACGCCTCCCACCCAGAGTACCTCTTTAAAAGGATACTCCAGAGAGTAACAATTTGCAATAATAATTTTTTAAGTACTATTATACGTTGAGTGGCAGCAATAGAATCCAACACGGGTCTCTCTCTGCTGCCACAAATGTATGTGTCAGGAACTGCAGGGCTATTCACGCCCTAGACCCCGTCCCCCTGTGCAATCAACCACTGCTGCAGATACAGCGCTGCTAATGCAGAGCCCCTGTGTACTGTATATTCCTACTAATATATACAGTACACTGGGGGAGGGGCTGGCTTATTAGAATATGCAGTACACAGGGGAAGGCTGGGTTATTAGAATATACAGTTCACAGGGGTCTCTCTGTATCTTTAGCGCTTGGTCGGAGCATGGGAGCAGACAGCCCTGCATTTCCCAATGCCAACCCTGGTGGCAGCAGAGATGCCTGTGTCTCCCCTTTTGCTGCCCCTCAATGTATAGAAGACAATGTAGAAATGTAGATAAATAAAACAAAGGAAAAAAAAAATATATATATATATATATATATATATATATATAATATACTGTTAAATATAATAGCAGTTCTGCATGTGCCTTTTCCTAAAACCTATTTAAATCAGGGTAAATGTAAAAAGAATAGATCCTCTTGGAGCGGATTGTTTGTTCAGCCTTAATAAGAACAGAGCGTTACCTTTACTGTGCTCGGAGGTATAGCTTAAGCAGCTCAGCTTGTGTGTCTAGATCATATGGCAGCAGCTCATTAATCATGACTTACAACCATCCGCACCACATGGCTTAATTATAACCCATCTTCCCAAATTTATCTTAGCCTTTCATCACTCTGACCTTGCAGGATGGCAGCCTTCTAGGAGAGAAAATAGGGGCCTTGGCATGCCCGCTTGTTGACATATTTCCCTGTTCCCATCATATGTTTATATTCTAATTCCTGTATCAGTTCTGCATAGCTGTCCAGCAACATGTGCACCAAGCTCCTGATACCAAATGGAATGGCATGACCCTGAAGTAGCGGGAGCCAGCGAGCCCGCATTTCCACTTACCAAGGGCATAGCTAATGGACGGGGGAGCTGGCAGGGCATGCACCTCGGCTGCTAAGTGCCGGAGAAGGGGGCAATAAGCTCTTCTGTTTTGGTCATGGTATTAAGATACAGTGTTAGGGTAACAAAATAAATCTTTGGCACAGGTTAAGATTGACATGTTATAGCCCCAGTTAAATTTAAAAATGTTGGGGGAGATTTATCAAACATGGTGTAAAGTGAAACTGGCTCAGTTGCCCCTAGCAACCAATCAGATTCCACCTTTCATTCCTCACAGACTCTTTGGAAAATGAAAGGTGGAATCAGGTTCACTTTACACCATGTTTGATAAATCTCCCCCATTGTGTATATTTCAACAATATATATGAAAATGTACATTTATTGCAATTGATTGATAGCAAAATTCCTACATAGATGTCAGTGGTAGCGCCCCCTGTTGTTCCTTGCTCTGCTGATTTCTGAGTCCACCCTCTGTAGCCTTCAGTAGTGAACACACAAGTTTCGCTGAAACCTATATGTTAAAGGGGAACTCCAGGTAGAGGCTAAAAAAATGAAACTTCTGCAGAAGCATATAGCTTTACTTACCTATCTATTCCAGGTTTGAAACTACCAAAAATCATTTTTATTTTTTTTTTTCTAGGGGGGGGGGGTTGTTCTGTATTGGGTTTCTGTACTTCCTGGTTGAGCAGTTGTACACAGTACTACAGGTTCCAGAATGCAATGCTTTCCCTCAGCTGTTCATCATAGTCCTCCACCCTGCCCATTCTCCACCCACATCTGTTGCAGAACATCTAGGCTGTAGTCACATATTGCAGTTTCATTGTGTTACTGAATTATTTGCAGTACTTTTTGAATTTTATTTTTCTTTTCATTTCCACGCACATATTATGATCAAGCATCTTTTATCTTTGAAGTTGAGCCCCCCACAATAAGGACTTTATCCCATATTTTCTTACATGGGTATTATATACACACATCTATATACTGTAACTTTTAATGTACTTTTAATAGAAAACTAATTTTCCTTATGTGGAGTTCCCCTTTAAGAGAGGAAACTAGTTCTGAATGAGTTTGTGTGGAGTCAATGGGAAGACGGACGTCCAATGCACACAGCGTATTGAATAACGGACGTTTTTGCCGCGGGCGTCAAAATAATGAACATGATCATTATTTTCGGACGTCTTTTCCAAACAGCGGACATTTTTTATTTGTAGTTCACACACAGTTTTCCTTTTGTCACCGTTCTGTCTCCGTTTTTACTATAAAATTTAATGGACTTTTCAATTAAGCCGCATCCAAAGTCCAATTAATAACTAAAACTAAAATAATGTGCCATCAGCCGTCCAAGGGGAGGTCAGGATGCCAAATAACATTATTTTAGACTCAAAATGACAGATGTCATTTTAAACGGGGATGAAAAGACGTTGTGTGAACATAGCCTTTCTCTGTTTTTACTATTAAATTCAATGGACTTTTCAATTAAGCCGCACTTAAAGGCCAATTAGTAATCCAAACTAAAATAATGTGCAAACAACAGTCATTGCACCAAGGGGAGACCAGGCTGCTAAATAACGTCCGTTATTTTAGACTCAAAATGACTGACGTCATTTTAAACAGAGCTGAAAAAACGTGTTGTAAACATAGCCTAACAGTGACAGTAAATATGAGGCTCACACCATGTGCTTTATTAAGAGATTTCTCTTTATCTCAGAGATTCAGTAAGTAGAAGATGGGATCCCCAACTTATGACTATGAGTCCCAGCAGTCAGTACTGTCAGTGATCTGATAGGTTAGGCTGGACTCACATACATCAGTAGCAACCTGCTCAGTTTTATTTTTGTCAGAAGCGGACCATAACCGATGGCAAAAATGCCCCAGTTGTCATCAGGCTTTGGCTGGGTTTCCATCTATCTGGCCGTCCGGCAGCCTTCTTTTGTGACAACTGATGCCACAACTGATGGCAGAAATCCATTGTCCTATCCTTTTTTTACATTAAACATCAAGGACATGAGGCAGAATGCAGCAAGCAGCGTTCTGATGTACGGTGGGTCTTTCAATCAGGCAGCACTCTGAGCACACCGGATGCTTTAAACTGACCCATTGAAATGAATGGGATCATTTCAAAGATACGTTTCCCTACGATGCTTTTTTACTGTACTGGAGGGAAACAGCGCCAGATTGCCGTATATGTGTAAACCTGGCCTTTCTCTTCTTCTTTTCAATTTATAAAAAAACTCAGTTGCCATCAGTTGACATAGGTTTGCATCAGTTGTCATGAGTTTTTGAATCTATCTATTATCTATCTATCTATCTATCTATCTCCTATCTATCTATCTATCTATCTCCTATCTATTTATTTATCTATCTATCTCCTATCTATCTATTCAAAAAATTCCAACAGCACTACCCGATATCTTCAAAAACGTGAAATATTTATTCAATCACATCAAAAAAACAAACAGTGTGGCATAGCAAAAAATCAAGCGACGTTTCTCCCGTCTCACACGGGCATTTTCAAGCTTGAAAATGCCCGTGTGAGACGGGAGAAACGTCGCTTGATTTTTTGCTATGCCACACTGTTTGTTTTTTTGATGTGATTGAATAAATATTTCACGTTTTTGAAGATATCGGGTAGTGCTGTTGGAATTTTTTGAATATATCCTCCAGGATCCAAGGTCAGGATCATCCAGCCGGCACCCACAAGACGTTTGAGCTCCAAGCTGTGCTGCTTGCAATACTTTTTGCATATCTATCTATCTATCTATCTATCTATCTATCCATCTCCTATCTATCTATCTATCTATCTATCTATCTATCTATCTCCTATCTATTTATTTATCTATCTCCTATCTATTTATTTATCTATCTCCTATCTATCTATCTATCTATCTATCTATCTATCTATCTATCTATCTATCTATCTCCTATCTATTTATTTATCTATCTCCTATCTATCTATCTATCTATCTATCTATCTCCTATCTATCTATCTATCTATCTATCTATCTATCCCCTATCTATCTCCTATCTATCTATCTATCTCCTATCTATCTATCTATCTATCTATCTATCTATCTATCTATCTATCTATCCCCTATCTATCTCCTATCTATCTATCTATCTCCTATCTATCTATCTATCTATCTCCTATCTATCTATCTATCTATCTATCTATCTATCTATCTATCTATCTATCTATCTCCTATCTATTTATCTATCTATCTGCTATCTATCTATCTATCTATCTATCTATCTATCTATCACCTATCTATCTATTATCTATCTCCTATCTATATCTATCTATATCTATCATCTATCTATCTGTATAATATCTATGTAACTCTATCAAATCAATTTTTCTCTATTCTATTTATCTATCTACATCTATTCCATCTATACATATATCTAGCTAGCTTTTTTTCTATCCATCTATCGAGCTGTCATCTATCTATCTGCAAACAGCTTGCGTCTGTATCCAGCGATGCTTCCTGCTTTAAGAGGTCCGACACTGGGATTATCAAGCAGGCCGGACATAAGGACACTGCAAACTGAGTTCCTCCATCCATCCTGTCCGGTGATCCAGCAGCCCAATTGAAGCACCGCATGCTTTGAACTGTCCCATTCAAATGAATAGGATCAGTTTAAAGCAGGGTTCACACACAGTATTTTTGGTCAGTATTTTGCAACCCAAACCAGGAGTGGATTGAAAACACAGAAAGGCTATGTTCACACAATGTTAAAATTTAGTGGATGGCCGTTATTTCATGACAACAGCTGATGTTTTAAAATAACACCAATTATTTGCCATTAAATGGCGGCCATCCACTAAATTTCAACAGAGTGTGAACAGATCCTTTCTGTGTTTTCAATCCACTCCTGGTTTTGGTTGCAATATGAGGGCAAAAATACTCTGTGTGAACTTAGCCTAAGGATCCATTTCCCTCAAACTGCATCACAGGAAAACCTACCGTATCTTGAGATGAATGTAAAGATAAGCAACCCTGACAATCTTTGTTAACACTAGTTTTATATGTGAGGTCCTGATCCTGAATGTCCTCCTGTCCTCTCATCCATTATCTGCTGACACTTCTGTGTGTTTTGTGTGTGTGTGTGTGTGTTTTCATGTGTTTACACTTGACTCTAAGAGTCTAAAATAACAGACGTTATTTAGCAGCCTGGCCTCCCCTTAGTGCACTGATGGTTGTTTGCACATTATTCTAGTTTGGTTACTAATCGGCCGTTGGATGGGGCTTAATTGAAGTCCACTGAATTTAACACCAAAACGGAGACAGAACGGTGACAAAAGGAAAACTACAAATAAAAAACGTCCGCTGTTTGCAAAAGACATCCGAAAATAATGATCATGTTCACTATTTTGCCGCCCGCGGCAAAAACATCCGTTATTCAATACGCTATGTGCATTGGACGTCTGTCTTCCCATTGACTTCAATGCATTGCATTGCAGTCAGTTAAATCTCGGCAAAAACGGACGTTATTTTAAATATGAAAATCGGCCGCCTTTTAAATATTTTTGCCGTTGTGTGAACATAGCCAAATGCAGTAATCAATGTAAAAATATAAGACTGCAGCCACACCATCAGGCTTATATATCAGCAACATGACACAAACATTAAGCAACTATACAGTTTAGGTCATATGTGGTATTGTCACCATATTACCATATGTTTTATGTTATAGTGATAGCCATGACATTACATGGCATACAAGGAATGTGGCTAAGCGGTGAAAAAAAAATCAGAACTAAATAAAGGGATTTTTTCCATTTTTTTTATTTCATCTAAAATATTTAGCACAAGCTTCATTAGCTCTTTAAACTGATGCCCCCTGTTCACCCTGGTGCTTATTTTTACATTTTAGTAATTATAAAAAAGTGATAACTTTCGAGCCACATTTTTAGGATCCTTAAGAAATCAGCACTGGCCCTGTCCACACATTCTTTTGCATTGAGTTTTACAGACTTCTCATTAATTAATGTTTTATATATGTGAATGGAAGGTGTTCAAGGAGTTATTTTTTATTTATTTATTTTTTGCTACAAAAAACTCCAAAATTTTATCAGTGTGAATCCAAAGAAACATTGTTGCAATTTAATATTTTATACATTATTTTAAGCAAAAAAAAGAAAAAAGTATTGCAAACTAGTATATATATATATAAAAACATCCTAAGATCCCTCAAAAAACTGGAATTAGTTGATCAGTTCCTTATTTTAACAAAGACGTATTATGAAATAGGAAGAATGTCAATGTGGACAGAAACTTTCTATCTGGGTACAGGAAAATACATAAATCCAAACTAACTTTTGTTACCTGACATAATAGAAATCTGATGATCTCTTGAGATCTGTTAAAAGATGCTTTTCTTGTTCTCGTATATACTTTCTTCCAGTTCTGATGGTAACAAGTTGAAGGCTATTGTGTCTTTTGATTACAACATTTTTAGTGGTGTTTTTGTTGTTTTTCCCACAATTTTTTTTTTTTGTACAGATGTTCGCTATTAAATAGGAAAATAAGAATATTTCTGTATATATATATATATATATATATATAGAGAGAGAGAGAGAGAGAGAGAGAGAGAGAGCAAGAGCGCTATGTCCATCACTTTTTGGCACTTCTTGTTAACTGTGTGCATGATTTTTTAAGTATTTTATCCATAAAGAATTATTGTTTGCTCCACTTGTGCAATTGTTTGATAC